>NC_143021.1:45411655-46112155 GCF_055824585.1 Amblyomma mixtum
CTGCCATGCACACTCCTTCGAATTGGCACCAGCGAGTTTTTATACTGTTCGGTGAGGTCACGTAAGGTTGCGTCACTTTAGGTTGGTCCCAGGGGGGCATAGCGGTGATCGTAGTTGGCTGTCCATTGATGATGCAGCAGTTTCCCAGAAATGATAATGGTACCGTGGGCCGGGTCAGCTGATCGGTGCAGATTGTTGGAGGATAGCATTTAAACGTAGAAGACGTTCCCCGAAGAAGTGAAGCCACAATCTGGATCAAGAAGAAAAGTGGAATACTCAGCATATTGCCAGTCTTGCTGCTGCCATGCACACTTGTTCGAATTGGCACCAGCGAGTCTTTATACTGTTCGGTGTGGTCACGTAAGGTTGCGTCACTTTAGTTTGGTCCCAGGGGGGCATAGCGGTGATGGTAGTTGGCTGTTCATTGATGATGTAGCAGTTTCCAAGAAATGATAATGATACCACGAGCCTGGTCAGCTGATCGGTGCAGATTGTTGGAGGATAGCATTTACACGTGCAAGACGTTCCCCGACGAAGTGAAGCCACAATCTGGATCAAGAAGCAAAGTGGGATAACCAGCATATTGCCAGTCTTGCTGCTGCCATGCACACTCGTTCCAATCGGCACCAGCGAGTCTTTATACTGTTCGGTGTGGTCACGTAAGGTTGCGTCACTTTAGGTTGGTCCCAGGGGGGCAAAGCGGTGATCGTAGCTGGCTCTCCATTGATGATGCAGCAGTTTCTCGGAAATGATGATGGTACCACGGGCATAGTCAGCTGATCGGTGCAGATTGTTGGAGGATAGCATTTACATGTGGAAGACGTTACCCGAAGAAGGGAAGCCACAATCTGGATCAAGAAGCAAAGTGGGTTGCTTGGCATGTTGCCAGTCTTGCTGCTGCCATGCACACTCGTTCGAATTGGCACCAGCGAGTCTTTACACTGTTCGGTGAGGTCACGTAAGGTTGCGTCACGTTAGGTTGGTCCCAGGGAGCATAGCGGGGATCGTACTTGGCGGTCGATTGATGATGGACATTTTTTCGGATATGATAATGGTACTACGGGCCTGGTCAGCTGATCGGTGCAGATTGTTGGAAGATGGCATTTTTGCGTGGAAGACGTTCGCCGAAGAAGTGAAGCCACAATCTGGATCAAGAAGCAAAATGGGTTGCTTGGCATGTTGCCAGCCTTGCTGCTGCCGTGCGCACTCGTTCGAATCGGCATCAGCGGGTCTGTTGTACTGTTCGGTGAGGTCACGTAAGGTTGCGTCACTTTAGGTTGGTCGCAGGGGGGCATAGCGGGCATCGTATTTGGTTGTCCATTGATGATGTAGCAGTTTCCCAGAAATGATGATGGTACCATGGGCCGGGTTAGCTAATCGGTACAGATTGTTGGAGGATAGCGTTTACACGTGGAAGACGTTCCCCGAAGAAGTGAAGCCACAATCTGGATCAAGAATCAAAGTGGGATACTCAGCATATTGCCAGTCTTGCTACTGCCATGCACACTCGTTCGCATTGGCACCAGCGAGTCTTTATACTGTTCGGTGAGGTCACGTAAGGTTGCATCACTTTAGGTTGGTCCCAGGGGGGCATAGCGGGCATCGTAGTTGGCGGTAAAATCGATGATGGAGCAGTTTTTCGGAAATGATAATGGTACCACGGGCCTGATCAGCTGATCGGTGCAGATTGTTGGAAGATGGCATTTACACGTGGAACACGTTCCCCGATGAAGTGAAGCCACAATCTGGATCAAGAAGCAAAGTGGGATACTCAGCATATTGCCAGTCTTGCTGCTGCCATGCACACTCGTTCGAATTGGCACCAGCCTGTCTTTATACTGTTCGGTGTGGTCACGTAAGGTTGCGTCCTTTAGGTTGGTCCCAGGGGGGCATAGCGGTGATCGTAGTTGGCTGTCCATTGATGTTGCAGCAGTTTCCCAGAAATGATGGTGGTACCGCGGGCCTGGTCAGCTGATCGGTGCAGGTTGTTGGAGGATAGCATTTATACGTGGAAGACGTTCCCCGAAGAAGTGAAGCCACAATCTGGATCAAGAAGCAAAGTGGGATACTCAGCATATTGCCAGTCTTGCTGCTGCCATGCACACTCGTTCGAATTGGCACCAGCGAGTATTTATACTGTTCGGTGACGTCACGTAAGGTTGCGTCACTTTAGGTTGGTCCCAGGGGGGCATAGCGGGCATCGTAGTTGGCGGTAAATCGATGATGGAGCAGTTTTTCGGAAATGATAATGGTACCACGGGCCTGGTCAGCTGATCAGTGCAGATTGTTGGAAGATGGCATTTACACGTGGAAGACGTTCCCCGAAGAAGTAAAGCCACAATCTGGATCAAGAATCAAAGTGGGATACTCAGCATATTGCCAGTTGTGCTGCTGCCATGCACACTCCTTCGTATTGGCACCAGCGAGTCTTTATACTGTTCGGTGAGGTCACGTAAGGTTGCGTCACTTTAGGTTGGTCCCAGGGGGGCCTAGCGGTGATCGTAGTTGGCTGTCCATTGATGATGCAGCAGTTTCCCAGAAATGATAATGGTACCATGGGCCGGGTCAGCTGATCGGTGCAGATTGTTGGAGGATAGCATTTAAACGTGGAAGACGTTCCCCGAAGGAGTGAAGCCACAATCTGGATCAAGAAGCAAAGTGTGATACTCAGCATATTGCCAGTCTTGCTGCTGCCATGCACACTCGTTCGAATTGGCACCAGCGAGTCTTTATACTGTTCGGTGTGGTCACGTAAGGTTGCGTCACTTTAGGTTGGTCCCAGGGGGGCATAGCGGTGATCGTAGTTGGCTGTCCATTGATGATGCAGCAGTTTCCCAGAAATGATAATGGTACCGTGGGCCGGGTCAGCTGATCGGTGCAGATTGTTGGAGGATAGCATATAAACGTAGAAGACGTTCCCCGAAGAAGTGAAGCCACAATCTGGATCAAGAAGAAAAGTGGAATACTCAGCATATTGCCAGTCTTGCTGCTGCCATGCACACTCGTTCGAATTGGCACCAGCGAGTCTTTATACTGTTCGGTGTGGTCACGTAAGGTTGCGTCACTTTAGGTTGGTCCCAGGGGGGCATAGCAGTGATCGTAGTTGGCTGTCCATTGATGTTGCAGCAGTTTCCCAGAAATGATGATGGTACCACGGGCCTGGTCAGCTGATCGGTGCAGGTTGTTGGAGGATAGCATTTATACGTGGAAGACGTTCCCCGAAGAAGTGAAGCCACAATCTGGATCAAGAAGCAAAGTGGGATACTCAGCATATTGCCAGTCTTGCTGCTGCCATGCACACTCCTTCGATTTGGCACCAGCGAGTCTTTATACTGATCGGTGTGGTCACGTAAGGTTGCGTCCTTTAGGTTGGTCCCAGGGGGCATAGCGGTGATCGTAGTTGGCTGTCCATTGATGTTGCAGCAGTTTCCCAGAAATGATGATGGTAGCACGAGCCTGGTCAGCTGATCGGTGCAGATTGTTGGAGGATAGCATTTACACGTGCAAGACGTTCCCCGAAGAAGTTAAGCCACAATCTGGATCAAGAAGCAAAGTGGGATACTCAGCATATTGCCAGTCTTGCTGCTGCCATGCACACTCCTTCGAATTGGCACCAGCGAGTCTTTATACTGATCTGTGAGGTCACGTAAGGTTGCGTCACTTTAGGTTGGTCCCAGGGGGGCATAGCGGGGATCGTAGTTGGCTGTCCATTGATGATGCAGCAGTTTCTCGGAAATGATGATGGTACCACGAGCCTGGTCAGCTGATCGGTGCAGATTGTTGGAGGTTAGCATTTACACGTATAAGACGTTCCCCGAATAAGTGAAGCCACAATCTTTATCACGAAGCAAAGTGGGATACTCAGCATATTGCCAGTCTTGCTGCTGCCATGCACACTCCTTCGAATTGGCACCAGCGAGTCTTTATACTGTTCGGTGAGGTCACGTAAGGTTGCGTCACTTTAGGTTGGCCCCAGGGAGGCATAGCGGTGATCGTAGTTGGCTGTCCATTGATGATGCAGCGGTTTCCCAGAAATGATAATGGTACCACGAGCCTGGTCAGCTGATCGGTGCAGATTGTTGGAGGTTAGCATTTACACGTATAAGACGTTCCCCGAATAAACGAAGCCACAATCTTTATCACGAAGCAAAGTGGGATACTCAGCATATTGCCAGTCTTGCTGCTGCCATGCACACTCCTTCGAATTGGCACCAGCGAGTCTTTATACTGTTCGGTGAGGTCACGTAAGGTTGCGTCACTTTAGGTTGGCCCCAGGGAGGCATAGCGGTGATCGTAGTTGGCTGTCCATTGATGATGCAGCGGTTTCCCAGAAATGATAATGGTACCGTGGGCCGGGTCAGCTGATCGGTGCAGATTGTTGGAGGATAGCATTTAAACGTGGAAGACGTTCCCCGAAGAAGTGAAGCCACAATCTGGATCAAGAAGCAAAGTGGGATACTCAGCATATTGCCAGTCTTGCTGCTGCCATGCACACTCGTTCGAATTGGCACCAGCGAGTCTTTATACTGTTCGGTGTGGTCACGTAAGGTTGCGTCACTTTAGGTTGGTCCCAGGGGGGCATAGCAGTGATCGCAGTTGGCTGTCCATTCATGATGCAGCAGTTTCTCGGAAATGATGATGGTACCATGAGCCTGGTCAGCTGATCGGTGCAGGTTGTTGGAGGATAGCATTTATACGTGGAAGACGTTCCCCGAAGAAGTGAAGCCACAATCTGGATCAAGAAGCAGAGTGGGATACTCAGCATATTGCCATTCTTGCTGCTGCCATGGACACTCCTTCGAATTGGCACCAGCGAGTCTTTATACTGATCGGTGAGGTCACGTAAGGTTGCGTCACTTTAGGTTGATCCCAGGGGGGCATAGCGGTGATCGTAGTTGGCTGTCCATTGATGATGCAGCAGTTTCTCGGAAATGATGATGGTAGCACGAGCCTGGTCAGCTGATCGGTGCAGATTGTTGGAGGATAGCATTTACACGTGCAAGACGTTCCCCGAAGAAGTGAAGCCACAATCTGGATCAAGAAGCAAAGTGGGATACTCAGCATATTGCCAGTCTTGCTGCTGTCATGCACACTCGTTCGAATTGGCACCAGCGAGTCTTTATACTGTTCGGTGTGGTCACGTAAGGTTGCGTCACTTTAGGTTGGTCCCAGGGGGGCATAGCGGTGATCGGAGCTGGCTGACCATTGATGATGCAGCAGTTTCTCGGAAATGATGGTAGCACGAGCCTGGTCAGCTGATCGGTGCAGATTGTTGGAGGATAGCATTTACACGTGCAAGACGTTCCCCGAAGAAGTTAAGCCACAATCTGGATCAAGAAGCAAAGTGGGATACTCAGCATATTGCCAGTCTTGCTGCTGCCATGCACACTCCTTCGAATTGGCACCAGCGAGTCTTTATACTGATCTGTGAGGTCACGTAAGGTTGCGTCACTTTAGGTTGGTCCCAGGGGGGCATAGCGGGGATCGTAGTTGGCTGTCCATTGATGATGCAGCAGTTTCTCGGAAATGATGATGGTACCACGAGCCTGGTCAGCTGATCGGTGCAGATTGTTGGAGGATAGCATTTACATGTGCAAGACGTTCCCCGAAGAAGTGAAGCCACAATCTTTATCACGAAGCAAAGTGGGATACTCAGCATATTGCCAGTCTTGCTGCTGCCATGCACACTCCTTCGAATTGGCACCAGCGAGTCTTTATACTGTTCGGTGAGGTCACGTAAGGTTGCGTCACTTTAGGTTGGTCCCAGGGGGGCATAGCAGTGATCGTAGTTGGCTGTCCATTGATGATGCAGCAGTTTCCCAGAAATGATAATGGTACCGTGGGCCGGGTCAGCTGATCGGTGCAGATTGTTGGAGGATAGCATTTAAACGTGGAAGACGTTCCCCGAAGAAGTGCAGCCACAATCTGGATCAAGAAGCAAAGTGGGATACTCAGCATATTGCCAGTATTGCTGCTGCCATGCACACTCGTTCGAATTGGCACCAGCGAGTCTTTATACTGTTCGGTGTGGTCACGTAAGGTTGCGTCACTTTAGGTTGGTCCCAGGGGGGCATAGCAGTGATCGTAGTTGGCTGTCCATTCATGATGCAGCAGTTTCTCGGAAATGATGATGGTACCATGAGCCTGGTCAGCTGATCGGTGAAGATTGTTGGAGGATAGCATTTACACGTGCAAGACGTTCCCCGAAGAAGTGAAGCCACAATCTGGATCAAGAAGCAAAGTGGGATACTCAGCATATTGCCAGTCTTGCTGCTGCCATGCACACTCGTTCGAATTGGCACCAGCGAGTCTTTATACTGTTCGGTGTGGTCACGTAAGGTTGCGTCACTTTAGGTTGGTCCCAGGGGGGCATAGCGGTGATCGTAGTTGGCTGTCCATTGATGTTGCAGCAGTTTCCCAGAAATGATGATGGTACCACGGGCCTGGTCAGCTGATCGGTGCAGGTTGTTGGAGGATAGCATTTATACGTGGAAGACGTTCCCCGAAGAAGTGAAGCCACAATCTGGATCAAGAAGCAAAGTGGGATACTCAGCATATTGCCAGTCTTGCTGCTGCCATGCACACTCCTTCGATTTGGCACCAGCGAGTCTTTATACTGATCGGTGTGGTCACGTAAGGTTGCGTCCTTTAGGTTGGTCCCAGGGGGGCATAGCGGTGATCGTAGTTGGCTGTCCATTGATGTTGCAGCAGTTTCCCAGAAATGATGATGGTACCACGGGCCTGGTCAGCTGATCGGTGCAGGTTGTTGGAGGATAGCATTTATACGTGGAAGACGTTCCCCGAAGAAGTGAAGCCACAATCTGGATCAAGAAGCAGAGTGGGATACTCAGCATATTGCCATTCTTGCTGCTGCCATGGACACTCCTTCGAATTGGCACCAGCGAGTCTTTATACTGATCGGTGAGGTCACGTAAGGTTGCGTCACTTTAGGTTGATCCCAGGGGGGCATAGCGGGGATCGTAGTTGGCTGTCCATTGATGATGCAGCAGTTTCTCGGAAATGATGATGGTAGCACGAGCCTGGTCAGCTGATCGGTGCAGATTGTTGGAGGATAGCATTTACACGTGCAAGACGTTCCCCGAAGAAGTTAAGCCACAATCTGGATCAAGAAGCAAAGTGGGATACTCAGCATAATGCCAGTCTTGCTGCTGCAATGCACACTCCTTCGAATTGGCACCAGCGAGTCTTTATACTGATCGGTGAGGTCACGTAAGGTTGCGTCACTTTAGGTTGGTCCCAGGGGGGCATAGCGGGGATCGCAGTTGGCTGTCTATTGATGATGCAGCAGTTTCCCAGAAATGATAATGGTACCATGGGCCGGGTCAGCTGATCGGTGCAGATTGTTGGAGGATAGCATTTAAACGTGGAAGACGTTAACCGAAGAAGTGAAGCCACAATCTGGATCAAGAAGCAAAGTGGGATACTCAGCATATTGCCAGTCTTGCTGCTGCCATGCACATTCATTCGAATTGGCACCAGCGAGTCTTTATACTGTTCGGTGTGGTCACGTAAGGTTGCGTCACTTTAGGTTGGTCCCAGGGGGGCATAGCGGTGATCGTAGTTGGCTGTCCATTCATGATGCAGCAGTTTCTCGGAAATGATGATGGTACCACGAGCCTGGTCAGCTGATCGGTGCAGATTGTTGGAGGATAGCATTTACACGTGCAAGACGTTCCCCGAAGAAGTGAAGCCACAATCTGGGTCAAGAAGCAAAGTGGGATACTCAGCATATTGCCAGTCTTGCTGCTGCCATGCACACTCGTTCGAATTGGCACCAGCGAGTCTTTATACTGTTCGGTGTGGTCACGTAAGGTTGCGTCACTTTAGGTTGGTCCCAGGGGTGCAAAGCGGTGATCGTAGCTGGCTGTTCATTGATGATGCAGCAGTTTCTCGGAAATGATGATGGTACAACGGGCATGGTCAGCTGATCGGTGCAGATTGTTGGAGGATAGCATTTACACATGGAAGACGTTCCCCGAAGAAGTGAAGCCACAATCTGGATCAAGAAGCAAAGTGGGATACTCAGCATATTGCCAGTCTTGCTGCTGCCATGCACACTCCTTCGATTTGGCACCAGCGAGTCTTTATACTGATCGGTGTGGTCACGTAAGGTTGCGTCCTTTAGGTTGGTCCCAGGGGGGCATAGCGGTGATCGTAGTTGGCTGTCCATTGATGTTGCAGCAGTTTCCCAGAAATGATGATGGTACCACGGGCCTGGTCAGCTGATCGGTGCAGGTTGTTGGCGGATAGCATTTATACGTGGAAGACGTTCCCCGAAGAAGTGAAGCCACAATCTGGATCAAGAAGCAGAGTGGGATACTCAGCATATTGCCATTCTTGCTGCTGCCATGAACACTCCTTCGAATTGGCACCAGCGAGTCTTTATACTGATCGGTGAGGTCACGTAAGGTTGCGTCACTTTAGGTTGATCCCAGGGGGGCATAGCGGTGATCGTAGTTGGCTGTCCATTGATGATGCAGCAGTTTCTCGGAAATGATGATGGTAGCACGAGCCTGGTCAGCTGATCGGTGCAGATTGTTGGAGGATAGCATTTACACGTGCAAGACGTTCCCCGAAGAAGTTAAGCCACAATCTGTATCAAGAAGCAAAGTGGGATACTCAGCATATTGCCAGTCTTGCTGCTGCAATGCACACTCCTTCGAATTGGCACCAGCGAGTCTTTATACTGATCGGTGAGGTCACGTAAGGTTGCGTCACTTTAGGTTGGTCCCAGGGGGGCATAGCGGGGATCGCAGTTGGCTGTCTATTGATGATGCAGCAGTTTCCCAGAAATGATAATGGTACCATGGGCCGGGTCAGCTGATCGGTGCAGATTGTTGGAGGATAGCATTTAAACGTGGAAGACGTTAACCGAAGAAGTGAAGCCACAATCTGGATCAAGAAGCAAAGTGGGATACTCAGCATATTGCCAGTCTTGCTGCTGCCATGCACATTCATTCGAATTGGCACCAGCGAGTCTTTATACTGTTCGGTGTGGTCACGTAAGGTTGCGTCACTTTAGGTTGGTCCCAGGGGGGCATAGCGGTGATCGTAGTTGGCTGTCCATTCATGATGCAGCAGTTTCTCGGAAATGATGATGGTACCACGAGCCTGGTCAGCTGATCGGTGCAGATTGTTGGAGGATAGCATTTAAACGTGCAAGACGTTCCCCGGAGAAGTGAAGCCACAATCTGGATCAAGAAGCAAAGTGGGATACTCAGCATATTGCCAGTCTTGCTGCTGCCATGCACACTCGTTCGAATTGGCACCAGCGAGTCTTTATACTGTTCGGTGTGGTCACGTAAGGTTGCGTCACTTTAGGTTGGTCCCAGGGGTGCAAAGCGGTGATCGTAGCTGGCTGTTCATTGATGATGCAGCAGTTTCTCGGAAATGATGATGGTACAACGGGCATGGTCAGCTGATCGGTGCAGATTGTTGGAGGATAGCATTTACACATGGAAGACGTTCCCCGAAGAAGTGAAGCCACAATCTGGATCAAGAAGCAAAGTGGGATACTCAGCATATTGCCAGTCTTGCTGCTGCCATGCACACTCGTTCGAATTGGCACCAGCCTGTCTTTATACTGTTCGGTGTGGTCACGTAAGGTTGCGTCACTTTAGGTTGGTCCCAGGGGGGCATAGCGGCGACCGTAGTTGGCTGTTCATTGATGATTCAGCAGTTTCCCAGAAATGATGATGGTACCACGGGCCTGGTCAGCTGATCGGTGCAGGTTGTTGGAGGATAGCATTTACATGTGGAAGACGTTACAGTCTTGCTGCTGCCATGCACACTCGTTCGAATAGGCACCAGCGAGTCTTTATACTGTTCGGTGAGGTCACGTAAGGTTGCGTCACGTTAGGTTGGTCCCAGGGAGCATAGCGGGGATCGTAGTTGGCGGTCGATTGATGATGGACAGTTTTTCGGAAATGATAATGGTACTACAGGCCTGATCAACCTATCGGTGCAGATTGTTGGAAGATGGCATTTATACGTGGAAGACGTTCCCCGAAGAAGTGAAGCCACAATCTGGATCAAGAAGCAAAATGGGTTGCTTGGCATGTTGCCAGCCTTGCTGCTGCCGTGCGCACTCGTTCGAATCGGCATCAGCGGGTCTGTTGTACTGTTCGGTGAGGTCACGTAAGGTTGCGTCACTTTAGGTTGGTCGCAGGGGGGCATAGCGGGGATCGTATTTGGTTGTCCATTGATGATGTAGCAGTTTCCCGGAAATGATGATGGTACCAGGGGCCGGGTTAGCTGATCGGTGCTGATTGTTGGAGGATAGCATTTACACGTGCAAGACGTTCCCCGAAGAAGTGAAGCCACAATCTGGATCAAGAAGCAAAGTGGGATACTCAGCATATTGCCAGTCTTGCTGCTTCCATGCACACTCGTTCGAATTGGCACCAGCGAGTCTTTATACTGTTCGGTGTGGTCACGTAAGGTTGCGTCACTTTAGGTTGGTCCCAGGGGGGCCTAGCGGTGATCGTAGTTGGCTGTCCATTGATGATGCAGCAGTTTCCCAGAAATGATAATGGTACCATGGGCCGGGTCAGCTGATCGGTGCAGGTTGTTGGAGGATGGCATTTATACGTGGAAGACGTTCCCCGAAGAAGTGAAGCCACAATCTGGATCAAGAAATCAAGAAGCAAAGTGGGATACTCAGCATATTGCCAGTCTTGCTGCTGCCATGGACACTCCTTCGAATTGGCACCAGCGAGTCTTTATACTGTTCGGTGAGGTCACGTAAGGTTGCGTCACTTTAGGTTGGTCCCAGGGGGGCATAGCGGTGATCGTAGTTGGCTGTCCATTGATGATGCAGCAGTTTCCCAGAAATGATAATGGTACCATGGGCATGGTCAGCTGATCGGTGCAGATTGTTGGAGGATAGCATTTAAACGTCGAAGACGTTCCCCGAAGGAGTGAAGCCACAATCTGGATCAAGAAGCAAAGTGGGATACTCAGCATATTGCCAGTCTTGCTGCTGCCATGCACACTCGTTCGAATTGGCACCAGCGAGTCTTTATACTGTTCGGTGTGGTCACGTAAGGTTGCGTCTCTTTAGGTTGGTCCCAGGGGGGCATAGCGGTGATCGTAGTTGGCTGTCCATTGATGATGCAGCAGTTTCCCAGAAATGATAATGGTACCATGGGCCGGGTCAGCTGATCGGTGCAGATTGTTGGAGGATAGCATTTAAACGTGGAAGACGTTCCCCGAAGGAGTGAAGCCACAATCTGGATCAAGAAGCAAAGTGGGATACTCAGCATATTGCCAGTCTTGCTGCTGCGATGCACACTCGTTCGAATTGGCACCAGCGAGTCTTTATACTGATCGGTGAGGTCACGTAAGGTTGCGTCACTTTAGGTTGATCCCAGGGGGGCATAGCGGTGATCGTAGTTGGCTGTCCATTGATGATGCAGCAGTTTCTCGGAAATGATGATGGTAGCACGAGCCTGGTCAGCTGATCGGTGCAGATTGTTGGAGGATAGCATTTACACGTGCAAGACGTTCCCCGAAGAAGTGAAGCCACAATCTGGATCAAGAAGCAAAGTGGGATACTCAGCATATTGCCAGTCTTGCTGCTGTCATGCACACTCGTTCGAATTGGCACCAGCGAGTCTTTATACTGTTCGGTGTGGTCACGTAAGGTTGCGTCACTTTAGGTTGGTCCCAGGGGGGCATAGCGGTGATCGGAGCTGGCTGACCATTGATGATGCAGCAGTTTCTCGGAAATGATGGTAGCACGAGCCTGGTCAGCTGATCGGTGCAGATTGTTGGAGGATAGCATTTACACGTGCAAGACATTCCCCGAAGAAGTTAAGCCACAATCTGGATCAAGAAGCAAAGTGGGATACTCAGCATATTGCCAGTCTTGCTGCTGCCATGCACACTCCTTCGAATTGGCACCAGCGAGTCTTTATACTGATCTGTGAGGTCACGTAAGGTTGCGTCACTTTAGGTTGGTCCCAGGGGGGCATAGCGGGGATCGTAGTTGGCTGTCCATTGATGATGCAGCAGTTTCTCGGAAATGATGATGGTACCACGAGCCTGGTCAGCTGATCGGTTCAGATTGTTGGAGGATAGCATTTACACGTGCAAGACGTTCCCCGAATAAGTGAAGCCACAATCTTTATCACGAAGCAAAGTGGGATACTCAGCATATTGCCAGTCTTGCTGCTGCCATGCACACTCCTTCGAATTGGCACCAGCGAGTCTTTATACTGTTCGGTGAGGTCACGTAAGGTTGCGTCACTTTAGGTTGGTCCCAGGGGGGCATAGCGGTGATCGTAGTTGGCTGTCCATTGATGATGCAGCAGTTTCCCAGAAATGATAATGGTACCATGAGCCTGGTCAGCTGATCGGTGAAGATTGTTGGAGGATAGCATTTACACGTGCAAGACGTTCCCCGAAGAAGTGAAGCCACAATCTGGATCAAGAAGCAAAGTGGGATACTCAGCATATTGCCAGTCTTGCTGCTGCCATGCACACTCGTTCGAATTGGCACCAGCGAGTCTTTATACTGTTCGGTGTGGTCACGTAAGGTTGCGTCACTTTAGGTTGGTCCCAGGGGGGCATAGCGGTGATCGTAGTTGACTGTCCATTCATGATGCAGCAGTTTCTCGGAAATGATGATGGTACCACGAGCCTGGTCAGCTGATCGGTGCAGATTGTTGGAGGATAGCATTTACACGTGCAAGACGTTCCCCGAAGAAGTGAAGCCACAATCTGGATCAAGAAGCAGAGTGGGATACTCAGCATATTGCCATTCTTGCTGCTGCCATGGACACTCCTTCGAATTGGCACCAGCGAGTCTTTATACTGATCGGTGAGGTCACGTAAGGTTGCGTCACTTTAGGTTGATCCCAGGGGGGCATAGCGGTGATCGTAGTTGGCTGTCCATTGATGATGCAGCAGTTTCTCGGAAATGATGATGGTAGCACGAGCCTGGTCAGCTGATCGGTGCAGATTGTTGGAGGATAGCATTTACACGTGCAAGACGTTCCCCGAAGAAGTGAAGCCACAATCTGGATCAAGAAGCAAAGTGGGATACTCAGCATATTGCCAGTCTTGCTGCTGTCATGCACACTCGTTCGAATTGGCACCAGCGAGTCTTTATACTGTTCGGTGTGGTCACGTAAGGTTGCGTCACTTTAGGTTGGTCCCAGGGGGGCATAGCGGTGATCGGAGCTGGCTGACCATTGATGATGCAGCAGTTTCTCGGAAATGATGGTAGCACGAGGATGGTCAGCTGATCGGTGCAGATTGTTGGAGGATAGCATTTACACGTGCAAGACGTTCCCCGAAGAAGTTAAGCCACAATCTGGATCAAGAAGCAAAGTGGGATACTCAGCATATTGCCAGTCTTGCTGCTGCCATGCACACTCCTTCGAATTGGCACCAGCGAGTCTTTATACTGATCTGTGAGGTCACGTAAGGTTGCGTCACTTTAGGTTGGTCCCAGGGGGGCATAGCGGGGATCGTAGTTGGCTGTCCATTGATGATGCAGCAGTTTCTCGGAAATGATGATGGTACCACGAGCCTGGTCAGCTGATCGGTGCAGATTGTTGGAGGATAGCATTTACACGTGCAAGACGTTCCCCGAATAAGTGAAGCCACAATCTTTATCACGAAGCAAAGTGGGATACTCAGCATATTGCCAGTCTTGCTGCTGCCATGCACACTCCTTCGAATTGGCACCAGCGAGTCTTTATACTGTTCGGTGAGGTCACGTAAGGTTGCGTCACTTTAGGTTGGTCCCAGGGGGGCATAGCGGTGATCGTAGTTGGCTGTCCATTGATGATGCAGCAGTTTCCCAGAAATGATAATGGTACCGTGGGCCGGGTCAGCTGATCGGTGCAGATTGTTGGAGGATAGCATTTAAACGTGGAAGACGTTCCCCGAAGAAGTGAAGCCACAATCTGGATCAAGAAGCAAAGTGGGATACTCAGCATATTGCCAGTATTGCTGCTGCCATGCACACTCGTTCGAATTGGCACCAGCGAGTCTTTATACTGTTCGGTGTGGTCACGTAAGGTTGCGTCACTTTAGGTTGGTCCCAGGGGGGCATAGCAGTGATCGTAGTTGGCTGTCCATTCATGATGCAGCAGTTTCTCGGAAATGATGATGGTACCATGAGCCTGGTCAGCTGATCGGTGAAGATTGTTGGAGGATAGCATTTACACGTGCAAGACGTTCCCCGAAGAAGTGAAGCCACAATCTGGATCAAGAAGCAAAGTGGGATACTCAGCATATTGCCAGTCTTGCTGCTGCCTTGCACACTCGTTCGAATTGGCACCAGCGAGTCTTTATACTGTTCGGTGTGGTCACGTAAGGTTGCGTCGCTTTAGGTTGGTCCCAGGGGGGCATAGCGGTGATCGTAGTTGGCTGTCCATTCATGATGCAGCAGTTTCTCGGAAATCATGATGGTACCACGAGCCTGGTCAGCTGATCGGTGCAGATTGTTGGAGGATAGCATTTACACGTGCAAGACGTTCCCCGAAGAAGTGAAGCCACAATCTGGATCAAGAAGCAGAGTGGGATACTCAGCATATTGCCATTCTTGCTGCTGCCATGGACACTCCTTCGAATTGGCACCAGCGAGTCTTTATACTGATCGGTGAGGTCACGTAAGGTTGCGTCACTTTAGGTTGTTCCCAGGGGGGCATAGCGGTGATCGTAGTTGGCTGTCCATTGATGATGCAGCAGTTTCTCGGAAATGATGATGGTAGCACGAGCCTGGTCAGCTGATCGGTGCAGATTGTTGGAGGATAGCATTTACACGTGCAAGACGTTCCCCGAAAAAGTGAAGCCACAATCTGGATCAAGAAGCAAAGTGGGATACTCAGCATATTGCCAGTCTTGCTGCTGTCATGCACACTCGTTCGAATTGGCACCAGCGAGTCTTTATACTGATCTGTGAGGTCACGTAAGGTTGCGTCACTTTAGGTTGGTCCCAGGGGGGCATAGCGGTGATCGGAGCTGGCTGACCATTGATGATGCAGCAGTTTCTCGGAAATGATGATGGTAGCACGAGCCTGGTCAGCTGATCGGTGCAGATTGTTGGAGGATAGCATTTACACGTGCAAGACGTTCCCCGAAAAAGTGAAGCCACAATCTGGATCAAGAAGCAAAGTGGGATACTCAGCATATTGCCAGTCTTGCTGCTGTCATGCACACTCGTTCGAATTGGCACCAGCGAGTCTTTATACTGATCTGTGAGGTCACGTAAGGTTGCGTCACTTTAGGTTGGTCCCAGGGGGGCATAGCGGTGATCGGAGCTGGCTGTCCATTGATGATGCAGCAGTTTCTCGGAAATGATGATGGTAGCACGAGCCTGGTCAGCTGATCGGTGCAGATTGTTGGAGGATAGCATTTACACGTGCAAGACGTTCCCCGAAAAAGTGAAGCCACAATCTGGATCAAGAAGCAAAGTGGGATACTCAGCATATTGCCAGTCTTGCTGCTGCCTTGCACACTCGTTCGAATTGGCACCAGCGAGTCTTTATACTGATCGGTGTGGTCACGTAAGGTTGCGTCACTTTAGGTTGGTCCCAGGGGGGCATAGCGGTGATCGGAGCTGGCTGACCATTCATGATGCAGCAGTTTCTCGGAAATGATAATGGTAGCACGAGCCTGGTCAGCTGATCGGTGCAGATTGTTGGAGGATAGCATTTACACGTGCAAGACGTTCCCCGAAAAAGTGAAGCCACAATCTGGATCAAGAAGCAAAGTGGGATACTCAGCATATTGCCAGTCTTGCTGCTGTCATGCACACTCGTTCGAATTGGCACCAGCGAGTCTTTATACTGATCTGTGAGGTCACGTAAGGTTGCGTCACTTTAGGTTGGTCCCAGGGGGGCATAGCGGTGATCGGAGCTGGCTGTCCATTGATGATGCAGCAGTTTCTCGGAAATGATGATGGTAGCACGAGCCTGGTCAGCTGATCGGTGCAGATTGTTGGAGGATAGCATTTACACGTGCAAGACGTTCCCCGAAAAAGTGAAGCCACAATCTGGATCAAGAAGCAAAGTGGGATACTCAGCATATTGCCAGTCTTGCTGCTGCCTTGCACACTCGTTCGAATTGGCACCAGCGAGTCTTTATACTGATCGGTGTGGTCACGTAAGGTTGCGTCACTTTAGGTTGGTCCCAGGGGGGCATAGCGGTGATCGGAGCTGGCTGACCATTGATGATGCAGCAGTTTCTCGGAAATGATGGTAGCACGAGCCTGGTCAGCTGATCGGTGCAGATTGTTGGAGGATAGCATTTACACGTGCAAGACGTTCCCCGAAGAAGTTAAGCCACAATCTGGATCAAGAAGCAAAGTGGGATACTCAGCATATTGCCAGTCTTGCTGCTGCCATGCACACTCCTTCGAATTGGCACCAGCGAGTCTTTATACTGATCTGTGAGGTCACGTAAGGTTGCGTCACTTTAGGTTGGTCCCAGGGGGGCATAGCGGGGATCGTAGTTGGCTGTCCATTGATGATGCAGCAGTTTCTCGGAAATGATGATGGTACCACGAGCCTGGTCAGCTGATCGGTGCAGATTGTTGGAGGATAGCATTTACACGTGCAAGACGTTCCCCGAATAAGTGAAGCCACAATATTTATCACGAAGCAAAGTGGGATACTCAGCATATTGCCAGTCTTGCTGCTGCCATGCACACTCCTTCGAATTGGCACCAGCGAGTCTTTATACTGTTCGGTGAGGTCACGTAAGGTTGCGTCACTTTAGGTTGGTACCAGGGGGGCATAGCGGTGATCGTAGTTGGCTGTCCATTGATGATGCAGCAGTTTCCCAGAAATGATAATGGTACCGTGGGCCGGGTCAGCTGATCGGTGCAGATTGTTGGAGGATAGCATTTAAACGTGGAAGACGTTCCCCGAAGAAGTGAAGCCACAATCTGGATCAAGAAGCAAAGTGGGATACTCAGCATATTGCCAGTATTGCTGCTGCCATGCACACTCGTTCGAATTGGCACCAGCGAGTCTTTATACTGTTCGGTGTGGTCACGTAAGGTTGCGTCACTTTAGGTTGGTCCCAGGGGGGCATAGCAGTGATCGTAGTTGGCTGTCCATTCATGATGCAGCAGTTTCTCGGAAATGATGATGGTACCACGAGCCTGGTCAGCTGATCGGTGAAGATTGTTGGAGGATAGCATTTACACGTGCAAGACGTTCCCCGAAGAAGTGAAGCCACAATCTGGATCAAGAAGCAAAGTGGGATACTCAGCATATTGCCAGTCTTGCTGCTGCCATGCACACTCGTTCGAATTGGCACCAGCGAGTCTTTATACTGTTCGGTGTGGTCACGTAAGGTTGCGTCACTTTAGGTTGGTCCCAGGGGGGCATAGCGGTGATCGGAGCTGGCTGACCATTGATGATGCAGCAGTTTCTCGGAAATGATGGTAGCACGAGCCTGGTCAGCTGATCGGTGCAGATTGTTGGAGGATAGCATTTACACGTGCAAGACGTTCCCCGAAGAAGTTAAGCCACAATCTGGATCAAGAAGCAAAGTGGGATACTCAGCATATTGCCAGTCTTGCTGCTGCCATGCACACTCCTTCGAATTGGCACCAGCGAGTCTTTATACTGATCTGTGAGGTCACGTAAGGTTGCGTCACTTTAGGTTGGTCCCAGGGGGGCATAGCGGGGATCGTAGTTGGCTGTCCATTGATGATGCAGCAGTTTCTCGGAAATGATGATGGTACCACGAGCCTGGTCAGCTGATCGGTGCAGATTGTTGGAGGATAGCATTTACACGTGCAAGACGTTCCCCGAATAAGTGAAGCCACAATCTTTATCACGAAGCAAAGTGGGATACTCAGCATATTGCCAGTCTTGCTGCTGCCATGCACACTCCTTCGAATTGGCACCAGCGAGTCTTTATACTGTTTGGTGAGGTCACGTAAGGTTGCGTCACTTTAGGTTGGTCCCAGGGGGGCATAGTGGTGATCGTAGTTGGCTGTCCATTGATGATGCAGCAGTTTCCCAGAAATGATAATGGTACCGTGGGCCGGGTCAGCTGATCGGTGCAGATTGTTGGAGGATAGCATTTAAACGTGGAAGACGTTCCCCGAAGAAGTGAAGCCACAATCTGGATCAAGAAGCAAAGTGGGATACTCAGCATATTGCCAGTATTGCTGCTGCCATGCACACCAGTTCGAATTGGCACCAGCGAGTCTTTATACTGTTCGGTGTGGTCACGTAAGGTTGCGTCACTTTAGGTTGGTCCCAGGGGGGCATAGCAGTGATCGTAGTTGGCTGTCCATTCATGATGCAGCAGTTTCTCGGAAATGATGATGGTACCATGAGCCTGGTCAGCTGATCGGTGAAGAGTGTTGGAGGATAGCATTTACACGTGCAAGACGTTCCCCGAAGAAGTGAAGCCACAATCTGGATCAAGAAGCAAAGTGGGATACTCAGCATATTGCCAGTCTTGCTGCTGCCATGCACACTCGTTCGAATTGGCACCAGCGAGTCTTTATACTGTTCGGTGTGGTCACGTAAGGTTGCGTCACTTTAGGTTGGTCCCAGGGGGGCATAGCGGTGATCGTAGTTGGCTGTCCATTGATGTTGCAGCAGTTTCCCAGAAATGATGATGGTACCACGGGCCTGGTCAGCTGATCGGTGCAGGTTGTTGGAGGATAGCATTTATACGTGGAAGACGTTCCCCGAAGAAGTGAAGCCACAATCTGGATCAAGAAGCAAAGTGGGATACTCAGCATATTGCCAGTCTTGCTGCTGCCATGCACACTCCTTCGATTTGGCACCAGCGAGTCTTTATACTGATCGGTGTGGTCACGTAAGGTTGCGTCCTTTAGGTTGGTCCCAGGGGGGCATAGCGGTGATCGTAGTTGGCTGTCCATTGATGTTGCAGCAGTTTCCCAGAAATGATGATGGTACCACGGGCCTGGTCAGCTGATCGGTGCAGGTTGTTGGAGGATAGCATTTATACGTGGAAGACGTTCCCCGAAGAAGTGAAGCCACAATCTGGATCAAGAAGCAGAGTGGGATACTCAGCATATTGCCATTCTTGCTGCTGCCATGGACACTCCTTCGAATTGGCACCAGCGAGTCTTTATACTGATCGGTGAGGTCACGTAAGGTTGCGTCACTTTAGGTTGATCCCAGGGGGGCATAGCGGTGATCGTAGTTGGCTGTCCATTGATGATGCAGCAGTTTCTCGGAAATGATGATGGTACCATGGGCCGGGTCAGCTGATCGGTGCAGATTGTTGGAGGATAGCATTTAAACGTGGAAGACGTTCCCCGAAGGAGTGAAGCCACAATCTGGATCAAGAAGCAAAGTGGGATACTCAGCATATTGCCAGTCTTGCTGCTGCGATGCACACTCGTTCGAATTGGCACCAGCGAGTCTTTATACTGTTCGGTGTGGTCACGTAAGGTTGCGTCACTTTAGGTTGGTCCCAGGGGGGCATAGCGGTGATCGTAGTTGGCTGTCCATTCATGATGCAGCAGTTTCTCGGAAATGATGATGGTACCACGAGCCTGGTCAGCTGATCGGTGCAGATTGTTGGAGGATAGCATTTACACGTGCAAGACGTTCCCCGAAGAAGTGAAGCCACAATCTGGATCAAGAAGCAGAGTGGGATACTCAGCATATTGCCATTCTTGCTGCTGCCATGGACACTCCTTCGAATTGGCACCAGCGAGTCTTTATACTGATCGGTGAGGTCACGTAAGGATGCGTCACTTTAGGTTGATCCCAGGGGGGCATAGCGGTGATCGTAGTTGGCTGTCCATTGATGATGCAGCAGTTTCTCGGAAATGATGATGGTAGCACGAGCCTGGTCAGCCTATCGGTGCAGATTGTTGGAGGATAGCACTTACACGTGCAAGACGTTCCCCGAAGAAGTGAAGCCACAATCTGGATCAAGAAGCAAAGTGGGATACTCAGCATATTGCCAGTCTTGCTGCTGTCATGCACACTCGTTCGAATTGGCACCAGCGAGTCTTTATACTGTTCGGTGTGGTCACGTAAGGTTGCGTCACTTTAGGTTGGTCCCAGGGGGGCATAGCGGTGATCGGAGCTGGCTGACCATTGATGATGCAGCAGTTTCTCGGAAATGATGGTAGCACGAGCCTGGTCAGCTGATCGGTGCAGATTGTTGGAGGATAGCATTTACACGTGCAAGACGTTCCCCGAAGAAGTTAAGCCACAATCTGGATCAAGAAGCAAAGTGGGATACTCAGCATATTGCCAGTCTTGCTGCTGCCATGCACACTCCTTCGAATTGGCACCAGCGAGTCTTTATACTGATCTGTGAGGTCACGTAAGGTTGCGTCACTTTAGGTTGGTCCCAGGGGGGCATAGCGGGGATCGTAGTTGGCTGTCCATTGATGATGCAGCAGTTTCTCGGAAATGATGATGGTACCACGAGCCTGGTCAGCTGATCGGTGCAGATTGTTGGAGGATAGCATTTACACGTGCAAGACGTTCCCCGAATAAGTGAAGCCACAATCTTTATCACGAAGCAAAGTGGGATACTCAGCATATTGCCAGTCTTGCTGCTGCCATGCACACTCCTTCGAATTGGCACCAGCGAGTCTTTATACTGTTCGGTGAGGTCACGTAAGGTTGCGTCACTTTAGGTTGGTCCCAGGGGGGCATAGCGGTGATCGTAGTTGGCTGTCCATTGATGATGCAGCAGTTTCCCAGAAATGATAATGGTACCGTGGGCCGGGTCAGCTGATCGGTGCAGATTGTTGGAGGATAGCATTTAAACGTGGAAGACGTTCCCCGAAGAAGTGAAGCCACAATCTGGATCAAGAAGCAAAGTGGGATACTCAGCATATTGCCAGTATTGCTGCTGCCATGCACACCAGTTCGAATTGGCACCAGCGAGTCTTTATACTGTTCGGTGTGGTCACGTAAGGTTGCGTCACTTTAGGTTGGTCCCAGGGGGGCATAGCAGTGATCGTAGTTGGCTGTCCATTCATGATGCAGCAGTTTCTCGGAAATGATGATGGTACCATGAGCCTGGTCAGCTGATCGGTGAAGATTGTTGGAGGATAGCATTTACACGTGCAAGACGTTCCCCGAAGAAGTGAAGCCACAATCTGGATCAAGAAGCAAAGTGGGATACTCAGCATATTGCCAGTCTTGCTGCTGCCATGCACACTCGTTCGAATTGGCACCAGCGAGTCTTTATACTGTTCGGTGTGGTCACGTAAGGTTGCGTCACTTTAGGTTGGTCCCAGGGGGGCATAGCGGTGATCGGAGCTGGCTGACCATTGATGATGCAGCAGTTTCTCGGAAATGATGGTAGCACGAGCCTGGTCAGCTGATCGGTGCAGATTGTTGGAGGATAGCATTTACACGTGCAAGACGTTCCCCGAAGAAGTTAAGCCACAATCTGGATCAAGAAGCAAAGTGGGATACTCAGCATATTGCCAGTCTTGCTGCTGCCATGCACACTCCTTCGAATTGGCACCAGCGAGTCTTTATACTGATCTGTGAGGTCACGTAAGGTTGCGTCACTTTAGTTGGTCCCAGGGGGGCATAGCGGGGATCGTAGTTGGCTGTCCATTGATGATGCAGCAGTTTCTCGGAAATGATGATGGTACCACGAGCCTGGTCAGCTGATCGGTGCAGATTGTTGGAGGATAGCATTTACACGTGCAAGACGTTCCCCGAATAAGTGAAGCCACAATCTTTATCACGAAGCAAAGTGGGATACTCAGCATATTGCCAGTCTTGCTGCTGCCATGCACACTCCTTCGAATTGGCACCAGCGAGTCTTTATACTGTTCGGTGAGGTCACGTAAGGTTGCGTCACTTTAGGTTGGTCCCAGGGGGGCATAGCGGTGATCGTAGTTGGCTGTCTATTGATGATGCAGCAGTTTCCCAGAAATGATAATGGTACCGTGGGCCGGGTCAGCTGATCGGTGCAGATTTCAATTTCAATTTCAATTTCAATTTATTTTCGAATTTCTTTTACAGGAAATACAAACACTTTTTGGACCCATAGCCAGCGGCTAGTTCGGGTCCAAGTACACGAAACACGTAAAAGCAAATTCAAAAACGGCGGACATATACAGAAAAGCGTAAGCGTTGTACAAGATTAAAAGCAAAGCAGTCTAAATAACACTGGTAGATAACATTCGGCGCGGCAAAAGAAAGAAAATAGCTTTGAAAACATGACATGCAAAAAGAACTTTCGGACATCAAGTGTTAGTAAAAACTATCGTGTTACATACAAAGTACATAATAACAGAAAACTGTGACGAAAAAAAGAATTTCAGGTTAAATCAATTATTTCAATTAAGTGTTTTTTAAACATACCAGCAAAATTGTGTGAGTTTTTAAGAGAAATGGGTATCGCGTTCCAAATTTTTACCCCAGCAGACTCCACTAAACGCTCACCATATACATTGCGGATGGTAGGGAGGTTGAAATTGCCGAAAGAGAGGTTTCTAGTGGACCGAAGCGGGAGATGTAGTATTGATGCATGAAAAGGGTGGTTGTGTCTTACTATGTTGTGAATACATACAGAGATTTTTAATCGGTACAATGAATCAAACGGAAGGATCATTGACTTGCGGAATAACGGTTTGCTGTGCTCATAACGGTTGGACTTGTTTATTATTCTTAATGCACGTTTTTGAAGACGGATAATAGGATTTAAATACGTATGGTAAGTTCCACCCCATGCTTCGACACAGTATGATAGATGGCTTTCGATGAAGGCAAAATAAAGCATTCGTAATGTAGAGATGTCAAATAATTCCTTAACCTGATGAAGAGCATGACATCCAGATGCCAACTTCCCGCAGACTGCCTCAATTTGGTGTTGCCAGTGTAAGTGGCTGTCAAATGTGACACCAAGATATTTAAATGAAAATGTGTGTTCTATTAGTGCATTATTTACAAGGATTCTGACATCAGTTGGGGCGATTAGTTTTCTTCTTGAATGGAATATCAGGTATTTAGTTTTTTTCGTGTTTATTGTCAGCTTGTTAGCTGAGAACCATTTCGCTATTTTATGGACTTCTTGATTCGCTTTTTCCTCTAGCTCTTTCATTGTATCTGCCGTTATAATTAAACATGTATCATCAGCATACATCAGAAGTTTTGAACAGCCGATAAATGAAGGTAAGTCATTAACGTATAAGGAAAACAATAATGGACCAAGTACGGATCCTTGCGGTACTCCAGTGTAAAGCTTGTGCGGTGAGGATGTAAAGGAATTCATTACCACAACTTGTTCACGGTCAGTGATATAACTAGTGAGTAGGTCGGAAATATTATGACGAAAGCCGTAGTGTTTTAGTTTTGTTATCAGTATAGAATGATCAACTGTGTCGAATGCCTTTTTTAAATCCAAAAATATTACTCCAACTAACATGCCATTGTGCAAAGCCGTGTTAATTTTCTGGGTAAGTGACAGAACTGCTGTGGAAGTTGAATGGTGTGACCTGAAACCATGTTGTTGTGTAGTGAGGATACCGTATTTATCTAAAAACTTGTTGAATCTGTTTGCAAGAATTTTTTCAAAGATGTTATTAATTGTGCTCAGAAGAGATATTGGCCTGTAGCAATTTGCGTCGTTCCGGTCACCGTCCTTATATACTGGTACTACCTTCGCTGTTTTCAATACAGACGGATACTTGCAAGCATTAACAGAATGGTTAAAAAGCGAGCACAAGACGGGACCAAGGATGTCAAAATTTTCTATCACAGCCCTATTGCTTATGCCGTCTAAACCTGTCGCTTTATTCGTCGGCATCGTTAAAACAACAGACTGTATTTCTTCTAGTTCAATTCGGAACAAAACAAAACTATTTGGAATCTTAGACTCAAGGTCTATTACATTTAAGTCCTGTAGGGTCTGCGCTAGGAGTGGGCCCATAGAGGCGAAAGTTGAGTTGAAGTGTTCCGCTGTCCTCCTGTCTACTGTTTCAGGGAGTATATGCGGAGCCTGTTTGCTACCCACAATGTCTTTGAAAATGTGCCAGAGTATTTTTGAGTTTCCATTTGCCCTCTCTATGCGTTCTCTGTAAAATTCTCTTTTACGAGCTCTCATCATCGTTACCGACTTGTTACGCATCTCCTTAAATTGACGCAGGTAAAAGTCGTTCTCTTTTTTATGCTTCCATTTCTTGTACCAGTAGTCCTTTTTCTTTAAAACTTCAAGAATGGGCTTATTCATCCAGGGACAAATTGGTATGCTGCGAGAGCGACCTTTGATCTTTTCAGTACTGTTTGATATCGCACCTGTAAGAATATTAATAAAGTTTGAAAATTCGGTGTCAACATTCTCGTGATAAATCTCGTCAAAATTTACTGATAAAAGATTGTCACGCAATAGTTGGTAGTTTATCTTGTTAAGGCAGTGAGAAAAATAGGTTTCTGCTTTTGGCAAATTATCTATGTCGACAAATATGGGAAGGTGGTCAGACAAGGGGTCATCGAAAACATCAGCAGTAATACCTGTGGTGAAATTAACGAGTGCATGATCAATTAACGTTGCTGATGTGCTCGTAACACGAGTAGGTGTCTTGATAATATTTTGAAAGGAAAAAGACTTGAGTAAATATGCGTAATCGCTGTGATTTGCATTGTTCATATCAATGTTTATATCTCCCACAATAAGAATGCGTTTGTTTGGCTTTCGTGTCAGGAAGGATAAAATTGCTTCAAATTTATCAAGAAAAGAAGCTTGGCAAGAATTAGGAGGCCGATAAACGACACCAACTATGAGCGAGGGTTCTAAATGAATAAAGAGGGCTTCAATAAAAGAAGTGCTACATGTGACATCATGCAAGACAGAGAAATGTTGACCTGCTTTTACAAAAAACGCAACGCCACCGCCGCGAGTGGACGACAGACGAGGATGAGATGTCATCGTGTAACCTGGAACGACTACACTCTCTCCTTTTTTCAGCCACGTTTCTGTTGTTGCGATTAGGTGAAATGTTTTTTTTTTGTAATGATAGAAAGGTGATAAGTAGATCTATGTTTTTTCGGATACTTCGAATGTTACTGTGAAAGACGGAAATGGTTTTGCTGCCATCCATTAGCGATGCCATGAGGGAACTGGTTTGTTAGGGAATAGGAAAAGATACAGCTAAAATACTTTGTCGAGGTCTTCTTCGCAAGTCACATGAATGACCCGGGAAGTTTCTGTTTTCCGTAACAGTATTTTGCCTTCAGAAACCCATGCAAAGCGCCACTCATTCTCTCGTTTTGCCTTGATGGCCTTTCCAAGAAGTATTTTTTTCTCAGCACACAGATGTTCATTGATGAATACTGGGTCTTCTTCCTCAAAGCCCAGGTGGGATGTGTTCAGTCTGTGTTTTTTGGCTGCTTGCAAGACCTTATCTCGGGTAGCTCGTGAAAGAAACCGCACTATGATGTTGTCAGGTCCCTTGGCCTTCGTTGGAACCCGGTGGCAAACTTCAACATCGCTCTCTGAAAAATCTACTTTAAGTGATTTGGCAACTTTCCCAATCACCTCACCAAGGTTTTCATTCGAAGTTACTGGAACACCTTTTATTTCAATATTGTTTTTCCTGCTAAACTGTTTCAGTTCCACCAACTCTAGCTTTAAGTCCTTCATCTCTTTGTTTAGCTTCAGGTTTTCCTTTTGGAATTCTTTGCTCTGAGTTTTCACTTCTGTCAACCCCTCTCGTAAGGACTTCATTTCGGACCGTAACTCCTCAAAGGTTTCGTTAATGAAGTCCATTGAGGAACAAACCGATGTGATTTCAGTTTTGATTGACTTAGTGGATGCGTCAATGTTTCTGACTTCATTTCTGAGCTCAGATAGGGCTTCCACAAATTTTGAAGTCATTTCTACAAGAACCTTTGCGACCTCTTTGATGCTACCAGGTGCCTTCTCACTCAGGGTGGCAGCGAAGCTGGAAATGGCGTCACCATTTTCACCAGCCATCGCGACTCCAAAGATGTGCTCCAATGAATCAATACACGTGTATGATCAATACCACAAGAACATCACAGCTTCAGAACGGTTCAGCAGCCGCAAGGTCTACAATGTAATGCAGAGTGGTGAATTGGTTAACTCACCTGCACACAAGAAGTGGCGGTTAGCAGACGTAGAATGCGCGGCTGCCAGAACCGTTCTGAAGTGTCGATTGCAGTTTGCAGCTGGCTTATATGGTCGACGATGATGACGTCACAGTGGGGCGTTGTCAGACGGTCAGCCACGTGGAATGATAGCCGGTCAGCCTGATTGAGCTCTGGCTGCGTTGATTTCCAACTGCCGGTGCGCCCGTTGGGAATAGGGGGCCGTATCGAAAATGCCTGCACACAAGAAGTGGCGGTTAGCAGACGTAGAATGCGCGGCTGCCAGAACCGTTCTGAAGTTGGAGGATAGCATTGTTGGAGGATAGCATTTAAACGTGGAAGACGTTCCCCGAAGAAGTGAAGCCACAATCTGGATCAAGAAGCAAAGTGGGATACTCAGCATATTGCCAGTATTGCTGCTGCCATGCACACCAGTTCGAATTGGCACCAGCGAGTCTTTATACTGTTCGGTGTGGTCACGTAAGGTTGCGTCACTTTAGGTTGGTCCCAGGGGGGCATAGCAGTGATCGTAGTTGGCTGTCCATTCATGATGCAGCAGTTTCTCGGAAATGATGATGGTACCATGAGCCTGGTCAGCTGATCGGTGAAGATTGTTGGAGGATAGCATTTACACGTGCAAGACGTTCCCCGAAGAAGTGAAGCCACAATCTGGATCAAGAAGCAAAGTGGGATACTCAGCATATTGCCAGTCTTGCTGCTGCCATGCACACTCGTTCGAATTGGCACCAGCGAGTCTTTATACTGTTCGGTGTGGTCACGTAAGGTTGCGTCACTTTAGGTTGGTCCCAGGGGGGCATAGCGGTGATCGTAGTTGGCTGTCCATTGATGTTGCAGCAGTTTCCCAGAAATGATGATGGTACCACGGGCCTGGTCAGCTGATCGGTGCAGGATGTTGGAGGATAGCATTTATACGTGGAAGACGTTCCCCGAAGAAGTGAAGCCACAATCTGGATCAAGAAGCAAAGTGGGATACTCAGCATATTGCCAGTCTTGCTGCTGCCATGCACACTCCTTCGATTTGGCACCAGCGAGTCTTTATACTGATCGGTGTGGTCACGTAAGGTTGCGTCCTTTAGGTTGGTCCCAGGGGGGCATAGCGGTGATCGTAGTTGGCTGTCCATTGATGTTGCAGCAGTTTCCCAGAAATGATGATGGTACCACGGGCCTGGTCAGCTGATCGGTGCAGGTTGTTGGAGGATAGCATTTATACGTGGAAGACGTTCCCCGAAGAAGTGAAGCCACAATGTGGATCAAGAAGCAGAGTGGGATACTCAGCATATTGCCATTCTTGCTGCTGCCATGGACACTCCTTCGAATTGGCACCAGCGAGTCTTTATACTGATCGGTGAGGTCACGTAAGGTTGCGTCACTTTAGGTTGATCCCAGGGGGGCATAGCGGTGATCGTAGTTGGCTGTCCATTGATGATGCAGCAGTTTCTCGGAAATGATGATGGTAGCACGAGCCTGGTCAGCTGATCGGTGCAGATTGTTGGAGGATAGCATTTACACGTGCAAGAGGTTCCCCGAAGAAGTTAAGCCACAATCTGGATCAAGAAGCAAAGTGGGATACTCAGCATATTGCCAGTCTTGCTGCTGCAATGCACACTCCTTCGAATTGGCACCAGCGAGTCTTTATACTGATCGGTGAGGTCACGTAAGGTTGCGTCACTTTAGGTTGGTCCCAGGGGGGCATAGCGGGGATCGCAGTTGGCTGTCTATTGATGATGCAGCAGTTTCCCAGAAATGATAATGGTACCATGGGCCGGGTCAGCTGATCGGTGCAGATTGTTGGAGGATAGCATTTAAACGTGGAAGACGTTAACCGAAGAAGTGAAGCCACAATCTGGATCAAGAAGCAAAGTGGGATACTCAGCATATTGCCAGTCTTGCTGCTGCCATGCACATTCATTCGAATTGGCACCAGCGAGTCTTTATACTGTTCGGTGTGGTCACGTAAGGTTGCGTCACTTTAGGTTGGTCCCAGGGGGGCATAGCGGTGATCGTAGTTGGCTGTCCATTCATGATGCAGCAGTTTCTCGGAAATGATGATGGTACCACGAGCCTGGTCAGCTGATCGGTGCAGATTGTTGGAGGATAGCATTTACACGTGCAAGACGTTCCCCGAAGAAGTGAAGCCACAATCTGGATCAAGAAGCAAAGTGGGATACTCAGCATATTGCCAGTCTTGCTGCTGCCATGCACACTCGTTCGAATTGGCACCAGCGAGTCTTTATACTGTTCGGTGTGGTCACGTAAGGTTGCGTCACTTTAGGTTGGTCCCAGGGGTGCAAAGCGGTGATCGTAGCTGGCTGTTCATTGATGATGCAGCAGTTTCTCGGAAATGATGATGGTACAACGGGCATGGTCAGCTGATCGGTGCAGATTGTTGGAGGATAGCATTTACACGTGCAAGACGTTCCCCGAAGAAGTTAAGCCACAATCTGGATCAAGAAGCAAAGTGGGATACTCAGCATATTGCCAGTCTTGCTGCTGCCAAGCACACTCCTTCGAATTGGCACCAGCGAGTCTTTATACTGATCTGTGAGGTCACGTAAGGTTGCGTCACTTTAGGTTGGTCCCAGGGGGGCATAGCGGGGATCGTAGTTGGCTGTCCATTGATGATGCAGCAGTTTCTCGGAAATGATGATGGTACCACGAGCCTGGTCAGCTGATCGGTGCAGATTGTTGGAGGATAGCATTTACACGTGCAAGACGTTCCCCGAATAAGTGAAGCCACAATCTTTATCACGAAGCAAAGTGGGATACTCAGCATATTGCCAGTCTTGCTGCTGCCATGCACACTCCTTCGAATTGGCACCAGCGAGTCTTTATACTGTTCGGTGAGGTCACGTAAGGTTGCGTCACTTTAGGTTGGTCCCAGGGGGGCATAGCGGTGATCGTAGTTGGCTGTCCATTGATGATGCAGCAGTTTCCCAGAAATGATAATGGTACCGTGGGCCGGGTCAGCTGATCGGTGCAGATTGTTGGAGGATAGCATTTAAACGTGGAAGACGTTCCCCGAAGAAGTGAAGCCACAATCTGGATCAAGAAGCAAAGTGGGATACTCAGCATATTGCCAGTATTGCTGCTGCCATGCACACCAGTTCGAATTGGCACCAGCGAGTCTTTATACTGTTCGGTGTGGTCACGTAAGGTTGCGTCACTTTAGGTTGGTCCCAGGGGGGCATAGCAGTGATCGTAGTTGGCTGTCCATTCATGATGCAGCAGTTTCTCGGAAATGATGATGGTACCATGAGCCTGGTCAGCTGATCGGTGAAGATTGTTGGAGGATAGCATTTACACGTGCAAGACGTTCCCCGAAGAAGTGAAGCCACAATCTGGATCAAGAAGCAAAGTGGGATACTCAGCATATTGCCAGTCTTGCTGCTGCCATGCACACTCGTTCGAATTGGCACCAGCGAGTCTTTATACTGTTCGGTGTGGTCACGTAAGGTTGCGTCACTTTAGGTTGGTCCCAGGGGGGCATAGCGGTGATCGTAGTTGGCTGTCCATTGATGTTGCAGCAGTTTCCCAGAAATGATGATGGTACCACGGGCCTGGTCAGCTGATCGGTGCAGGTTGTTGGAGGATAGCATTTATACGTGGAAGACGTTCCCCGAAGAAGTGAAGCCACAATCTGGATCAAGAAGCAAAGTGGGATACTCAGCATATTGCCAGTCTTGCTGCTGCCATGCACACTCCTTCGATTTGGCACCAGCGAGTCTTTATACTGATCGGTGTGGTCACGTAAGGTTGCGTCCTTTAGGTTGGTCCCAGGGGGGCATAGCGGTGATCGTAGTTGGCTGTCCATTGATGTTGCAGCAGTTTCCCAGAAATGATGATGGTACCACGGGCCTGGTCAGCTGATCGGTGCAGGTTGTTGGAGGATAGCATTTATACGTGGAAGACGTTCCCCGAAGAAGTGAAGCCACAATCTGGATCAAGAAGCAGAGTGGGATACTCAGCATATTGCCATTCTTGCTGCTGCCATGGACACTCCTTCGAATTGGCACCAGCGAGTCTTTATACTGATCGGTGAGGTCACGTAAGGTTGCGTCACTTTAGGTTGATCCCAGGGGGGCATAGCGGTGATCGTAGTTGGCTGTCCATTGATGATGCAGCAGTTTCTCGGAAATGATGATGGTAGCACGAGCCTGGTCAGCTGATCGGTGCAGATTGTTGGAGGATAGCATTTACACGTGCAAGAGGTTCCCCGAAGAAGTTAAGCCACAATCTGGATCAAGAAGCAAAGTGGGATACTCAGCATATTGCCAGTCTTGCTGCTGCAATGCACACTCCTTCGAATTGGCACCAGCGAGTCTTTATACTGATCGGTGAGGTCACGTAAGGTTGCGTCACTTTAGGTTGGTCCCAGGGGGGCATAGCGGGGATCGCAGTTGGCTGTCTATTGATGATGCAGCAGTTTCCCAGAAATGATAATGGTACCATGGGCCGGGTCAGCTGATGGGTGCAGATTGTTGGAGGATAGCATTTAAACGTGGAAGACGTTAACCGAAGAAGTGAAGCCACAATCTGGATCAAGAAGCAAAGTGGGATACTCAGCATATTGCCAGTCTTGCTGCTGCCATGCACATTCATTCGAATTGGCACCAGCGAGTCTTTATACTGTTCGGTGTGGTCACGTAAGGTTGCGTCACTTTAGGTTGGTCCCAGGGGGGCATAGCGGTGATCGTAGTTGGCTGTCCATTCATGATGCAGCAGTTTCTCGGAAATGATGATGGTACCACGAGCCTGGTCAGCTGATCGGTGCAGATTGTTGGAGGATAGCATTTACACGTGCAAGACGTTCCCCGAAGAAGTGAAGCCACAATCTGGATCAAGAAGCAAAGTGGGATACTCAGCATATTGCCAGTCTTGCTGCTGCCATGCACACTCGTTCGAATTGGCACCAGCGAGTCTTTATACTGTTCGGTGTGGTCACTTAAGGTTGCGTCACTTTAGGTTGGTCCCAGGGGTGCAAAGCGGTGATCGTAGCTGGCTGTTCATTGATGATGCAGCAGTTTCTCGGAAATGATGATGGTACAACGGGCATGGTCAGCTGATCGGTGCAGATTGTTGGAGGATAGCATTTACACATGGAAGACGTTCCCCGAAGAAGTGAAGCCACAATCTGGATCAAGAAGCAAAGTGGGATACTCAGCATATTGCCAGTCTTGCTGCTGCCATGCACACTCGTTCGAATTGGCACCAGCCTGTCTTTATACTGTTCGGTGTGGTCACGTAAGGTTGCGTCACTTTAGGTTGGTCCCAGGGGGGCATAGCGGTGATCGTAGTTGGCTGTCCATTGATGATGCAGCAGTTTCCCAGAAATGATAATGGTACCATGGGCCGGGTCAGCTGATCGGTGCAGGTTGTTGGAGGATGGCATTTATACGTGGAAGACGTTCCCCGAAGAAGTGAAGCCAAAATCTGGATCAAGAAATCAAGAAGCAAAGTGGGATACTCAGCATATTGCCAGTCTTGCTGCTGCCATGGACACTCCTTCGAATTGGCACCAGCGAGTCTTTATACTGATCGGTGAGGTCACGTAAGGTTGCGTCACTTTAGGTTGGTCCCAGGGGGGCATAGCGGTGATCGTAGTTGGCTGTCCATTGATGATGCAGCAGTTTCCCAGAAATGATGATGGTACCACGGGCCTGGTCAGCTGATCGGTGCAGGTTGTTGGAGGATAGCATTTATACGTGGAAGACGTTCCCCGAAGAAGTGAAGCCACAATCTGGATCAAGAAGCAGAGTGGGATACTCAGCATATTGCCAGTCTTGCTGCTGCCATGCACACTCGTTCGAATTGGCACCAGCGAGTCTTTATACTGTTCGGTGTGGTCACGTAAGGTTGCGTCTCTTTAGGTTGGTCCCAGGGGGGCATAGCGGTGATCGTAGTTGGCTGTCCATTGATGTTGCAGCAGTTTCCCAGAAATGATGATGGTACCACGGGCCTGGTCAGCTGATCGGTGCAGGTTGTTGGAGGATAGCATTTATACGTGGAAGACGTTCCCCGAAGAAGTGAAGCCACAATCTGGATCAAGAAGCAGAGTGGGATACTCAGCATATTGCCATTCTTGCTGCTGCCATGGACACTCCTTCGAATTGGCACCAGCGAGTCTTTATACTGATCGGTGAGGTCACGTAAGGTTGCGTCACTTTAGGTTGATCCCAGGGGGGCATAGCGGTGATCGTAGTTGGCTGTCCATTGATGATGCAGCAGTTTCTCGGAAATGATGATGGTAGCACGAGCCTGGTCAGCTGATCGGTGCAGATTGTTGGAGGATAGCATTTACACGTGCAAGAGGTTCCCCGAAGAAGTTAAGCCACAATCTGGATCAAGAAGCAAAGTGGGATACTCAGCATATTGCCAGTCTTGCTGCTGCAATGCACACTCCTTCGAATTGGCACCAGCGAGTCTTTATACTGATCGGTGAGGTCACGTAAGGTTGCGTCACTTTAGGTTGGTCCCAGGGGGGCATAGCGGGGATCGCAGTTGGCTGTCTATTGATGATGCAGCAGTTTCCCAGAAATGATAATGGTACCATGGGCCGGGTCAGCTGATCGGTGCAGATTGTTGGAGGATAGCATTTAAACGTGGAAGACGTTAACCGAAGAAGTGAAGCCACAATCTGGATCAAGAAGCAAAGTGGGATACTCAGCATATTGCCAGTCTTGCTGCTGCCATGCACATTCATTCGAATTGGCACCAGCGAGTCTTTATACTGTTCGGTGTGGTCACGTAAGGTTGCGTCACTTTAGGTTGGTCCCAGGGGGGCATAGCGGTGATCGTAGTTGGCTGTCCATTCATGATGCAGCAGTTTCTCGGAAATGATGATGGTACCACGAGCCTGGTCAGCTGATCGGTGCAGATTGTTGGAGGATAGCATTTACACGTGCAAGACGTTCCCCGAAGAAGTGAAGCCACAATCTGGATCAAGAAGCAAAGTGGGATACTCAGCATATTGCCAGTCTTGCTGCTGCCATGCACACTCGTTCGAATTGGCACCAGCCTGTCTTTATACTGTTCGGTGTGGTCACGTAAGGTTGCGTCACTTTAGGTTGGTCCCAGGGGGGCATAGCGGCGACCGTAGTTGGCTGTTCATTGATGATTCAGCAGTTTCCCAGAAATGATGATGGTACCACGGGCCTGGTCAGCTGATCGGTGCAGGTTGTTGGAGGATAGCATTTACATGTGGAAGACGTTACAGTCTTGCTGCTGCCATGCACACTCGTTCGAATTGGCACCAGCGAGTCTTTATACTGTTCGGTGAGGTCACGTAAGGTTGCGTCACGTTAGGTTGGTCCCAGGGAGCATAGCGGGGATCGTAGTTGGCGGTCGATTGATGATGGACAGTTTTTCGGAAATGATAATGGTACTACAGGCCTGGTCAACCTATCGGTGCAGATTGTTGGAAGATGGCATTTATACGTGGAAGACGTTCCCCGAAGAAGTGAAGCCACAATCTGGATCAAGAAGCAAAATGGGTTGCTTGGCATGTTGCCAGCCTTGCTGCTGCCGTGGGCACTCGTTCTCGTTCGAATCGGCATCAGCGGGTCTGTTGTACTGTTCGGTGAGGTCACGTAAGGTTGCGTCACTTTAGGTTGGTCGCAGGGGGGCATAGCGGGGATCGTATTTGGTTGTCCATTGATGATGTAGCAGTTTCCCGGAAATGATGATGGTACCAGGGGCCGGGTTAGCTGATCGGTGCAGATTGTTGGAGGATAGCGTTTACACGGTGAAGACGTTCCCCGAAGAAGTGAAGCCACAATCTGGATCAAGAACAAAGTGGGTTACTCAGCATATTGCCAGTCTTGCTGCTGCCATGCACACTCGTTCGAATTGGCACCAGCGAGTCTTTATACTGTTCGGTGAGGTCACGTAAGGTTTGTCGCAGGGGGGCATAGCGGGGATCGTATTTGTTTGTCCATTGATGATGTAGCAGTTTCCCGGAAATGATGATGGTACCAGGGGCCGGGTTAGCTGATCGGTGCAGATTGTTGGAGGATAGCATTTACACGTGCAAGACGTTCCCCGAAGAAGTGAAGCCACAATCTGCATCAAGAAGCAAAGTGGGATACTCAGCATATTGCCAGTCTTGCTGCTACCATGCACACTCGTTCATATTGGCACCAGCGAGTCTTTATACTGTTCGGTGTGGTCACGTAAGGTTGCGTCACTTTAGGTTGGTCCCAGGGGGGCCTAGCGGTGATCGTAGTTGGCTGTCCATTGATGATGCAGCAGTTTCCCAGAAATGATAATGGTACCATGGGCCGGGTCAGCTGATCGGTGCAGGTTGTTGGAGGATGGCATTTATACGTGGAAGACGTTCCCCGAAGAAGTGAAGCCAAAATCTGGATCAAGAAATCAAGAAGCAAAGTGGGATACTCAGCATATTGCGAGTCTTGCTGCTGCCATGGACACTCCTTCGAATTGGCACCAGCGAGTCTTTATACTGTTCGGTGAGGTCACGTAAGGTTGCGTCACTTTAGGTTGGTCCCAGGGGGGCATAGCGGTGATCGTAGTTGGCTGTCCATTGATGATGCAGCAGTTTCCCAGAAATGATGATGGTACCACGGGCCTGGTCAGCTGATCGGTGCAGGTTGTTGGAGGATAGCATTTATACGTGGAAGACGTTCCCCGAAGAAGTGAAGCCACAATCTGGATCAAGAAGCAGAGTGGGATACTCAGCATATTGCCAGTCTTGCTGCTGCCATGCACACTCGTTCGAATTGGCACCAGCGAGTCTTTATACTGTTCGGTGTGGTCACGTAAGGTTGCGTCTCTTTAGGTTGGTCCCAGGGGGGCATAGCGGTGATCGTAGTTGGCTGTCCGTTGATGTTGCAGCAGTTTCCCAGAAATGATGATGGTACCACGGGCCTGGTCAGCTGATCGGTGCAGGTTGTTGGAGGATAGCATTTATACGTGGAAGACGTTCCCCGAAGAAGTGAAGCCACAATCTGGATCAAGAAGCAGAGTGGGATACTCAGCATATTGCCATTCTTGCTGCTGCCATGGACACTCCTTCGAATTGGCACCAGCGAGTCTTTATACTGATCGGTGAGGTCACGTAAGGTTGCGTCACTTTAGGTTCATCCCAGGGGGGCATAGCGGTGATCGCAGTTGGCTGTCCATTGATGATGCAGCAGTTTCTCGGAAATGATGATGGTAGCACGAGCCTGGTCAGCTGATCGGTGCAGATTGTTGGAGGATAGCATTTACACGTGCTAGAGGTTCCCCGAAGAAGTTAAGCCACAATCTGGATCAAGAAGCAAAGTGGGATACTCAGCATATTGCCAGTCTTGCTGCTGCAATGCACACTCCTTCGAATTGGCACCAGCGAGTCTTTATACTGATCGGTGAGGTCACGTAAGGTTGCGTCACTTTAGGTTGTCCCAGGGGGGCATAGCGGGGATCGCAGTTGGCTGTCTATTGATGATGCAGCAGTTTCCCAGAAATGATAATGGTACCATGGGCCGGGTCAGCTGATCGGTGCAGATTGTTGGAGGATAGCATTTAAACGTGGAAGACGTTAACCGAAGAAGTGAAGCCACAATCTGGATCAAGAAGCAAAGTGGGATACTCAGCATATTGCCAGTCTTGCTGCTGCCATGCACATTCATTCGAATTGGCACCAGCCAGTCTTTATACTGTTCGGTGTGGTCACGTAAGGTTGCGTCACTTTAGGTTGGTCCCAGGGGGGCATAGCGGTGATCGTAGTTGGCTGTCCATTCATGATGCAGCAGTTTCTCGGAAATGATGATGGTACCACGAGCCTGGTCAGCTGATCGGTGCAGATTGTTGGAGGATAGCATTTACACGTGCAAGACGTTCCCCGAAGAAGTGAAGCCACAATCTGGATCAAGAAGCAAAGTGGGATACTCAGCATATTGCCAGTCTTGCTGCTGCCATGCACACTCGTTCGAATTGGCACCAGCGAGTCTTTATACTGTTCGGTGTGGTCACGTAAGGTTGCGTCACTTTAGGTTGGTCCCAGGGGTGCAAAGCGGTGATCGTAGCTGGCTGTTCATTGATGATGCAGCAGTTTCTCGGAAATGATGATGGTACAACGGGCATGGTCAGCTGATCGGTGCAGATTGTTGGAGGATAGCATTTACACGTGCAAGACGTTCCCCGAAGAAGTTAAGCCACAATCTGGATCAAGAAGCAAAGTGGGATACTCAGCATATTGCCAGTCTTGCTGCTGCCATGCACACTCCTTCGAATTGGCACCAGCGAGTCTTTATACTGATCTGTGAGGTCACGTAAGGTTGCGTCACTTTAGGTTGGTCCCAGGGGGGCATAGCGGGGATCGTAGTTGGCTGTCCATTGATGATGCAGCAGTTTCTCGGAAATGATGATGGTACCACGAGCCTGGTCAGCTGATCGATGCAGATTGTTGGAGGATAGCATTTACACGTGCAAGACGTTCCCCGAATAAGTGAAGCCACAATCTTTATCACGAAGCAAAGTGGGATACTCAGCATATTGCCAGTCTTGCTGCTGCCATGCACACTCCTTCGAATTGGCACCAGCGAGTCTTTATACTGTTCGGTGAGGTCACGTAAGGTTGCGTCACTTTAGGTTGGTCCCAGGGGGGCATAGCGGTGATCGTAGTTGGCTGTCCATTGATGATGCAGCAGTTTCCCAGAAATGATAATGGTACCGTGGGCCGGGTCAGCTGATCGGTGCAGATTGTTGGAGGATAGCATTTAAACGTCGAAGACGTTCCCCGAAGGAGTGAAGCCGCAATCTGGATCAAGAAGCAAAGTGGGATACTCAGCATATTGCCAGTCTTGCTGCTGCCATGCACACTCGTTCGAATTGGCACCAGCGAGTCTTTATACTGTTCGGTGTGGTCACGTAAAGTTGCGTCTCTTTAGGTTGGTCCCAGGGGGGCATAGCGGTGATCGTAGTTGGCTGTCCATTGATGATGCAGCAGTTTCCCAGAAATGATAATGGTACCATGGGCCGGGTCAGCTGATCGGTGCAGATTGTTGGAGGATAGCATTTAAACGTGGAAGACGATCCCCGAAGGTTTGAAGCCACAATCTGGATCAAGAAGCAAAGTGGGATACTCAGCATATTGCCAGTCTTGCTGCTGCGATGCACACTCGTTCGAATTGGCACCAGCGAGTCTTTATACTGTTCGGTGTGGTCACGTAAGGTTGCGTCACTTTAGGTTGGTCCCAGGGGGGCATAGCGGTGATCGTAGTTGGCTGTCCATTCATGATGCAGCAGTTTCTCGTAAATGATGATGGTACCACGAGCCTGGTCAGCTGATCGGTGCAGATTGTTGGAGGATAGCATTTACACGTGCAAGACGTTCCCCGAAGAAGTGAAGCCACAATCTGGATCAAGAAGCAAAGTGGGATACTCAGCATATTGCCAGTCTTCCTGCTGCCATGCACACTCGTTCGAATTAGCACCAGCGAGTCTTTATACTGTTCGGTGTGGTCATGTAAGGTTGCGTCACTTTAGGTTGGTCCCAGGGGGGCATAGCGGTGATCGGAGCTGGCTGATCATTGATGATGCAGCAGTTTCTCGGAAATGATGATGGTACCACGGGCATGGTCAGCTGATCGGTGCAGATTGTTGGAGGATAGCATTTACACGTGGAAGACGTTCCCCGAAGAAGTGTTGCCACAATCTGGATGAAGAAGCAAAGTGGGATACTCAGCATATTGCCAGTCTTGCTGCTGCCATGCACACTCCTTCGAATTGGCACCAGCGAGTCTTTATACTGTTCGGTGAGGTCACGTAAGGTTGCGTCACTTTAGGTTGGTCCCAGGGGGGCATAGCGGTGATCGTAGTTGGCTGTCCATTGATGATGCAGCAGTTTCCCAGAAATGATGGTGGTACCACGGGCCGGGTCAGCTGATCGGTGCAGATTGTTGGAGGATAGCATTTAAACGTGGAAGACGTTCCCCGAAGAAGTGAAGCCACAATCTGAATCAAGAAGCAAAGTGGGATACTCAGTATATTGGCAGTCTTGCTGCTGCCATGCACACTCGTTCGAATTGGCACCAGCCTGTCTTTATACTGTTCGGTGTGGTCACGTAAAGTTGCGTCCTTTAGGTTGGTCCCAGGGGGGCATAGCGGTGATCGTAGTTGGCTGTCCATTGATGTTGCAGCAGTTTCCCAGAAATGATGATGGTACCACGGGCCTGGTGAGCTGATTGGTGCAGGTTGTTGGAGGATAGCATTTATACGTGGAAGACGTTCCCCGAAGAAGTGAAGCGACAATCTGGATCAAGAAGCAAAATGGGATACTCAGCATATTGCCAGTCTTGCTGCTGCCATGCACACTCCTTCGAATTGGCACCAGCGAGTCTTTATACTGATCGGTGAGGTCACGTAAGGTTGCGTCACTTTAGGTTGGTCCCAGGGGGGCATAGCGGGGATCGTAGTTGGCTGTCCATTGATGATGCAGCAGTTTCTCGGAAATGATGATGGTACCACGAGCCTGGTCAGCTGATCGGTGCAGATTGTTGGAGGATAGCATTTACACGTGCAAGACGTTCCCCGAATAAGTGAAGCCACAATCTGGATCAAGAAGCAAAGTGGGATACTCAGCATATTGCCAGTCTTGCTGCTACCATGCACACTCGTTCGGATTGGCACCAGCGAGTCTTTATACTGTTCGGTGTGGTCACGTAAGGTTGCGTCACTTTAGGTTGGTCCCAGGGGGGCCTAGCGGTGATCGTAGTTGGCTGTCCATTGATGATGCAGCAGTTTCCCAGAAATGATAATGGTACCATGGGCCGGGTCAGCTGATCGGTGCAGATTGTTGGAGGATAGCATTTACACGTGCAAGACGTTCCCCGAATAAGTGAAGCCACAATCTGCATCAAGAAGCAAAGTGGGATACTCAGCATATTGCCAGTCTTGCTGCTGCCATGCACACTCCTTCGAATTGGCACTAGCGAGTCTTTATACTGATCTGTGAGGTCACGTAAGGTTGCGTCACTTTAGGTTTGTCCCAGGGGGGCATAGCGGTGATCGTAGTTGGCTGTCCATTGATGATGCAGCAGTTTCCCAGAAATGATGCTGGTACCACGGGCCGGGTCAGCTGGTCGGTGCAGATTGTTGGAGGATAGCATTTAAACGTGGAAGACGTTCCCCGAAGAAGTGAAGCCACAATCTGGATCAAGAAGCAAAGTGGGATACTCAGCATATTGCCAGTCTTGCTGCTGCCATGCACACTCCTTCGAATTAGCACCAGCGAGTCTTTATACTGATCGGTGAGGTCACGTAAGGTTGCGTCACTTTAGGTTGGTCCCAGGGGGGCATAGCGGTGATCGTAGTTGGCTGTCCATTGATGATGCAGCAGTTTCTCGGAAATGATGGTAGCACGAGCCTGGTCAGCTGATCGGTGCAGATTGTTGGAGGATAGCATTTACACGTGCAAGACGTTCCCCGAAGAAGTTAAGCCACAATCTGCATCAAGAAGCAAAGTGGGATACTCAGCATATTGCCAGTCTTGCTGCTGCCATGCACACTCCTTCGAATTGGCACCAGCGAGTCTTTATACTGTTCGGTGAGGTCACGTAAGGTTGCGTCACTTTAGGTTGGTCCCAGGGGGGCATAGCGGTGATCGTAGTTGGCTGTCCATTGATGATGCAACAGTTTCTCGGAAATGATGGTAGCACGAGCCTGGTCAGTTGATCGGTGCAGATTGTTGGAAGATAGCATTTACACGTGCAAGACGTTCCCCGAAGAAGTGAAGCCACAATCTGGATCAAGAAGCAAAGTGGGATACTCAGCATATTGCCAGTCTTGCTGCTACCATGCACACTCCTTCGAATTGGCACCAGCGAGTCTTTATACTGTTCTGTGAGGTCACGTAAGGTTGCGTCACTTTAGTTTGGTCCCAGGGGGGCATAGCGGTGATCGTAGTTGGCTGTCCATTGATGATGCAGCAGTTTCTCGGAAATGATGGTAGCACGAGCCTGGTCAGCTGATCGGTGAATATTGTTGGAGGATAGCATTTACACGTGCAAGACGTTCCCCGAAGAAGTTAAGCCACAATCTGCATCAAGAAGCAAAGTGGGATACTCAGCATATTGCCAGTCTTGCTGCTGCCATGCACACTCCTTCGAATTGGCACTAGCGAGTCTTTATACTGATCTGTGAGGTCACGTAAGGTTGCGTCACTTTAGGTTGGTCCCAGGGGGGCATAGCGGGGATCGTAGTTGGCTGTCCATTGATGATGCAGCAGTTTCTCGGAAATGATGATGGTACCACGAGCCTGGTCAGCTGATCGGTGCAGATTGTTGGAGGATAGCATTTACACGTGCAAGACGTTCCCCGAATAAGTGAAGCCACAATCTTTATCACGAAGCAAAGTGGGATACTCAGCATATTGCCAGTCTTGCTGCTGCCATGCACACTCCTTCGAATTGGCACCAGCGAGTCTTTATACTGTTCGGTGAGGTCACGTAAGGTTGCGTCACTTTAGGTTGGTCCCAGGGGGGCTTAGCGGTGATCGTAGTTGGCTGTCCATTGATGATGCAGCAGTTTCCCAGAAATGATGGTGGTACCACGGGCCGGGTCAGCTGGTCGGTGCAGATTGTTGGAGGATAGCATTTAAACGTGGAAGACGTTCCCCGAAGAAGTGAAGCCACAATCTGGATCAAGAAGCAAAGTGGGATACTCAGCATATTGCCAGTCTTGCTGCTGCCATGCACACTCCTTCGAATTAGCACCAGCGAGTCTATACTGATCGGTGAGGTCACGTAAGGTTGCGTCACTTTAGGTTGGTCCCAGGGGGGCATAGCGGTGATCGTAGTTGGCTGTCCATTGATGATGCAGCAGTTTCTCGGAAATGATGGTAGCACGAGCCTGGTCAGCTGATCGGTGCAGATTGTTGGAGGATAGCATTTACACGTGCAAGACGTTCCCCGAAGAAGTTAAGCCACAATCTGCATCAAGAAGCAAAGTGGGATACTCAGCATATTGCCAGTCTTGCTGCTGCCATGCACACTCCTTCGAATTGGCACCAGCGAGTCTTTATACTGTTCGGTGAGGTCACGTAAGGTTGCGTCACTTTAGGTTGGTCCCAGGGGGGCATAGCGGTGATCGTAGTTGGCTGTCCATTGATGATGCAACAGTTTCTCAGAAATGATGGTAGCACGAGCCTGGTCAGCTGATCGGTGCAGATTGTTGGAAGATAGCATTTACACGTGCAAGACGTTCCCCGAAGAAGTGAAGCCACAATCTGGATCAAGAAGCAAAGTGGGATACTCAGCATATTGCCAGTCTTGCTGCTACCATGCACACTCCTTCGAATTGGCACCAGCGAGTCTTTATACTGTTCGGTGAGGTCACGTAAGGTTGCGTCACTTTAGGTTGGTCCCAGGGGGGCATAGCGGTGATCGTAGTTGGCTGTCCATTGATGATGCAGCAGTTTCTCGGAAATGATGGTAGCACGAGCCTGGTCAGCTGATCGGTGCAGATTGTTGGAGGATAGCATTTACACGTGCAAGACGTTCCCCGAAGAAGTTAAGCCACAATCTGCATCAAGAAGCAAAGTGGGATACTCAGCATATTGCCAGTCTTGCTGCTGCCATGCACACTCCTTCGAATTGGCACCAGCGAGTCTTTATACTGTTCGGTGAGGTCACGTAAGGTTGCGTCACTTTAGGTTGGTCCCAGGGGGGCTTAGCGGTGATCGTAGTTGGCTGTCCATTGATGATGCAGCAGTTTCCCAGAAATGATAATGGTACCGTGGGCCGGGTCAGCTGATCGGTGCAGATTGTTGGAGGATAGCATTTAAACGTAGAAGACGTTCCCCGAAGAAGTGAAGCCACAATCTGGATCAAGAAGAAAAGTGGAATACTCAGCATATTGCCAGTCTTGCTGCTGCCATGCACACTCGTTCGAATTGGCACCAGCGAGTCTTTATACTGTTCGGTGTGGTCACGTAAGGTTGCGTCACTTTAGGTTGGTCCCAGGGGGCATAGCAGTGATCGTAGTTGGCTGTCCATTGATGTTGCAGCAGTTTCCCAGAAATGATGATGGTACCACGGGCCTGGTCAGCTGATCGGTGCAGGTTGTTGGAGGATAGCATTTATACGTGGAAGACGTTCCCCGAAGAAGTGAAGCCACAATCTGGATCAAGAAGCAAAGTGGGATACTCAGAATATTGCCAGTCTTGCTGCTGCCATGCACACTCCTTCGATTTGGCACCAGCGAGTCTTTATACTGATCGGTGTGGTCACGTAAGGTTGCGTCCTTTAGGTTGGTCCCAGGGGGGCATAGCGGTGATCGTAGTTGGCTGTCCAATGATGTTGCAGCAGTTTCCCAGAAATGATGATGGTACCACGGGCCTGGTGAGCTGATTGGTGCAGGTTGTTGGAGGATAGCATTTATACGTGGAAGACGTTCCCCGAAGAAGTGAAGCGACAATCTGGATCAAGAAGCAAAGTGGGATACTCAGCATATTGCCAGTCTTGCTGCTGCCATGCACACTCCTTCGAATTGGCACCAGCGAGTCTTTATACTGATCGGTGAGGTCACGTAAGGTTGCGTCACTTTAGGTTGGTCCCAGGGGGGCATAGCGGGGATCGTAGTTGGCTGTCCATTGATGATGCAGCAGTTTCTCGGAAATGATGATGGTACCACGAGCCTGGTCAGCTGATCGGTGCAGATTGTTGGAGGATAGCATTTACACGTGCAAGACGTTCCCCGAATAAGTGAAGCCACAATCTGGATCAAGAAGCAAAGTGGGATACTCAGCATATTGCCAGTCTTGCTGCTACCATGCACACTCGTTCGAATTGGCACCAGCGAGTCTTTATACTGTTCGGTGTGGTCACGTAAGGTTGCGTCACTTTAGGTTGGTCCCAGGGGGGCCTAGCGGTGATCGTAGTTGGCTGTCCATTGATGATGCAGCAGTTTCCCAGAAATGATAATGGTACCATGGGCCGGGTCAGCTGATCGGTGCAGGTTGTTGGAGGATAGCATTTATACGTGGAAGACGTTCCCCGAAGAAGTGAAGCCACAATCTGGATCAAGAAGCAAAGTAGGATACTCAGCATATTGCCAGTCTTGCTGCTGCCATGCACACTCCTTCGAATTAGCACCAGCGAATCTTTATACTGATCGGTGAGGTCACGTAAGGTTGCGTCACTTTAGGTTGGTCCCAGGGGGGCATAGCGGTGATCGTAGTTGGCTGTCCATTGATGATGCAGCAGTTTCTCGGAAATGATGGTAGCACGAGCCTGGTCAGCTGATCGGTGCAGATTGTTGGAGGATAGCATTTACACGTGCAAGACGTTCCCCGAAGAAGTTAAGCCACAATCTGCATCAAGAAGCAAAGTGGGATACTCAGCATATTGCCAGTCTTGCTGCTGCCATGCACACTCCTTCGAATTGGCACCAGCGAGTCTTTATACTGTTCGGTGAGGTCACGTAAGGTTGCGTCACTTTAGGTTGGTCCCAGGGGGGCATAGCGGTGATCGTAGTTGGCTGTCCATTGATGATGCAACAGTTTCTCGGAAATGATGGTAGCACGAGCCTGGTCAGCTGATCGGTGCAGATTGTTGGAAGATAGCATTTACACGTGCAAGACGTTCCCCGAAGAAGCGAAGCCACAATCTGGATCAAGAAGCAAAGTGGGATACTCAGCATATTGCCAGTCTTGCTGCTACCATGCACACTCCTTCGAATTGGCACCAGCGAGTCTTTATACTGTTCGGTGAGGTCACGTAAGGTTGCGTCACTTTAGGTTGGTCCCAGGGGGGCATAGCGGTGATCGTAGTTGGCTGTCCATTGATGATGCAGCAGTTTCTCGGAAATGATGGTAGCACGAGCCTGGTCAGCTGATCGGTGCAGATTGTTGGAGGATAGCATTTACACGTGCAAGACGTTCCCCGAAGAAGTTAAGCCACAATCTGCATCAAGAAGCAAAGTGGGATACTCAGCATATTGCCAGTCTTGCTGCTGCCATGCACACTCCTTCGAATTGGCACTAGCGAGTCTTTATACTGATCTGTGAGGTCACGTAAGGTTGCGTCACTTTAGGTTGGTCCCAGGGGGGCATAGCGGTGATCGTAGTTGGCTGTCCATTGATGATGCAGCAGTTTCTCGGAAATGATGGTAGCACGAGCCTGGTCAGCTGATCGGTGCAGATTGTTGGAGGATAGCATTTACACGTGCAAGACGTTCCCCGAAGAAGTTAAGCCACAATCTGCATCAAGAAGCAAAGTGGGATACTCAGCATATTGCCAGTCTTGCTGCTGCCATGCACACTCCTTCGAATTGGCACCAGCGAGTCTTTATACTGTTCGGTGAGGTCACGTAAGGTTGCGTCACTTTAGGTTGGTCCCAGGGGGGCATAGCGGTGATCGTAGTTGGCTGTCCATTGATGATGCAACAGTTTCTCGGAAATGATGGTAGCACGAGCCTGGTCAGCTGATCGGTGCAGATTGTTGGAAGATAGCATTTACACGTGCAAGACGTTCCCCGAAGAAGCGAAGCCACAATCTGGATCAAGAAGCAAAGTGGGATACTCAGCATATTGCCAGTCTTGCTGCTACCATGCACACTCCTTCGAATTGGCACCAGCGAGTCTTTATACTGTTCGGTGAGGTCACGTAAGGTTGCGTCACTTTAGGTTGGTCCCAGGGGGGCATAGCGGTGATCGTAGTTGGCTGTCCATTGATGATGCAGCAGTTTCTCGGAAATGATGGTAGCACGAGCCTGGTCAGCTGATCGGTGCAGATTGTTGGAGGATAGCATTTACACGTGCAAGACGTTCCCCGAAGAAGTTAAGCCACAATCTGCATCAAGAAGCAAAGTGGGATACTCAGCATATTGCCAGTCTTGCTGCTGCCATGCACACTCCTTCGAATTGGCACTAGCGAGTCTTTATACTGATCTGTGAGGTCACGTAAGGTTGCGTCACCTTAGGTTGGTCCCAGGGGGGCATAGCGGTGATCGTAGTTGGCTGTCCATTGATGATGCAGCAGTTTCTCGGAAATGATGGTAGCACGAGCCTGGTCAGCTGATCGGTGCAGATTGTTGGAGGATAGCATTTACACGTGCAAGACGTTCCCCGAAGAAGTTAAGCCACAATCTGCATCAAGAAGCAAAGTGGGATACTCAGCATATTGCCAGTCTTGCTGCTACCATGCACACTCCTTCGAATTGGCACCAGCGAGTCTTTATACTGTTCGGTGAGGTCACGTAAGGTTGCGTCACTTTAGGTTGGTCCCAGGGGGGCATAGCGGTGATCGTAGTTGGCTGTCCATTGATGATGCAGCAGTTTCTCGGAAATGATGGTAGCACGAGCCTGGTCAGCTGATCGGTGCAGATTGTTGGAGGATAGCATTTACACGTGCAAGACGTTCCCCGAAGAAGTTAAGCCACAATCTGCATCAAGAAGCAAAGTGGGATACTCAGCATATTGCCAGTCTTGCTGCTGCCATGCACACTCCTTCGAATTGGCACTAGCGAGTCTTTATACTGATCTGTGAGGTCACGTAAGGTTGCGTCACTTTAGGTTTGTCCCAGGGGGGCATAGCGGTGATCGTAGTTGGCTGTTCATTGATGATGCAGCAGTTTCCCAGAAATGATGGTGGTACCACGGGCCGGGTCAGCTGGTCGGTGCAGATTGTTGGAGGATAGCATTTAAACGTGGAAGACGTTCCCCGAAGAAGTGAAGCCACAATCTGGATCAAGAAGCAAAGTGGGATACTCAGCATATTGCCAGTCTTGCTGCTGCCATGCACACTCCTTCGAATTAGCACCAGCGAGTCTTTATACTGATCGGTGAGGTCACGTAAGGTTGCGTCACTTTAGGTTGGTCCCAGGGGGGCATAGCGGTGATCGTAGTTGGCTGTCCATTGATGATGCAGCAGTTTGTCGGAAATGATGGTAGCACGAGCCTGGTCAGCTGATCGGTGCAGATTGTTGGAGGATAGCATTTACACGTGCAAGACGTTCCCCGAAGAAGTTAACCCACAATCTGCATCAAGAAGCAAAGTGGGATACTCAGCATATTGCCAGTCTTGCTGCTGCCATGCACACTCCTTCGAATTGGCACCAGCGAGTCTTTATACTGTTCGGTGAGGTCACGTAAGGTTGCGTCACTTTAGGTTGGTCCCAGGGGGGCATAGCGGTGATCGTAGTTGGCTGTCCATTGATGATGCAACAGTTTCTCGGAAATGATGGTAGCACGAGCCTGGTCAGCTGATCGGTGCAGATTGTTGGAAGATAGCATTTACACGTGCAAGACGTTCCCCGAAGAAGTGAAGCCACAATCTGGATCAAGAAGCAAAGTGGGATACTCAGCATATTGCCAGTCTTGCTGCTACCATGCACACTCCTTCGAATTGGCACCAGCGAGTCTTTATACTGTTCGGTGAGGTCACGTAAGGTTGCGTCACTTTAGGTTGGTCCCAGGGGGGCATAGCGGTGATCGTAGTTGGCTGTCCATTGATGATGCAGCAGTTTCTCGGAAATGATGGTAGCACGAGCCTGGTCAGCTGATCGGTGCAGATTGTTGGAGGATAGCATTGACACGTGCAAGACGTTCCCCGAAGAAGTTAAGCCACAATCTGCATCAAGAAGCAAAGTGGGATACTCAGCATATTGCCAGTCTTGCTGCTGCCATGCACACTCCTTCGAATTGGCACTAGCGAGTCTTTATACTGATCTGTGAGGTCACGTAAGGTTGCGTCACTTTAGGTTGGTCCCAGGGGGGCATAGCGGTGATCGTAGTTGGCTGTCCATTGATGATGCAGCAGTTTCTCGGAAATGATGGTAGCACGAGCCTGGTCAGCTGATCGGTGCAGATTGTTGGAAGATAGCATTTACACGTGCAAGACGTTCCCCGAAGAAGTGAAGCCACAATCTGGATCAAGAAGCAAAGTGGGATACTCAGCATATTGCCAGTCTTGCTGCTACCATGCACACTCCTTCGAATTGGTACCAGCGAGTCTTTATACTGTTCGGTGAGGTCACGTAAGGTTGCGTCACTTTAGGTTGGTCCCAGAGGGGCATAGCGGTGATCGTAGTTGGCTGTCCATTGATGATGCAGCAGTTTCTCGGAAATGATGGTAGCACGAGCCTGGTCAGCTGATCGGTGCAGATTGTTGGAGGATAGCATTTACACGTGCAAGACGTTCCCCGAAGAAGTTAAGCCACAATCTGCATCAAGAAGCAAAGTGGGATACTCAGCATATTGCCAGTCTTGCTGCTGCCATGCACACTCCTTCGAATTGGCACTAGCGAGTCTTTATACTGATCTGTGAGGTCACGTAAGGTTGCGTCACTTTAGGTTGGTCCCAGGGGGGCATAGCGGTGATCGTAGTTGGCTGTCCATTGATGATGCAGCAGTTTCTCGGAAATGATGGTAGCACGAGCCTGGTCAGCTGATCGGTGCAGGTTGTTGGAGGATAGCATTTATACGTGGAAGACATTCCCCGAAGAAGTGAAGCCACAATCTGGATCAAGAAGCAAAGTGGGATACTCAGCATATTGCCAGTCTTGCTGCTACCATGCACACTCCTTCGAATTGGCACCAGCGAGTCTTTATACTGTTCGGTGAGGTCACGTAAGGTTGCGTCACTTTAGGTTGGTCCCAGGGGGGCATAGCGGTGATCGTAGTTGGCTGTCCATTGATTATGCAGCAGTTTCTCGGAAATGAGGGTAGCACGAGCCTGGTCAGCTGATCGGTGCAGATTGTTGGAGGATAGCATTTACACGTGCAAGACGTTCCCCGAAGAAGTTAAGCCACAATCTGCATCAAGAAGCAAAGTGGGATACTCAGCATATTGCCAGTCTTGCTGCTGCCATGCACACTCCTTCGAATTGGCACTAGCGAGTCTTTATACTGATCTGTGAGGTCACGTAAGGTTGCGTCACTTTAGGTTGGTCCCAGGGGGGCATAGCGGTGATCGTAGTTGGCTGTCCATTGATGATGCAGCAGTTTCTCGGAAATGATGGTAGCACGAGCCTGGTCAGCTGATCGGTGCAGATTGTTGGAGGATAGCATTTACACGTGCAAGACGTTCCCCGAAGAAGTTAAGCCACAATCTGCATCAAGAAGCAAAGTGGGATACTCAGCATATTGCCAGTCTTGCTGCTGCCATGCACACTCCTTCGAATTGGCACCAGCGAGTCTTTATACTGTTCGGTGAGGTCACGTAAGGTTGCGTCACTTTAGGTTGGTCCCAGGGGGGCATAGCGGTGATCGTAGTTGGCTGTCCATTGATGATGCAACAGTTTCTCGGAAATGATGGTAGCACGAGCCTGGTCAGCTGATCGGTGCAGATTGTTGGAAGATAGCATTTACACGTGCAAGACGTTCCCCGAAGAAGCGAAGCCACAATCTGGATCAAGAAGCAAAGTGGGATACTCAGCATATTGCCAGTCTTGCTGCTACCATGCACACTCCTTCGAATTGGCACCAGCGAGTCTTTATACTGTTCGGTGAGGTCACGTAAGGTTGCGTCACTTTAGGTTGGTCCCAGGGGGGCATAGCGGTGATCGTAGTTGGCTGTCCATTGATGATGCAGCAGTTTCTCGGAAATGATGGTAGCACGAGCCTGGTCAGCTGATCGGTGCAGATTGTTGGAGGATAGCATTTACACGTGCAAGACGTTCCCCGAAGAAGTTAAGCCACAATCTGCATCAAGAAGCAAAGTGGGATACTCAGCATATTGCCAGTCTTGCTGCTGCCATGCACACTCCTTCGAATTGGCACTAGCGAGTCTTTATACTGATCTGTGAGGTCACGTAAGGTTGCGTCACTTTAGGTTGGTCCCAGGGGGGCATAGCGGTGATCGTAGTTGGCTGTCCATTGATGATGCAGCAGTTTCTCGGAAATGATGGTAGCACGAGCCTGGTCAGCTGATCGGTGCAGATTGTTGGAGGATAGCATTTACACGTGCAAGACGTTCCCCGAAGAAGTTAAGCCACAATCTGCATCAAGAAGCAAAGTGGGATACTCAGCATATTGCCAGTCTTGCTGCTACCATGCACACTCCTTCGAATTGGCACCAGCGAGTCTTTATACTGTTCGGTGAGGTCACGTAAGGTTGCGTCACTTTAGGTTGGTCCCAGGGGGGCATAGCGGTGATCGTAGTTGGCTGTCCATTGATGATGCAGCAGTTTCTCGGAAATGATGGTAGCACGAGCCTGGTCAGCTGATCGGTGCAGATTGTTGGAGGATAGCATTTACACGTGCAAGACGTTCCCCGAAGAAGTTAAGCCACAATCTGCATCAAGAAGCAAAGTGGGATACTCAGCATATTGCCAGTCTTGCTGCTGCCATGCACACTCCTTCGAATTGGCACTAGCGAGTCTTTATACTGATCTGTGAGGTCACGTAAGGTTGCGTCACTTTAGGTTTGTCCCAGGGGGGCATAGCGGTGATCGTAGTTGGCTGTTCATTGATGATGCAGCAGTTTCCCAGAAATGATGGTGGTACCACGGGCCGGGTCAGCTGGTCGGTGCAGATTGTTGGAGGATAGCATTTAAACGTGGAAGACGTTCCCCGAAGAAGTGAAGCCACAATCTGGATCAAGAAGCAAAGTGGGATACTCAGCATATTGCCAGTCTTGCTGCTGCCATGCACACTCCTTCGAATTAGCACCAGCGAGTCTTTATACTGATCGGTGAGGTCACGTAAGGTTGCGTCACTTTAGGTTGGTCCCAGGGGGGCATAGCGGTGATCGTAGTTGGCTGTCCATTGATGATGCAGCAGTTTGTCGGAAATGATGGTAGCACGAGCCTGGTCAGCTGATCGGTGCAGATTGTTGGAGGATAGCATTTACACGTGCAAGACGTTCCCCGAAGAAGTTAACCCACAATCTGCATCAAGAAGCAAAGTGGGATACTCAGCATATTGCCAGTCTTGCTGCTGCCATGCACACTCCTTCGAATTGGCACCAGCGAGTCTTTATACTGTTCGGTGAGGTCACGTAAGGTTGCGTCACTTTAGGTTGGTCCCAGGGGGGCATAGCGGTGATCGTAGTTGGCTGTCCATTGATGATGCAACAGTTTCTCGGAAATGATGGTAGCACGAGCCTGGTCAGCTGATCGGTGCAGATTGTTGGAAGATAGCATTTACACGTGCAAGACGTTCCCCGAAGAAGTGAAGCCACAATCTGGATCAAGAAGCAAAGTGGGATACTCAGCATATTGCCAGTCTTGCTGCTACCATGCACACTCCTTCGAATTGGCACCAGCGAGTCTTTATACTGTTCGGTGAGGTCACGTAAGGTTGCGTCACTTTAGGTTGGTCCCAGGGGGGCATAGCGGTGATCGTAGTTGGCTGTCCATTGATGATGCAGCAGTTTCTCGGAAATGATGGTAGCACGAGCCTGGTCAGCTGATCGGTGCAGATTGTTGGAGGATAGCATTGACACGTGCAAGACGTTCCCCGAAGAAGTTAAGCCACAATCTGCATCAAGAAGCAAAGTGGGATACTCAGCATATTGCCAGTCTTGCTGCTGCCATGCACACTCCTTCGAATTGGCACTAGCGAGTCTTTATACTGATCTGTGAGGTCACGTAAGGTTGCGTCACTTTAGGTTGGTCCCAGGGGGGCATAGCGGTGATCGTAGTTGGCTGTCCATTGATGATGCAGCAGTTTCTCGGAAATGATGGTAGCACGAGCCTGGTCAGCTGATCGGTGCAGATTGTTGGAAGATAGCATTTACACGTGCAAGACGTTCCCCGAAGAAGTGAAGCCACAATCTGGATCAAGAAGCAAAGTGGGATACTCAGCATATTGCCAGTCTTGCTGCTACCATGCACACTCCTTCGAATTGGTACCAGCGAGTCTTTATACTGTTCGGTGAGGTCACGTAAGGTTGCGTCACTTTAGGTTGGTCCCAGAGGGGCATAGCGGTGATCGTAGTTGGCTGTCCATTGATGATGCAGCAGTTTCTCGGAAATGATGGTAGCACGAGCCTGGTCAGCTGATCGGTGCAGATTGTTGGAGGATAGCATTTACACGTGCAAGACGTTCCCCGAAGAAGTTAAGCCACAATCTGCATCAAGAAGCAAAGTGGGATACTCAGCATATTGCCAGTCTTGCTGCTGCCATGCACACTCCTTCGAATTGGCACTAGCGAGTCTTTATACTGATCTGTGAGGTCACGTAAGGTTGCGTCACTTTAGGTTGGTCCCAGGGGGGCATAGCGGTGATCGTAGTTGGCTGTCCATTGATGATGCAGCAGTTTCTCGGAAATGATGGTAGCACGAGCCTGGTCAGCTGATCGGTGCAGGTTGTTGGAGGATAGCATTTATACGTGGAAGACATTCCCCGAAGAAGTGAAGCCACAATCTGGATCAAGAAGCAAAGTGGGATACTCAGCATATTGCCAGTCTTGCTGCTGCCATGCACACTCCTTCGAATTAGCACCAGCGAGTCTTTATACTGATCGGTGAGGTCACGTAAGGTTGCGTCACTTTAGGTTGGTCCCAGGGGGGCATAGCGGTGATCGTAGTTGGCTGTCCATTGATGATGCAGCAGTTTCTCGGAAATGATGGTAGCACGAGCCTGGTCAGCTGATCGGTGCACATTGTTGGAGGATAGCATTTACACGTGCAAGACGTTCCCCGAAGAAGTGAAGCCACAATCTGGATCAAGAAGCAAAGTGGGATACTCAGCATATTGCCAGTCTTGCTGCTACCATGCACACTCCTTCGAATTGGCACCAGCGAGTCTTTATACTGTTCGGTGAGGTCACGTAAGGTTGCGTCACTTTAGGTTGGTCCCAGGGGGGCATAGCGGTGATCGTAGTTGGCTGTCCATTGATGATGCAGCAGTTTCTCGGAAATGATGGTAGCACGAGCCTGGTCAGCTGATCGGTGCAGATTGTTGGAGGATAGCATTGACACGTGCAAGACGTTCCCCGAAGAAGTTAAGCCACAATCTGCATCAAGAAGCAAAGTGGGATACTCATCATATTGCCAGTCTTGCTGCTGCCATGCACACTCCTTCGAATTGGCACTAGCGAGTCTTTATACTGATCTGTGAGGTCACGTAAGGTTGCGTCACTTTAGGTTGGTCCCAGGGGGGCATAGCGGTGATCGTAGTTGGCTGTCCATTGATGATGCAGCAGTTTCTCGGAAATGATGGTAGCACGAGCCTGGTCAGCTGATCGGTGCAGATTGTTGGAAGATAGCATTTACACGTGCAAGACGTTCCCCGAAGAAGTGAAGCCACAATCTGGATCAAGAAGCAAAGTGGGATACTCAGCATATTGCCAGTCTTGCTGCTACCATGCACACTCCTTCGAATTGGCACCAGCGAGTCTTTATACTGTTCGGTGAGGTCACGTAAGGTTGCGTCACTTTAGGTTGGTCCCAGAGGGGCATAGCGGTGATCGTAGTTGGCTGTCCATTGATGATGCAGCAGTTTCTCGGAAATGATGGTAGCACGAGCCTGGTCAGCTGATCGGTGCAGATTGTTGGAGGATAGCATTTACACGTGCTAGACGTTCCCCGAAGAAGTTAAGCCACAATCTGCATCAAGAAGCAAAGTGGGATACTCAGCATATTGCCAGTCTTGCTGCTACCATGCACACTCCTTCGAATTGGCACCAGCGAGTCTTTATACTGTTCGGTGAGGTCACGTAAGGTTGCGTCACTTTAGGTTGGTCCCAGGGGGGCATAGCGGTGATCGTAGTTGGCTGTCCATTGATGATGCAGCAGTTTCTCGGAAATGATGGTAGCACGAGCCTGGTCAGCTGATCGGTGCAGATTGTTGGAGGATAGCATTGACACGTGCAAGACGTTCCCCGAAGAAGTTAAGCCACAATCTGCATCAAGAAGCAAAGTGGGATACTCAGCATATTGCCAGTCTTGCTGCTGCCATGCACACTCCTTCGAATTGGCACTAGCGAGTCTTTATACTGATCTGTGAGGTCACGTAAGGTTGCGTCACTTTAGGTTGGTCCCAGGGGGGCATAGCGGTGATCGTAGTTGGCTGTCCATTGATGATGCAGCAGTTTCTCGGAAATGATGGTAGCACGAGCCTGGTCAGCTGATCGGTGCAGGTTGTTGGAGGATAGCATTTATACGTGGAAGACATTCCCCGAAGAAGTGAAGCCACAATCTGGATCAAGAAGCAAAGTGGGATACTCAGCATATTGCCAGTCTTGCTGCTGCCATGCACACTCCTTCGAATTAGCACCAGCGAGTCTTTATACTGATCGGTGAGGTCACGTAAGGTTGCGTCACTTTAGGTTGGTCCCAGGGGGGCATAGCGGTGATCGTAGTTGGCTGTCCATTGATGATGCAGCAGTTTCTCGGAAATGATGGTAGCACGAGCCTGGTCAGCTGATCGGTGCACATTGTTGGAGGATAGCATTTACACGTGCAAGACGTTCCCCGAAGAAGTGAAGCCACAATCTGGATCAAGAAGCAAAGTGGGATACTCAGCATATTGCCAGTCTTGCTGCTACCATGCACACTCCTTCGAATTGGCACCAGCGAGTCTTTATACTGTTCGGTGAGGTCACGTAAGGTTGCGTCACTTTAGGTTGGTCCCAGGGGGGCATAGCGGTGATCGTAGTTGGCTGTCCATTGATGATGCAGCAGTTTCTCGGAAATGATGGTAGCACGAGCCTGGTCAGCTGATCGGTGCAGATTGTTGGAGGATAGCATTGACACGTGCAAGACGTTCCCCGAAGAAGTTAAGCCACAATCTGCATCAAGAAGCAAAGTGGGATACTCATCATATTGCCAGTCTTGCTGCTGCCATGCACACTCCTTCGAATTGGCACTAGCGAGTCTTTATACTGATCTGTGAGGTCACGTAAGGTTGCGTCACTTTAGGTTGGTCCCAGGGGGGCATAGCGGTGATCGTAGTTGGCTGTCCATTGATGATGCAGCAGTTTCTCGGAAATGATGGTAGCACGAGCCTGGTCAGCTGATCGGTGCAGATTGTTGGAAGATAGCATTTACACGTGCAAGACGTTCCCCGAAGAAGTGAAGCCACAATCTGGATCAAGAAGCAAAGTGGGATACTCAGCATATTGCCAGTCTTGCTGCTACCATGCACACTCCTTCGAATTGGCACCAGCGAGTCTTTATACTGTTCGGTGAGGTCACGTAAGGTTGCGTCACTTTAGGTTGGTCCCAGAGGGGCATAGCGGTGATCGTAGTTGGCTGTCCATTGATGATGCAGCAGTTTCTCGGAAATGATGGTAGCACGAGCCTGGTCAGCTGATCGGTGCAGATTGTTGGAGGATAGCATTTACACGTGCTAGACGTTCCCCGAAGAAGTTAAGCCACAATCTGCATCAAGAAGCAAAGTGGGATACTCAGCATATTGCCAGTCTTGCTGCTACCATGCACACTCCTTCGAATTGGCACCAGCGAGTCTTTATACTGTTCGGTGAGGTCACGTAAGGTTGCGTCACTTTAGGTTGGTCTCAGGGGGGCATAGCGGTGATCGTGGTTGGCTGTCCATTGATGATGCAGCAGTTTCTCGGAAATGATGGTACCACGAGCCTGGTCAGCTGATCGGTGCAGATTGTTGGAGGATAGCATTTACACGTGCAAGACGTTCCCCGAAGAAGTTAAGCCACAATCTGCATCAAGAAGCAAAGTGGGATACTCATCATATTGCCAGTCTTGCTGCTGCCATGCACACTCCTTCGAATTGGCACTAGCGAGTCTTTATACTGATCTGTGAGGTCACGTAAGGTTGCGTCACTTTAGGTTGGTCCCAGGGGGGCATAGCGGTGATCGTAGTTGGCTGTCCATTGATGATGCAGCAGTTTCTCGGAAATGATGGTAGCACGAGCCTGGTCAGCTGATCGGTGCAGATTGTTGGAAGATAGCATTTACACGTGCAAGACGTTCCCCGAAGAAGTGAAGCCACAATCTGGATCAAGAAGCAAAGTGGGATACTCAGCATATTGCCAGTCTTGCTGCTACCATGCACACTCCTTCGAATTGGCACCAGCGAGTCTTTATACTGTTCGGTGAGGTCACGTAAGGTTGCGTCACTTTAGGTTGGTCCCAGAGGGGCATAGCGGTGATCGTAGTTGGCTGTCCATTGATGATGCAGCAGTTTCTCGGAAATGATGGTAGCACGAGCCTGGTCAGCTGATCGGTGCAGATTGTTGGAGGATAGCATTTACACGTGCTAGACGTTCCCCGAAGAAGTTAAGCCACAATCTGCATCAAGAAGCAAAGTGGGATACTCAGCATATTGCCAGTCTTGCTGCTACCATGCACACTCCTTCGAATTGGCACCAGCGAGTCTTTATACTGTTCGGTGAGGTCACGTAAGGTTGCGTCACTTTAGGTTGGTCCCAGGGGGGCATAGCGGTGATCGTAGTTGGCTGTCCATTGATGATGCAGCAGTTTCTCGGAAATGATGGTAGCACGAGCCTGGTCAGCTGATCGGTGCAGATTGTTGGAGGATAGCATTGACACGTGCAAGACGTTCCCCGAAGAAGTTAAGCCACAATCTGCATCAAGAAGCAAAGTGGGATACTCAGCATATTGCCAGTCTTGCTGCTGCCATGCACACTCCTTCGAATTGGCACTAGCGAGTCTTTATACTGATCTGTGAGGTCACGTAAGGTTGCGTCACTTTAGGTTGGTCCCAGGGGGGCATAGCGGTGATCGTAGTTGGCTGTCCATTGATGATGCAGCAGTTTCTCGGAAATGATGGTAGCACGAGCCTGGTCAGCTGATCGGTGCAGGTTGTTGGAGGATAGCATTTATACGTGGAAGACATTCCCCGAAGAAGTGAAGCCACAATCTGGATCAAGAAGCAAAGTGGGATACTCAGCATATTGCCAGTCTTGCTGCTGCCATGCACACTCCTTCGAATTAGCACCAGCGAGTCTTTATACTGATCGGTGAGGTCACGTAAGGTTGCGTCACTTTAGGTTGGTCCCAGGGGGGCATAGCGGTGATCGTAGTTGGCTGTCCATTGATGATGCAGCAGTTTCTCGGAAATGATGGTAGCACGAGCCTGGTCAGCTGATCGGTGCACATTGTTGGAGGATAGCATTTACACGTGCAAGACGTTCCCCGAAGAAGTGAAGCCACAATCTGGATCAAGAAGCAAAGTGGGATACTCAGCATATTGCCAGTCTTGCTGCTACCATGCACACTCCTTCGAATTGGCACCAGCGAGTCTTTATACTGTTCGGTGAGGTCACGTAAGGTTGCGTCACTTTAGGTTGGTCCCAGGGGGGCATAGCGGTGATCGTAGTTGGCTGTCCATTGATGATGCAGCAGTTTCTCGGAAATGATGGTAGCACGAGCCTGGTCAGCTGATCGGTGCAGATTGTTGGAGGATAGCATTGACACGTGCAAGACGTTCCCCGAAGAAGTTAAGCCACAATCTGCATCAAGAAGCAAAGTGGGATACTCATCATATTGCCAGTCTTGCTGCTGCCATGCACACTCCTTCGAATTGGCACTAGCGAGTCTTTATACTGATCTGTGAGGTCACGTAAGGTTGCGTCACTTTAGGTTGGTCCCAGGGGGGCATAGCGGTGATCGTAGTTGGCTGTCCATTGATGATGCAGCAGTTTCTCGGAAATGATGGTAGCACGAGCCTGGTCAGCTGATCGGTGCAGATTGTTGGAAGATAGCATTTACACGTGCAAGACGTTCCCCGAAGAAGTGAAGCCACAATCTGGATCAAGAAGCAAAGTGGGATACTCAGCATATTGCCAGTCTTGCTGCTACCATGCACACTCCTTCGAATTGGCACCAGCGAGTCTTTATACTGTTCGGTGAGGTCACGTAAGGTTGCGTCACTTTAGGTTGGTCCCAGAGGGGCATAGCGGTGATCGTAGTTGGCTGTCCATTGATGATGCAGCAGTTTCTCGGAAATGATGGTAGCACGAGCCTGGTCAGCTGATCGGTGCAGATTGTTGGAGGATAGCATTTACACGTGCTAGACGTTCCCCGAAGAAGTTAAGCCACAATCTGCATCAAGAAGCAAAGTGGGATACTCAGCATATTGCCAGTCTTGCTGCTACCATGCACACTCCTTCGAATTGGCACCAGCGAGTCTTTATACTGTTCGGTGAGGTCACGTAAGGTTGCGTCACTTTAGGTTGGTCCCAGGGGGGCATAGCGGTGATCGTAGTTGGCTGTCCATTGATGATGCAGCAGTTTCTCGGAAATGATGGTAGCACGAGCCTGGTCAGCTGATCGGTGCAGATTGTTGGAGGATAGCATTGACACGTGCAAGACGTTCCCCGAAGAAGTTAAGCCACAATCTGCATCAAGAAGCAAAGTGGGATACTCAGCATATTGCCAGTCTTGCTGCTGCCATGCACACTCCTTCGAATTGGCACTAGCGAGTCTTTATACTGATCTGTGAGGTCACGTAAGGTTGCGTCACTTTAGGTTGGTCCCAGGGGGGCATAGCGGTGATCGTAGTTGGCTGTCCATTGATGATGCAGCAGTTTCTCGGAAATGATGGTAGCACGAGCCTGGTCAGCTGATCGGTGCAGATTGTTGGAAGATAGAATTTACACGTGCAAGACGTTCCCCGAAGAAGTGAAGCCACAATCTGGATCAAGAAGCAAAGTGGGATACTCAGCATATTGCCAGTCTTGCTGCTACCATGCACACTCCTTCGAATTGGTACCAGCGAGTCTTTATACTGTTCGGTGAGGTCACGTAAGGTTGCGTCACTTTAGGTTGGTCCCAGAGGGGCATAGCGGTGATCGTAGTTGGCTGTCCATTGATGATGCAGCAGTTTCTCGGAAATGATGGTAGCACGAGCCTGGTCAGCTGATCGGTGCAGATTGTTGGAGGATAGCATTTACACGTGCAAGACGTTCCCCGAAGAAGTTAAGCCACAATCTGCATCAAGAAGCAAAGTGGGATACTCAGCATATTGCCAGTCTTGCTGCTGCCATGCACACTCCTTCGAATTGGCACTAGCGAGTCTTTATACTGATCTGTGAGGTCACGTAAGGTTGCGTCACTTTAGGTTGGTCCCAGGGGGGCATAGCGGTGATCGTAGTTGGCTGTCCATTGATGATGCAGCAGTTTCTCGGAAATGATGGTAGCACGAGCCTGGTCAGCTGATCGGTGCAGATTGTTGGAAGATAGCATTTACACGTGCAAGACGTTCCCCGAAGAAGTGAAGCCACAATCTGGATCAAGAAGCAAAGTGGGATACTCAGCATATTGCCAGTCTTGCTGCTACCATGCACACTCCTTCGAATTGGCACCAGCGAGTCTTTATACTGTTCGGTGAGGTCACGTAAGGTTGCGTCACTTTAGGTTGGTCCCAGAGGGGCATAGCGGTGATCGTAGTTGGCTGTCCATTGATGATGCAGCAGTTTCTCGGAAATGATGGTAGCACGAGCCTGGTCAGCTGATCGGTGCAGATTGTTGGAGGATAGCATTTACACGTGCAAGACGTTCCCCGAAGAAGTTAAGCCACAATCTGCATCAAGAAGCAAAGTGGGATACTCAGCATATTGCCAGTCTTGCTGCTGCCATGCACACTCCTTCGAATTGGCACTAGCGAGTCTTTATACTGATCTGTGAGGTCACGTAAGGTTGCGTCACTTTAGGTTGGTCCCAGGGGGGCATAGCGGTGATCGTAGTTGGCTGTCCATTGATGATGCAGCAGTTTCTCGGAAATGATGGTAGCACGAGCCTGGTCAGCTGATCGGTGCAGATTGTTGGAGGATAGCATTTACACGTGCAAGACGTTCCCCGAAGAAGTTAAGCCACAATCTGCATCAAGAAGCAAAGTGGGATACTCAGCATATTGCCAGTCTTGCTGCTACCATGCACACTCCTTCGAATTGGCACCAGCGAGTCTTTATACTGTTCGGTGAGGTCACGTAAGGTTGCGTCACTTTAGGTTGGTCTCAGGGGGGCATAGCGGTGATCGTGGTTGGCTGTCCATTGATGATGCAGCAGTTTCTCGGAAATGATGGTACCACGAGCCTGGTCAGCTGATCGGTGCAGATTGTTGGAGGATAGCATTTACACGTGCAAGACGTTCCCCGAATAAGTGAAGCCACAATCTTTATCACGAAGCAAAGTGGGATACTCAGCATATTGCCAGTCTTGCTGCTGCCATGCACACTCCTTCGAATTGGCACCAGCGAGTCTTTATACTGTTCGGTGAGGTCACGTAAGGTTGCGTCACTTTAGGTTGGTCCCAGGGGGGCATAGCGGTGATCGTAGTTGGCTGTCCATTGATGTTGCAGCAGTTTCCCAGAAATGATGATGGTACAACGGGCCTGGTCAGCTGATCGGTGCAGGTTGTTGGAGGATAGCATTTATACGTGGAAGACGTTCCCCGAAGAAGTGAAGCCACAATCTGGATCAAGAAGCAAAGTGGGATACTCAGAATATTGCCAGTCTTGCTGCTGCCATGCACACTCCTTCGATTTGGCACCAGCGAGTCTTTATACTGATCGGTGTGGTCACGTAAGGTTGCGTCCTTTAGGTTGGTCCCAGGGGGGCATAGCGGTGATCGTAGTTGGCTGTCCATTGATGTTGCAGCAGTTTCCCAGAAATGATGATGGTACCACGGGCCTGGTCAGCTGATCGGTGCAGGTTGTTGGAGGATAGCATTTATACGTGGAAGACGTTCCCCGAAGAAGTGAAGCCACAATCTGGATCAAGAAGCAAAGTGGGGTACTCAGCATATTGCCAGCCTTGCTGTTGCCATGCACACTCCTTCCAATTGGCACCAGCGAGTCTTTATACTGATCGGTGAGGTCACGTAAGGTTGCGTCACTTTAGGTTGGTCCCAGGGGGGCATAGCGGTGATCGTAGTTGGCTGTCCATTGATGATGCAGCAGTTTCTCGGAAATGATGATGGTAGCACGAGCCTGGTCAGCTGATCGGTGCAGATTGTTGGAGGATAGCATTTACACGTGCAAGACGTTCCCCGAAGAAGTTAAGCCACAATCTGGATCAAGAAGCAAAGTGGGATACTCAGCATATTGCCAGTCTTGCTGCTGCCATGCACACTCCTTCGAATTGGCACCAGCGAGTCTTTATACTGATCGGTGAGGTCACGTAAGGTTGCGTAACTTTAGGTTGGTCCGATGGGGCCATAGCGGGGATCGTAGTTGGCTGTCCATTGATGATGCAGCAGTTTCTCGGAAATGATGTTGGTACCACGAGCCTGGTCAGCTGATCGGTGCAGATTGTTGGAGGATAGCATTTACACGTGCAAGACGTTCCCCGAATAAGTGAAGCCACAATCTTTATCACGAAGCAAAGTGGGATACTCAGCATATTGCCAGTCCCTCTGCTGTCATGCACACTCCTTCGAATTGGCACCAGCGAGTATTTATACTGTTCGGTGTGGTCACGTAAGGTTGCGTCCTTTAGGTTGGTCCCAGGGGGGCATAGCGGTGATCGTAGTTGGCTGTCCATTGATGATGCAGCAGTTTCCCAGAAATGATGGTGGTACCACGGGCCTGGTCAGCTCATCGGTGCAGGTTGTTGGAGGATAGCATTTATACGTGGAAGACGTTCCCCGAAAAAGTGAAGCCAAAATCTGGATCAAGAAGCAAAGTGGGATACTCAGCATATTGCCAGTCTTGCTGCTACCATGCACACTCGTTCGAATTGGCACCAGCGAGTCTTTATACTGTTCGGTGTGGTCACGTAAGGTTGCGTCACTTTAGGTTGGTCCCAGGGGGGCCTAGCGGTGATCGTAGTTGGCTGTCCATTGATGATGCAGCAGTTTCCCAGAAATGATAATGGTACCATGGGCCGGGTCAGCTGATCGGTGCAGATTGTTGGAGGATAGCATTTAAACGTGGAAGACGTTCCCCGAAGGAGTGAAGCCACAATCTGGATCAAGAAGCAAAGTGGGATACTCAGCATATTGCCAGTCTTGCTGCTGCCATGCACACTCGTTCGAATTGGCACCAGCGAGTCTTTATACTGTTCGGTGTGGTCACGTAAGGTTGCGTCACTTTAGGTTGGTCCCAGGGGGGCATAGGGGTGATCGGAGCTGGCTGACCATTGATGATGCAGCAGTTTCTCGGAAATGATGATGGTACCACGAGCCTGGTCAGCTGATCGGCGCAGATTGTTGGAAGATAGCATTTACACGTGCAAGACGTTCCCCGAAGAAGTGAAGCCACAATCTGGATCAAGAAGCAAAGTGGGATACTCAGCATATTGCCAGTCTTGCTGATACCATGCACACTCCTTCGAATTGGCACCAGCGAGTCTTTATACTGTTCGGTGAGGTCACGTAAGGTTGCGTCACTTTAGGTTGGTCCCAGGGGGGCATAGCGGTGATCGTAGTTGGCTGTCCATTGATGATGCAGCAGTTTCCCAGAAATGATGGTGGTACCACGGGCCGGGTCAGGTGGTCGGTGCAGATTGTTGGAGGATAGCATTTAAACGTGGAAGACGTTCCCCGAAGAAGTGAAGCCACAATCTGGATCAAGAAGCAAAGTGGGATACTCAGCATATTGCCAGTCTTGCTGCTGTCATGCACACTCGTTCGAATTGGCACCAGCCTGTCTTTATACTGTTCGGTGTGGTCACGTAAGGTTGCGTCCTTTAGGTTGGTCCCAGGGGGGCATAGCGGTGATCGTAGTTGGCTGTCCATTGATGTTGCAGCAGTTTCCCAGAAATGATGATGGTACCACGGGCCTGGTCAGCTGATCGGTGCAGGTTGTTGGAGGATAGCATTTATGCGTGGAAGACGTTCCCCGAAGAAGTGAAGCCACAATCTGGATCAAGAAGCAAAGTGGGATACTCAGCATATTGCCAGTCTTGCTGCTGCCATGCACACTCCTTCGAATTAGCACCAGCGAGTCTTTATACTGATCGGTGAGGTCACGTAAGGTTGCGTCACTTTAGGTTGGTCCCAGGGGGGCATAGCGGTGATCGTAGTTGGCTGTCCATTGATGATGCAGCAGTTTCTCGGAAATGATGGTAGCACGAGCCTGGTCAGCTGATCGGTGCAGATTGTTGGAGGTTAGCATTTAAACGTGCAAGACGTTCCCCGAAGAAGTTAAGCCACAATCTGCATCAAGAAGCAAAGTGGGATACTCAGCATATTGCCAGTCTTGCTGCTGCCATGCACACTCCTTCGAATTGGCACCAGCGAGTCTTTATACTGTTCGGTGAGGTCACGTAAGGTTGCGTCACTTTAGGTTGGTCCCAGGGGGGCATAGCGGTGATCGTAGTTGGCTGTCCATTGATGATGCAGCAGTTTCTCGGAAATGATGGTAGCACGAGCCTGGTCAGCTGATCGGTGCAGATTGTTGGAAAATAGCATTTACACGTGCAAGACGTTCCCCGAAGAAGTGAAGCCACAATCTGGATCAAGAAGCAAAGTGGGATACTCAGCATATTGCCAGTCTTGCTGCTACCATGCACACTCCTTCGAATTGGCACCAGCGAGTCTTTATACTGTTCGGTGAGGTCACGTAAGGTTGCGTCACTTTAGGTTGGTCCCAGGGGGGCATAGCGGTGATCGTAGTTGGCTGTCCATTGATGATGCAGCAGTTTCTCGGAAATGATGGTAGCACGAGCCTGGTCAGCTGATCGGTGCAGATTGTTGGAGGATAGCATTTACACGTGCAAGACGTTCCCCGAAGAAGTTAAGCCACAATCTGCATCAAGAAGCAAAGTGGGATACTCAGCATATTGCCAGTCTTGCTGCTGCCATGCACACTCCTTCGAATTGGCACTAGCGAGTCTTTATACTGATCTGTGAGGTCACGTAAGGTTGCGTCACTTTAGGTTGGTCCCATGGGGGCATAGCGGGGATCGTAGTTGGCTGTCCATTGATGATGCAGCAGTTTCTCGGAAATGATGATGGTACCACGAGCCTGGTCAGCTGATCGGTGCAGATTGTTGGAGGATAGCATTTACACGTGCAAGACGTTCCCCGAATAAGTGAAGCCACAATCTTTATCACGAAGCAAAGTGGGATACTCAGCATATTGCCAGTCTTGCTGCTGCCATGCACACTCCTTCGATTTGGCACCAGCGAGTCTTTATACTGATCGGTGTGGTCACGTAAGGTTGCGTCCTTTAGGTTGGTCCCAGGGGGGCATAGCGGTGATCGTAGTTGGCTGTCCATTGATGTTGCAGCAGTTTCCCAGAAATGATGATGGTACCACGGGCCTGGTCAGGTGATCGGTGCAGGTTGTTGGAGGATAGCATTTATACGTGGAAGACGTTCCCCGAAGAAGTGAAGCCACAATCTGGATCAAGAAGCAAAGTGGGATACTCAGCATATTGCCAGTCTTGCTGATGCCATGCACACTCCTTCGAATTGGCACCAGCGAGTCTTTATACTGATCGGTGAGGTCACGTAAGGTTGCGTCACTTTAGGTTGGTCCCAGGGGGGCATAGCGGTGATCGTAGTTGGCTGTCCATTGATGATGCAGCAGTTTCTCGGAAATGATGATGGTAGCACGAGCCTGGTCAGCTGATCGCTGCAGATTGTTGGAGGATAGCATTTACACGTGCAAGACGTTCCCCGAAGAAGTGAAGCCACAATCTTTATCACGAAGCAGAGTGGGATACTCAGCATATTGCCAGTCTTGCTGCTGTCATGCACACTCCTTCGAATTGGCACCAGCGAGTATTTATACTGTTCGGTGAGGTCACGTAAGGTTGCGTCACTTTAGGTTGGTCCTAGGGGGGCATAGCGGTGATCGTAGTTGGCTGTCCATTGATGATGCAAGAGTTTCCCAGAAATTATGGTGGTACCACGGGCCGGGTCAGCTGATCGGTGCAGATTGTTGGAGGATAGCATTTAAACGTGGAAGACGTTCCCCGAAGAAGTGAAGCCACAATCTGGATCAAGAAGCAAAGTGGGATACTCAGCATATTGCCAGTCTTGCTGCTGCATGCACACTCGTTCGAATTGGCACCAGCCTGTCTTTATACTGTTCGGTGTGGTCACGTAAGGTTGCGTCCTTTAGGTTGGTCCCAGGGGGGCATAGCGGTGATCGTAGTTGGCTGTCCATTGATGATGCAGCAGTTTCCCAGAAATGATGGTGGTACCACGGGCCTGGTCAGCTCATCGGTGCAGGTTGTTGGAGGATAGCATTTATACGTGGAAGACGTTCCCCGAAAAAGTGAAGCCACAATCTGGATCAAGAAGCAAAGTGGGATACTCAGCATATTGCCAGTCTTGCTGCTGCCATGCACGCTCGTTCGAATTGGCACCAGCGAGTATTTATACTGTTCGGTGAGGTCACGTAAGGTTGCGTCACTTTAGGTTGGTCCCAGGGGGGCATAGCGGGCATCGTAGTTGGCGGTAAATCGATGATGGAGCAGTTTTTCGGAAATGATAATGGTACCACGGGCCTGGTCAGCTGATCGGTGCAGATTGTTGGAAGATGGCATTTACACGTGGAAGACGTACCCGAAGAAGTAAAGCCACAATCTGGATCAAGAATCAAAGTGGGATACTCAGCATATTGCCAGTTGTGCTGCTGCAATGCACACTCCTTCGAATTGGCACCAGCGAGTCTTTATACTGTTCGGTGAGGTCACGTAAGGTTGCGTCACTTTAGGTTGGTCCCAGGGGGGCATAGCGGTGATCGTAGTTGGCTGCCCATTGATGATGCAGCAGTTTCCCAGAAAAGATGGTGGTGCAACGGGCCGGGTCAGCTGATCGGTGCAGATTGTTGGAGGATAGCATTTAAACGTCGAAGACGTTCCCCGAAGGAGTGAAGCCACAATCTGGATCAAGAAGCAAAGTGGGATACTCAGCATATTGCCAGTCTTGCTGCTGCCATGCACACTCGTTCGAATTGGCATCAGCGAGTCTTTATACTGTTCGGTGTGGTCACGTAAGGTTGCGTCACTTTAGGTTGGTCCCAGGGGGGCATAGCGGTGATCGTAGTTGGCTGTCCATTGATGTTGCAGCAGTTTCCCAGAAATGATGATGGTACAACGGGCCTGGTCAGCTGATCGGTGCAGGTTGTTGGAGGATAGCATTTATACGTGGAAGACGTTCCCCGAAGAAGTGAAGCCACAATCTGGATCAAGAAGCAAAGTGGGATACTCAGAATATTGCCAGTCTTGCTGCTGCCATGCACACTCCTTCGATTTGGCACCAGCGAGTCTTTATACTGATCGGTGTGGTCACGTAAGGTTGCGTCCTTTAGGTTGGTCCCAGGGGGGCATAGCGGTGATCGTAGTTGGCTGTCCATTGATGTTGCAGCAGTTTCCCAGAAATGATGATGGTACCACGGGCCTGGTCAGCTGATCGGTGCAGGTTGTTGGAGGATAGCATTTATACGTGGAAGACGTTCCCCGAAGAAGTGAAGCCACAATCTGGATCAAGAAGCAAAGTGGGGTACTCAGCATATTGCCAGCCTTGCTGTTGCCATGCACACTCCTTCCAATTGGCACCAGCGAGTCTTTATACTGATCGGTGAGGTCACGTAAGGTTGCGTCACTTTAGGTTGGTCCCAGGGGGGCATAGCGGTGATCGTAGTTGGCTGTCCATTGATGATGCAGCAGTTTCTCGGAAATGATGATGGTAGCACGAGCCTGGTCAGCTGATCGGTGCAGATTGTTGGAGGATAGCATTTACACGTGCAAGACGTTCCCCGAAGAAGTTAAGCCACAATCTGGATCAAGAAGCAAAGTGGGATACTCAGCATATTGCCAGTCTTGCTGCTGCCATGCACACTCCTTCGAATTGGCACCAGCGAGTCTTTATACTGATCGGTGAGGTCACGTAAGGTTGCGTAACTTTAGGTTGGTCCGATGGGGCCATAGCGGGGATCGTAGTTGGCTGTCCATTGATGATGCAGCAGTTTCTCGGAAATGATGTTGGTACCACGAGCCTGGTCAGCTGATCGGTGCAGATTGTTGGAGGATAGCATTTACACGTGCAAGACGTTCCCCGAATAAGTGAAGCCACAATCTTTATCACGAAGCAAAGTGGGATACTCAGCATATTGCCAGTCCCTCTGCTGTCATGCACACTCCTTCGAATTGGCACCAGCGAGTATTTATACTGTTCGGTGTGGTCACGTAAGGTTGCGTCCTTTAGGTTGGTCCCAGGGGGGCATAGCGGTGATCGTAGTTGGCTGTCCATTGATGATGCAGCAGTTTCCCAGAAATGATGGTGGTACCACGGGCCTGGTCAGCTCATCGGTGCAGGTTGTTGGAGGATAGCATTTATACGTGGAAGACGTTCCCCGAAAAAGTGAAGCCAAAATCTGGATCAAGAAGCAAAGTGGGATACTCAGCATATTGCCAGTCTTGCTGCTACCATGCACACTCGTTCGAATTGGCACCAGCGAGTCTTTATACTGTTCGGTGTGGTCACGTAAGGTTGCGTCCTTTAGGTTGGTCCCAGGGGGGCATAGCGGTGATCGTAGTTGGCTGTCCATTGATGATGCAGCAGTTTCCCAGAAATGATGGTGGTACCACGGGCCTGGTCAGCTCATCGGTGCAGGTTGTTGGAGGATAGCATTTATACGTGGAAGACGTTCCCCGAAAAAGTGAAGCCACAATCTGGATCAAGAAGCAAAGTGGGATACTCAGCATATTGCCAGTCTTGCTGCTGCCATGCACACTCGTTCGAATTGGCACCAGCGAGTATTTATACTGTTCGGTGAGGTCACGTAAGGTTGCGTCACTTTAGGTTGGTCCCAGGGGGGCATAGCGGGCATCGTAGTTGGCGGTAAATCGATGATGGAGCAGTTTTTCGGAAATGATAATGGTACCACGGGCCTGGTCAGCTGATCGGTGCAGATTGTTGGAAGATGGCATTTACACGTGGAAGACGTACCCGAAGAAGTAAAGCCACAATCTGGATCAAGAATCAAAGTGGGATACTCAGCATATTGCCAGTTGTGCTGCTGCAATGCACACTCCTTCGAATTGGCACCAGCGAGTCTTTATACTGTTCGGTGAGGTCACGTAAGGTTGCGTCACTTTAGGTTGGTCCCAGGGGGGCATAGCGGTGATCGTAGTTGGCTGCCCATTGATGATGCAGCAGTTTCCCAGAAAAGATGGTGGTGCAACGGGCCGGGTCAGCTGATCGGTGCAGATTGTTGGAGGATAGCATTTAAACGTCGAAGACGTTCCCCGAAGGAGTGAAGCCACAATCTGGATCAAGAAGCAAAGTGGGATACTCAGCATATTGCCAGTCTTGCTGCTGCCATGCACACTCGTTCGAATTGGCATCAGCGAGTCTTTATACTGTTCGGTGTGGTCACGTAAGGTTGCGTCACTTTAGGTTGGTCCCAGGGGGGCATAGCGGTGATCGTAGTTGGCTGTCCATTGATGTTGCAGCAGTTTCCCAGAAATGATGATGGTACAACGGGCCTGGTCAGCTGATCGGTGCAGGTTGTTGGAGGATAGCATTTATACGTGGAAGACGTTCCCCGAAGAAGTGAAGCCACAATCTGGATCAAGAAGCAAAGTGGGATACTCAGAATATTGCCAGTCTTGCTGCTGCCATGCACACTCCTTCGATTTGGCACCAGCGAGTCTTTATACTGATCGGTGTGGTCACGTAAGGTTGCGTCCTTTAGGTTGGTCCCAGGGGGGCATAGCGGTGATCGTAGTTGGCTGTCCATTGATGTTGCAGCAGTTTCCCAGAAATGATGATGGTACCACGGGCCTGGTCAGCTGATCGGTGCAGGTTGTTGGAGGATAGCATTTATACGTGGAAGACGTTCCCCGAAGAAGTGAAGCCACAATCTGGATCAAGAAGCAAAGTGGGGTACTCAGCATATTGCCAGCCTTGCTGCTGCCATGCACACTCGTTCGAATTGGCACCAGCGAGTCTTTATACTGTTCGGTGTGGTCACGTAAGGTTGCGTCACTTTAGGTTGGTCCCAGGGGGGCATAGCGGTGATCGGAGCTGGCTGACCATTGATGATGCAGCAGTTTCTCGGAAATGATGGTAGCACGAGCCTGGTCAGCTGATCGGTGCAGATTGTTGGAGGATAGCATTTACACGTGCAAGACGTTCCCCGAAGAAGTTAAGCCACAATCTGGATCAAGAAGCAAAGTGGGATACTCAGCATATTGCCAGTATTGCTGCTGCCATGCACACTCCTTCGAATTGGCACCAGCGAGTCTTTATACTGATCTGTGAGGTCATGTAAGGTTGCGTCACTTTAGGTTGGTCCCAGGGGGGCATAGCGGGGATCGTAGTTGGCTGTCCATTGATGATGCAGCAGTTTCTCAGAAATGATGATGGTACCACGAGCCTGGTCAGCTGATCGGTGCAGATTGTTGGAGGATAGCATTTACACGTGCAAGACGTTCCCCGAATAAGTGAAGCCACAATCTTTATCACGAAGCAAAGTGGGATACTCAGCATATTGCCAGTCTTGCTGCTGCCATGCACACTCCTTCGAATTGGCACCAGCGAGTCTTTATACTGTTCGGTGAGGTCACGTAAGGTTGCGTCACTTTAGGTTGGTCCCAGGGGGGCATAGCGGTGATCGTAGTTGGCTGTCCATTGATGATGCAGCAGTTTCCCAGAAATGATAATGGTACCGTGGGCCGGGTCAGCTGATCGATGCAGATTGTTGGAGGATAGCATTTAAACGTGGAAGACGTTCCCCGAAGAAGTGAAGCCACAATCTGGATCAAGAAGCAAAGTGGAATACTCAGCATATTGCCAGTCTTGCTGCTGACATGCACACTCGTTCGAATTGGCACCAGCGAGTCTTTATACTGTTCGGTGTGGTCACGTAAGGTTGCGTCACTTTAGGTTGGTCCCAGGGGGGCATAGCAGTGATCGTAGTTGGCTGTCCATTCATGATGCAGCAGTTTCTCGGAAATGATGATGGTACCATGAGCCTGGTCAGCTGATCGGTGAAGATTGTTGGAGGATAGCATTTACACGTGCAAGACGTTCCCCGAAGAAGTGAAGCCACAATCTGGATCAAGAAGCAAAGTGGGATACTCAGCATATTGCCAGTCTTCCGGTGGAGCATCGAATGTTGTGCTAATTCTTGTCCTGTTGCTCTTAGGCGCCGATGTGTCCCTTACTGGCCAGATGATCCTGCTGCATGACGGGAGCGTGGAATGAAGATAGAAGCACCAAAGCATCGACAGATAACTTCGCCGTCACCGCCTACAGGAAACTGACGTCATGGACCACGGGATTTAAGCACTACAAAAGGAAGCAGCGAAAGGCGACCCTCCGCAGTCCGGTGGAGCATCGAATGTTGTGCTAATTCTTGTCCTGTTGCTCTTAGGCGCCGATGTGTCCCTTACTGGCCAGATGATCCTGCTGCATGACGGGAGCGTGGAATGAAGATAGAAGCACCAAAGCATCGACAGATAACTTCGCCGTCACCGCCTACAGGAAACTGACGTCATGGACCACGGGATTTAAGCACTACAAAAGGAAGCAGCGAAAGGCGACCCTCCGCAGTCCGGTGGAGCATCGAATGTTGTGCTAATTCTTGTCCTGTTGCTCTTAGGCGCCGATGTGTCCCTTACTGGCCAGATGATCCTGCTGCATGACGGGAGCGTGGAATGAAGATAGAAGCACCAAAGCATCGACAGATAACTTCGCCGTCACCGCCTACAGGAAACTGACGTCATGGACCACGGGATTTAAGCACTACAAAAGGAAGCAGCGAAAGGCGACCCTCCGCAGTCCGGTGGAGCATCGAATGTTGTGCTAATTCTTGTCCTGTTGCTCTTAGGTAAGCGACACTTTGTTTTTTTGTTGTTTTTTTCTTGTACACTCCACTGGACTGCACCTTTTTTTGTGACCTTCTTTGTACTCACCAATGGCTCTTCAGCAGTGTTTTTCTTGTTCGAAGAATTTTGGCAAGAAAACTACGTTTTTAACATGCAGTAACTGTGAAAAGTCTTTCCACATAAAATGCTCAGGTACAACTAAATCAGCTCTTAAGAACATAGGTTAAGGCGATTTATCGGCCTGGAAGTGTGTTGACTGCAGGGAAACAGAAAGTACTGATGATGATACATCAAGCAGCGAAAATGATGAGACAATGCAGAGTAGTAGGCCCCCGTCTCCCAAGACAACCGCTATGAACACTCTGATTGAAGGCTTCAGCCAGAAGCTTACAAAAATTTTGAGCCGACTAGAAACGCTTGAAAACAAGGTAGACAAACAGAGTGCTACCACACAGGCAGTAGAAAAAGCAATGGAAATGCTTGCTTCCAAATACGACGAACTCTTGTCAAAGATTACCAGTCATGAAAACGAGATAACTGAACTAAAGAAAACAACTGAAGAACTGAATGAAAAATTGACTGAAAAGGACACTGAGATTGCCAGGCTAAAAGATTGTGTTGAAAGCGCAGAGCAGTACACAAGGCGCAGAAATGTAGAAATACATGGGATTGCTGAAGCCCCTAATCAGGACCTTTACCAAGTTCTGACTGACCTCAGTGAAAAGTTGAATGTACAGACACCAGAGCGACAGAAAATAGAAGGGCTGCATCGACTCAAGGCACAAAAAGATAAGATTGCGCCGATTATTGTTCGCTTCGTGGACCAAGCCACACGGGACATGTGGCTGGCGAAAAAGCGCGCGCTGAAAACAGAAAAAATCTACATAAATGAGAACCTGACCAGAGCTCAAAAAATGCTGCTTGCTGATTGCAAGAAGCTTGCGAAAGATCGAGGGTTCAAATTCGTCTGGGTGAGCAACGGCAAAATTCTTGTCCGAAAAAGTGAAGGTGCATCGATAATTAGTATCAACTCTGCTAAGGATCTTGAGAAACTAGCGTAATGGCGTCCTTTGACTCATTTAGCGAGTGGAACGTTCATGTTGAAACTGCACACAGAGATGCAGATTTGAACCATGAACTCGGTTTGCTGCACGTCAACATCAGAAGTTTAAACAAATACTGGGATGAAATAGGATTCATTTTAAAGACTGCTGCGGTTCCATTTGATGTTATTATTCTCACAGAGGTGAATATAGATGTGTCGAGAAAATGTGCATTTACATTTGCAGGGTACACTCAGTACGCATTGTGCCGTGAAAACCGTAAAGGAGGCGGTGTTATGCTGTTCATAAAAAATGAGTGGATGACGAATAGAATTGACGTCAGCTTTATTCACGCAGAGGCGGTCACTCTCTCTATTTCCAAAGGAAATACAGATTACACTTTATGTGCAATATACAGGCCACCAAATCTGAATGCCAGTGCATTTCTAGATGAGCTGCATACTTTTTTTCATAAATATATGAATGAGAAGAACTTCATCATTGCAGGGGATCTAAACATAGACATTATGAAAGAGACAAAAGGTATCACAGCAGATTACCTCAATTTGCTGGCAGAATTTGGTCTTGTGAATGTAATTAATGAATGCACGAGAGAGGAATACTTAGGTGCTAATATTACCAAGTCATGCATTGACCACATAATTATTCGTTTGCAAAACCAGCAGTATGTTTCGGGAGTTATCAAGCAAAAACTAGCTGATCATTACTTTGTGACGGTTGCAATTCTGTCTGAGGATCATACAACTGATGGAGGTATTATTACAGGTTCTGTTCTAGATAACAGAAAAGTAGACCAATTAATTCGCAATGTTAACTGGAGTTCCTTTTTAGACTTAGATCATATCAGCTTATATAGCAAAACTATTGAAATCTTTCACAACGTCTATGCACAGTCAACTAAATCTGTTAACATCAAAATAAGAAGACCAGATCAGAAGTGGATAACTCATGAGATAGCACAGTTGTGCTGTGCAAAAGATAAAGCGTGGCAAAAATGTAGGAAGCAACCTGAAGATAAAGCTCGAAGAGATGAATATCGCGCTCTGCGGAATCAGGTAACGGCGAAAATGCGTCTGGCGAAAAGATCCTTTTACGCACGACAGTTTTCACTGAACAAACATGACGGAAAGAAAACGTGGCAAATTGCCAATGAACTGATGGGTAGACAGAGAAAGGCTTGCGTTGATGAAGCAGTAAAAAAGAATTTTCCAAAAGAGAACGTGAAAGTGCTGTGTGAAAAATTTAATGACGTGTTTATACACACAACCGAAAAGTTGCGGAATATAGCTGTCAGTAGGCCTGTACCACATCGACCGAAGCGGACATGTGTGCATACTGCATATCTGCCACTGATATCAGTGGCGAGCTATGGAGCATTATGTGCAGAATGAAGCAGTTCAAGCCACCTGGGTATGATGGCATTCGTCTGAGAGATCTTTGCAGAAACTTTGAGGCTTTGAAAGAAGTGCTTATGAACATATTGAATGGTTTATTCGAAACTGGTGATATCCCCGAAGAACTTAAGATATCTGTTGTCAGGCCAATCTACAAACACGGGAAGAAAGGTGATTTTACAAATTATAGGCCGATCGCAATACTGTCATCAATAGCACATATTATGGAAAAGCATGTTGCATATGTTATGGAATCATTCTGTGAAAAATACTCTTTGAACAATGATGCGCAGTTTGGCTTCACAAGGAATAGAAGTACGACTACACTTCTTGAAGAATTTTCTGACTATGTTTACAATGCACTAGAAAATAATCACATCGTGTTAGCCTTATTTCTGGACTTAACTAAGGCATTTGACACAATAGACCATACACTACTACTCGAAAAATTAACCTCACTTGGGTTCCGCGGTCATTTTAACAAGTTTTTTGTCAATTATTTTACAGGTAGATTGCAGTGTGTGATGCTTGATAATACGCATGGAGATTTAAAAAATGTTAAATTCGGTGTACCTCAGGGAAGTACACTTGGCCCACTACTTTTTAACATATATGTATCCGATTTGGGTTTGTTACAGCTTAAGTCAAACGTTTTTCAATACGCTGACGACACAGCGCTAGCGCTTGAAGCTACTGATTATCGTACAGGCGTGGAGTCATTTCAAACAGATATAAGTGAAGTTGTTGACTGGTTCTCGCAAAATTTCATTTTTTTAAACGTGAACAAAACAAAACTGACATGCTTTAAAAACCCTCATAAAATTGTTGCTTTCAACCAACCACTGTATCTTCATACATCCCATTGTTACCAGTGTAATTGTAAAGCTATGCAAATAGAGCGAACAGTTCTGTATCTGGGCATCCACTTTGACCAACACCTTACATGGAGCGACCACATCGTCTACCTCTCTCGAAAGATAAGGGCCATTGCGGCTATGATGTATCACCTTCGTGGTAAAGCTCCGCTCCATCTTAGGCGACTGATCTATACAGCATTAGTAGAACCTGTTTTAAAGTACGGCATTACTCTATACGGTAACTGCTCCGAATACAAGAAAGAAGCATTAAATGTTATCCTAAAAAGAATCGTCAATACTATATCGTACGGCACAAAACTACACTCGGTTGACATGAAAGAGAGATACGATGAGTTAGGAATCCTTCAAATTCGTGAACTATTTCACTTTGTTGTGTTAACACGGTATTATTATTCAAATGAATATAAGACTCCCGTAAAAAAAGATGTCACCTTGAGAAAAACAGAATGTTTTTTTAAGCCACGGGTTTACACAAACTATGGTAAAAAGATGCGCAGTTATTATGTACCGGCTGTATTTAATGAAATTCCCGATGATCTATGTATTGCAAGTAACAAACGTAGGATGATGACTGACATGAGAAATTGGTGTGCAAATGTATTTCCCTGTGTATAGCTTGAGTTCTTTGATATGTGCAATTTTGTGTTCAAAGTTTTTTTTTTTGTTTGTGTTTTGTTTGGTTTATTGATTTTTTTTTCTATGTTAGTATGAGTGTTTAGACAAGTAAAGTATACATATGAAGGTATTTCTCCACCTGCTGCCTGATCAGCCAACAAGCAAAATGTGCTTAGGCAGATCAGAATTTATGAATGTGTACGTATACAGACAAATAAAATTTTGATTTGATACCATGAGCCTGGTCAGCTGATCGGTGAAGATTGTTGGAGGATAGCATTTACACGTGCAAGACGTTCCCCGAAGAAGTGAAGCCACAATCTGGATCAAGAAGCAAAGTGGGATACTCAGCATATTGCCACTCTTGCTGCTACCATGCACACTCGTTCGAATTGGCACCAGCGAGTCTTTATACTGTTCGGTGTGGTCACGTAAGGTTGCGTCACTTTAGGTTCGTCCCAGGGGGGCCTAGCGGTGATCGTAGTTGGCTGTCCATTGATGATGCAGCAGTTTCCCAGAAATGATGGTGGTACCACGGGCCTGGTCAGCACATCGGTGCAGGTTGTTGGAGGATAGCATTTATACATGGAAGACGTTCCCCGAAAAAGTGAAGCCACAATCTGGATCAAGAAGCAAAGTGGGATACTCAGCATATTGCCAGTCTTGCTGCTGCCATGCACACTCGTTCGAATTGGCACCAGCGAGTCTTTATACTGTTCGGTGTGGTCACGTAAGGTTGTGTCACTTTAGGTTGGTCCCAGGGGGGCATAGGGGTGATCGGAGCTGGCTGACCATTGATGATGCAGCAGTTTCTCGGAAATGATGATGGTACCACGGGCCTGGTCAGCTGATCGGTGCAGATTGTTGGAAGATGGCATTTACACGTGGAAGACGTACCCGAAGAAGTAAAGCCACAATCTGGATCAAGAATCAAAGTGGGATACTCAGCATATTGCCAGTTGTGCTGCTGCAATGCACACTCCTTCGAATTGGCACCAGCGAGTCTTTATACTGTTCGGTGAGGTCACGTAAGGTTGCGTCACTTTAGGTTGGTCCCAGGGGGGCATAGCGGTGATCGTAGTTGGCTGCCCATTGATGATGCAGCAGTTTCCCAGAAAAGATGGTGGTGCAACGGGCCGGGTCAGCTGATCGGTGCAGATTGTTGGAGGATAGCATTTAAACGTCGAAGACGTTCCCCGAAGGAGTGAAGCCACAATCTGGATCAAGAAGCAAAGTGGGATACTCAGCATATTGCCAGTCTTGCTGCTGCCATGCACACTCGTTCGAATTGGCATCAGCGAGTCTTTATACTGTTCGGTGTGGTCACGTAAGGTTGCGTCACTTTAGGTTGGTCCCAGGGGGGCATAGCGGTGATCGTAGTTGGCTGTCCATTCATGATGCAGCAGTTTCTCTAAATGATGATGGTACCACGAGCCTGGTCAGCTGATCGGTGCAGATTGTTGGAGGATAGCATTTACACGTGCAAGACGTTCCCCGAAGAAGTGAAGCCACAATCTGGATCAAGAAGCAAAGTGGGATACTCAGCATATTGCCAGCCTTGCTGCTGCCATGCACACTCGTTCGAATTGGCACCAGCGAGTCTTTATACTGTTCGGTGTGGTCACGTAAGGTTGCGTCACTTTAGGTTGGTCCCAGGGGGGCATAGCGGTGATCGGAGCTGGCTGACCATTGATGATGCAGCAGTTTCTCGGAAATGATGATGGTACCATGAGCCTGGTCAGCTGATCGGTGAAGATTGTTGGAGGATAGCATTTACACGTGCAAGACGTTCCCCGAAGAAGTGAAGCCACAACCTGGATCAAGAAGCAAAGTGGGATACTCAGCATATTGCCAGTCTTGCTGCTACCATGCACACTCGTTCGAATTGGCACCAGCGAGTCTTTATACTGTTTGGTGTGGTCACGTAAGGTTGCGTCACTTTAGGTTGGTCCCAGGGGGGCCTAGCGGTGATCGTAGTTGGCTGTCCATTGATGATGCAGCAGTTTCCCAGAAATGATGGTGGTACCACGGGCCTGGTCAGCACATCGGTGCAGGTTGTTGGAGGATAGCATTTATACGTGGAAGACGTTCCCCGAAAAAGTGAAGCCACAATCTGGATCAAGAAGCAAAGTGGGATACTCAGCATATTGCCAGTCTTGCTGCTACCATGCACACTCGTTCGAATTGGCACCAGCGAGTCTTTATACTGTTCGGTGTGGTCACGTAAGGTTGCGTCACTTTAGGTTGGTCCCAGGGGGGCCTAGCGGTGATCGTAGTTGGCTGTCCATTGATGATGCAGCAGTTTCCCAGAAATGATAATGGTACCATGGGCCGGGTCAGCTGATCGGTGCAGATTGTTGGAGGATAGCATTTAAACGTGGAAGACGTTCCCCGAAGGAGTGAAGCCACAATCTGGATCAAGAAGCAAAGTGGGATACTCAGCATATTGCCAGTCTTGCTGCTGCCATGCACACTCGTTCGAATTGGCACCAGCGAGTCTTTATACTGTTCGGTGTGGTCACGTAAGGTTGTGTCACTTTAGGTTGGTCCCAGGGGGGCATAGGGGTGATCGGAGCTGGCTGACCATTGATGATGCAGCAGTTTCTCGGAAATGATGATGGTACCACGAGCCTGGTCAGCTGATCGGCGCAGATTGTTGGAAGATAGCATTTACACGTGCAAGACGTTCCCCGAAGAAGTGAAGCCACAATCTGGATCAAGAAGCAAAGTGGGATACTCAGCATATTGCCAGTCTTGCTGCTGCCATGCACACTCGTTCGAATTGGCACCAGCGAGTCTTTATACTGTTCGGTGTGGTCACGTAAGGTTGCGTCACTTTAGGTTGGTCCCAGGGGGGCATAGCGGTGATCGGAGCTGGCTGACCATTGATGATGCAGCAGTTTCTCGGAAATGATAGTAGCACGAGCCTGGTCAGCTGATCGGTGCAGATTGTTGGAGGATAGCATTTACACGTGCAAGACGTTCCCCGAATAAGTGAAGCCACAATCTTTATCACGAAGCAAAGTGGGATACTCAGCATATTGCCAGTCTTGCTGCTGCCATGCACACTCCTTCGAATTGGCACCAGCGAGTCTTTATACTGTTCGGTGAGGTCACGTAAGGTTGCGTCACTTTAGGTTGGTCCCAGGGGGGCATAGCGGTGATCGTAGTTGGCTGTCCATTGATGATGCAGCAGTTTCCCAGAAATGATAATGGTACCGTGGGCCGGGTCAGCTGATCGGTGCAGATTGTTGGAGGATAGCATTTAAACGTGGAAGACGTTCCCCGAAGAAGTGAAGCCACAATCTGGATCAAGAAGCAAAGTGGAATACTCAGCATATTGCCAGTCTTGCTGCTGCTATGCACACTCGTTCGAATTGGCACCAGCGAGTCTTTATACTGTTCGGTGTGGTCACGTAAGGTTGCGTCACTTTAGGTTGGTCCCAGGGGGGCATAGGGGTGATCGGAGCTGGCTGACCATTGATGATGCAGCAGTTTCTCGGAAATGATGATGGTACCACGAGCCTGGTCAGCTGATCGGCGCAGATTGTTGGAAGATAGAATTTACACGTGCAAGACGTTCCCCGAAGAAGTGAAGCCACAATCTGGATTAAGAAGCAAAGTGGGATACACAGCATATTGCCAGTCTTGCTGCTGCCATGCACACTCGTTCGAATTGGCACCAGCGAGTCTTTATACTGTTCGGTGTGGTCACGTAAGGTTGTGTCACTTTAGGTTGGTCCCAGGGGGGCATAGGGGTGATCGGAGCTGGCTGACCATATATGATGCAGCAGTTTCTCGGAAATGATGATGGTACCACGAGCCTGGTCAGCTGATCGGCGCAGATTGTTGGAAGATAGCATTTACACGTGCAAGACGTTCCCCGAAGAAGTGAAGCCACAATCTGGATCAAGAAGCAAAGTGGGATACTCAGCATATTGCCAGTCTTGCTGCTGCCATGCACACTCGTTCGAATTGGCACCAGCGAGTCTTTATACTGTTCGGTGTGGTCACGTAAGGTTGCGTCACTTTAGGTTGGTCCCAGGGGGGCATAGGGGTGATCGGAGCTGGCTGACCATTGATGATGCAGCAGTTTCTCGGAAATGATGATGGTACCACGAGCCTGGTCAGCTGATCGGCGCAGATTGTTGGAAGATAGAATTTACACGTGCAAGACGTTCCCCGAAGAAGTGAAGCCACAATCTGGATTAAGAAGCAAAGTGGGATACTCAGCATATTGCCAGTCTTGCTGCTGCCATGCACACTCGTTCGAATTGGCACCAGCGAGTCTTTATACTGTTCGGTGTGGTCACGTAAGGTTGTGTCACTTTAGGTTGGTCCCAGGGGGGCATAGGGGTGATCGGAGCTGGCTGACCATATATGATGCAGCAGTTTCTCGGAAATGATGATGGTACCACGAGCCTGGTCAGCTGATCGGCGCAGATTGTTGGAAGATAGCATTTACACGTGCAAGACGTTCCCCGAAGAAGTGAAGCCACAATCTGGATCAAGAAGCAAAGTGGGATACTCAGCATATTGCCAGTCTTGCTGCTGCCATGCACACTCGTTCGAATTGGCACCAGCGAGTCTTTATACTGTTCGGTGTGGTCACGTAAGGTTGCGTCACTTTAGGTTGGTCCCAGGGGGGCATAGCGGTGATCGGAGCTGGCTGACCATTGATGATGCAGCAGTTTCTCGGAAATGATGGTAGCACGAGCCTGGTCAACTGATCGGTGCAGATTGTTGGAGGATAGCATTTACACGTGCAAGACGTTCCCCGAAGAAGTTAAGCCACAATCTGGATCAAGAAGCAAAGTGGGATACTCAGCATATTGCCAGTATTGCTGCTGCCATGCACACTCCTTCGAATTGGCACCAGCGAGTCTTTATACTGTTCGGTGAGGTCACGTAAGGTTGCGTCACTTTAGGTTGGTCCCAGGGGGGCATAGCGGTGATCGTAGTTGGCTGTCCATTGATGATGCAGCAGTTTCCCAGAAATGATAATGGTACCGTGGGCCGGGTCAGCTGATCGGTGCAGATTGTTGGAGGATAGCATTTAAACGTGGAAGACGTTCCCCGAAGAAGTGAAGCCACAATCTGGATCAAGAAGCAAAGTGGAATACTCAGCATATTGCCAGTCTTGCTGCTGCCATGCACACTCGTTCGAATTGGCACCAGCGAGTCTTTATACTGTTCGGTGTGGTCACGTAAGGTTGCGTCACTTTAGGTTGGTCCCAGGGGGGCATAGCAGTGATCGTAGTTGGCTGTCCATTCATGATGCAGCAGTTTCTCGGAAATGATGATGGTACCATGAGCCTGGTCAGCTGATCGGTGAAGATTGTTGGAGGATAGCATTTACACGTGCAAGACGTTCCCCGAAGAAGTGAAGCCACAATCTGGATCAAGAAGCAAAGTGGGATACTCAGCATATTGCCAGTCTTGCTGCTACCATGCACACTCGTTCGAATTGGCACCAGCGAGTCTTTATACTGTTCGGTGTGGTCACGTAAGGTTGCGTCACTTTAGGTTGGTCCCAGGGGGGCCTAGCGGTGATCGTAGTTGGCTGTCCATTGATGATGCAGCAGTTTCCCAGAAATGATGGTGGTACCACGGGCCTGGTCAGCACATCGGTGCAGGTTGTTGGAGGATAGCATTTATACGTGGAAGACGTTCCCCGAAAAAGTGAAGCCACAATCTGGATCAAGAAGCAAAGTGGGATACTCAGCATATTGCCAGTCTTGCTGCTACCATGCACACTCGTTCGAATTGGCACCAGCGAGTCTTTATACTGTTCGGTGTGGTCACGTAAGGTTGCGTCACTTTAGGTTGGTCCCAGGGGGGCCTAGCGGTGATCGTAGTTGGCTGTCCATTGATGATGCAGCAGTTTCCCAGAAATGATAATGGTACCATGGGCCGGGTCAGCTGATCGGTGCAGATTGTTGGAGGATAGCATTTAAACGTGGAAGACGTTCCCCGAAGGAGTGAAGCCACAATCTGGATCAAGAAGCAAAGTGGGATACTCAGCATATTGCCAGTCTTGCTGCTGCCATGCACACTCGTTCGAATTGGCACCAGCGAGTCTTTATACTGTTCGGTGTGGTCACGTAAGGTTGTGTCACTTTAGGTTGGTCCCAGGGGGGCATAGGGGTGATCGGAGCTGGCTGACCATTGATGATGCAGCAGTTTCTCGGAAATGATGATGGTACCACGAGCCTGGTCAGCTGATCGGCGCAGATTGTTGGAAGATAGCATTTACACGTGCAAGACGTTCCCCGAAGAAGTGAAGCCACAATCTGGATCAAGAAGCAAAGTGGGATACTCAGCATATTGCCAGTCTTGCTGCTGCCATGCACACTCGTTCGAATTGGCACCAGCGAGTCTTTATACTGTTCGGTGTGGTCACGTAAGGTTGCGTCACTTTAGGTTGGTCCCAGGGGGGCATAGCGGTGATCGGAGCTGGCTGACCATTGATGATGCAGCAGTTTCTCGGAAATGATAGTAGCACGAGCCTGGTCAGCTGATCGGTGCAGATTGTTGGAGGATAGCATTTACACGTGCAAGACGTTCCCCGAAGAAGTTAAGCCACAATCTGGATCAAGAAGCAAAGTGGGATACTCAGCATATTGCCAGTATTGCTGCTGCCATGCACACTCCTTCGAATTGGCACCAGCGAGTCTTTATACTGATCTGTGAGGTCATGTAAGGTTGCGTCACTTTAGGTTGGTCCCAGGGGGGCATAGCGGGGATCGTTGTTGGCTGTCCATTGATGATGCAGCAGTTTCTCAGAAATGATGATGGTACCACGAGCCTGGTCAGCTGATCGGTGCAGATTGTTGGAGGATAGCATTTACACGTGCAAGACGTTCCCCGAATAAGTGAAGCCACAATCTTTATCACGAAGCAAAGTGGGATACTCAGCATATTGCCAGTCTTGCTGCTGCCATGCACACTCCTTCGAATTGGCACCAGCGAGTCTTTATACTGTTCGGTGAGGTCACGTAAGGTTGCGTCACTTTAGGTTGGTCCCAGGGGGGCATAGCGGTGATCGTAGTTGGCTGTCCATTGATGATGCAGCAGTTTCCCAGAAATGATAATGGTACCGTGGGCCGGGTCAGCTGATCGGTGCAGATTGTTGGAGGATAGCATTTAAACGTGGAAGACGTTCCCCGAAGAAGTGAAGCCACAATCTGGATCAAGAAGCAAAGTGGAATACTCAGCATATTGCCAGTCTTGCTGCTGCCATGCACACTCGTTCGAATTGGCACCAGCGAGTCTTTATACTGTTCGGTGTGGTCACGTAAGGTTGCGTCACTTTAGGTTGGTCCCAGGGGGGCATAGGGGTGATCGGAGCTGGCTGACCATTGATGATGCAGCAGTTTCTCGGAAATGATGATGGTACCACGAGCCTGGTCAGCTGATCGGCGCAGATTGTTGGAAGATAGAATTTACACGTGCAAGACGTTCCCCGAAGAAGTGAAGCCACAATCTGGATTAAGAAGCAAAGTGGGATACTCAGCATATTGCCAGTCTTGCTGCTGCCATGCACACTCGTTCGAATTGGCACCAGCGAGTCTTTATACTGTTCGGTGTGGTCACGTAAGGTTGTGTCACTTTAGGTTGGTCCCAGGGGGGCATAGGGGTGATCGGAGCTGGCTGGCCATATATGATGCAGCAGTTTCTCGGAAATGATGATGGTACCACGAGCCTGGTCAGCTGATCGGCGCAGATTGTTGGAAGATAGCATTTACACGTGCAAGACGTTCCCCGAAGAAGTGAAGCCACAATCTGGATCAAGAAGCAAAGTGGGATACTCAGCATATTGCCAGTCTTGCTGCTGCCATGCACACTCGTTCGAATTGGCACCAGCGAGTCTTTATACTGTTCGGTGTGGTCACGTAAGGTTGCGTCACTTTAGGTTGGTCCCAGGGGGGCATAGCGGTGATCGGAGCTGGCTGACCATTGATGATGCAGCAGTTTCTCGGAAATGATGGTAGCACGAGCCTGGTCAGCTGATCGGTGCAGATTGTTGGAGGATAGCATTTACACGTGCAAGACGTTCCCCGAAGAAGTTAAGCCACAATCTGGATCAAGAAGCAAAGTGGGATACTCAGCATATTGCCAGTATTGCTGCTGCCATGCACACTCCTTCGAATTGGCACCAGCGAGTCTTTATACTGATCTGTGAGGTCATGTAAGGTTGCGTCACTTTAGGTTGGTCCCAGGGGGGCATAGCGGGGATCGTTGTTGGCTGTCCATTGATGATGCAGCAGTTTCTCAGAAATGATGATGGTACCACGAGCCTGGTCAGCTGATCGGTGCAGATTGTTGGAGGATAGCATTTACACGTGCAAGACGTTCCCCGAATAAGTGAAGCCACAATCTTTATCACGAAGCAAAGTGGGATACTCAGCATATTGCCAGTCTTGCTGCTGCCATGCACACTCCTTCGAATTGGCACCAGCGAGTCTTTATACTGTTCGGTGAGGTCACGTAAGGTTGCGTCACTTTAGGTTGGTCCCAGGGGGGCATAGCGGTGATCGTAGTTGGCTGTCCATTGATGATGCAGCAGTTTCCCAGAAATGATAATGGTACCGTGGGCCGGGTCAGCTGATCGGTGCAGATTGTTGGAGGATAGCATTTAAACGTGGAAGACGTTCCCCGAAGAAGTGAAGCCACAATCTGGATCAAGAAGCAAAGTGGAATACTCAGCATATTGCCAGTCTTGCTGCTGCCATGCACACTCGTTCGAATTGGCACCAGCGAGTCTTTATACTGTTCGGTGTGGTCACGTAAGGTTGCGTCACTTTAGGTTGGTCCCAGGGGGGCATAGGGGTGATCGGAGCTGGCTGACCATTGATGATGCAGCAGTTTCTCGGAAATGATGATGGTACCACGAGCCTGGTCAGCTGATCGGCGCAGATTGTTGGAAGATAGAATTTACACGTGCAAGACGTTCCCCGAAGAAGTGAAGCCACAATCTGGATCAAGAAGCAAAGTGGGATACTCAGCATATTGCCAGTCTTGCTGCTGCCATGCACACTCGTTCGAATTGGCACCAGCGAGTCTTTATACTGTTCGGTGTGGTCACGTAAGGTTGTGTCACTTTAGGTTGGTCCCAGGGGGGCATAGGGGTGATCGGAGCTGGCTGACCATTGATGATGCAGCAGTTTCTCGGAAATGATGATGGTACCACGAGCCTGGTCAGCTGATCGGCGCAGATTGTTGGAAGATAGCATTTACACGTGCAAGACGTTCCCCGAAGAAGTGAAGCCACAATCTGGATCAAGAAGCAAAGTGGGATACTCAGCATATTGCCAGTCTTGCTGCTGCCATGCACACTCGTTCGAATTGGCACCAGCGAGTCTTTATACTGTTCGGTGTGGTCACGTAAGGTTGCGTCACTTTAGGTTGGTCCCAGGGGGGCATAGCGGTGATCGGAGCTGGCTGACCATTGATGATGCAGCAGTTTCTCGGAAATGATGGTAGCACGAGCCTGGTCAGCTGATCGGTGCAGATTGTTGGAGGATAGCATTTACACGTGCAAGACGTTCCCCGAAGAAGTTAAGCCACAATCTGGATCAAGAAGCAAAGTGGGATACTCAGCATATTGCCAGTATTGCTGCTGCCATGCACACTCCTTCGAATTGGCGCCAGCGAGTCTTTATACTGATCTGTGAGGTCATGTAAGGTTGCGTCACTTTAGGTTGGTCCCAGGGGGGCATAGCGGGGATCGTAGTTGGCTGTCCATTGATGATGCAGCAGTTTCTCAGAAATGATGATGGTACCACGAGCCTGGTCAGCTGATCGGTGCAGATTGTTGGAGGATAGCATTTACACGTGCAAGACGTTCCCCGAATTAGTGAAGCCACAATCTTTATCACGAAGCAAAGTGGGATACTCAGCATATTGCCAGTCTTGCTGCTGCCATGCACACTCCTTCGAATTCGCACCAGCGAGTCTTTATACTGTTCGGTGAGGTCACGTAAGGTTGCGTCACTTTAGGTTGGTCCCAGGGGGGCATAGCGGTGATCGTAGTTGGCTGTCCATTGATGATGCAGCAGTTTCCCAGAAATGATAATGGTACCGTGGGCCGGGTCAGCTGATCGGTGCAGATTGTTGGAGGATAGCATTTAAACGTGGAAGACGTTCCCCGAAGAAGTGAAGCCACAATCTGGATCAAGAAGCAAAGTGGAATACTCAGCATATTGCCAGTCTTGCTGCTGACATGCACACTCGTTCGAATTGGCACCAGCGAGTCTTTATACTGTTCGGTGTGGTCACGTAAGGTTGCGTCACTTTAGGTTGGTCCCAGGGGGGCATAGCAGTGATCGTAGTTGGCTGTCCATTCATGATGCAGCAGTTTCTCGGAAATGATGATGGTACCATGAGCCTGGTCAGCTGATCGGTGAAGATTGTTGGAGGATAGCATTTACACGTGCAAGACGTTCCCCGAAGAAGTGAAGCCACAATCTGGATCAAGAAGCAAAGTGGGATACTCAGCATATTGCCAGTCTTGCTGCTACCATGCACACTCGTTCGAATTGGCACCAGCGAGTCTTTATACTGTTCGGTGTGGTCACGTAAGGTTGCGTCACTTTAGGTTGGTCCCAGGGGGGCCTAGCGGTGATCGTAGTTGGCTGTCCATTGATGATGCAGCAGTTTCCCAGAAATGATGGTGGTACCACGGGCCTGGTCAGCACATCGGTGCAGGTTGTTGGAGGATAGCATTTATACGTGGAAGACGTTCCCCGAAAAAGTGAAGCCACAATCTTAATCAAGAAGCAAAGTGGGATACTCAGCATATTGCCAGTCTTGCTGCTACCATGCACACTCGTTCGAATTGGCACCAGCGAGTCTTTATACTGTTCGGTGTGGTCACGTAAGGTTGCGTCACTTTAGGTTGGTCCCAGGGGGGCCTAGCGGTGATCGTAGTTGGCTGTCCATTGATGATGCAGCAGTTTCCCAGAAATGATAATGGTACCATGGGCCGGGTCAGCTGATCGGTGCAGATTGTTGGAGGATAGCATTTAAACGTGGAAGACGTTCCCCGAAGGAGTGAAGCCACAATCTGGATCAAGAAGCAAAGTGGGATACTCAGCATATTGCCAGTCTTGCTGCTGCCATGCACAGTCGTTCGAATTGGCACCAGCGAGTCTTTATACTGTTCGGTGTGGTCACGTAAGGTTGTGTCACTTTAGGTTGGTCCCAGGGGGGCATAGGGGTGATCGGAGCTGGCTGACCATTGATGATGCAGCAGTTTCTCGGAAATGATGATGGTACCACGAGCCTGGTCAGCTGATCGGCGCAGATTGTTGGAAGATAGCATTTACACGTGCAAGACGTTCCCCGAAGAAGTGAAGCCACAATCTGGATCAAGAAGCAAAGTGGGATACTCAGCATATTGCCAGTCTTGCTGCTGCCATGCACACTCGTTCGAATTGGCACCAGCGAGTCTTTATACTGTTCGGTGTGGTCACGTAAGGTTGCGTCACTTTAGGTTGGTCCCAGGGGGGCATAGCGGTGATCGGAGCTGGCTGACCATTGATGATGCAGCAGTTTCTCGGAAATGATGGTAGCACGAGCCTGGTCAACTGATCGGTGCAGATTGTTGGAGGATAGCATTTACACGTGCAAGACGTTCCCCGAAGAAGTTAAGCCACAATCTGGATCAAGAAGCAAAGTGGGATACTCAGCATATTGCCAGTATTGCTGCTGCCATGCACACTCCTTCGAATTGGCACCAGCGAGTCTTTATACTGATCTGTGAGGTCATGTAAGGTTGCGTCACTTTAGGTTGGTCCCAGGGGGGCATAGCGGGGATCGTTGTTGGCTGTCCATTGATGATGCAGCAGTTTCTCAGAAATGATGATGGTACCACGAGCCTGGTCAGCTGATCGGTGAAGATTGTTGGAGGATAGCATTTACACGTGCAAGACGTTCCCCGAATAAGTGAAGCCACAATCTTTATCACGAAGCAAAGTGGGATACTCAGCATATTGCCAGTCTTGCTGCTGCCATGCACACTCCTTCGAATTGGCACCAGCGAGTCTTTATACTGTTCGGTGAGGTCACGTAAGGTTGCGTCACTTTAGGTTGGTCCCAGGGGGGCATAGCGGTGATCGTAGTTGGCTGTCCATTGATGATGCAGCAGTTTCCCAGAAATGATAATGGTACCGTGGGCCGGGTCAGCTGATCGGTGCAGATTGTTGGAAGATAGCATTTACACGTGCAAGACGTTCCCCGAAGAAGTGAAGCCACAATCTGGATCAAGAAGCAAAGTGGGATACTCAGCATATTGCCAGTCTTGCTGCTGCCATGCACACTCGTTCGAATTGGCACCAGCGAGTCTTTATACTGTTCGGTGTGGTCACGTAAGGTTGCGTCACTTTAGGTTGGTCCCAGGGGGGCATAGCGGTGATCGGAGCTGGCTGACCATTGATGATGCAGCAGTTTCTCGGAAATGATGGTAGCACGAGCCTGGTCAGCTGATCGGTGCAGATTGTTGGAGGATAGCATTTACACGTGCAAGACGTTCCCCGAAGAAGTTAAGCCACAATCTGGATCAAGAAGCAAAGTGGGATACTCAGCATATTGCCAGTATTGCTGCTGCCATGCACACTCCTTCGAATTGGCGCCAGCGAGTCTTTATACTGATCTGTGAGGTCATGTAAGGTTGCGTCACTTTAGGTTGGTCCCAGGGGGGCATAGCGGGGATCGTAGTTGGCTGTCCATTGATGATGCAGCAGTTTCTCAGAAATGATGATGGTACCACGAGCCTGGTCAGCTGATCGGTGCAGATTGTTGGAGGATAGCATTTACACGTGCAAGACGTTCCCCGAATTAGTGAAGCCACAATCTTTATCACGAAGCAAAGTGGGATACTCAGCATATTGCCAGTCTTGCTGCTGCCATGCACACTCCTTCGAATTCGCACCAGCGAGTCTTTATACTGTTCGGTGAGGTCACGTAAGGTTGCGTCACTTTAGGTTGGTCCCAGGGGGGCATAGCGGTGATCGTAGTTGGCTGTCCATTGATGATGCAGCAGTTTCCCAGAAATGATAATGGTACCGTGGGCCGGGTCAGCTGATCGGTGCAGATTGTTGGAGGATAGCATTTAAACGTGGAAGACGTTCCCCGAAGAAGTGAAGCCACAATCTGGATCAAGAAGCAAAGTGGAATACTCAGCATATTGCCAGTCTTGCTGCTGACATGCACACTCGTTCGAATTGGCACCAGCGAGTCTTTATACTGTTCGGTGTGGTCACGTAAGGTTGCGTCACTTTAGGTTGGTCCCAGGGGGGCATAGCAGTGATCGTAGTTGGCTGTCCATTCATGATGCAGCAGTTTCTCGGAAATGATGATGGTACCATGAGCCTGGTCAGCTGATCGGTGAAGATTGTTGGAGGATAGCATTTACACGTGCAAGACGTTCCCCGAAGAAGTGAAGCCACAATCTGGATCAAGAAGCAAAGTGGGATACTCAGCATATTGCCAGTCTTGCTGCTACCATGCACACTCGTTCGAATTGGCACCAGCGAGTCTTTATACTGTTCGGTGTGGTCACGTAAGGTTGCGTCACTTTAGGTTGGTCCCAGGGGGGCCTAGCGGTGATCGTAGTTGGCTGTCCATTGATGATGCAGCAGTTTCCCAGAAATGATGGTGGTACCACGGGCCTGGTCAGCACATCGGTGCAGGTTGTTGGAGGATAGCATTTATACGTGGAAGACGTTCCCCGAAAAAGTGAAGCCACAATCTTAATCAAGAAGCAAAGTGGGATACTCAGCATATTGCCAGTCTTGCTGCTACCATGCACACTCGTTCGAATTGGCACCAGCGAGTCTTTATACTGTTCGGTGTGGTCACGTAAGGTTGCGTCACTTTAGGTTGGTCCCAGGGGGGCCTAGCGGTGATCGTAGTTGGCTGTCCATTGATGATGCAGCAGTTTCCCAGAAATGATAATGGTACCATGGGCCGGGTCAGCTGATCGGTGCAGATTGTTGGAGGATAGCATTTAAACGTGGAAGACGTTCCCCGAAGGAGTGAAGCCACAATCTGGATCAAGAAGCAAAGTGGGATACTCAGCATATTGCCAGTCTTGCTGCTGCCATGCACAGTCGTTCGAATTGGCACCAGCGAGTCTTTATACTGTTCGGTGTGGTCACGTAAGGTTGTGTCACTTTAGGTTGGTCCCAGGGGGGCATAGGGGTGATCGGAGCTGGCTGACCATTGATGATGCAGCAGTTTCTCGGAAATGATGATGGTACCACGAGCCTGGTCAGCTGATCGGCGCAGATTGTTGGAAGATAGCATTTACACGTGCAAGACGTTCCCCGAAGAAGTGAAGCCACAATCTGGATCAAGAAGCAAAGTGGGATACTCAGCATATTGCCAGTCTTGCTGCTGCCATGCACACTCGTTCGAATTGGCACCAGCGAGTCTTTATACTGTTCGGTGTGGTCACGTAAGGTTGCGTCACTTTAGGTTGGTCCCAGGGGGGCATAGCGGTGATCGGAGCTGGCTGACCATTGATGATGCAGCAGTTTCTCGGAAATGATGGTAGCACGAGCCTGGTCAGCTGATCGGTGCAGATTGTTGGAGGATAGCATTTACACGTGCAAGACGTTCCCCGAAGAAGTTAAGCCACAATCTGGATCAAGAAGCAAAGTGGGATACTCAGCATATTGCCAGTATTGCTGCTGCCATGCACACTCCTTCGAATTGGCACCAGCGAGTCTTTATACTGATCTGTGAGGTCATGTAAGGTTGCGTCACTTTAGGTTGGTCCCAGGGGGGCATAGCGGGGATCGTTGTTGGCTGTCCATTGATGATGCAGCAGTTTCTCAGAAATGATGATGGTACCACGAGCCTGGTCAGCTGATCGGTGAAGATTGTTGGAGGATAGCATTTACACGTGCAAGACGTTCCCCGAATAAGTGAAGCCACAATCTTTATCACGAAGCAAAGTGGGATACTCAGCATATTGCCAGTCTTGCTGCTGCCATGCACACTCCTTCGAATTGGCACCAGCGAGTCTTTATACTGTTCGGTGAGGTCACGTAAGGTTGCGTCACTTTAGGTTGGTCCCAGGGGGGCATAGCGGTGATCGTAGTTGGCTGTCCATTGATGATGCAGCAGTTTCCCAGAAATGATAATGGTACCGTGGGCCGGGTCAGCTGATCGGTGCAGATTGTTGGAGGATAGCATTTAAACGTGGAAGACGTTCCCCGAAGAAGTGAAGCCACAATCTGGATCAAGCAGCAAAGTGGAATACTCAGCATATTGCCAGTCTTGCTGCTGCCATGCACACTCGTTCGAATTGGCACCAGCGAGTCTTTATACTGTTCGGTGTGGTCACGTAAGGTTGCGTCACTTTAGGTTGGTCCCAGGGGGGCATAGCAGTGATCGTAGTTGGCTGTCCATTCATGATGCAGCAGTTTCTCGGAAATGATGATGGTACCATGAGCCTGGTCAGCTGATCGGTGAAGATTGTTGGAGGATAGCATTTACACGTGCAAGACGTTCCCCGAAGAAGTGAAGCCACAATCTGGATCAAGAAGCAAAGTGGGATACTCAGCATATTGCCAGTCTTGCTGCTACCATGCACACTCGTTCGAATTGGCACCAGCGAGTCTTTATACTGTTCGGTGTGGTCACGTAAGGTTGCGTCACTTTAGGTTGGTCCCAGGGGGGCCTAGCGGTGATCGTAAATGGCTGTCCATTGATGATGCAGCAGTTTCCCAGAAATGATGGTGGTACCACGGGCCTGGTCAGCACATCGGTGCAGGTTGTTGGAGGATAGCATTTATACGTGGAAGACGTTCCCCGAAAAAGTGAAGCCACAATCTGGATCAAGAAGCAAAGTGGGATACTCAGCATATTGCCAGTCTTGCTGCTACCATGCACACTCGTTCGAATTGGCACCAGCGAGTCTTTATACTGTTCGGTGTGGTCACGTAAGGTTGCGTCACTTTAGGTTGGTCCCAGGGGGGCCTAGCGGTGATCGTAGTTGGCTGTCCATTGATCATGCAGCAGTTTCCCAGAAATGATAATGGTACCATGGGCCGGGTCAGCTGATCGGTGCAGATTGTTGGAGGATAGCATTTAAACGTGGAAGACGTTCCCCGAAGGAGTGAAGCCACAATCTGGATCAAGAAGCAAAGTGGGATACTCAGCATATTGCCAGTCTTGCTGCTGCCATGCACACTCGTTCGAATTGGCACCAGCAAGTCATTATACTGTTCGGTGTGGTCACGTAAGGTTGCGTCACTTTAGGTTGGTCCCAGGGGGGCATAGCGGTGATCGTAGTTGGCTGTCCATTCATGATGCAGCAGTTTCTCTAAATGATGATGGTACCACGAGCCTGGTCAGCTGATCGGTGCAGATTGTTGGAGGATAGCATTTACACGTGCAAGACGTTCCACGAAGAAGTGAAGCCACAATCTGGATCAAGAAGCAAAGTGGGATACTCAGCATATTGCCAGTCTTGCTGCTGCCATGCACACTCGTTCGAATTGGCACCAGCGAGTCTTTATACTGTTCGGTGTGGTCACGTAAGGTTGCGTCACTTTAGGTTGGTCCCAGGGGGGCATAGCGGTGATCGGAGCTGGCTGACCATTGATGATGCAGCAGTTTCTCGGAAATGATGGTAGCACGAGCCTGGTCAGCTGATCGGTGCAGATTGTTGGAGGATAGCATTTACACGTGCAAGACGTTCCCCGAAGAAGTTAAGCCACAATCTGGATCAAGAAGCAAAGTGGGATACTCAGCATATTGCCAGTATTGCTGCTGCCATGCACACTCCTTCGAATTGGCACCAGCGAGTCTTTATACTGATCTGTGAGGTCATGTAAGGTTGCGTCACTTTAGGTTGGTCCCAGGGGGGCATAGCGGGGATCGTAGTTTGCTGTCCATTGATGATGCAGCAGTTTCTCAGAAATGATGATGGTACCACGAGCCTGGTCAGCTGATCGGTGCAGATTGTTGGAGGATAGCATTTACACGTGCAAGACGTTCCCCGAATAAGTGAAGCCACAATCTTTATCACGAAGCAAAGTGGGATACTCAGCATATTGCCAGTCTTGCTGCTGCCATGCACACTCCTTCGAATTGGCACCAGCGAGTCTTTATACTGTTCGGTGAGGTCACGTAAGGTTGCGTCACTTTAGGTTGGTCCCAGGGGGGCATAGCGGTGATCGTAGTTGGCTGTCCATTGATGATGCAGCAGTTTCCCAGAAATGATAATGGTACCGTGGGCCGGGTCAGCTGATCGGTGCAGATTGTTGGAGGATAGCATTTAAACGTGGAAGACGTTCCCCGAAGAAGTGAAGCCACAATCTGGATCAAGAAGCAAAGTGGAATACTCAGCATATTGCCAGTCTTGCTGCTGCCATGCACACTCGTTCGAATTGGCACCAGCGAGTCTTTATACTGTTCGGTGTGGTCACGTAAGGTTGCGTCACTTTAGGTTGGTCCCAGGGGGGCATAGCAGTGATCGTAGTTGGCTGTCCATTCATGATGCAGCAGTTTCTCGGAAATGATGATGGTACCATGAGCCTGGTCAGCTGATCGGTGAAGATTGTTGGAGGATAGCATTTACACGTGCAAGACGTTCCCGGAAGAAGTGAAGCCACAATCTGGATCAAGAAGCAAAGTGGGATACTCATCATATTGCCAGTCTTGCTGCTACCATGCACACTCGTTCGAATTGGCACCAGCGAGTCTTTATACTGTTCGGTGTGGTCACGTAAGGTTGCGTCACTTTAGGTTGGTCCCAGGGGGGCCTAGCGGTGATCGTAGTTGGCTGTCCATTGATGATGCAGCAGTTTCCCAGAAATGATGGTGGTACCACGGGCCTGGTCAGCACATCGGTGCAGGTTGTTGGAGGATAGCATTTATACGTGGAAGACGTTCCCCGAAAAAGTGAAGCCACAATCTGGATCAAGAAGCAAAGTGGGATACTCAGCATATTGCCAGTCTTGCTGCTACCATGCACACTCGTTCGAATTGGCACCAGCGAGTCTTTATACTGTTCGGTGTGGTCACGTAAGGTTGCGTCACTTTAGGTTGGTCCCAGGGGGGCCTAGCGGTGATCGTAGTTGGCTGTCCATTGATGATGCAGCAGTTTCCCAGAAATGATAATGGTACCATGGGCCGGGTCAGCTGATCGGTGCAGATTGTTGGAGGATAGCATTTAAACGTGGAAGACGTTCCCCGAAGGAGTGAAGCCACAATCTGGATCAAGAAGCAAAGTGGGATACTCAGCATATTGCCAGTCTTGCTGCTGCCATGCACACTCGTTCGAATTGGCACCAGCAAGTCTTTATACTGTTCGGTGTGGTCACGTAAGGTTGTGTCACTTTAGGTTGGTCCCAGGGGGGCATAGGGGTGATCGGAGCTGGCTGACCATTGATGATGCAGCAGTTTCTCGGAAATGATGATGGTACCACGAGCCTGGTCAGCTGATCGGCGCAGATTGTTGGAAGATAGCATTTACACGTGGAAGACGTTCCCCGAAGAAGTGAAGCCACAATCTGGATCAAGAAGCAAAGTGGGATACTCAGCATATTGCCAGTATTGCTGCTACCATGCACACTCCTTCGAATTGGCACCAGCGAGTCTTTATACTGTTCGGTGAGGTCACGTAAGGTTGCGTCACTTTAGGTTGGTCCCAGGGGGGCATAGCGGTGATCGTAGTTGGCTGTCCATTGATGATGCAGCAGTTTCCCAGAAATGATGGTTTTACCACGGGCCGGGTCAGGTGGTCGGTGCAGATTGTTGGAGGATAGCATTTAAACGTGGAAGACGTTCCCCGAAGAAGTGAAGCCACAATTTGGATCAAGAAGCAAAGTGGGATACTCAGCATATTGCCAGTCTTGCTGCTGCCATGCACACTCGTTCGAATTGGCACCAGCCTGTCTTTATACTGTTCGGTGTGGTCACGTAAGGTTGCGTCACTTTAGGTTGGTCCCAGGGGGGCATAGCGGTGATCGTAGTTGGCTGTCCATTGATGTTTCAGCAGTTTCCCAGAAATGATGATGGTACCACGGGCCTGGTCAGCTGATGGGTGCAGGTTGTTGGAGGATAGCATTTATACGTGGAAGACGTTCCCCGAAGAAGTGAAGCCACAATCTGGATCAAGAAGCAAAGTGCGATACTCAGCATATTGCCAGTCTTGCTGCTGCCATGCACACTCCTTCGATTTGGCACCAGCGAGTCTTTATACTGATCGGTGTGGTCACGTAAGGTTGCGTCCTTTAGGTTGGTCCCAGGGGGGCATAGCGGTGATCGTAGTTGGCTGTCCATTGATGTTGCAGCAGTTTCCCAGAAATGATGATGGTACCACGGGCCTGGTCAGCTGATCGGTGGAGGTTGTTGGAGGATAGCATTTATACGTGGAAGACGTTCCCCGAAGAAGTGAAGCCACAATCTGGATCAAGAAGCAGAGTGGGATACTCAGCATATTGCCATTCTTGCTGCTGCCATGGACACTCCTTCGAATTGGCACCAGCGAGTCTTTATACTGATCGGTGAGGTCACGTAAGGTTGCGTCACTTTAGGTTGATCCCAGGGGGGCATAGCGGTGATCGTAGTTGGCTGTCCATTGATGATGCAGCAGTTTCTCGGAAATGATGATGGTTGCACGAGCCTGGTCAGCTGATCGGTGGAGGTTGTTGGAGGATAGCATTTATACGTGGAAGACGTTCCCCGAAGAAGTGAAGCCACAATCTGGATCAGGAAGCAGAGTGGGATACTCAGCATATTGCCATTCTTGCTGCTGCCATGGACACTCCTTCGAATTGGCACCAGCGAGTCTTTATACTGATCGGTGAGGTCACGTAAGGTTGCGTCACTTTAGGTTGATCCCAGGAGGGCATAGCGGTGATCGTAGTTGGCTGTCCATTGATGATGCAGCAGTTTCTCGGAAATGATGATGGTAGCACGAGCCTGATCAGCTGATCGGTGCAGATTGTTAAGGGATAGCATTTACACGTGCAAGACGTTCCCCGAAGAAGTTGAGCCACAATCTGGATCAAGAAGCAAAGTGGGATACTCAGCATATTGCCAGTCTTGCTGCTGCCATGCACACTCCTTCGAATTAGCACCAGCGAGTCTTTATGCTGATCGGTGAGGTCACGTAAGGTTGCGTCACTTTAGGTTGGTCCCAGGGGGGCATAGCGGTGATCGTAGTTGGCTGTCCATTGATGATGCAGCAGTTTCTCGGAAATGATGGTAGCACGAGCCTGGTCAGCTGATCGGTGCAGATTGTTGGAGGATAGCATTTACACGTGCAAGACGTTCCCCGAAGATGTTAAGCCACAATCTGCATCAAGAAGCAAAGTGGGATACTCAGCATATTGCCAGTCTTGCTGTTGCCATGCACACTCCTTCGAATTGGCACCAGCGAGTCTTTATACTGTTCGGTGAGGTCACGTAAGGTTGCGTCACTTTAGGTTGGTCCCAGGGGGGCATAGCGGTGATCGTAGTTGGCTGTCCATTGATGATGCAGCAGTTTCTCGGAAATGATGGTAGCACGAGCCTGGTCAGCTGATCGGTGCAGATTGTTGGAAAATAGCATTTACACGTGCAAGACGTTCCCCGAAGAAGTGAAGCCACAATCTGGATCAAGAAGCAAAGTGGGATACTCAGCATATTGCCAGTCTTGCTGCTACCATGCACACTCCTTCGAATTGGCACCAGCGAGTCTTTATACTGTTCGGTGAGGTCACGTAAGGTTGCGTCACTTTAGGTTGGTCCCAGGGGGGCATAGCGGTGATCGTAGTTGGCTGTCCATTGATGATGCAGCAGTTTCTCGGAAGTGATGGTAGCACGAGCCTGGTCAGCTGATCGGTGCAGATTGTTGGAGGATAGCATTTACACGTCCAAGACGTTCCCCGAAGAAGCTAAGCCACAATCTGCATCAAGAAGCAAAGTGGGATACTCAGCATATTGCCAGTCTTGCTGCTGCCATGCACACTCCTTCGAATTGGCACTAGCGAGTCTTTATACTGATCTGTGAGGTCACGTAAGGTTGCGTCACTTTGGGTTGGTCCCATGGGGGCATAGCGGGGATCGTAGTTGGCTGTCCATTGATGATGCAGCAGTTTCTCGGAAATGATGATGGTACCACGAGCCTGGTCAGCTGATCGGTGCAGATTGTTGGAGGATAGCATTTACACTTGCAAGACGTTCCCCGAATAAGTGAAGCCACAATCTTTATCACGAAGCAAAGTGGGATACTCAGCATATTGCCAGTCTTGCTGCTGCCATGCACACTCCTTCGAATTGGCACCAGCGAGTCTTTATACTGTTCGGTGAGGTCACGTAAGGTTGCGTCACTTTAGGTTGGTCCCAGGGGGGCATAGCGGTGATCGTAGTTGGCTGTCCATTGATGATGCAGCAGTTTCCCAGAAATGATAATGGTACCGTGGGCCGGGTCAGCTGATCGGTGCAGATTGTTGGAGGATAGCATTTAAACGTAGAAGACGTTCCCCGAAGAAGTGAAGCCACAATCTGGATCAAGAAGAAAAGTGGAATACTCAGCATATTGCCAGTCTTGCTGCTGCCATGCACACTCGTTCGAATTGGCACCAGCGAGTCTTTATACTGTTCGGTGTGGTCACGTAAGGTTGCGTCACTTTAGGTTGGTCCCAGGGGGGCATAGCAGTGATCGTAGTTGGCTGTCCATTGATGTTGCAGCAGTTTCCCAGAAATGATGATGGTACCACGGGCCTGGTCAGCTGATCGGTGCAGGTTGTTGGAGGATAGCATTTATACGTGGAAGACGTTCCCCGAAGAAGTGAAGCCACAATCTGGATCAAGAAGCAAAGTGGGATACTCAGAATATTGCCAGTCTTGCTGCTGCCATCCACGCTTCTTCAATTTGACACCAGCGAGTCTTTATACTGATCGGTGTGGTCACGTAAGGTTGCGTCCTTTAGGTTGGTCTCAGGGGGGCATAGCGGTGATCGTATTTGGCTGTCCATTGATGTTGCAGCAGTTTCCCAGAAATGATGATGGTACCACGGGCCTGGTCAGGTGATCGGTGCAGGTTGTTGGAGGATAGCATTTATACGTGGAAGACGTTCCCCGAAGAAGTGAAGCCACAATCTGGATCAAGAAGCAGAGTGGGATACTCAGCATATTGCCAGTCTTGCTGCTGCCATGCACACTCCTTCGAATTGGCACCAGCGAGTCTTTATACTGATCGGTGAGGTCACGTAAGGTTGCGTCACTTTAGGTTGGTCCCAGGGGGGCATAGCGGTGATCGTAGTTGGCTGTCCATTGATGATGCAAGAGTTTCCCAGAAATGATGGCGGTACCACGGGCCGGGTCAGCTGATCGGTGCAGATTGTTGGAGGATAGCATTTAAACGTGGAAGACGTTCCCCGAAGAAGTGAAGCCACAATCTGGATCAAGAAGCAAAGTGGGATACTCAGCATATTGCCAGTCTTGCTGCTGCATGCACACTCGTTCGAATTGGCACCAGCCTGTCTTTATACTGTTCGGTGTGGTCACGTAAGGTTGCGTCCTTTAGGTTGGTCCCAGGGGGGCATAGCGGTGATCGTAGTTGGCTGTCCATTGATGATGCAGCAGTTTCCCAGAAATGATGGTGGTACCACGGGCCTGGTCAGCTCATCGGTGCAGGTTGTTGGAGGATAGCATTTATACGTGGAAGACGTTCCCCGAAAAAGTGAAGCCACAATCTGGATCAAGAAGAAAAGTGGGATACTCAGCATATTGCCAGTCTTGCTGCTGCCATGCACACTCGTTCGAATTGGCACCAGCGAGTATTTATACTGTTCGGTGAGGTCACGTAAGGTTGCGTCACTTTAGGTTGGTCCCAGGGGGGCATAGCGGGCATCGTAGTTGGCGGTAAATCGATGATGGAGCAGTTTTTCGGAAATGATAATGGTACCACGGGCCTGGTCACCTGATCGGTGCAGATTGTTGGAAGATGGCATTTACACGTGGAAGACGTACCCGAAGAAGTAAAGCCACAATCTGGATCAAGAATCAAAGTGGGATACTCAGCATATTGCCAGTTGTGCTGCTGCAATGCACACTCCTTCGAATTGGCACCAGCGAGTCTTTATACTGTTCGGTGAGGTCACGTAAGGTTGCGTCACTTTAGGTTGGTCCCAGGGGGGCATAGCGGTGATCGTAGTTGGCTGTCCATTGATGATGCAGCAGTTTCCCAGAAAAGATGGTGGTGCAACGGGCCGGGTCAGCTGATCGGTGCAGATTGTTGGAGGATAGCATTTAAACGTCGAAGACGTTCCCCGAAGGAGTGAAGCCACAATCTGGATCAAGAAGCAAAGTGGGATACTCAGCATATTGCCAGTCTTGCTGCTGCCATGCACACTCGTTCGAATTGGCATCAGCGAGTCTTTATACTGTTCGGTGTGGTCACGTAAGGTTGCGTCACTTTAGGTTGGTCCCAGGGGGCCATAGCGGTGATCGTAGTTGGCTGTCCATTGATGATGCAGCAGTTTCCCACAAATGATAATGGTACCATGGGCCGGGTCAGCTGATCGGTGCAGATTGTTGGAGGATAGCATTTAAACGTGGAAGACGTTCCCCGAAGGAGTGAAGCCACAATCTGGATCAAGAAGCAAAGTGGGATACTCAGCATATTGCCAGTCTTGCTGCTGTCATGCACACTCGTTCGAATTGGCACCAGCAAGTCATTATACTGTTCGGTGTGGTCACGTAAGGTTGCGTCACTTTAGGTTGGTCCCAGGGGGGCATAGCGGTGATCGTAGTTGGCTGTCCATTCATGATGCAGCAGTTTCTCTAAATGATGATGGTACCACGAGCCTGGTCAGCTGATCGGTGCAGATTGTTGGAGGATAGCATTTACACGTGCAAGACGTTCCCCAAAGAAGTGAAGCCACAATCTGGATCAAGAAGCAAAGTGGGATACTCAGCATATTGCCAGTCTTGCTGCTGCCATGCTCACTCGTTCGAATTGGCACCAGCGAGTCTTTATACTGTTCGGTGTGGTCACGTAAGGTTGCGTCACTTTAGGTTGGTCCCAGGGGGGCATAGCGGTGATCGGAGCTGGCTGACCATTGATGATGCAGCAGTTTCTCGGAAATGATGGTAGCACGAGCCTGGTCAGCTGATCGGTGCAGATTGTTGGAGGATAGCATTTACACGTGCAAGACGTTCCCCGAAGAAGTTAAGCCACAATCTGGATCAAGAAGCAAAGTGGGATACTCAGCATATTGCCAGTATTGCTGCTGCCATGCACACTCCTTCGAATTGGCACCAGCGAGTCTTTATACTGTTCGGTGAGGTCACGTAAGGTTGCGTCACTTTAGGTTGGTCCCAGGGGGGCATAGCGGTGATCGTAGTTGGCTGTCCATTGATGATGCAGCAGTTTCCCAGAAATGATAATGGTACCGTGGGCCGGGTCAGCTGATCGGTGCAGATTGTTGGAGGATAGCATTTAAACGTGGAAGACGTTCCCCGAAGAAGTGAAGCCACAATCTGGATCAAGAAGCAAAGTGGAATACTCAGCATATTGCCAGTCTTGCTGCTGCCATGCACACTCGTTCGAATTGGCACCAGCGAGTCTTTATACTGTTCGGTGTGGTCACGTAAGGTTGCGTCACTTTAGGTTGGTCCCAGGGGGGCATAGCAGTGATCGTAGTTGGCTGTCCATTCATGATGCAGCAGTTTCTCGGAAATGATGATGGTACCATGAGCCTGGTCAGCTGATCGGTGAAGATTGTTGGAGGATAGCATTTACACGTGCAAGACGTTCCCCGAAGAAGTGAAGCCACAATCTGGATCAAGAAGCAAAGTGGGATACTCAGCATATTGCCAGTCTTGCTGCTACCATGCACACTCGTTCGAATTGGCACCAGCGAGTCTTTATACTGTTCGGTGTGGTCACGTAAGGTTGCGTCACTTTAGGTTGGTCCCAGGGGGGCCTAGCGGTGATCGTAGTTGGCTGTCCATTGATGATGCAGCAGTTTCCCAGAAATGATGGTGGTACCACGGGCCTGGTCAGCTCATCGGTGCAGGTTGTTGGAGGATAGCATTTATACGTGGAAGACGTTCCCCGAAAAAGTGAAGCCACAATCTGGATCAAGAAGCAAAGTGGGATACTCAGCATATTGCCAGTCTTGCTGCTACCATGCACACTCGTTCGAATTGGCACCAGCGAGTCTTTATACTGTTCGGTGTGGTCACGTAAGGTTGCGTCACTTTAGGTTGGTCCCAGGGGGGCCTAGCGGTGATCGTAGTTGGCTGTCCGTTGATGATGCAGCAGTTTCCCAGAAATGATAATGGTACCATCGGCCGGGTCAGCTGATCGGTGCAGATTGTTGGAGGATAGCATTTAAACGTGGAAGACGTTCCCCGAAGGAGTGAAGCCACAATCTGGATCAAGAAGCAAAGTGGGATACTCAGCATATTGCCAGTCTTGCTGCTGCCATGCACACTCGTTCGAATTGGCACCAGCGAGTCTTTATACTGTTCGGTGTGGTCACGTAAGGTTGCGTCACTTTATGTTGGTCCCAGGGGGGCATAGGGGTGATCGGAGCTGGCTGACCATTGATGATGCAGCAGTTTCTCGGAAATGATGATGGTACCACGAGCCTGGTCAGCTGATCGGCGCAGATTGTTGGAAGATAGCATTTACACGTGCAAGACGTTCCCCGAAGAAGTGAAGCCACAATCTGGATCAAGAAGCAAAGTGGGATACTCAGCATATTGCCAGTCTTGCTGCTACCATGCACACTCCTTCGAATTGGCACCAGCGAGTCTTTATACTGTTCGGTGAGGTCACGTAAGGTTGCGTCACTTTAGGTTGGTCCCAGGGGGGCATAGCGGGCATCGTAGTTGGCGGTAAATCGATGATGGAGCAGTTTTTCGGAAATGATAATGGTACCACGGGCCTGGTCACCTGATCGGTGCAGATTGTTGGAAGATGGCATTTACACGTGGAAGACGTACCCGAAGAAGTAAAGCCACAATCTGGATCAAGAATCAAAGTGGGATACTCAGCATATTGCCAGTTGTGCTGCTGCAATGCACACTCCTTCGAATTGGCACCAGCGAGTCTTTATACTGTTCGGTGAGGTCACGTAAGGTTGCGTCACTTTAGGTTGGTCCCAGGGGGGCATAGCGGTGATCGTAGTTGGCTGTCCATTGATGATGCAGCAGTTTCCCAGAAAAGATGGTGGTGCAACGGGCCGGGTCAGCTGATCGGTGCAGATTGTTGGAGGATAGCATTTAAACGTCGAAGACGTTCCCCGAAGGAGTGAAGCCACAATCTGGATCAAGAAGCAAAGTGGGATACTCAGCATATTGCCAGTCTTGCTGCTGCCATGCACACTCGTTCGAATTGGCATCAGCGAGTCTTTATACTGTTCGGTGTGGTCACGTAAGGTTGCGTCATTTTAGGTTGGTCCTAGGGGGCCATAGCGGTGATCGTAGTTGGCTGTCCATTGATGATGCAGCAGTTTCCCACAAATGATAATGGTACCATGGGCCGGGTCAGCTGATCGGTGCAGATTGTTGGAGGATAGCATTTAAACGTGGAAGACGTTCCCCGAAGGAGTGAAGCCACAATCTGGATCAAGAAGCAAAGTGGGATACTCAGCATATTGCCAGTCTTGCTGCTGCCATGCACACTCGTTCGAATTGGCACCAGCAAGTCATTATACTGTTCGGTGTGGTCACGTAAGGTTGCGTCACTTTAGGTTGGTCCCAGGGGGGCATAGCGGTGATCGTAGTTGGCTGTCCATTCATGATGCAGCAGTTTCTCTAAATGATGATGGTACCACGAGCCTGGTCAGCTGATCGGTGCAGATTGTTGGAGGATAGCATTTACACGTGCAAGACGTTCCCCGAAGAAGTGAAGCCACAATCTGGATCAAGAAGCAAAGTGGGATACTCAGCATATTGCCAGTCTTGCTGCTGCCATGCTCACTCGTTCGAATTGGCACCAGCGAGTCTTTATACTGTTCGGTGTGGTCACGTAAGGTTGCGTCACTTTAGGTTGGTCCCAGGGGGGCATAGCGGTGATCGGAGCTGGCTGACCATTGATGATGCAGCAGTTTCTCGGAAATGATGGTAGCACGAGCCTGGTCAGCTGATCGGTGCAGATTGTTGGAGGATAGCATTTACACGTGCAAGACGTTCCCCGAAGAAGTTAAGCCACAATCTGGATCAAGAAGCAAAGTGGGATACTCAGCATATTGCCAGTATTGCTGCTGCCATGCACACTCGTTCGAATTGGCACCAGCGAGTCTTTATACTGTTCGGTGTGGTCACGTAAGGTTGCGTCACTTTAGGTTGGTCCCAGGGGGGCATAGCAGTGATCGTAGTTGGCTGTCCATTCATGATGCAGCAGTTTCTCGGAAATGATGATGGTACCATGAGCCTGGTCAGCTGATCGGTGAAGATTGTTGGAGGATAGCATTTACACGTGCAAGACGTTCCCCGAAGAAGTGAAGCCACAATCTGGATCAAGAAGCAAAGTGGGATACTCAGCATATTGCCAGTCTTGCTGCTACCATGCACACTCGTTCGAATTGGCACCAGCGAGTCTTTATACTGTTCGGTGTGGTCACGTAAGGTTGCGTCACTTTAGGTTGGTCCCAGGGGGGCCTAGCGGTGATCGTAGTTGGCTGTCCATTGATGATGCAGCAGTTTCCCAGAAATGATGGTGGTACCACGGGCCTGGTCAGCTCATCGGTGCAGGTTGTTGGAGGATAGCATTTATACGTGGAAGACGTTCCCCGAAAAAGTGAAGCCACAATCTGGATCAAGAAGCAAAGTGGGATACTCAGCATATTGCCAGTCTTGCTGCTACCATGCACACTCGTTCGAATTGGCACCAGCGAGTCTTTATACTGTTCGGTGTGGTCACGTAAGGTTGCGTCACTTTAGGTTGGTCCCAGGGGGGCCTAGCGGTGATCGTAGTTGGCTGTCCGTTGATGATGCAGCAGTTTCCCAGAAATGATAATGGTACCATCGGCCGGGTCAGCTGATCGGTGCAGATTGTTGGAGGATAGCATTTAAACGTGGAAGACGTTCCCCGAAGGAGTGAAGCCACAATCTGGATCAAGAAGCAAAGTGGGATACTCAGCATATTGCCAGTCTTGCTGCTGCCATGCACACTCGTTCGAATTGGCACCAGCGAGTCTTTATACTGTTCGGTGTGGTCACGTAAGGTTGCGTCACTTTATGTTGGTCCCAGGGGGGCATAGGGGTGATCGGAGCTGGCTGACCATTGATGATGCAGCAGTTTCTCGGAAATGATGATGGTACCACGAGCCTGGTCAGCTGATCGGCGCAGATTGTTGGAAGATAGCATTTACACGTGCAAGACGTTCCCCGAAGAAGTGAAGCCACAATCTGGATCAAGAAGCAAAGTGGGATACTCAGCATATTGCCAGTCTTGCTGCTACCATGCACACTCCTTCGAATTGGCACCAGCGAGTCTTTATACTGTTCGGTGAGGTCACGTAAGGTTGCGTCACTTTAGGTTGGTCCCAGGGGGGCATAGCGGGCATCGTAGTTGGCGGTAAATCGATGATGGAGCAGTTTTTCGGAAATGATAATGGTACCACGGGCCTGGTCACCTGATCGGTGCAGATTGTTGGAAGATGGCATTTACACGTGGAAGACGTACCCGAAGAAGTAAAGCCACAATCTGGATCAAGAATCAAAGTGGGATACTCAGCATATTGCCAGTTGTGCTGCTGCAATGCACACTCCTTCGAATTGGCACCAGCGAGTCTTTATACTGTTCGGTGAGGTCACGTAAGGTTGCGTCACTTTAGGTTGGTCCCAGGGGGGCATAGCGGTGATCGTAGTTGGCTGTCCATTGATGATGCAGCAGTTTCCCAGAAAAGATGGTGGTGCAACGGGCCGGGTCAGCTGATCGGTGCAGATTGTTGGAGGATAGCATTTAAACGTCGAAGACGTTCCCCGAAGGAGTGAAGCCACAATCTGGATCAAGAAGCAAAGTGGGATACTCAGCATATTGCCAGTCTTGCTGCTGCCATGCACACTCGTTCGAATTGGCATCAGCGAGTCTTTATACTGTTCGGTGTGGTCACGTAAGGTTGCGTCATTTTAGGTTGGTCCTAGGGGGCCATAGCGGTGATCGTAGTTGGCTGTCCATTGATGATGCAGCAGTTTCCCACAAATGATAATGGTACCATGGGCCGGGTCAGCTGATCGGTGCAGATTGTTGGAGGATAGCATTTAAACGTGGAAGACGTTCCCCGAAGGAGTGAAGCCACAATCTGGATCAAGAAGCAAAGTGGGATACTCAGCATATTGCCAGTCTTGCTGCTGCCATGCACACTCGTTCGAATTGGCACCAGCAAGTCATTATACTGTTCGGTGTGGTCACGTAAGGTTGCGTCACTTTAGGTTGGTCCCAGGGGGGCATAGCGGTGATCGTAGTTGGCTGTCCATTCATGATGCAGCAGTTTCTCTAAATGATGATGGTACCACGAGCCTGGTCAGCTGATCGGTGCAGATTGTTGGAGGATAGCATTTACACGTGCAAGACGTTCCCCGAAGAAGTGAAGCCACAATCTGGATCAAGAAGCAAAGTGGGATACTCAGCATATTGCCAGTCTTGCTGCTGCCATGCTCACTCGTTCGAATTGGCACCAGCGAGTCTTTATACTGTTCGGTGTGGTCACGTAAGGTTGCGTCACTTTAGGTTGGTCCCAGGGGGGCATAGCGGTGATCGTAGTTGGCTGTCCATTGATGATGCAGCAGTTTCCCAGAAATGATGGTGGTACCACGGGCCTGGTCAGCTCATCGGTGCAGGTTGTTGGAGGATAGCATTTATACGTGGAAGACGTTCCCCGAAAAAGTGAAGCCAGAATCTGGATCAAGAAGCAAAGTGGGATACTCAGCATATTGCCAGTCTAGCTGCTACCATGCACACTCGTTCGAATTGGCACCAGCGAGTCTTTATACTGTTCGGTGTGGTCACGTAAGGTTGCGTCACTTTAGGTTGGTCCCAGGTGGGCCTAGCGGTGATCGTAGTTGGCTGTCCGTTGATGATGCAGCAGTTTCCCAGAAATGATAATGGTACCATGGGCCGGGTCAGCTGATCGGTGCAGATTGTTGGAGGATAGCATTTAAACGTGGAAGACGTTCCCCGAAGTAGTGAAGCCACAATCTGGATCAAGAAGCAAAGTGGGATACTCAGCATATTGCCAGTCTTGCTGCTGCCATGCACACTCGTTCGAATTGGCACCAGCGAGTCTTTATACTGTTCGGTGTGGTCACGTAAGGTTGCGTCACTTTAGGTTGGTCCCAGGGGGGCATAGGGGTGATCGGAGCTGGCTGACCATTGATGATGCAGCAGTTTCTCGGAAATGATGATGGTACCACGAGCCTGGTCAGCTGATCGGCGCAGATTGTTGGAAGATAGCATTTACACGTGCAAGACGTTCCCCGAAGAAGTGAAGCCACAATCTGGATCAAGAAGCAAAGTGGGATACTCAGCATACTGCCAGTCTTGCTGCTACCATGCACACTCCTTCGAATTGGCACCAGCGAGTCTTTATACTGTTCGGTGAGGTCACGTAAGGTTGCGTCACTTTAGGTTGGTCCCAGGGGGGCATAGCGGTGATCGTAGTTGGCTGTCCATTGATGATGCAGCAGTTTCCCAGAAATGATGGTGGTACCACGGGCCGGGTCAGGTGGTCGGTGCAGATTGTTGGAGGATAGCATTTAAACGTGGAAGACGTTCCCCGAAGAAGTGAAGCCACAATCTGGATCAAGAAGCAAAGTGGGATACTCAGCATATTGCCAGTCTTGCTGCTGCCATGCACACTCGTTCGAATTGGCACCAGCCTGTCTTTATACTGTTCGGTGTGGTCACGTAAGGTTGCGTCACTTTAGGTTGGTCCCAGGGGGGCATAGCGGTGATCGTAGTTGGCTGTCCATTGATGTTGCAGCAGTTTCCCAGAAATGATGATGGTACCACGGGCCTGGTCAGATGATGGGTGCAGGTTGTTGGAGGATAGCATTTATACGTGGAAGACATTCCCCGAAGAAGTGAAGCCACAATCTGGATCAAGAAGCAAAGTGGGATACTCAGCATATTGCCAGTCTTGCTGCTGCCATGCACACTCCTTCGATTTGGCTCCAGCGAGTCTTTATACTGATCGGTGTGGTCACGTAAGGTTGCGTCCTTTAGGTTGGTCCCAGGGGGGCATAGCGGTGATCGTAGTTGGCTGTCCATTGATGTTGCAGCAGTTTCCCAGAAATGATGATGGTACCACGGGCCTGGTCAGCTGATCGGTGGAGGTTGTTGGAGGATAGCATTTATACGTGGAAGACGTTCCCCGAAGAAGTGAAGCCACAATCTGGATCAAGAAGCAGAGTGGGATACTCAGACATTGCCGTTCTTGCTGCTGCCATGGACACTCCTTCGAATTGGCACCAGCGAGTCTTTATACTGATCGGTGAGGTCACGTAAGGTTGCGTCACTTTAGGTTGATCCCAGGGGGGCATAGCGGTGATCGTAGTTGGCTGTCCATTGATGATGCAGCAGTTTCTCGGAAATGATGATGGTAGCACGAGCCTGGTCAGCTGATCGGGGCAGATTGTTGGAGGATAGCATTTACACGTGCAAGACGTTCCCCGAAGAAGTTAAGCCACAATCTGGATCAAGAAGCAAAGTGGGATACTCAGCATATTGCCAGTCTTGCTGCTGCAATGCACACTCCTTCGAATTGGCACCAGCGAGTCTTTATACTGATCGGTGAGGTCACGTAAGGTTGCGTCACTTTAGGTTGGTCCCAGGGGGGCATAGCGGGGATCGTAGTTGGCTGTCTATTGATGATGCAGCAGCTTCCCAGAAATGATAATGGTACCATGGGCCGGGTCAGCTGATCGGTGCATATTGTTGGAGGATAGCATTTAAACGTGGAAGACGTTAACCGAAGAAGTGAAGCCACAATCTGGATCAAGAAGCAAAGTGGGATACTCAGCATATTGCAAGTCTTGCTGCTGCCATGCACATTCGTTCGAATTGGCACCAGCGAGTCTTTATACTGTTCGGTGTGGTCACGGAAGGTTGCGTCACTTTAGGTTGGTCCCAGGGGGGCATAGCGGTGATCGTAGTTGGCTGTCCATTCATGATGCAGCAGTTTCTCGGAAATGATGATGGTACCACGAGCCTGGTCAGCTGATCGGTGCAGATTGTTGGAGGATAGCATTTACACGTGCAAGACGTTCCCCGAAGAAGTGAAGCCACAATCTGGATCAAGAAGCAAAGTGGGATACTCAGCATATTGCCAGTCTTGCTGCTGCCATGCACACTCGTTCGAATTGGCACCAGCGAGTCTTTATACTGTTCGGTGTGGTCACGTAAGGTTGCGTCACTTTAGGTTGGTCCCAGGGGTGCAAAGCGGTGATAGTAGCTGGCTGTTCATTGATGATGCAGCAGTTTGTCGGAAATGATGATGGTACAACGGGCATGGTCAGCTGATCGGTGCAGATTGTTGGAGGATAGCATTTACACGTGGAAGACGTTCCCCGAAGAAGTGAGGCCACAATCTGGATCAAGAAGCAAAGTGGGATACTCAGCATATTGCCAGTCGTGCTGCTGCCATGCACACTCGTTCGAATTGGCACCAGCCTGTCTTTATACTGTTCGGTGTGGTCACGTAAGGTTGCGTCACTTTAGGTTGGCCCCAGGGGGGCATAGCGGCGACCGTAGTTGGCTGTTCATTGATGATTCAGCAGTTTCCCAGAAATGATGATGGTACCACGGGCCTGGTCAGCTGATCGGTGCAGGTTGTTGCAGGATAGCATTTACAGGTGGAAGACGTTACAGTCTTGCTGCTGCCATGCACACTCGTTCGAATTGGCACCAGCGAGTCTTTATACTGTTCGGTGAGGTCACGTAAGGTTGCGTCACGTTAGGTTGGTCCCAGGGAGCATAGCGGGGATCGTAGTTGGCGGTCGATTGATGATGGAGAGTTTTTCGGAAATGATAATGGTACTACAGGCCTGGTCAACCTATCGGTGCAGATTGTTGGAAGATGGCATTTATACGTGGAAGACGTTCCCCGAAGAAGTGAAGCCACAATCTGGATCAAGAAGCAAAATGGGTTGCTGTGCATGTTGCCAGCCTTGCTGCTGCCGTGCGCACTCGTTCGAATCGGCATCAGCGGGTCTGTTGTACTGTTCGGTGAGGTCACGTAAGGTTGCGACACTTTAGGTTGGTCGCAGGGGGGCATAGCGGGGATCGTATTTGGTTGTCCATTGATGATGTAGCAGTTTCCCGGAAATGATGATGGTACCAGGGGCCGGGTTAGCTGATCGGTGCAGATTGCTGGAGGATAGCGTTTACACGGTGAAGACGTTCCCCGAAGAAGTGAAGCCACAATCTGGATCAAGAAGCAAAGTGGGTTACTCAGCATATTGCCAGTCTTGCTGCTGCCATGCACACTCGTTCGAATTGGCACCAGCGAGTCTTTATACTGTTCGGTGAGGTCACGTAAGGTTTGTCGCAGGGGGGCATAGCGGGGATCGTATTTGTTTGTCCATTGATGATGTAGCAGTTTCCCGGAAATGATGATGGTACCAGGGGCCGGGTTAGCTGATCGGTGCAGATTGTTGGAGGATAGCATTTACACGTGCAAGACGTTCCCCGAAGAAGTGAAGCCACAATCTGGATCAAGAAGCAAAGTGGGATACTCAGCATATTTCCAGTCTTGCTGCTGCCATGCACACTCGTTCGAATTGGTACCAGCGAGTCTTTATATTGTTTGGTGAGGTCGCGTAAGGTTGCGTAACTTTAGGTTGGTCCCAGGGGGGCATAGCGGGGATCGTAGTTGGCGGTAAATCGATGATGGAGCAGTTTTTCGGAAATGATAATGGTACCATGGGCCTGCCCAGCTGATCGGTGCAGATTGTTGGAAGATGGCATTTACACGTGGAAGACGTTCCCCGAAGAAGTGAAGCCACAATCTGGATCAAGAAGCAAAGTGGGATACTCAGCATATTGCCAGTCTTGCTGCTGCCATGCACACTCGTTCGAATTGGCACCAGCGAGTCTTTATACTGTTCGGTGAGGTCACGTAAGGTTGCGTCACTTTAGGTTGGTCCCAGGGGGGCATAGCGGTGATCGTAGTTGGCTGTCCATTGATGATGCAGCAGTTTCCCAGAAATGATAATGGTACCATGGGCCGGGTCAGCTGATCGGTGCAGATTGTTGGAGGATAGCATTTACACGTGCAAGACGTTCCCCGAAGAAGTGAAGCCACAATCTGGATCAAGAAGCAAAGTGGGATACTCAGCATATTGCCAGTCTTCCTGCTGCCATGCACACTCGTTCGAATTGGCACCAGCGAGTCTTTATACTGTTCGGTGTGGTCACGTAAGGTTGCGTCACTTTAGGTTGGTCCCAGGGGGGCATAGCGGTGATCGGAGCTGGCTGATCATTGATGATGCAGCAGTTTCTCGGAAATGATGATGGTACCACGAGCCTGGTCAGCTGATCGGTGCAGATTGTTGGAAGATAGCATTTACACGTGCAAGACGTTCCCCGAAGAAGTGAAGCCACAATCTGGATCAAGAAGCAAAGTGGGATACTCAGCATATTGCCAGTCTTGCTGCTGCCATGCACACTCCTTCGAATTGGCACCAGCGAGTCTTTATACTGATCGGTGAGGTCACGTAAGGTTGCGTCACTTTAGGTTGGTCCCAGGGGGGCATAGCTGTGATCGTAGTTGTCTGTCCATTGATGATGCAGCAGTTTCTCGGAAATGATGGTAGCACGAACCTGGTCAGCTGATCGGTGCAGATTGTTGCAGGATAGCATTTACGCGTGCAAGACGTTCCCCGAAGGAGTTGAGCCACAATCTGGATCAAGAAGCAAAGTGGGATACTCAGCATATTGCCAGTCCTGCTGCTGCCATGCACACTCCTTCGAATTGGCACCAGCGAGTCTTTATACTGATCGGTGAGGTCACGTAAGGTTGCGTCACTTTAGGTTGGTCCCAGGGGGGCATAGCGGGGATCGTAGTTGGCTGTCCATTGATGATGCAGCAGTTTCTCGGAAATGATGATGGTACCACGAGCCTGGTCAGCTGATCGGTGCAGATTGTTGGAGGATAGCATTTACACGTGCAAGACGTTCCCCGAATAAGTGAAGCCACAATCTGGATCAAGAAGCAAAGTGGGATACTCAGCATATTGCCAGTCTTGCTGCTACCATGCACACTCGTTCGAATTGGCACCAGCGAGTCTTTATACTGTTCGGTGTTGTCACGTAAGGTTGCGTCACTTTAGGTTGGTCCCAGGGGTGCAAAGCGGCGATCGTTGCTGGCTGTCCATTGATGGTGCAGCAGTTTCTCGGAAATGATGATGGTACCACGGGCATGGTCAGCTGATCGGTGCAGATTGTTGAAGGATAGCATTTACACGTGGAAGACGTTCCCCGAAGAAGTGTTGCCACAATCTGGATGAAGAAGCAAAGTGCGATACTCAGCATATTGCCAGTCTTGCTGCTGCCATGCACACTCCTTCGAATTGGCACCAGCGAGTCTTTATACTGTTCGGTGAGGTCACGTAAGGTTGCGTCACTTTAGGTTGGTCCCAGGGGGGCATAGCGGTGATCCTAGTTGGCTGTCCATTGATGATGCAGCAGTTTCCCAGAAATGATGGTGGTACCACGGGCCGGGTCAGCTGATCGGTGCAGATTGTTGGAGGATAGCATTTAAACGTGGAAGACGTTCCCCGAAGAAGTGAAGCCACAATCAGGATCAAGAAGCAAAGTGGGATACTCAGCATATTGGCAGTCTTGCTGCTGCCATGCACACTCGTTCGAATTGGCACCAGCCTGTCTTTATACTGTTCGGTGTGGTCACGTAAGGTTGCGTCCTTTAGGTTGGTCCCAGGGGGGCATAGCGGTGATCGTAGTTGGCTATCCATTGATGTTGCAGCAGTTTCCCAGAAATGATGATGGTACCACGGGCCTGGTCAGCTGATCGGTGCAGGTTGTTGGAGGATAGCATTTATACGTGGAAGACGTTCCCCGAAGAAGTGAAGCCACAATATGGATCAAGAAGCAAAGTGGGATACTCAGCATATTGCCAGTCTTGCTGCTGCCATGCACACTCCTTCGAATTGGCACCAGCGAGTCTTTATACTGATCGGTGAGGTCACGTAAGGTTGCGTCACTTTAGGTTGATCCCAGGGGGGCATAGCGGTGATCGTAGTTGGCTGTCCATTGATGATGCAGCAGTTTCTCGGAAATGATGATGGTAGCACGAGCCTGGTCAGCTGATCGGTGCAGATTGTTGGAGGATAGCATTTACACGTGCAAGACGTTCCCCGAAGAAGTTAAGCCACAATCTGGATCAAGAAGCAAAGTGGGATACTCAGCATATTGCCAGTCTTGCTGCTGGAATGCACACTCCTTCGAATTGGCACCAGCGAGTCTTTATACTGATCGGTGAGGTCACGTAAGGTTGCGTCACTTTAGGTTGGTCCCAGGGGGGCATAGCGGGGATCGTAGTTGGCTGTCTATTGATGATGCAGCAGTTTCCCAGAAATGATAATGGTACCATGGGCCGGGTCAGCTGATCGGTGCATATTGTTGGAGGATAGCATTTAAACGTGGAAGACGTTAACCGAAGAAGTGAAGCCACAATCTGGATCAAGAAGCAAAGTGGGATACTCAGCATATTGCCAGTCTTGCTGCTCCCATGCACATTCGTTCGAATTGGCACCAGCGAGTCTTTATACTGTTCGGTGTGGTCACGTAAGGTTGCGTCACTTTAGGTTGGTCCCAGGGGGGCATAGCGGTGATCGTAGTTGGCTGTCCATTCATGATGCAGCAGTTTCTCGGAAATGATGATGGTACCACGAGCCTGGTCAGCTGATCGGTGCAGATTGTTGGAGGATAGCATTTACACGTGCAAGACGTTCCCCGAAGAAGTGAAGCCACAATCTGAATCAAGAAGCAAAGTGGGATACTCAGCATATTGCCAGTCTTGCTGCTGCCATGCACACTCGTTCGAATTGGCACCAGCGAGTCTTTATACTGTTCGGTGTGGTCACGTAAGGTTGCGTCACTTTAGGTTGGTCCCAGGGGTGCAAAGCGGTGATCGTAGCTGGCTGTTCATTGATGATGCAGCAGTTTGTCGGAAATGATGCTGGTACAACGGGCATGGTCAGCTGATCGGTGCAGATTGTTGGAGGATAGCATTTACACGTGGAAGACGTTCCCCGAAGAAGTGAAGCCACAATCTGGATCAAGAAGCAAAGTGGGATACTCAGCATATTGCCAGTCTTGCTGCTGCCATGCACACTCGTTCGAATTGGCACCAGCCTGTCTTTATACTGTTCGGTGTGGTCACGTAAGGTTGCGTCACTTTAGGTTGGTCCCAGGGGGGCATAGCGGCGACCGTAGTTGGCTGTTAATTGATGATTCAGCAGTTTCCCAGAAATGATGATGGTACCACGGGCCTGGTCAGCTGATCGGTGCAGGTTGTTGCAGGATAGCATTTACATGTGGAAGACGTTACAGTCTTGCTGCTGCCATGCACACTCGTTCGAATTGGCACCAGCGAGTCTTTATACTGTTCGGTGAGGTCACGTAAGGTTGCGTCACGTTAGGTTGGTCCCAGGGAGCATAGCGGGGATCGTAGTTGGCGGTCGATTGATGATGGACAGTTTTTCGGAAATGATAATGGTACTACAGGCCTGGTCAACCTATCGGTGCAGATTGTTGGAAGATGGCATTTATACGTGGAAGACGTTCCCCGAAGAAGTGAAGCCACAATCTGGATCAAGAAGCAAAATGGGTTGCTTGGCATGTTGCCAGCCTTGCTGCTGCCGTGCGCACTCGTTCGAATCGGCATCAGCGGGTCTGTTGTACTGTTCGGTGAGGTCACGTAAGGTTGCGTCACTTTAGGTTGGTCGCAGGGGGGCATAGCGGGGATCGTATTTGGTTGTCCATTGATGATGTAGCAGTTTCCCGGAAATGATGATGGTACCAGGGGCCGGGTTAGCTGATCGGTGCAGATTGTTGGAGGATAGCATTTACACGTGCAAGACGTTCCCCGAAGAAGTGAAGCCACAATCTGGATCAAGAAGCAAAGTGGGATACTCAGCATATTTCCAGTCTTGCTGCTGCCATGCACACTCGTTCGAATTGGTACCAGCGAGTCTTTATATTGTTTGGTGAGGTCACGTAAGGTTGCGTAACTTTAGGTTGGTCCCAGGGGGGCATAGCGGGGATCGTAGTTGGCGGTAAATCGATGATGGAGCAGTTTTTCGGAAATGATAATGGTACCATGGGCCTGGCCAGCTGATCGGTGCAGATTGTTGGAAGATGGCATTTACACGTGGAAGACGTTCCCCGAAGAAGTGAAGCCACAATCTGGATCAAGAAGCAAAGCGGGATACTCAGCATATTGCCAGTCTTGCTGCTGCCATGGACACTCCTTCGAATTGGCACCAGCGAGTCTATATACTGTTCGGTGAGGTCACGTAAGGTTGCGTCACTTTAGGTTGGTCCCAGGGGGGCATAGCGGTGATCGTAGTTGGCTGTCCATTGATGATGCAGCAGTTTCCCAGAAATGATAATGGTACCATGGGCATGGTCAGCTGATCGGTGCAGATTGTTGGAGGATAGCATTTAAACGTCGAAGACGTTCCCCGAAGGAGTGAAGCCACAATCTGGATCAAGAAGCAAAGTGGGATACTCAGCATATTGCCAGTCTTGCTGCTGTCATGCACACTCGTTCGAATTGGCACCAGCGAGTCTTTATACTGTTCGGTGAGGTCACGTAAGGTTGCGTCACTTTAGGTTGGTCCCAGGGGGGCATAGCGGTGATCGTAGTTGGCTGTCCATTGATGACGCAGCAGTTTCCCAGAAATGATAATGGTACCATGGGCCGGGTCAGCTGATCGGTGCAGATTGTTGGAGGATAGCATTTAAACGTGGAAGACGTTCCCCGAAGGAGTGAAGCCACAATCTGGATCAAGAAGCAAAGTGGGATACTCAGCATATTGCCAGTCTTGCTGCTGCGATGCACACTCGTTCGAATTGGCACCAGCGAGTCTTTATACTGTTCGGTGTGGTCACGTAAGGTTGCGTCACTTTAGGTTGGTCCCAGGGGGGCATAGCGGTGATCGTAGTTGGCTGTCAATTCATGATGCAGCAGTTTCTCGGAAATGATGATGGTACCACGAGCCTGGTCAGCTGATCGGTGCAGATTGTTGGAGGATAGCCTTTACACGTGCAAGACGTTCCCCGAAGAAGTGAAGCCACAATCTGGATCAAGAAGCAAAGTGGGATACTCAGCATATTGCCAGTCTTCCTGCTGCCATGCACACTCGTTCGAATTGGCACCAGCGAGTCTTTATACTGTTCGGTGTGGTCACGTAAGGTTGCGTCACTTTAGGTTGGTCCCAGGGGGGCATAGCGGTGATCGGAGCTGGCTGATCATTGATGATGCAGCAGTTTCTCGGAAATGATGATGGTACCACGAGCCTGGTCAGCTGATCGGTGCAGATTGTTGGAAGATAGCATTTACACGTGCAAGACGTTCCCCGAAGAAGTGAAGCCACAATCTGGATCAAGAAGCAAAGTGGGATACTCAGCATATAGCCAGTCTAGCTGCTACCATGCACACTCGTTCGAATTGGCACCAGCGAGTTTTTATACTCTTCAGTGTTGTCACGTAAGGTTGCGTCACTTTAGGTTGGTCCCAGGGGTGCAAAGCGGTGATCGTAGCTGGCTGTCCATTGATGATGCAGCAGTTTCTCGGAAATGATGATGGTACCACGGGCATGGTCAGCTGATCGGTGCAGATTGTTGGAGGATAGCATTTACACGTGGAAGACGTTCCCCGAAGAAGTGTTGCCACAATCTGGATGAAGAAGCAAAGTGGGATACTCAGCATATTGCCAGTCTTGCTGGTGCCATGCACACTCCTTCGAATTGGCACCAGCGAGTCTTTATACTGTTCGGTGAGGTCACGTAAGGTTGCGTCACTTTAGGTTGGTCCCAGGGGAGCATAGCGGTGATCGTAGTTGGCTGTCCATTGATGATGCAGCAGTTTCCCAGAAATGATGATGGTACCACGGGCCTGGTCAGCTGATCGGTGCAGGTTGTTGCAGGATAGCATTTACATGTGCAAGACGTTACAGTCTTGCTGCTGCCATGCACACTCGTTCGAATTGGCACCAGCGAGTCTTTATACTGTTCGGTGAGGTCACGTAAGGTTGCGTCACGTTAGGTTGGTCCCAGGGAGCATAGCGGGGATCGTAGTTGGCGGTCGATTGATGATGGACAGTTTTTCGGAAATGATAATGGTACTACAGGCCTGGTCAACCTATCGGTGCAGATTGTTGGAAGATGGCATTTATACGTGGAAGACGTTCCCCGAAGAAGTGAAGCCACAATCTGGATCAAGAAGCAAAATGGGTTGCTTGGCATGTTGCCAGCCTTGCTGCTGCCGTGCGCACTCGTTCGAATCGGCATCAGCGGGTCTGTTGTACTGTTCGGTGAGGTCACGTAAGGTTGCGTCACTTTAGGTTGGTCGCAGGGGGGCATAGCGGGGATCGTATTTGGTTGTCCATTGATGATGTAGCAGTTTCCCGGAAATGATGATGGTACCAGGGGCCGGGTTAGCTGATCGGTGCAGATTGTTGTGAGGATAGCGTTTACACGGTGAAGACGTTCCCCGAAGAAGTGAAGCCACAATCTGGATCAAGAAGCAAAGTGGGTTACTCAGCATATTGCCAGTCTTGCTGCTGCCATGCACACTCGTTCGAATTGGCACCAGCGAGTCTTTATACTGTTCGGTGAGGTCACGTAAGGTTTGTCGCAGGGGGGCATAGCGGGGATCGTATTTGTTTGTCCATTGATGATGTAGCAGTTTCCCGGAAATGATGATGGTACCAGGGGCCGGGTTAGCTGATCGGTGCAGATTGTTGGAGGATAGCATTTACACGTGCAAGACGTTCCCCGAAGAAGTGAAGCCACAATCTGGATCAAGAAGCAAAGTGGGATACTCAGCATATTTCCAGTCTTGCTGCTGCCATGCACACTCGTTCGAATTGGTACCAGCGAGTCTTTATATTGTTTGGTGAGGTCACGTAAGGTTGCGTAACTTTAGGTTGGTCCCAGGGGGGCATAGCGGGGATCGTAGTTGGCGGTAAATCGATGATGGAGCAGTTTTTCGGAAATGATAATGGTACCATGGGCCTGGCCAGCTGATCGGTGCAGATTGTTGGAAGATGGCATTTACACGTGGAAGACGTTCCCCGAAGAAGTGAAGCCACAATCTGGATCAAGAAGCAAAGCGGGATACTCAGCATATTGCCAGTCTTGCTGCTGCCATGGACACTCCTTCGAATTGGCACCAGCGAGTCTATATACTGTTCGGTGAGGTCACGTAAGGTTGCGTCACTTTAGGTTGGTCCCAGGGGGGCATAGCGGTGATCGTAGTTGGCTGTCCATTGATGATGCAGCAGTTTCCCAGAAATGATGGTGGTACCACGGGCCGGGTCAGCTGATCGGTGCAGATTGTTGGAGGATAGCATTTAAACGTGGAAGACGTTCCCCGAAGAAGTGAAGCCACAATCTGGATCAAGAAGCAAAGTGGGATACTCAGCATATTGGCAGTCTTGCTGCTGCCATGCACACTCGTTCGAATTGGCACCAGCCTGTCTTTATACTGTTCGGTGTGGTCACGTAAGGTTGCGTCCTTTAGGTTGGTCCCAGGGGGGCATAGCGGTGATCGTAGTTGGCTATCCATTGATGATGCAGCAGTTTCCCAGAAATGATGATGGTACCACGGGCCTGGTCAGCTGATCGGTGCAGGTTGTTGGAGGATAGCATTTATACGTGGAAGACGTTCCCCGAAGAAGTGAAGCCACAATATGGATCAAGAAGCAAAGTGGGATACTCAGCATATTGCCAGTCTTGCTGCTGCCATGCACACTCCTTCGAATTGGCACCAGCGAGTCTTTATACTGATCGGTGAGGTCACGTAAGGTTGCGTCACTTTAGGTTGATCCCAGGGGGGCATAGCGGTGATCGTAGTTGGCTGTCCATTGATGATGCAGCAGTTTCTCGGAAATGATGATGGTAGCACGAGCCTGGTCAGCTGATCGGTGCAGATTGTTGGAGGATAGCATTTACACGTGCAAGACGTTCCCCGAAGAAGTTAAGCCACAATCTGGATCAAGAAGCAAAGTGGGATACTCAGCATATTGCCAGTCTTGCTGCTGGAATGCACACTCCTTCGAATTGGCACCAGCGAGTCTTTATACTGATCGGTGAGGTCACGTAAGGTTGCGTCACTTTAGGTTGGTCCCAGGGGGGCATAGCGGGGATCGTAGTTGGCTGTCTATTGATGATGCAGCAGTTTCCCAGAAATGATAATGGTACCATGGGCCGGGTCAGCTGATCGGTGCATATTGTTGGAGGATAGCATTTAAACGTGGAAGACGTTAACCGAAGAAGTGAAGCCACAATCTGGATCAAGAAGCAAAGTGGGATACTCAGCATATTGCCAGTCTTGCTGCTGCCATGCACATTCGTTCGAATTGGCACCAGCGAGTCTTTATACTGTTCGGTGTTGTCACGTAAGGTTGCGTCACTTTAGGTTGGTGCCAGGGGTGCAAAGCGGTGATCGTAGCTGGCTGTCCATTGATGATGCAGCAGTTTCTCGGAAATGATGATGGTACCACGGGCATGGTCAGCTGATCGGTGCAGATTGTTGGAGGATAGCATTTACACGTGGAAGACGTTCCCCGAAGAAGTGTTGCCACAATCTGGATGAAGAAGCAAAGTGGGATACTCAGCATATTGCCAGTCTTGCTGGTGCCATGCACACTCCTTCGAATTGGCACCAGCGAGTCTTTATACTGTTCGGTGAGGTCACGTAAGGTTGCGTCACTTTAGGTTGGTCCCAGGGGGGCATAGCGGTGATCGTAGTTGGCTGTCCATTGATGATGCAGCAGTTTCCCAGAAATGATGGTGGTACCACGGGCCGGGTGAGCTGATCGGTGCAGATTGTTGGAGGATAGCATTTAAACGTGGAAGACGTTCCCCGAAGAAGTGAAGCCACAATCTGGATCAAGAAGCAAAGTGGAATACTCAGCATATTGCCAGTCTTGCTGCTGCCATGCACACTCGTTCGAATTGGCACCAGCCTGTCTTTATACTGTTCGGTGTGGTCACGTAAAGTTGCGTCCTTTAGGTTGGTCCCAGGGGGGCATAGCGGTGATCGTAGTTGGCTGTCCATTGATGTTGCAGCAGTTTCCCAGAAATGATGATGGTACCACGGGCCTGGTCAGCTGATTGGTGGAGGTTGTTGGAGGATAGCATTTATACGTGGAAGACGTTCCCCGAAGGAGTTGAGCCACAATCTGGATCAAGAAGCAAAGTGGGATACTCAGCATATTGCCAGTCCTGCTGCTGCCATGCACACTCCTTCGAATTGGCTCCAGCGAGTCTTTATACTGATCGGTGAGGTCACGTAAGGTTGCGTCACTTTAGGTTGGTCCCAGGGGTGCATAGCGGGGATCGTAGTTGGCTATCCATTGATGTTGCAGCAGTTTCCCAGAAATGATGATGGTACCACGGGCCTGGTCAGCTGATCGGTGCAGGTTGTTGGAGGATAGCATTTATACGTGGAAGACGTTCCCCGAAGAAGTGAAGCCACAATATGGATCAAGAAGCAAAGTGGGATACTCAGCATATTGCCAGTCTTGCTGCTGCCATGCACACTCCTTCGAATTGGCACCAGCGAGTCTTTATACTGATCGGTGAGGTCACGTAAGGTTGCGTCACTTTAGGTTGATCCCAGGGGGGCATAGCGGTGATCGTAGTTGGCTGTCCATTGATGATGCAGCAGTTTCTCGGAAATGATGATGGTAGCACGAGCCTGGTCAGCTGATCGGTGCAGATTGTTGGAGGATAGCATTTACACGTGCAAGACGTTCCCCGAAGAAGTTAAGCCACAATCTGGATCAAGAAGCAAAGTGGGATACTCAGCATATTGCCAGTCTTGCTGCTGGAATGCACACTCCTTCGAATTGGCACCAGCGAGTCTTTATACTGATCGGTGAGGTCACGTAAGGTTGCGTCACTTTAGGTTGGTCCCAGGGGGGCATAGCGGGGATCGTAGTTGGCTGTCTATTGATGATGCAGCAGTTTCCCAGAAATGATAATGGTACCATGGGCCGGGTCAGCTGATCGGTGCATATTGTTGGAGGATAGCATTTAAACGTGGAAGACGTTAACCGAAGAAGTGAAGCCACAATCTGGATCAAGAAGCAAAGTGGGATACTCAGCATATTGCCAGTCTTGCTGCTGCCATGCACATTCGTTCGAATTGGCACCAGCGAGTCTTTATACTGTTCGGTGTGGTCACGTAAGGTTGCGTCACTTTAGGTTGGTCCCAGGGGGGCATAGCGGTGATCGTAGTTGGCTGTCCATTCATGATGCAGCAGTTTCTCGGAAATGATGATGGTACCACGAGCCTGGTCAGCTGATCGGTGCAGATTGTTGGAGGATAGCATTTACACGTGCAAGACGTTCCCCGAAGAAGTGAAGCCACAATCTGGATCAAGAAGCAAAGTGGGATACTCAGCATATTGCCAGTCTTGCTGCTGCCATGCACACTCTTTCGAATTGGCACCAGCGAGTCTTTATACTGTTCGGTGTGGTCACGTAAGGTTGCGTCACTTTAGGTTGGTCCCAGGGGTGCAAAGCGGTGATCGTAGCTGGCTGTTCATTGATGATGCAGCAGTTTGTCGGAAATGATGCTGGTACAACGGGCATGGTCAGCTGATCGGTGCAGATTGTTGGAGGATAGCATTTACACGTGGAAGACGTTCCCCGAAGAAGTGAAGCCACAATCTGGATAAAGAAGCAAAGTGGGATACTCAGCATATTGCCAGTCTTGCTGCTGCCATGCACACTCGTTCGAATTGGCACCAGCCTGTCTTTATACTGTTCGGTGTGGTCACGTAAGGTTGCGTCACTTTAGGTTGGTCCCAGGGGGGCATAGCGGCGACCGTAGTTGGCTGTTCATTGATGATTCAGCAGTTTCCCAGAAATGATGATGGTACCACGGGCCTGGTCAGCTGATCGGTGCAGGTTGTTGCAGGATAGCATTTACATGTGGAAGACGTTACAGTCTTGCTGCTGCCATGCACACTCGTTCGAATTGGCACCAGCGAGTCTTTATACTGTTCGGTGAGCTCACGTAAGGTTGCGTCACGTTAGGTTGGTCCCAGGGAGCATAGCGGGGATCGTAGTTGGCGGTCGATTGATGATGGACAGTTTTTCGGAAATGATAATGGTACTACACGCCTGGTCAACCTATCGGTGCAGATTGTTGGAAGATGGCATTTATACGTGGAAGACGTTCCCCGAAGAAGTGAAGCCACAATCTGGATCAAGAAGCAAAATGGGTTGCTTGGCATGTTGCCAGCCTTGCTGCTGCCGTGCGCACTCGTTCGAATCGGCATCAGCGGGTCTGTTGTACTGTTCGGTGAGGTCACGTAAGGTTGCGTCACTTTAGGTTGGTCGCAGGGGGGCATAGCGGGGATCGTATTTGGTTGTCCATTGATGATGTAGCAGTTTCCCGGAAATGATGATGGTACCAGGGGCCGGGTTAGCTGATCGGTGCAGATTGTTGTGAGGATAGCGTTTACACGGTGAAGACGTTCCCCGAAGAAGTGAAGCCACAATCTGGATCAAGAAGCAAAGTGGGTTACTCAGCATATTGCCAGTCTTGCTGCTGCCATGCACACTCGTTCGAATTGGCACCAGCGAGTCTTTATACTGTTCGGTGAGGTCACGTAAGGTTTGTCGCAGGGGGGCATAGCGGGGATCGTATTTGTTTGTCCATTGATGATGTAGCAGTTTCCCGGAAATGATGATGGTACCAGGGGCCGGGTTAGCTGATCGGTGCAGATTGTTGGAGGATAGCATTTACACGTGCAAGACGTTCCCCGAAGAAGTGAAGCCACAATCTGGATCAAGAAGCAAAGTGGGATACTCAGCATATTTCCAGTCTTGCTGCTGCCATGCACACTCGTTCGAATTGGTACCAGCGAGTCTTTATATTGTTTGGTGAGGTCACGCAAGGTTGCGTAACTTTAGGTTGGTCCCAGGGGGGCATAGCGGGGATCGTAGTTGGCGGTAAATCGATGATGGAGCAGTTTTTCGGAAATGATAATGGTACGATGGGCCTGGCCAGCTGATCGGTGCAGATTGTTGGAAGATGGCATTTACACGTGGAAGACGTTCCCCGAAGAAGTGAAGCCACAATCTGGATCAAGAAGCAAAGCGGGATACTCAGCATATTGCCAGTCTTGCTGCTGCCATGGACACTCCTTCGAATTGGCACCAGCGAGTCTATATACTGTTCGGTGAGGTCACGTAAGGTTGCGTCACTTTAGGTTGGTCCCAGGGGGGCATAGCGGTGATCGTAGTTGGCTGTCCATTGATGATGCAGCAGTTTCCCAGAAATGATAATGGTACCATGGGCATGGTCAGCTGATCGGTGCAGATTGTTGGAGGATAGCATTTAAACGTCGAAGACGTTCCCCGAAGGAGTGAAGCCACAATCTGGATCAAGAAGCAAAGTGGGATACTCAGCATATTGCCAGTCTTGCTGCTGTCATGCACACTCGTTCGAATTGGCACCAGCGAGTCTTTATACTGTTCGGTGTTGTCACGTAAGGTTGCGTCACTTTAGGTTGGTCCCAGGGGTGCAAAGCGGCGATCGTAGCTGGCTGTCCATTGATGATGCAGCAGTTTCTCGGAAATGATGGTACCACGGGCATGGTCAGCTGATCGGTACAGATTGTTGAAGGATAGCATTTACACGTGGAAGACGTTCCCCGAAGAAGTGTTGCCACAATCTGAATGAAGAAGCAAAGTGCGATACTCAGCATATTGCCAGTCTTGCTGCTGCCATGCACACTCCTTCGAATTGGCACCAGCGAGTCTTTATACTGTTCGGTGAGGTCACGTAAGGTTGCGTCACTTTAGGTTGGTCCCAGGGGGGCATAGCGGTGATCCTAGTTGGCTGTCCATTGATTATGCAGCAGTTTCCCAGAAATGATGGTGGTACCACGGGCCGGGTCAGCTGATCGGTGCAGATTGTTGGAGGATAGCATTTAAACGTGGAAGACGTTCCCCGAAGAAGTGAAGCCACAATCTGGATCAAGAAGCAAAGTGGGATACTCAGCATATTGGCAGTCTTGCTGCTGCCATGCACACTCGTTCGAATTGGCACCAGCCTGTCTTTATACTGTTCGGTGTGGTCACGTAAGGTTGCGTCCTTTAGGTTGGTCCCAGGGGGGCATAGCGGTGATCGTAGTTGGCTATCCATTGATGATGCAGCAGTTTCCCAGAAATGATGATGGTACCACGGGCCTGGTCAGCTGATCGGTGCAGGTTGTTGGAGGATAGCATTTATACGTGGAAGACGTTCCCCGAAGAAGTGAAGCCACAATATGGATCAAGAAGCAAAGTGGGATACTCAGCATATTGCCAGTCTTGCTGCTGCCATGCACACTCCTTCGAATTGGCACCAGCGAGTCTTTATACTGATCGGTGAGGTCACGTAAGGTTGCGTCACTTTAGGTTGATCCCAGGGGGGCATAGCGGTGATCGTAGTTGGCTGTCCATTGATGATGCAGCAGTTTCTCGGAAATGATGATGGTAGCACGAGCCTGGTCAGCTGATCGGTGCAGATTGTTGGAGGATAGCATTTACACGTGCAAGACGTTCCCCGAAGAAGTTAAGCCACAATCTGGATCAAGAAGCAAAGTGGGATACTCAGCATATTGCCAGTCTTGCTGCTGGAATGCACACTCCTTCGAATTGGCACCAGCGAGTCTTTATACTGATCGGTGAGGTCACGTAAGGTTGCGTCACTTTAGGTTGGTCCCAGGGGGGCATAGCGGGGATCGTAGTTGGCTGTCTATTGATGATGCAGCAGTTTCCCAGAAATGATAATGGTACCATGGGCCGGGTCAGCTGATCGGTGCATATTGTTGGAGGATAGCATTTAAACGTGGAAGACGTTAACCGAAGAAGTGAAGCCACAATCTGGATCAAGAAGCAAAGTGGGATACTCAGCATATTGCCAGTCTTGCTGCTGCCATGCACATTCGTTCGAATTGGCACCAGCGAGTCTTTATACTGTTCGGTGTGGTCACGTAAGGTTGCGTCACTTTAGGTTGGTCCCAGGGGGGCATAGCGGTGATCGTAGTTGGCTGTCCATTCATGATGCAGCAGTTTCTCGGAAATGATGATGGTACCACGAGCCTGGTCAGCTGATCGGTGCAGATTGTTGGAGGATAGCATTTACACGTGCAAGACGTTCCCCGAAGAAGTGAAGCCACAATCTGGATCAAGAAGCAAAGTGGGATACTCAGCATATTGCCAGTCTTGCTGCTGCCATGCACACTCGTTCGAATTGGCACCAGCGAGTCTTTATACTGTTCGGTGTGGTCACGTAAGGTTGCGTCACTTTAGGTTGGTCCCAGGGGTGCAAAGCGGTGATCGTAGCTGGCTGTTCATTGATGATGCAGCAGTTTGTCGGAAATGATGCTGGTACAACGGGCATGGTCAGCTGATCGGTGCAGATTGTTGGAGGATAGCATTTACACGTGGAAGACGTTCCCCGAAGAAGTGAAGCCACAATCTGGATAAAGAAGCAAAGTGGGATACTCAGCATATTGCCAGTCTTGCTGCTGCCATGCACACTCGTTCGAATTGGCACCAGCCTGTCTTTATACTGTTCGGTGTGGTCACGTAAGGTTGCGTCACTTTAGGTTGGTCCCAGGGGGGCATAGCGGCGACCGTAGTTGGCTGTTCATTGATGATTCAGCAGTTTCCCAGAAATGATGATGGTACCACGGGCCTGGTCAGCTGATCGGTGCAGGTTGTTGCAGGATAGCATTTACATGTGGAAGACGTTACAGTCTTGCTGCTGCCATGCACACTCGTTCGAATTGGCACCAGCGAGTCTTTATACTGTTCGGTGAGCTCACGTAAGGTTGCGTCACGTTAGGTTGGTCCCAGGGAGCATAGCGGGGATCGTAGTTGGCGGTCGATTGATGATGGACAGTTTTTCGGAAATGATAATGGTACTACACGCCTGGTCAACCTATCGGTGCAGATTGTTGGAAGATGGCATTTATACGTGGAAGACGTTCCCCGAAGAAGTGAAGCCACAATCTGGATCAAGAAGCAAAATGGGTTGCTTGGCATGTTGCCAGCCTTGCTGCTGCCGTGCGCACTCGTTCGAATCGGCATCAGCGGGTCTGTTGTACTGTTCGGTGAGGTCACGTAAGGTTGCGTCACTTTAGGTTGGTCGCAGGGGGGCATAGCGGGGATCGTATTTGGTTGTCCATTGATGATGTAGCAGTTTCCCGGAAATGATGATGGTACCAGGGGCCGGGTTAGCTGATCGGTGCAGATTGTTGTGAGGATAGCGTTTACACGGTGAAGACGTTCCCCGAAGAAGTGAAGCCACAATCTGGATCAAGAAGCAAAGTGGGTTACTCAGCATATTGCCAGTCTTGCTGCTGCCATGCACACTCGTTCGAATTGGCACCAGCGAGTCTTTATACTGTTCGGTGAGGTCACGTAAGGTTTGTCGCAGGGGGGCATAGCGGGGATCGTATTTGTTTGTCCATTGATGATGTAGCAGTTTCCCGGAAATGATGATGGTACCAGGGGCCGGGTTAGCTGATCGGTGCAGATTGTTGGAGGATAGCATTTACACGTGCAAGACGTTCCCCGAAGAAGTGAAGCCACAATCTGGATCAAGAAGCAAAGTGGGATACTCAGCATATTTCCAGTCTTGCTGCTGCCATGCACACTCGTTCGAATTGGTACCAGCGAGTCTTTATATTGTTTGGTGAGGTCACGCAAGGTTGCGTAACTTTAGGTTGGTCCCAGGGGGGCATAGCGGGGATCGTAGTTGGCGGTAAATCGATGATGGAGCAGTTTTTCGGAAATGATAATGGTACGATGGGCCTGGCCAGCTGATCGGTGCAGATTGTTGGAAGATGGCATTTACACGTGGAAGACGTTCCCCGAAGAAGTGAAGCCACAATCTGGATCAAGAAGCAAAGCGGGATACTCAGCATATTGCCAGTCTTGCTGCTGCCATGGACACTCCTTCGAATTGGCACCAGCGAGTCTATATACTGTTCGGTGAGGTCACGTAAGGTTGCGTCACTTTAGGTTGGTCCCAGGGGGGCATAGCGGTGATCGTAGTTGGCTGTCCATTGATGATGCAGCAGTTTCCCAGAAATGATAATGGTACCATGGGCATGGTCAGCTGATCGGTGCAGATTGTTGGAGGATAGCATTTAAACGTCGAAGACGTTCCCCGAAGGAGTGAAGCCACAATCTGGATCAAGAAGCAAAGTGGGATACTCAGCATATTGCCAGTCTTGCTGCTGTCATGCACACTCGTTCGAATTGGCACCAGCGAGTCTTTATACTGTTCGGTGAGGTCACGTAAGGTTGCGTCACTTTAGGTTGGTCCCAGGGGGGCATAGCGGTGATCGTAGTTGGCTGTCCATTGATGATGCAGCAGTTTCCCAGAAATGATAATGGTACCATGGGCCGGGTCAGCTGATCGGTGCAGATTGGTGGAGGATAGCATTTAAACGTGGAAGACGTTCCCCGAAGGAGTGAAGCCACAATCTGGATCAAGAAGCAAAGTGGGATACTCAGCATATTGCCAGTCTTGCTGCTGCGATGCACACTCGTTCGAATTGGCACCAGCGAGTCTTTATACTGTTCGGTGTGGTCACGTAAGGTTGCGTCACTTTAGGTTGGTCCCAGGGGGGCATAGCGGTGATCGTAGTTCGCTGTCAATTCATGATGCAGCAGTTTCTCGGAAATGATGATGGTACCACGAGCCTGGTCAGCTGATCGGTGCAGATTGTTGGAGGATAGCATTTACACGTGCAAGACGTTCCCCGAAGAAGTGAAGCCACAATCTGGATCAAGAAGCAAAGTGGGATACTCAGCATATTGCCAGTCTTCCTGCTGCCATGCACACTCGTTCGAATTGGCACCAGCGAGTCTTTATACTGTTCGGTGTGGTCACGTAAGGTTGCGTCACTTTAGGTTGGTCCCAGGGGGGCATAGCGGTGATCGGAGCTGGCTGATCATTGATGATGCAGCAGTTTCTCGGAAATGATGATGGTACCACGAGCCTGGTCAGCTGATCGGTGCAGATTGTTGGAAGATAGCATTTACACGTGCAAGACGTTCCCCGAAGAAGTGAAGCCACAATCTGGATCAAGAAGCAAAGTGGGATACTCAGCATATTGCCAGTCTAGCTGCTACCATGCACACTCGTTCGAATTGGCACCAGCGAGTTTTTATACTCTTCAGTGTTGTCACGTAAGGTTGCGTCACTTTAGGTTGGTCCCAGGGGTGCAAAGCGGTGATCGTAGCTGGCTGTCCATTGATGATGCAGCAGTTTCTCGGAAATGATGATGGTACCACGGGCATGGTCAGCTGATCGGTGCAGATTGTTGGAGGATAGCATTTACACGTGGAAGACGTTCCCCGAAGAAGTGTTGCCACAATCTGGATGAAGAAGCAAAGTGGGATACTCAGCATATTGCCAGTCTTGCTGCTGCCATGCACACTCCTTCGAATTGGCACCAGCGAGTCTTTATACTGTTCGGTGAGGTCACGTAAGGTTGCGTCACTTTAGGTTGGTCCCAGGGGGGCATAGCGGTGATCCTAGTTGGCTGTCCATTGATGATGCAGCAGTTTCCCAGAAATGATGGTGGTACCACGGGCCGGGTCAGCTGATCGGTGCAGATTGTTGGAGGATAGCATTTAAATGTGGAAGACGTTCCCCGAAGAAGTGAAGCCACAATCTGGATCAAGAAGCAAAGTGGGATACTCAGCATATTGCCAGTCTTGCTGCTGCCATGCACACTCGTTCGAATTGGCACCAGCCTGTCTTTATACTGTTCGGTGTGGTCACGTAAGGTTGCGTCCTTTAGGTTGGTCCCAGGGGGGCATAGCGGTGATCGTAGTTGGCTATCCATTGATGTTGCAGCAGTTTCCCAGAAATGATGATGGTACCACGGGCCTGGTCAGCTGATCGGTGCAGGTTGTTGGAGGATAGCATTTATACGTGGAAGACGTTCCCCGAAGAAGTGAAGCCACAATATGGATCAAGAAGCAAAGTGGGATACTCAGCATATTGCCAGTCTTGCTGCTGCCATGCACACTCCTTCGAATTGGCACCAGCGAGTCTTTATACTGATCGGTGAGGTCAGGTAAGGTTGCGTCACTTGAGGTTGGTCCCAGGGGGGCATAGCGGTGATCGTAGTTGGCTGTCCATTGATGATGCAGCAGTTTCTCGGAAATGATGGTAGCACGAACCTGGTCAGCTGATCGGTGCAGATTGTTGGAGGATAGCATTTGCGCGTGCAAGACGTTCCCCGAAGGAGTTGAGCCACAATCTGGATAAAGAAGCAAAGTGGGATACTCAGCATATTGCCAGTCCTGCTGCTGCCATGCACACTCCTTCGAATTGGCACCAGCGAGTCTTTATACTGATCGGTGAGGTCACGTAAGGTTGCGTCACTTTAGGTTGGTCCCAGGGTGGCATAGCGGGGATCGTAGTTGGCTGTCCATTGATGATGCAGCAGTTTCTCGGAAATGATGATGGTACCACGAGCCTGGTCAGCTGATCGGTGCAGATTGTTGGAGGATAGCATTTACACGTGCAAGACGTTCCCCGAATAAGTGAAGCCACAATCTGGATCAAGAAGCAAAGTGGGATACTCAGCATATTGCCAGTCTTGCTGCTGCCATGCACACTCCTTCGAATTGGCACCAGCGAGTCTTTATACTGATTGGTGAGGTCACGTAAGGTTGCGTCACTTTAGGTTGGTCCCAGGGGGCACAGCGGTGATCGTAGTTGGCTGTCCATTGATGATGCAGCAGTTTCTCAGAAATGATGGTAGCACGAGCCTGGTCAGCTGATCGGTGCAGATTGTTGGAGGATAGCATTTACACGTGCAAGACGTTCCCCGAAGAAGTTAAGCCACAATCTGGATCAAGAAGCAAAGTGGGATACTCAGCATATTGCCAGTCTTGCTGCTGCCATGCACACTCCTTCGAATTGGCACCAGCGAGTCTTTATACTGTTCGGTGACGTCACGTAAGGTTGCGTCACTTTTGGTTGGTCCCAGGGGGGCATAGCGGTGATCGTAGTTGGCTGTCCATTGATGATGCAGCAGTTTCCCAGAAATGATGGTGGTACCACGGGCCGGGTCAGCTGATCGGTGCAGATTGTTGGAGGATAGCATTTAAACGTGGAAGACGTTCCCCGAAGAAGTGAAGCCACAATCTGGATCAAGAAGCAAAGTGGGATACTCAGCATATTGCCAGTCTTGCTGCTGCCATGCACACTCGTTCGAATTGGCACCAGCCTGTCTTTATACTGTTCGGTGTGGTCACGTAAGGTTGCGTCCTTTAGGTTGGTCCCAGGGGGGCATAGCGGTGATCGTAGTTGGCTGTCTATTGATGTTGCAGCAGTTTCCCAGAAATGATGATGGTACCACGGGCCTGGTCAGCTGATCGGTGCAGGTTGTTGGAGGATAGCATTTACACGTGCAAGACGTTCCCCGAAGAAGTTAAGCCACAATCTCGATCAAGAAGCAAGGTGGGATACTCAGCATATTGCCAGTCTTGCTGCTGCCATGCACACTAATTCGAATTGGCACCAGCGAGTCTTTATACAGATCGGTGAGGTCACGTAAGGTTGCGTCACTTTAGGTTGGTCCCAGGGGGGCATAGCGGTGATCGTAGTTGGCTGTCCATTGATGATGCAGCAGTTTCCCAGAAATGATAATGGTACCGTGGGCCGGGTCAGCTGATCGGTGCAGATTGTTGGAGGATAGCATTTAAACGTGGAAGACGTTCCCCGAAGAAGTGAAGCCACAATCTGGATCAAGAAGCAAAGTGGGATACTCAGCATATTGCCAGTCTTGCTGCTGCCATGCACACTCGTTCGAATTGGCACCAGCGAGTCTTTATACTGTTCGGTGTGGTCACGTAAGGTTGCGTCACTTTAGGTTGGTCCCAGGGGGGCATAGCGGTGATCGTAGTTGGCTGTCCATTCATGATGCAGCAGTTTCTCGGAAATGATGATGGTACCACGAGCCTGGTCAGCTGATCGGTGCAGATTGTTGGAGGATAGCATTTACACGTGCAAGACGTTCCCCGAAGAAGTGAAGCCACAATCTGGATCAAGAAGCAAAGTGGGATACTCAGCATATTGCCAGTCTTGCTGCTGCCATGCACACTCGTTCGAATTGGCACCAGCGAGTCTTTATACTGTTCGGTGTGGTCACGTAAGGTTGCGTCACTTTAGGTTGGTCCCAGGGGGGCATAGCGGTGATCGTAGTTGGCTGTCCATTGATGTTGCAGCAGTTTCCCAGAAATGATGATGGTACCACGGGCCTGGTCAGCTGATCGGTGCAGGTTGTTGGAGGATAGCATTTATACGTGGAAGACGTTCCCCGAAGAACTGAAGCCACAATCTGGATCAAGAAGCAAAGTGGGATACTCAGCATATTGCCAGTCTTGCTGCTGCCATGCACACTCCTTGGAATTGGCACCAGCGAGTCTTTATACTAATCGGTGAGGTCACGTAAGGTTGCGTCACTTTAGGTTGGTCCCAGGGGGGCATAGCGGTGATCGTAGTTGGCTGTCCATTGATGATGCAGCAGTTTCTCGGAAATGATGATGGTAGCACGAGCCTGGTCAGCTGATCGGTGCAGATTGTTGGAGGATAGCATTTACACGTGCAAGACGTTCCCCGAAGAAGTTAAGCCACAATCTGGATCAAGAAGCAAAGTGGGATACTCAGCATATTGCCAGTCTTGCTGCTGCCATGCACACTCCTTCGAATTGGCACCAGCGAGTCTTTATACTGATCGGTGAGGTCACGTAAGGTTGCGTCACTTTAGGTTGGTCCCAGGGGGGCATAGCGGGGATCGTAGTTGGCTGTCCATTGATGATGCAGCAGTTTCTCGGAAATGATGATGGTACCACGAGCCTGGTCAGCTGATCGGTGCAGATTGTTGGAGGATAGCATTTAAACGTGGAAGACGTTCCCCGAAGAAGTGAAGCCACAATCTGGATCAAGAAGCAAAGTGGGATACTCAGCATATTGCCCGTCTTGCTGCTGCCATGCACACTCGTTCGAATTGGCACCAGCCTGTCTTTATACTGTTCGGTGTGGTCACGTAAGGTTGCGTCCTTTAGGTTGGTCCCAGGGGGGCATAGCGGTGATCGTAGTTGGCTGTCCATTGATGTTGCAGCAGTTTCCCAGAAATGATGATGGTACCACGGGCCTGGTCAGCTGATCGGTGCAGGTTGTTGGAGGGTAGCATTTATACGTGGAAGACGTTCCCCGAAGAAGTGAAGCCACAATATGGATCAAGAAGCAAAGTGGGATACTCAGCATATTGCCAGTCTTGCTGCTGCCATGCACACTCCTTCGAATTGGCACCGGCGAGTCTTTATACTGATCGGTGAGGTCAGGTAAGGTTGCGTCACTTTAGGTTGGTCCCAGGGGGGCATAGCGGTGATCGTAGTTGGCTGTCCATTGATGATGCAGCAGTTTCTCGGAAATGATGGTAGCACGAACCTGGTCAGCTGATCGGTGCAGATTGTTGGAGGATAGCATTTACGCGTGCAAGACGTTCCCCGAAGGAGTTGAGCCACAATCTGGATCAAGAAGCAAAGTGGGATACTCAGCATATTGCCAGTCCTGCTGCTGCCATGCACACTCCTTCGAATTGGCACCAGCGAGTCTTTATACTGATCGGTGAGGTCACGTAAGGTTGCGTCACTTTAGGTTGGTCCCAGGGTGGCATAGCGGGGATCGTAGTTGGCTGTCCATTGATGAAGCAGCAGTTTCTCGGAAATGATGATGGTACCACGAGCCTGGTCAGCTGATCGGTGCAGATTGTTGGAGGATAGCATTTACACGTGCAAGACGTTCCCCGAATAAGTGAGGCCACAATCTCGATCAAGAAGCAAAGTGGGATACTCAGCATATTGCCAGTCTTGCTGCTACCATGCACACTCGTTCGAATTGGCACCAGCGAGTCTTTATACTGTTCGGTGTGGTCACGTAAGGTTGCGTCACTTTAGGTTGGTCCCAGGGGTGCAAAGCGGTGATCGTAGCTGGCTGTCCATTGATGATGCAGCAGTTTCTCGGAAATGATGATGGTACCACGGGCATGGTCAGCTGATCGGTGCAGATTGTTGGAGGATAGCATTTACACGTGGAAGACGTTCCCCGAAGAAGTGTTGCCACAATCTGGATGAAGAAGCAAAGTGGGATACTCAGCATATTGCCAGTCTTGCTGCTGCCATGCACACTCCTTCGAATTGGCACCAGCGAGTCTTTATACTGATCGGTGAGGTCACGTAAGGTTGCGTCACTTTAGGTTGGTCCCAGGGGGGCATAGCGGTGATCGTAGTTGGCTGTCCATTGATGATGCAGCAGTTTCTCGGAAATGATGGTAGCACGAGCCTGGTCAGCTGATCGGTGCAGATTGTTGGAGGATAGCATTTACACGTGCAAGACGTTCCCCGAAGAAGTTAAGCCACAATCTGGATCAAGAAGCAAAGTGGGATACTCAGCATATTGCCAGTCTTGCTGCTGCCATGCACACTCCTTCGAATTGGCACCAGCGAGTCTTTATACTGTTCGGTGACGTCACGTAAGGTTGCGTCACTTTTGGTTGGTCCCAGGGGGGCATAGCGGTGATCGTAGTTGGCTGTCCATTGATGATGCAGCAGTTTCCCAGAAATGATGGTGGTACCACGGGCCGGGTCAGCTGATCGGTGCAGATTGTTGGAGGATAGCATTTAAACGTGGAAGACGTTCCCCGAAGAAGTGAAGCCACAATCTGGATCAAGAAGCAAAGTGGGATACTCAGCATATTGCCAGTCTTGCTGCTGCCATGCACACTCGTTCGAATTGGCACCAGCCTGTCTTTATACTGTTCGGTGTGGTCACGTAAGGTTGCGTCCTTTAGGTTGGTCCCAGGGGGGCATAGCGGTGATCGTAGTTGGCTGTCCATTGATGTTGCAGCAGTTTCCCAGAAATGGTGATGGTACCACGGGCCTGGTCAGCTGATCGGTGCAGGTTGTTGGAGGATAGCATTTACACGTGCAAGACGTTCCCCGAAGAAGTTAAGCCACAATCTCGATCAAGAAGCAAAGTGGGATACTCAGCATATTGCCAGTCTTGCTGCTGCCATGCACACTAATTCGAATTGGCACCAGCGAGTCTTTATACAGATCGGTGAGGTCACGTAAGGTTGCGTCACTTTAGGTTGGTCCCAGGGGGGCATAGCGGGGATCGTAGTTGGCTGTCCATTGATGATGCAGCAGTTTCTCGGAAATGATGATGGTACCACGAGCCTGGTCAGCTGATCGGTGCAGATTGTTGGAGGATAGCATTTACACGTGCAAGACGTTCCCCGAATAAGTGAAGCCACAATCTTTATCACGAAGCAAAGTGGGATACTCAGCATATTGCCAGTCTTGCTGCTGCCATGCACACTCCTTCGAATTGGCACCAGCGAGTCTTTATACTGTTCGGTGAGGTCACGTAAGGTTGCGTCACTTTAGGTTGGTCCCAGGGAGGCATAGCGGTGATCGTAGTTGGCTGTCCATTGATGATGCAGCAGTTTCCCAGAAATGATAATGGTACCGTGGGCCGGGTCAGCTGATCGGTGCAGATTGTTGGAGGATAGCATTTAAACGTGGAAGACGTTCCCCGAAGAAGTGAAGCCACAATCTGGATCAAGAAGCAAAGTGGGATACTCCGCATATTGCCAGTCTTGCTGCTGCCATGCACACTCGTTCGAATTGGCACCAGCGAGTCTTTATACTGTTCGGTGTGGTCACGTAAGGTTGCGTCACTTTAGGTTGGTCCCAGGGGGGCATAGCGGTGATCGTAGTTGGCTGTCCATTCATGATGCAGCAGTTTCTCGGAAATGATGATGGTACCACGAGCCTGGTCAGCTGATCGGTGCAGATTGTTGGAGGATAGCATTTACACGTGCAAGACGTTCCCTGAAGAAGTGAAGCCACAATCTGGATCAAGAAGCAAAGTGGGATACTCAGCATATTGCCAGTCTTGCTGCTGCCATGCACACTCGTTCGAATTGGCACCAGCGAGTCTTTATACTGTTCGGTGTGGTCACGTAAGGTTGCGTCACTTTAGGTTGGTCCCAGGGGGGCATAGCGGTGATCGTAGTTGGCTGTCCATTGATGTTGCAGCAGTTTCCCAGAAATGATGATGGTACCACGGGCCTGGTCAGCTGATCGGTGATGGTTGTTGGAGGATAGCATTTATACGTGGAAGACGTTCCCCGAAGAAGTGAAGCCACAATCTGGATCAAGAAGCAAAGTGGGATACTCAGCATATTGCCAGTCTTGCTGCTGCCATGCACACTCCTTGGAATTGGCACCAGCGAGTCTTTATACTGATCGGTGAGGTCACGTAAGGTTGCGTCACTTTAGGTTGGTCCCAGGGGGGCATAGCGGTGATCGTAGTTGGCTGTCCATTGATGATGCAGCAGTTTCCCAGAAATGATAATGGTACCGTGGGCCGGGTCAGCTGATCGGTGCAGATTGTTGGAGGATAGCATTTAAACGTGGAAGACGTTCCCCGAAGAAGTGAAGCCACAATCTGGATCAAGAAGCAAAGTGGGATACTCAGCATATTGCCAGTCTTGCTGCTGCCATGCACACTCGTTCGAATTGGCACCAGCGAGTCTTTATACTGTTCGGTGTGGTCACGTAAGGTTGCGTCACTTTAGGTTGGTCCCAGGGGGGCATAGCGGTGATCGTAGTTGGCTGTCCATTCATGATGCAGCAGTTTCTCGGAAATGATGATGGTACCACGAGCCTGGTCAGCTGATCGGTGCAGATTGTTGGAGGATAGCATTTACACGTGCAAGACGTTCCCCGAAGAAGTGAAGCCACAATCTGGATCAAGAAGCAAAGTGGGATACTCAGCATATTGCCAGTCTTGCTGCTGCCATGCACACTCGTTCGAATTGGCACCAGCGAGTCTTTATACTGTTCGGTGTGGTCACGTAAGGTTGCGTCACTTTAGGTTGGTCCCAGGGGGGCATAGCGGTGATCGTAGTTGGCTGTCCATTGATGTTGCAGCAGTTTCCCAGAAATGATGATGGTACCACGGGCCTGGTCAGCTGATCGGTGCAGGTTGTTGGAGGATAGCATTTATACGTGGAAGACGTTCCCCGAAGAAGTGAAGCCACAATCTGGATCAAGATGCAAAGTGGGATACTCAGCATATTGCCAGTCTTGCTGCTGCCATGCACACTCCTTGGAATTGGCACCAGCGAGTCTTTATACTGATCGGTGAGGTCACGTAAGGTTGCGTCACTTTAGGTTGGTCCCAGGGGGGCATAGCGGTGATCGTAGTTGGCTGTCCATTGATGATGCAGCAGTTTCTCGGAAATGATGATGGTAGCACGAGCCTGGTCAGCTGATCGGTGCAGATTGTTGGAGGATAGCATTTACACGTGCAAGACGTTCCCCGAAGAAGTTAAGCCACAATCTGGATCAAGAAGCAAAGTGGGATACTCAGCATATTGCCAGTCTAGCTGCTACCATGCACACTCGTTCGAATTGGCACCAGCGAGTTTTTATACTCTTCAGTGTTGTCACGTAAGGTTGCGTCACTTTAGGTTGGTCCCAGGGGGGCATAGCGGAGATCGTAGTTGGCTGTCCATTCATGATGCAGCAGTTTCTCGGAAATGATGATGGTACGACGAGCCTGGTCAGCTGATCGGTGCAGATTGTTGGAGGATAGCATTTAAACGTGGAAGACGTTCCCCGAAGAAGTGAAGCCACAATCTGGATCAAGAAGCAAAGTGGGATACTCAGCATATTGCCAGTCTTGCTGCTGCCATGCACAATCGTTCGAATTGGCACCAGCCTGTCTTTATACTGTTCGGTGTGGTCACGTAAGGTTGCGTCCTTTAGGTTGGTCCCAGGGGGCATAGCAGTGATCGTAGTTGGCTGTCCATTGATGTTGCAGCAGTTTCCCTGAAATGATGATGGTACCACTGGCCTGGTCAGCTGATCGGTGCAGGTTGTTGGAGGATAGCATTTATACGTGGAAGACGTTCCCCGAAGAAGTGAAGCCACAATCTGGATCAAGAAGCAAAGTGGGATACTCAGCATATTGCCAGTCTTGCTGCTGCCATGCACACTCCTTCGAATTGGCACCAGTGAGTCTTTATACTGATCGGTGAGGTCACGTAAGGTTGCGTCACTTTAGGTTGGTCCCAGGGGGGCATAGCGGTGATCGTAGTTGGCTGTCCATTGATGATGCAGCAGTTTCTCGGAAATGATGGTAGCACGAGCCTGGTCAGCTGATCGGTGCAGATTGTTGGAGGATAGCATTTACACGTGCAAGACGTTCCCCGAATAAGTGAAGCCACAATCTTTATCACGAAGCAAAGTGGGATACTCAGCATATTGCCAGTCTTGCTGCTGCCATGCACACTCCTTCGAATTGGCACCAGCGAGTCTTTATACTGTTCGGTGAGGTCACGTAAGGTTGCGTCACTTTAGGTTGGTCCCAGGGGGGCATAGCGGGGATCGTAGTTGGCTGTCCATTGATGATGCAGCAGTTTCTCGGAAATGATGATGGTACCACGAGCCTGGTCAGCTGATCGGTGCAGATTGTTGGAGGATAGCATTTAAAAGTGGAAGACGTTCCCCGAAGAAGTGAAGCCACAATCTGGATCAAGAAGCAAAGTGGGATACTCAGCATATTGCCAGTCTTGCTGCTGCCATGCACACTCGTTCGAATTGGCACCAGCCTGTCTTTATACCGTTCGGTGAGGTCACGTAAGGCTGCGTCCTTTAGGTTGGTCCCAGGGGGCATAGCGGTGATCGTAGTTGGCTGTCCATTGATGTTGCAGCAGCTTCCCTGAAATGATGATGGTACCACGGGCCTGGTCAGCTGATCGGTGCAGGTTGTTGGAGGATAGCATTTATACGTGGAAGACGTTCCCCGAAGAAGTGAAGCCACAATCTGGATCAAGAAGCAAAGTGGGATACTCAGCATATTGCCAGTCTTGCTGCTGCCATGCACACTCCTTCGAATTGGCACCAGTGAGTCTTTATACTGATCGGTGAGGTCACGTAAGGTTGCGTCACTTTAGGTTGGTCCCAGGGGGGCATAGCGGTGATCGTAGTTGGCTGTCCATTGATGATGCAGCAGTTTCTCGGAAATGATGGTAGCACGAGCCTGGTCAGCTGATCGGTGCAGATTGTTGGAGGATAGCATTTACACGTGCAAGACGTTCCCCGAATAAGTGAAGCCACAATCTTTATCACGAAGCAAAGTGGGATACTCAGCATATTGCCAGTCTTGCTGCTGCCATGCACACTCCTTCGAATTGGCACCAGCGAGTCTTTATACTGTTCGGTGAGGTCACGTAAGGTTGCGTCACTTTAGGTTGGTCCCAGGGGGGCATAGCGGGGATCGTAGTTGGCTGTCCATTGATGATGCAGCAGTTTCTCGGAAATGATGATGGTACCACGAGCCTGGTCAGCTGATCGGTGCAGATTGTTGGAGGATAGCATTTAAAAGTGGAAGACGTTCCCCGAAGAAGTGAAGCCACAATCTGGATCAAGAAGCAAAGTGGGATACTCAGCATATTGCCAGTCTTGCTGCTGCCATGCACACTCGTTCGAATTGGCACCAGCCTGTCTTTATACCGTTCGGTGAGGTCACGTAAGGCTGCGTCCTTTAGGTTGGTCCCAGGGGGCATAGCGGTGATCGTAGTTGGCTGTCCATTGATGTTGCAGCAGCTTCCCTGAAATGATGATGGTACCACGGGCCTGGTCAGCTGATCGGTGCAGGTTGTTGGAGGATAGCATTTATACGTGGAAGACGTTCCCCGAAGAAGTGAAGCCACAATCTGGATCAAGAAGCAAAGTGGGATACTCAGCATATTGCCAGTCTTGCTGCTGCCATGCACACTCCTTCGAATTGGCACCAGCGAGTCTTTATACTGATCGGTGAGGTCACGTAAGGTTGCGTCACTTTAGGTTGGTCCCAGGGGGGCATAGCGGTGATCGTAGTTGGCTGTCCATTGATGATGCAGCAGTTTCTCGGAAATGATGGTAGCACGAGCCTAGTCAGCTGATCGGTGCAGATTGTTGGAGGATAGCATTTACACGGGCAAGACGTTCCCCGAATAAGTGAAGCCACAATCTTTATCACGAAGCAAAGTGGGATACTCAGCATATTGCCAGTCTTGCTGCTGCCATGCACACTCCTTCGAATTGGCACCAGCGAGTCTTTATACTGTTCGGTGAGGTCACGTAAGGTTGCGTCACTTTAGGTTGGTCCCAGGGGGGCATAGCGGTGATCGTAGTTGGCTGTCCATTGATGATGCAGCAGTTTCCCAGAAATGATAATGGTACCGTGGGCCGGGTCAGCTGATCGGTGCAGATTGTTGGAGGATAGCATTTTAACGTGGAAGACGTTCCCCGAAGAAGTGAAGCCACAATCTGGATCCAGAAGCAAAGTGGGATACTCAGCATATTGCCAGTCTTGCTGCTGCCATGCACACTCGTTCGAATTGCCACCAGCGAGTCTTTATACTGTTCGGTGTGGTCACGTAAGGTTGCGTCACTTTAGGTTGGTCCCAGGGGGGCATAGCGGTGATCGTAGTTGGCTGTCCATTCATGATGCAGCAGTTTCTCGGAAATGATGATGGTACCACGAGCCTGGTCAGCTGATCGGTGCAGATTGTTGGAGGATAGCATTTACACGTGCAAGACGTTCCCCGAAGAAGTGAAGCCACAATCTGGATCAAGAAGCAAAGTGGGATACTCAGCATATTGCCAGTCTTGCTGCTGCCATGCACACTCGTTAGAATTGGCACCAGCGAGTCTTTATACTGTTCGGTGTGGTCACGTAAGGTTGCGTCACTTTAGGTTGGTCCCAGGGGGGCATAGCGGTGATCGTAGTTGGCTGTCCATTGATGTTGCAGCAGTTTCCCACAAATGATGATGGTACCACGGACCTGGTAAGCTGATCGGTGCAGGTTGTTGGAGGATAGCATTTATACGTGGAAGACGTTCCCCGAAGAAGTGAAGCCACAATCTGGATCAAGAAGCAAAGTGGGATACTCAGCATATTGCCAGTCTTGCTGCTGCCATGCACACTCCTTCGAATTGGCACCAGCGAGTCTTTATACTGATCGGTGAGGTCACGTAAGGTTGCGTCACTTAAGGTTGGTCCCAGGTGGGCATAGCGGTGATCGTAGTTGGCTGTCCATTGATGATGCAGCAGTTTCTCGGAAATGATGATAGTACCACGAGCCTGGTCAGCTGATCGGTGCAGATTGTTGGAGGATAGCATTTACACGTGCAAGACGTTCCCCGAATAAGTGAAGCCACAATCTTTATCGCGAAGCAAAGTGGGATACTCAGCATATTGCCAGTCTTGCTGCTGCCATGCACACTCCTTCCGATTGGCACCAGCGAGTCTTTATACTGTTCGGTGAGGTCACGTAAGGTTGCGTCACTTTAGGTTGGTCCCAGGGGGGCATAGCGGTGATCCTAGTTGGCTGTCCATTGATGATGCAGCAGTTTCTCGGAAATGATGGTAGCACGAGCCTGGTCAGCTGATCGGTGCAGATTGTTGGAGGATAGCATTTACACGTGCAAGACGTTCCCCGAATAAGTGAAGCCACAATCTTTATCACGAAGCAAAGTGGGATACTCAGCATATTGCCAGTCTTGCTGCTGCCATGCACACTCCTTCGAATTGGCACCAGCGAGTCTTTATACTTATCGGTGAGGTCACGTAAGGTTGCGTCACTTTAGGTTGGTCCCAGGGGGGCATAGCGGTGATCGTAGTTGGCTGTCCATTGATGATGCAGCAGTTTCTCGGAAATGATGGTAGCACGAGCCTGGTCAGCTGATCGGTGCAGATTGTTGGAGGATAGCATTTACACGTGCAAGACGTTCCCCGAATAAGTGAAGCCACAATCTTTATCACGAAGCAAAGTGGGATACTCAGCATATTGCCAGTCTTGCTGCTGCCATGCACACTCCTTCGAATTGGCACCAGCGAGTCTTTATACTGTTCGGTGAGGTCACGTAAGGTTGCGTCACTTTAGGTTGGTCCCAGGGGGGCATAGCGGGGATCGTAGTTGGCTGTCCATTGATGATGCAGCAGTTTCTCGGAAATGATGATGGTACCACGAGCCTGGTCAGCTGATCGGTGCAGATTGTTGGAGGATAGCATTTAAAAGTGGAAGACGTTCCCCGAAGAAGTGAAGCCACAATCTGGATCAAGAAGCAAAGTGGGATACTCAGCATATTGCCAGTCTTGCTGCTGCCATGCACACTCGTTCGAATTGGCACCAGCCTGTCTTTATACCGTTCGGTGAGGTCACGTAAGGCTGCGTCCTTTAGGTTGGTCCCAGGGGGCATAGCGGTGATCGTAGTTGGCTGTCCATTGATGTTGCAGCAGCTTCCCTGAAATGATGATGGTACCACGGGCCTGGTCAGCTGATCGGTGCAGGTTGTTGGAGGATAGCATTTATACGTGGAAGACGTTCCCCGAAGAAGTGAAGCCACAATCTGGATCAAGAAGCAAAGTGGGATACTCAGCATATTGCCAGTCTTGCTGCTGCCATGCACACTCCTTCGAATTGGCACCAGCGAGTCTTTATACTGATCGGTGAGGTCACGTAAGGTTGCGTCACTTTAGGTTGGTCCCAGGGGGGCATAGCGGTGATCGTAGTTGGCTGTCCATTGATGATGCAGCAGTTTCTCGGAAATGATGGTAGCACGAGCCTAGTCAGCTGATCGGTGCAGATTGTTGGAGGATAGCATTTACACGGGCAAGACGTTCCCCGAATAAGTGAAGCCACAATCTTTATCACGAAGCAAAGTGGGATACTCAGCATATTGCCAGTCTTGCTGCTGCCATGCACACTCCTTCGAATTGGCACCAGCGAGTCTTTATACTGTTCGGTGAGGTCACGTAAGGTTGCGTCACTTTAGGTTGGTCCCAGGGGGGCATAGCGGTGATCGTAGTTGGCTGTCCATTGATGATGCAGCAGTTTCCCAGAAATGATAATGGTACCGTGGGCCGGGTCAGCTGATCGGTGCAGATTGTTGGAGGATAGCATTTTAACGTGGAAGACGTTCCCCGAAGAAGTGAAGCCACAATCTGGATCCAGAAGCAAAGTGGGATACTCAGCATATTGCCAGTCTTGCTGCTGCCATGCACACTCGTTCGAATTGCCACCAGCGAGTCTTTATACTGTTCGGTGTGGTCACGTAAGGTTGCGTCACTTTAGGTTGGTCCCAGGGGGGCATAGCGGTGATCGTAGTTGGCTGTGCATTCATGATGCAGCAGTTTCTCGGAAATGATGATGGTACCACGAGCCTGGTCAGCTGATCGGTGCAGATTGTTGGAGGATAGCATTTACACGTGCAAGACGTTCCCCGAAGAAGTGAAGCCACAATCTGGATCAAGAAGCAAAGTGGGATACTCAGCATATTGCCAGTCTTGCTGCTGCCATGCACACTCGTTAGAATTGGCACCAGCGAGTCTTTATACTGTTCGGTGTGGTCACGTAAGGTTGCGTCACTTTAGGTTGGTCCCAGGGGGGCATAGCGGTGATCGTAGTTGGCTGTCCATTGATGATGCAGCAGTTTCTCGGAAATGATGATGGTAGCACGAGCCTGGTCAGCTGATCGGTGCAGATTGTTGGAGGATAGCATTTACACGTGCAAGACGTTCCCCGAAGAAGTTAAGCCACAATCTGGATCAAGAAGCAAAGTGGGATACTCAGCATATTGCCAGTCTTGCTGCTGCCATGCACACTCCTTCGAATTGGCACCAGCGAGTCTTTATACTGATCGGTGAGGTCACGTAAGGTTGCGTCACTTAAGGTTGGTCCCAGGTGGGCATAGCGGTGATCGTAGTTGGCTGTCCATTGATGATGCAGCAGTTTCTCGGAAATGATGATAGTACCACGAGCCTGGTCAGCTGATCGGTGCAGATTGTTGGAGGATAGCATTTACACGTGCAAGACGTTCCCCGAATAAGTGAAGCCACAATCTTTATCGCGAAGCAAAGTGGGATACTCAGCATATTGCCAGTCTTGCTGCTGCCATGCACACTCCTTCCGATTGGCACCAGCGAGTCTTTATACTGTTCGGTGAGGTCACGTAAGGTTGCGTCACTTTAGGTTGGTCCCAGGGGGGCATAGCGGTGATCCTAGTTGGCTGTCCATTGATGATGCAGCAGTTTCTCGGAAATGATGGTAGCACGAGCCTGGTCAGCTGATCGGTGCAGATTGTTGGAGGATAGCATTTACACGTGCAAGACGTTCCCCGAATAAGTGAAGCCACAATCTTTATCACGAAGCAAAGTGGGATACTCAGCATATTGCCAGTCTTGCTGCTGCCATGCACACTCCTTCGAATTGGCACCAGCGAGTCTTTATACTGTTCGGTGAGGTCACGTAAGGTTGCGTCACTTTAGGTTGGTCCCAGGGGGGCATAGCGGGGATCGTAGTTGGCTGTCCATTGATGATGCAGCAGTTTCTCGGAAATGATGATGCTACCACGAGCCTGGTCAGCTGATCGGTGCAGATTGTTGGAGGATAGCATTTAAAAGTGGAAGACGTTCCCCGAAGAAGTGAAGCCACAATCTGGATCAAGAAGCAAAGTGGGATACTCAGCATATTGCCAGTCTTGCTGCTGCCATGCACACTCGTTCGAATTGGCACCAGCCTGTCTTTATACTGTTCGGTGAGGTACGTAAGGCTGCGTCCTTTAGGTTGGTCCCAGGGGGCATAGCGGTGATCGTAGTTGGCTGTCCATTGATGTTGCAGCAGCTTCCCTGAAATGATGATGGTACCACGGGCCTGGTCAGCTGATCGGTGCAGGTTGTTGGAGGATAGCATTTATACGTGGAAGACGTTCCCCGAAGAAGTGAAGCCACAGTCTGGATCAAGAAGCAAAGTGGGATACTCAGCATATTGCCAGTCTTGCTGCTGCCATGCACACTCCTTCGAATTGGCACCAGCGAGTCTTTATACTGATCGGTGAGGTCACGTAAGGTTGCGTCACTTTAGGTTGGTCCCAGGGGGCATAGCGGTGATCGTAGTTGGCTGTCCATTGATGATGCAGCAGTTTCCCAGAAATGATAATGGTACCGTGGGCCGGGTCAGCTGATCGGTGCAGATTGTTGGAGGATAGCATTTAAACGTGGAAGACGTTCCCCGAAGAAGTGAAGCCACAATCTGGATCCAGAAGCAAAGTGGGATACTCAGCATATTGCCAGTCTTGCTGCTGCCATGCACACTCGTTCGAATTGGCACCAGCGAGTCTTTATACTGTTCGGTGTGGTCACGTAAGGTTGCGTCACTTTAGGTTGGTCCCAGGGGGGCATAGCGGTGATCGTAGTTGGCTGTCCATTCATGATGCAGCAGTTTCTCGGAAATGATGATGGTACCACGAGCCTGGTCAGCTGATCGGTGCAGATTGTTGGAGGATAGCATTTACACGTGCAAGACGTTCCCCGAAGAAGTGAAGCCACAATCTGGATCAAGAAGCAAAGTGGGATACTCAGCATATTGCCAGTCTTGCTGCTGCCATGCACACTCGTTCGAATTGGCACCAGCGAGTCTTTATACTGTTCGGTGTGGTCACGTAAGGTTGCGTCACTTTAGGTTGGTCCCAGGGGGGCATAGCGGTGATCGTAGTTGGCTGTCCATTGATGTTGCAGCAGTTTCCCAGAAATGATGATGGTACCACGGGCCTGGTCAGCTGATCGGTGCAGGTTGTTGGAGGATAGCATTTATACGTGGAAGACGTTCCCCGAAGAAGTGAAGCCACAATCTGGATCAAGATGCAAAGTGGGATACTCAGCATATTGCCAGTCTTGCTGCTGCCATGCACACTCCTTGGAATTGGCACCAGCGAGTCTTTATACTGATCGGTGAGGTCACGTAAGGTTGCGTCACTTTAGGTTGGTCCCAGGGGGGCATAGCGGTGATCGTAGTTGGCTGTCCATTGATGATGCAGCAGTTTCTCGGAAATGATGATGGTAGCACGAGCCTGGTCAGCTGATCGGTGCAGATTGTTGGAGGATAGCATTTACACGTGCAAGACGTTCCCCGAAGAAGTTAAGCCACAATCTGGATCAAGAAGCAAAGTGGGATACTCAGCATATTGCCAGTCTAGCTGCTACCATGCACACTCGTTCGAATTGGCACCAGCGAGTTTTTATACTCTTCAGTGTTGTCACGTAAGGTTGCGTCACTTTAGGTTGGTCCCAGGGGGGCATAGCGGTGATCGTAGTTGGCTGTCCATTCATGATGCAGCAGTTTCTCGGAAATGATGATGGTACGACGAGCCTGGTCAGCTGATCGGTGCAGATTGTTGGAGGATAGCATTTAAACGTGGAAGACGTTCCCCGAAGAAGTGAAGCCACAATCTGGATCAAGAAGCAAAGTGGGATACTCAGCATATTGCCAGTCTTGCTGCTGCCATGCACAATCGTTCGAATTGGCACCAGCCTGTCTTTATACTGTTCGGTGTGGTCACGTAAGGTTGCGTCCTTTAGGTTGGTCCCAGGGGGCATAGCGGTGATCGTAGTTGGCTGTCCATTGATGTTGCAGCAGTTTCCCTGAAATGATGATGGTACCACTGGCCTGGTCAGCTGATCGGTGCAGGTTGTTGGAGGATAGCATTTATACGTGGAAGACGTTCCCCGAAGAAGTGAAGCCACAATCTGGATCAAGAAGCAAAGTGGGATACTCAGCATATTGCCAGTCTTGCTGCTGCCATGCACACTCCTTCGAATTGGCACCAGTGAGTCTTTATACTGATCGGTGAGGTCACGTAAGGTTGCGTCACTTTAGGTTGGTCCCAGGGGGGCATAGCGGTGATCGTAGTTGGCTGTCCATTGATGATGCAGCAGTTTCTCGGAAATGATGGTAGCACGAGCCTGGTCAGCTGATCGGTGCAGATTGTTGGAGGATAGCATTTACACGTGCAAGACGTTCCCCGAATAAGTGAAGCCACAATCTTTATCACGAAGCAAAGTGGGATACTCAGCATATTGCCAGTCTTGCTGCTGCCATGCACACTCCTTCGAATTGGCACCAGCGAGTCTTTATACTGTTCGGTGTGGTCACGTAAGGTTGCGTCACTTTAGGTTGGTCCCAGGGGGGCATAGCGGTGATCGTAGTTGGCTGTCCATTCATGATGCAGCAGTTTCTCGGAAATGATGATGGTACCACGAGCCTGGTCAGCTGATCGGTGCAGATTGTTGGAGGATAGCATTTACACGTGCAAGACGTTCCCCGAAGAAGTGAAGCCACAATCTGGATCAAGAAGCAAAGTGGGATACTCAGCATATTGCCAGTCTTGCTGCTGCCATGCACACTCGTTCGAATTGGCACCAGCGAGTCTTTATACTGTTCGGTGTGGTCACGTAAGGTTGCGTCACTTTAGGTTGGTCCCAGGGGGGCATAGCGGTGATCGTAGTTGGCTGTCCATTGATGTTGCAGCAGTTTCCCAGAAATGATGATGGTACCACGGGCCTGGTCAGCTGATCGGTGCAGGTTGTTGGAGGATAGCATTTATACGTGGAAGACGTTCCCCGAAGAAGTGAAGCCACAATCTGGATCAAGATGCAAAGTGGGATACTCAGCATATTGCCAGTCTTGCTGCTGCCATGCACACTCCTTGGAATTGGCACCAGCGAGTCTTTATACTGATCGGTGAGGTCACGTAAGGTTGCGTCACTTTAGGTTGGTCCCAGGGGGGCATAGCGGTGATCGTAGTTGGCTGTCCATTGATGATGCAGCAGTTTCTCGGAAATGATGATGGTAGCACGAGCCTGGTCAGCTGATCGGTGCAGATTGTTGGAGGATAGCATTTACACGTGCAAGACGTTCCCCGAAGAAGTTAAGCCACAATCTGGATCAAGAAGCAAAGTGGGATACTCAGCATATTGCCAGTCTAGCTGCTACCATGCACACTCGTTCGAATTGGCACCAGCGAGTTTTTATACTCTTCAGTGTTGTCACGTAAGGTTGCGTCACTTTAGGTTGGTCCCAGGGGGGCATAGCGGTGATCGTAGTTGGCTGTCCATTCATGATGCAGCAGTTTCTCGGAAATGATGATGGTACGACGAGCCTGGTCAGCTGATCGGTGCAGATTGTTGGAGGATAGCATTTAAACGTGGAAGACGTTCCCCGAAGAAGTGAAGCCACAATCTGGATCAAGAAGCAAAGTGGGATACTCAGCATATTGCCAGTCTTGCTGCTGCCATGCACAATCGTTCGAATTGGCACCAGCCTGTCTTTATACTGTTCGGTGTGGTCACGTAAGGTTGCGTCCTTTAGGTTGGTCCCAGGGGGCATAGCGGTGATCGTAGTTGGCTGTCCATTGATGTTGCAGCAGTTTCCCTGAAATGATGATGGTACCACTGGCCTGGTCAGCTGATCGGTGCAGGTTGTTGGAGGATAGCATTTATACGTGGAAGACGTTCCCCGAAGAAGTGAAGCCACAATCTGGATCAAGAAGCAAAGTGGGATACTCAGCATATTGCCAGTCTTGCTGCTGCCATGCACACTCCTTCGAATTGGCACCAGTGAGTCTTTATACTGATCGGTGAGGTCACGTAAGGTTGCGTCACTTTAGGTTGGTCCCAGGGGGGCATAGCGGTGATCGTAGTTGGCTGTCCATTGATGATGCAGCAGTTTCTCGGAAATGATGGTAGCACGAGCCTGGTCAGCTGATCGGTGCAGATTGTTGGAGGATAGCATTTACACGTGCAAGACGTTCCCCGAATAAGTGAAGCCACAATCTTTATCACGAAGCAAAGTGGGATACTCAGCATATTGCCAGTCTTGCTGCTGCCATGCACACTCCTTCGAATTGGCACCAGCGAGTCTTTATACTGTTCGGTGAGGTCACGTAAGGTTGCGTCACTTTAGGTTGGTCCCAGGGGGGCATAGCGGGGATCGTAGTTGGCTGTCCATTGATGATGCAGCAGTTTCTCGGAAATGATGATGGTACCACGAGCCTGGTCAGCTGATCGGTGCAGATTGTTGGAGGATAGCATTTAAAAGTGGAAGACGTTCCCCGAAGAAGTGAAGCCACAATCTGGATCAAGAAGCAAAGTGGGATACTCAGCATATTGCCAGTCTTGCTGCTGCCATGCACACTCGTTCGAATTGGCACCAGCCTGTCTTTATACCGTTCGGTGAGGTCACGTAAGGCTGCGTCCTTTAGGTTGGTCCCAGGGGGCATAGCGGTGATCGTAGTTGGCTGTCCATTGATGTTGCAGCAGCTTCCCTGAAATGATGATGGTACCACGGGCCTGGTCAGCTGATCGGTGCAGGTTGTTGGAGGATAGCATTTATACGTGGAAGACGTTCCCCGAATAAGTGAAGCCACAATCTTTATCACGAAGCAAAGTGGGATACTCAGCATATTGCCAGTCTTGCTGCTGCCATGCACACTCCTTCGAATTGGCACCAGCGAGTCTTTATACTGTTCGGTGAGGTCACGTAAGGTTGCGTCACTTTAGGTTGGTCCCAGGGGGGCATAGCGGTGATCGTAGTTGGCTGTCCATTGATGATGCAGCAGTTTCCCAGAAATGATAATGGTACCGTGGGCCGGGTCAGCTGATCGGTGCAGATTGTTGGAGGATAGCATTTTAACGTGGAAGACGTTCCCCGAAGAAGTGAAGCCACAATCTGGATCCAGAAGCAAAGTGGGATACTCAGCATATTGCCAGTCTTGCTGCTGCCATGCACACTCGTTCGAATTGCCACCAGCGAGTCTTTATACTGTTCGGTGTGGTCACGTAAGGTTGCGTCACTTTAGGTTGGTCCCAGGGGGGCATAGCGGTGATCGTAGTTGGCTGTCCATTCATGATGCAGCAGTTTCTCGGAAATGATGATGGTACCACGAGCCTGGTCAGCTGATCGGTGCAGATTGTTGGAGGATAGCATTTACACGTGCAAGACGTTCCCCGAAGAAGTGAAGCCACAATCTGGATCAAGAAGCAAAGTGGGATACTCAGCATATTGCCAGTCTTGCTGCTGCCATGCACACTCGTTAGAATTGGCACCAGCGAGTCTTTATACTGTTCGGTGTGGTCACGTAAGGTTGCGTCACTTTAGGTTGGTCCCAGGGGGGCATAGCGGTGATCGTAGTTGGCTGTCCATTGATGTTGCAGCAGTTTCCCACAAATGATGATGGTACCACGGACCTGGTAAGCTGATCGGTGCAGGTTGTTGGAGGATAGCATTTATACGTGGAAGACGTTCCCCGAAGAAGTGAAGCCACAATCTGGATCAAGAAGCAAAGTGGGATACTCAGCATATTGCCAGTCTTGCTGCTGCCATGCACACTCCTTCGAATTGGCACCAGCGAGTCTTTATACTGATCGGTGAGGTCACGTAAGGTTGCGTCACTTAAGGTTGGTCCCAGGTGGGCATAGCGGTGATCGTAGTTGGCTGTCCATTGATGATGCAGCAGTTTCTCGGAAATGATGATAGTACCACGAGCCTGGTCAGCTGATCGGTGCAGATTGTTGGAGGATAGCATTTACACGTGCAAGACGTTCCCCGAATAAGTGAAGCCACAATCTTTATCGCGAAGCAAAGTGGGATACTCAGCATATTGCCAGTCTTGCTGCTGCCATGCACACTCCTTCCGATTGGCACCAGCGAGTCTTTATACTGTTCGGTGAGGTCACGTAAGGTTGCGTCACTTTAGGTTGGTCCCAGGGGGGCATAGCGGTGATCCTAGTTGGCTGTCCATTGATGATGCAGCAGTTTCTCGGAAATGATGGTAGCACGAGCCTGGTCAGCTGATCGGTGCAGATTGTTGGAGGATAGCATTTACACGTGCAAGACGTTCCCCGAATAAGTGAAGCCACAATCTTTATCACGAAGCAAAGTGGGATACTCAGCATATTGCCAGTCTTGCTGCTGCCATGCACACTCCTTCGAATTGGCACCAGCGAGTCTTTATACTGTTCGGTGAGGTCACGTAAGGTTGCGTCACTTTAGGTTGGTCCCAGGGGGGCATAGCGGGGATCGTAGTTGGCTGTCCATTGATGATGCAGCAGTTTCTCGGAAATGATGATGCTACCACGAGCCTGGTCAGCTGATCGGTGCAGATTGTTGGAGGATAGCATTTAAAAGTGGAAGACGTTCCCCGAAGAAGTGAAGCCACAATCTGGATCAAGAAGCAAAGTGGGATACTCAGCATATTGCCAGTCTTGCTGCTGCCATGCACACTCGTTCGAATTGGCACCAGCCTGTCTTTATACTGTTCGGTGAGGTACGTAAGGCTGCGTCCTTTAGGTTGGTCCCAGGGGGCATAGCGGTGATCGTAGTTGGCTGTCCATTGATGTTGCAGCAGCTTCCCTGAAATGATGATGGTACCACGGGCCTGGTCAGCTGATCGGTGCAGGTTGTTGGAGGATAGCATTTATACGTGGAAGACGTTCCCCGAAGAAGTGAAGCCACAATCTGGATCAAGAAGCAAAGTGGGATACTCAGCATATTGCCAGTCTTGCTGCTGCCATGCACACTCCTTCGAATTGGCACCAGCGAGTCTTTATACTGATCGGTGAGGTCACGTAAGGTTGCGTCACTTTAGGTTGGTCCCAGGGGGCATAGCGGTGATCGTAGTTGGCTGTCCATTGATGATGCAGCAGTTTCCCAGAAATGATAATGGTACCGTGGGCCGGGTCAGCTGATCGGTGCAGATTGTTGGAGGATAGCATTTAAACGTGGAAGACGTTCCCCGAAGAAGTGAAGCCACAATCTGGATCCAGAAGCAAAGTGGGATACTCAGCATATTGCCAGTCTTGCTGCTGCCATGCACACTCGTTCGAATTGCCACCAGCGAGTCTTTATACTGTTCGGTGTGGTCACGTAAGGTTGCGTCACTTTAGGTTGGTCCCAGGGGGGCATAGCGGTGATCGTAGTTGGCTGTCCATTCATGATGCAGCAGTTTCTCGGAAATGATGATGGTACCACGAGCCTGGTCAGCTGATCGGTGCAGATTGTTGGAGGATAGCATTTACACGTGCAAGACGTTCCCCGAAGAAGTGAAGCCACAATCTGGATCAAGAAGCAAAGTGGGATACTCAGCATATTGCCAGTCTTGCTGCTGCCATGCACACTCGTTAGAATTGGCACCAGCGAGTCTTTATACTGTTCGGTGTGGTCACGTAAGGTTGCGTCACTTTAGGTTGGTCCCAGGGGGGCATAGCGGTGATCGTAGTTGGCTGTCCATTGATGTTGCAGCAGTTTCCCACAAATGATGATGGTACCACGGACCTGGTAAGCTGATCGGTGCAGGTTGTTGGAGGATAGCATTTATACGTGGAAGACGTTCCCCGAAGAAGTGAAGCCACAATCTGGATCAAGAAGCAAAGTGGGATACTCAGCATATTGCCAGTCTTGCTGCTGCCATGCACACTCCTTCGAATTGGCACCAGCGAGTCTTTATACTGATCGGTGAGGTCACGTAAGGTTGCGTCACTTAAGGTTGGTCCCAGGTGGGCATAGCGGTGATCGTAGTTGGCTGTCCATTGATGATGCAGCAGTTTCTCGGAAATGATGATAGTACCACGAGCCTGGTCAGCTGATCGGTGCAGATTGTTGGAGGATAGCATTTACACGTGCAAGACGTTCCCCGAATAAGTGAAGCCACAATCTTTATCGCGAAGCAAAGTGGGATACTCAGCATATTGCCGGTCTTGCTGCTGCCATGCACACTCCTTCCGATTGGCACCAGCGAGTCTTTATACTGTTCGGTGAGGTCACGTAAGGCTGCGTCACTTTAGGTTGGTCCCAGGGGGGCATAGCGGTGATCCTAGTTGGCTGTCCATTGATGATGCAGCAGTTTCTCGGAAATGATGGTAGCACGAGCCTGGTCAGCTGATCGGTGCAGATTGTTGGAGGATAGCATTTACACGTGCAAGACGTTCCCCGAATAAGTGAAGCCACAATCTTTATCACGAAGCAAAGTGGGATACTCAGCATATTGCCAGTCTTGCTGCTGCCATGCACACTCCTTCGAATTGGCACCAGCGAGTCTTTATACTGTTCGGTGAGGTCACGTAAGGTTGCGTCACTTTAGGTTGGTCCCAGGGGGGCATAGCGGGGATCGTAGTTGGCTGTCCATTGATGATGCAGCAGTTTCTCGGAAATGATGATGGTACCACGAGCCTGGTCAGCTGATCGGTGCAGGTTGTTGGAGGATAGCATTTATACGTGGAAGACGTTCCCCGAAGAAGTGAAGCCACAATCTGGATCAAGAAGCAAAGTGGGATACTCAGCATATTGCCAGTCTTGCTGCTGCCATGCACACTCGTTCGAATTGGCACCAGCCTGTCTTTATACTGTTCGGTGAGGTACGTAAGGATGCGTCCTTTAGGTTGGTCCCAGGGGGCATAGCGGTGATCGTAGTTGGCTGTCCATTGATGTTGCAGCAGCTTCCCTGAAATGATGATGGTACCACGGGCTTGGTCAGCTGATCGGTGCAGGTTGTTGGAGGATAGCATTTATACGTGGAAGACGTTCCCCGAAGAAGTGAAGCCACAATCTGGATCAAGAAGCAAAGTTGGATACTCAGCATATTGCCAGTCTTGCTGCTGCCATGCACACTCCTTCGAATTGGCACCAGCGAGTCTTTATACTGATCGGTGAGGTCACGTAAGGTTGCGTCACTTTAGGTTGGTCCCAGGGGGCATAGCGGTGATCGTAGTTGGCTGTCCATTGATGATGCAGCAGTTTCCCAGAAATGATAATGGTACCGTGGGCCGGGTCAGCTGATCGGTGCAGATTGTTGGAGGATAGCATTTAAACGTGGAAGACGTTCCCCGAAGAAGTGAAGCCACAATCTGGATCCAGAAGCAAAGTGGGATACTCAGCATATTGCCAGTCTTGCTGCTGCCATGCACACTCGTTCGAATTGCCACCAGCGAGTCTTTATACTGTTCGGTGTGGTCACGTAAGGTTGCGTCACTTTAGGTTGGTCCCAGGGGGGCATAGCGGTGATCGTAGTTGGCTGTCCATTCATGATGCAGCAGTTTCTCGGAAATGATGATGGTACCACGAGCCTGGTCAGCTGATCGGTGCAGATTGTTGGAGGATAGCATTTACACGTGCAAGACGTTCCCCGAAGAAGTGAAGCCACAATCTGGATCAAGAAGCAAAGTGGGATACTCAGCATATTGCCAGTCTTGCTGCTGCCATGCACACTCGTTAGAATTGGCACCAGCGAGTCTTTATACTGTGCGGTGTGGTCACGTAAGGTTGCGTCACTTTAGGTTGGTCCCAGGGGGGTAATAGCGGTGATCGTAGTTGGCTGTCCATTGATGTTGCAGCAGTTTCCCACAAATGATGATGGTACCACGGACCTGGTAAGCTGATCGGTGCAGGTTGTTGGAGGATAGCATTTATACGTGGAAGACGTTCCCCGAAGAAGTGAAACCACAATCTGGATCAAGAAGCAAAGTGGGATACTCAGCATATTGCCAGTCTTGCTGCTGCCATGCACACTCCTTCGAATTGGCACCAGCGAGTCTTTATACTGATCGGTGAGGTCACGTAAGGTTGCGTCACTTAAGGTTGGTCCCAGGTGGGCATAGCGGTGATCGTAGTTGGCTGTCCATTGATGATGCAGCAGTTTCTCGGAAATGATGATAGTACCACGAGCCTGGTCAGCTGATCGGTGCAGATTGTTGGAGGATAGCATTTACACGTGCAAGACGTTCCCCGAATAAGTGAAGCCACAATCTTTATCGCGAAGCAAAGTGGGATACTCAGCATATTGCCTTTCTTGCTGCTGCCATGCACACTCCTTCGAATTGGCACCAGCGAGTCTTTATACTGTTCGGTGAGGTCACGTAAGGTTGCGTCACTTTAGGTTGGTCCCAGAGGGGCATAGCGGTGATCGTAGTTGGCTGTCCATTGATGATGCAGCAGTTTCCCAGAAATGATAATGGTACCATGTGCCGGGTCAGCTGATCGGTGCAGATTGTTGGAGGATAGCATTTAAACGTGGAAGACGTTCACCGAAGAAGTGAAGCCACAATCTGGATCAAGATGCAAAGTGGGATACTCAGCATATTGCCAGTCTTGCTGCTGCCATGCACATTCGTTCGAATTGGCACCAGCGAGTCTTTATACTGTTCGGTGTGGTCACTTAAGGTTGCGTCACTTTAGGTCGGTCCCAGGGGGGCATAGCGGTGATCGTAGTTGGCTGTCCATTCATGATGCAGCAGTTTCTCGGAAATGATGATGGTACCACGAGCCTGGTCAGCTGATCGGTGCAGATTGTTGGAGCATAGCATTTACACGTGCAAGACGTTCCCCGAAGAAGTGAAGCCACAATCTGGATCAAGAAGCAAAGTGGGATACTCAGCATATTGCCAGTCTTGCTGCTGCCATACACTAGTTCGAATTGGCACCAGCGAGTCTTTATACTGTTCGGTGTGGTCACGTAAGGTTGCGTCACTTTAGGTTGGTCCCAGGGGTGCAAAGCGGTGATCGTAGCTGGCTGTTCATTGATGATGCAGCAGTTTCTCGGAAATGATGATGGTACAAAGGGCATGGTCAGCTGATCGGTGCAGATTGTTGGAGGATAGCATTTACACGTGGAAGACGTTCCCCGAAGAAGTGAAGCCACAATCTGGATCAAGAAGCAAAGTGGGATACTCAGCATATTGCCAGTCTTGCTGCTGCCATGCACACTCCTTCGAATTGGCACCAGCGAGTCTTTATACTGTTCGGTGTGGTCACGTAAGGTTGCGTCACTTTAGGTTGGTCCCAGGGGGGCATAGCGGTGATCGTAGCTGGCTGTTCATTGATGATGCAGCAGTTTCTCGGAAATGATGATGGTACAACGGGCATGGTCAGCTGATCGGTGCAGATTGTTGGAGGATAGCATTTACACGTGGAAGACGTTCCCCGAAGAAGTGAAGCCACAATCTGGATCAAGAAGCAAAGTGGGATACTCAGCATATTGCCAGTCTTGCTGCTGCCATGCACACTGGTTCGAATTGGCACCAGCCTGTCTTTATACTGTTCGGTGTGGTCACGTAAGGTTGCGTCAATTTAGGTTGGTCCCAGGGGGGCATAGCGGCGACCGTAGTTGGCTGTTCATTGATGATTCAGCAGTTTCCCAGAACTGATGATGGTACCACGGGCCTGGTCAGCTGATCGGTGCAGGTTGTTGGAGGATAGCATTTACATGTGGAAGACGTTACAGTCTTGCTGCTGCCATGCACACTCGTTCGAATTGGCACCAGCGAGTCTTTATACTGTTCGGTGAGGTCACGTAAGGTTGCGTCACGTTAGGTTGGTCCCAGGGAGCATAGCGGGGATCGTAGTTGGCGGTCGATTGATGATGGACAGTTTTTCGGAAATGATAATGGTACTACAGGCCTGGTCAGCTGATCGGTTCAGATTGTTGGAAGATGGCATTTATACGTGGAAGACGTTCCCCGAAGAAGTGAAGCCACAATCTGGATCAAGAAGCAAAATGGGTTGCTTGGCATGTTGCCAGCCTTGCTGCTGCCGTGCGCACTCGTTCGAATCGGCATCAGCGGGTCTGTTGTACTGTTCGGTGAGGTCACGTAAGGTTGCGTCAGTTTAGGTTGGTCGCAGGGGGGCATAGCGGGGATCGTATTTGGTTGTCCATTGATGATGTAGCAGTTTCCCGGAAATGATGATGGTACTAGGGGCCGGGTTAGCTGATCAGTGCAGATTGTTGGAGGATAGCGTTTACACGGGGAAGACGTTCCCCGAAGAAGTGAAGCCACAATCTGGATCAAGAAGCAAAGTGGGTTACTCAGCATATTGCCAGTCTTGCTGCTGCCATGCACACTCGTTCGAATTGGCACCAGCGAGTCTTTATACTGTTCGGTGAGGTCACGTAAGGTTGCGTCACTTTAGGTTGGTCGCAGGGGGGCATAGCGGGGATCGTATTTGTTTGTCCATTGATGATGTAGCAGTTTCCCGGAAATGATGACGGTACCAGGGGCCGGGTTAGCTGATCGGTGCAGATTGTTGGAGGATAGCATTTGCACGTGCAAGACGTTCCCCGAAGAAGTGAAGCCACAATCTGGATCAAGAAGCAAAGTGGGATACTCAGCATATTTCCAGTCTTGCTGCTGCCATGCACACTCGTTCGAATTGGTACCAGCGAGTCTTTATATTGTTTTGTGAGGTCACGTAAGGTTGCGTCACTTTAGGTTGGTCCCAGGGGGGCATAGCGGGGATCGTAGTTGGCGGTAAATGGATGATGGAGCAGTTTTTCGGAAATGATAATGGTACCACGGGCCTGGCCAGCTGATCGGTGCAGATTGTTAGAAGATGGCATTTACACGTGGAAGACGTTCCCCGAAGAAGTGAAGCCACAATCTGGATCAAGAAGCAAAGTGGGATACTCAGCATATTGCCAGTCTTGCTGCTGCCATGCACACTCCTTCGAATTGGCACCAGCGAGTCTTTATACTGTTCGGTGAGGTCACGTAAGGTTGCGTCACTTTAGGTTGGTCCCAGGGTGGCATAGCGGTGATCGTAGTTGGCTGTCCATTGATGATACAGCAGGGTCAGCTGATCGGTGCAGATTGTTGGAGGATAGCATTTAAACGTGGAAGACGTTCCCCGAAGAAGTGAAGCCACAATCTGGATCAAGAAGCAAAGTGGGATACTCAGCATATCGCCAGTCTTGCTGCTGCCATGCACACTCGTTCGAATTGGCACCAGCCTGTCTTTATACTGTTCGGTGTGGTCACGTAAGGTTGCTGCGTCCTTTAGGTTGGTCCCAGGGGGGCATAGCGGTGATCGTAGTTGGCTGTCCATTGATGTACAGCAGTTTCCCAGAAATGATGATGGTACCACGGGCCTGATCAGCTGATCGGTGCAGGTTGTTGGAGGATAGCATTTATACGTGGAAGCCGTTCCCCGAAGAAGTGAAGCCACAATCTGGATCAAGAAGCAAAATGGGTTGCTTGGCATGTTGCCAGTCTTGCTGCTGCCATGCGCACTCGTTCGAATCGGCATCAGCGGGTCTGTTATACTGTTCGGTGAGGTCACGTAAGGTTGCGTAACTTTAGGTTGATCGCAGGGGGGCATAGCGGGGATCGTATTTGGTTGTCCATTGATGATGCAGCAGTTTCCCGGAAATGATGATGGTACCAGGGGCCGGGTTAGCTGATGGGGGCAGGTTGCTGGAGGATAGCAGCTACACGTGGAAGACGTTCCCCGAAGGAGAGAATCCACAACCTTTATCAAGAAGCAAAATCGGTTGCTTAGCATGTTGCAGTATGCTGCTGCTGCTTGCATGTGATGAGATGATTGCTAAAAAAGATGCAGTCATTGAGTGTAGTGAGTGCTATAGTACATATCACACAGGAAAATGGGCCGGCATTTCAGACGCCACGTTGAAAGCTAAGGGTGAAGTTTATCGCAAAACGTAGCTGTGCACAGCCTGCCGACGCGCAAAACTCCTGCAGAAGCAACCACACTTCCGAGCACCGAACCTGACTAAAGAGATGCACGACTGTGGTTGCAAAAAATCGGTGCCAAATTTTACCAGTTGTTGATCTTTACGGACACTGTTCACAGCACTGAGGAGGCGTTGCACTTCAGGGGTGAAAAATGCGAAACTTTCTTAGCGCCTAGAGGGCTGCATGAAAAAGACATGAAAGATGTGAAACAAAGGCTACAAAAAGTTGAAAAACAGGACGCAGATGTAACGAACCTCAAAGCCGATGTTGATGCTCTTGAATGGCGAAGTCTAAAGTTGAACCTTGAATTCCACGGAATTCCGGCAACGCAGGATGAAAATCTGCTAAGATCAATGACGTGGCTGCGCACCCAGTCAAAAAAAGTATTGGAACCAATTGGATTTCAAACTGGTTCCAAATGGTTCCAATTGGACTAGTTGAGTTTCAAACTGGTTTCACTTGGAATGGTATTCCAATTAGATGGTCCAATTGGACTATCCAATTGGGCCATTTGGGTTTCCATTTGGTGGGCCCAATTGGTCTTACCCATTACATCCAATTGGACCGCCCAACTGCACCCAATTTTTCAAATGAAGGTTTGTATTTTTGACAAACAAGGTAGAACTAATATGGTTCCTATAATAAGAGCTATCAGCAGCTTAACCTACTAAATTGTACTCATCATCTGCACCACCACTGCACCTGAAATTAAATTAACTGCGCTCAGTGGGCAAGCATCACTGGCGCCAGCATGAGAGCCTCACAAATGGGGTATATAAGTTAGAGCGGAAGTACGTTCTCTGGATGTACATATTGAGCTAATATATGCTACTAGTGCCTGAATGTTGCTTGCGTGTGATGTATTTGTGCTTGTTGACTTTGATTTCCATAAAAACATGTTAATCTCAATTCCGTAGAAGAATGTCGATTGGCATTAGGCAGAGTGTCTCCCTGCAGTCCTCATAAATGAGTTTTCCTTTTGCATATTATAATATGTTCAGTTGTAGAAATATTTGTCCAAAATTCTAGAGCATGTTATTCACAAACATTTAGCTACCTCTCCCAATGAACATTACATATTTTGTGAATATTTTCTGGGTGAAATAACTGCCTGGCCTAATGGGTCCAACTGGCTACTCCAGTTGGGTCCAATTGGTCGGGTGTCCAAAAACACCACTGGAACCAATTGGTTCCAATTGGGAAATCCAATTGGAGCCAATGGAAATGTCCACTTGGTTCCATTTGGAATGTCCAATTTGTTCCAATGGTTTTTTTTGACTGGGCAGGCTCAGGGGTCACAGTTATCGGATCAAGATATAGTTGGTGTACATCGCCTTCCACCTAAGAAAGATAAAACACCGGGTATAATTTGCCGGTTCGCAAAACAAGCTGACCAAGACGAGTGGTGGCAGAGCAGGAAGGAACTACAGAAAAGTGGCGATAAAGTCTACGTGCACGTACTAAACAGACCTTCGACCTCCTTTTTTATGCAAAGAACTGGCCCAAACAGAACAACTTTAAGTACGCTTGAGTCTGAAATGGTCGAATTCTACTCAGAAAGGATGTCGGAGGAACGGCAGTTGTCATCTCCAGCAACCTTGACAATCAATGCAAAGGTTTGGAAGCCGCGGGGTTCCCTGAACCCCTTTTGAAATCAGTGGCTGAATCGCTGCTTGAGAAGCTTAAAAAAAAAAAGACGCACGAAGCGGGATGACGTTGGGGCAACTGAACGCAAGAAGTTCGAGGTCATGCCGTACGTGCATAAAGTGAGCCATAACATCAGAAAAGTTGCGGCCAAGCAGGGAGTGAGTGTGCTGTTTTCTGCTCCTTGCAAGCTGTCGGGTCTGTGTTCGCGAATTTCTCGAGGCAGGGAAAGGAACCACGTTTGCACAACGGAGCACGAGAACCGGTTCACGGCGTGTGTCGCACAGGTGGTGTACATGTTCCCCCGCACATGCGAGAGAGTTTACATCGGCCAAACTGGCCGGTGTATTAATGACCGACCGGCTGCGTGAGCACCACTCCTCCCTGGGGTCCGATGGCGGTGCAAACTTGCCTCGCCATTGCAATGAATGTGGCTGCTATCCTTTGTCCAGCAATGTCCCGATTCTTGGTAGAGGCAAGGGAAAACAGGAGCGGTAAATCTTGGAAGCATATCATATCGGTTTGTCTGGCCATGCATGATTGTATTAGCACAACCTCGGTGCGCTTACTCGAGAGAGAATTTGCCTTTTTAGGTCGTTCTCAATAGATGAGATTTCTTGTTTCTTGTCTATTATGCTCAGTGGTTTGTGGTGATGCTGTTGCACATGCTCTGCTGGCCTTGCTCGGACTATGTATTTTGTAATAAACTTCAGTTGATAGTCCAGTCGTTGTGGCGTGAACACTCCTATTGTCCCTCGTCTTTTGTGACTCGTTTTATTCATTTACAGTCTAGAAAGTGATGATGTCAATGTAGCTTATCATGCGTTTCTTATAATAATGCAGCCTGTATATGCAGCTAGCTTGCCTGAAGTGCTTATTAAACAAATGAGATAGATTGAACCCTTGGGTCCCAGCGGAACTGAGAACAAGAATTAATTATAAAAATTACCTTTACACTCTCTTTGTCAAAACTAAAGATCTATATAAATATACAAATTTTAAGTTCTATCGAAATCGCCTGAACAAGGACTGAGCAATAGCACGTCATAAACATTTTGCAAATCTTCTGGAATTTAAACCAGGATCCACAGACGTCATATGGAAGAGATTAGCTTCACTACTGAATTATAAGGCATCACCGAATGTGATTCATAAACTGAATATAGGCGTCATCGAACTAACTGGAAAACCACTTGCAGATGCGTTTAATAAATACCGCGTCAATATTAAGGTGCAAGATACCGTTCACAACAATCTGGAAAACCTTCGATGGAATATAGAGGCAATTTTTCTGCACCCAACAAGCGAGGCTGAAGTGTTTACAGTTATAACGAGCCTAAACAACACTAATGCCAGAGATGTCGACGGTTTTAAAACGAAACCTCTTAAATATGTTGCTGGTATCCTTGCCTCAGTTATAACACATATCTTCAACCGTGGTCTTAGTCAAGGTGTCTTTTTCCACAAAATGCAGCTTGCACGGGTAACTCTTGTTCATAAAAAGGGCAACAGGAATGAGATGAACAATTATCGGCCTATCTTTATCTTACCTATTTTCTCTAAAGCTTCCGAGAAAGTGATAGCAAGCCGCTTTACCAAATTTGAAGACAATCATAAGATAATAACTAACTCTCAGTATGTCGTTCTTCTGACACTAAACGAACATATTTTAACAGATTTCGAGCAAGATAATTTTATACTTGGAATATTTCTAGACTTTTCCAAAGCTTTACACCTCATAAATCATGAAATAGTAATTCTAAAATGGCAGTGGTGTGGTTTTCGTGCCAAAGCCATACGTTTAATACCATCTTACTTGGAACATCGAAAACAAATAGTTAAAATAGCTGACTCGGTCTCTGAACAACTAGAGGTGCGTAGTGTTGCACTGCACTGAGGGTCCATTCTTGTTCAACATGTACATAAATGACATTACTAACATTTCACCCGCTGCAAAATTTATTATATATGCCGACGACACGAGCAGTTTTTTTCGCAGGAAAAGATATTGAAGAGTTATTTGACACCACACAATCTACCCTGCTTGCTTTAGAGGAATTGACCCAAAAAAACTTCATGACGGTCAATGTGTCCAAAACTAAATGCATTCTGCTCAAGTATAAGGGGAATAATATAACTGTAAACCGAATATAGCTTTACATTCTATTCCGATTGTAATTGTTTCTACTTTTTGAACCTGAGGAGTTATTTTTCGTGAAACTTTATCCTGGGATTATCATATCAATCATCTAGTAGCAAAACTCTCTCAAATTATAGGCCTCATATATTGCAACCGCAATATTCTGCCCCGAAAGGTTATGCTGGCCATTTATAACACCCTGTTCTCCCCAAGGGTAAACTACTGTCAGTTAGTCTGGGCGTCTTCAACAAAGGAAAATGTACAAAAGCTCCATATACTGCAGAAAAGGATTCTTCGTGCAGTAGCAAACGTACATAGTTGTTTTCACACCCATGAGCTATTTTTAGAATACAATGTGATGTCTATTATGACAATGTCTGACTACCGACTGAGTAAGATTTATAAACAGGAAGTAAAGAATGGTAATACATTCTTAAAACAGTTAGCGAATCTACAAAACAACACCCCGAGTCATGCCACCCGTTACAGCGAATACTGGGATGTAAAAACATACCGCGCAACATATAGTCATCAAACACAGCAAAATCAGCTGCCGAGGTTATTAAATAAACTAAAAAGAGAAAATGTACAGTTAGAAATACATGTATTTATTAATTTATTTATTTATACAAAATGACTGTGGCTAGAGTTCCGTCCAGACGGAACTACAATTTGCGCTAGAGTTCCGTCCGGACGGAACTGTATGTAGCGATGGGGTTCCGTCCAGTCGGAACTGTATCTGACACCATACAGTCAGTGAGAAAGGGCAATAGAGCGAGTTTTGGCTTGGGTTTGTTGGTGCGTTTGCATAATGCTTGTTGACCGTTTGTGTACGTCTTAGTCTTTTTCGCGCTACGTCATCTTGCAGCACAAACAGACAGTGCTTCACATAACTTCGCGAAGAGTTTCTGCAATCTGCTTCTAACAGTATCATTTTCCCGATCCTGCATGCATGCACGGAAGTTATACTTTCGAGGATGCAACTACGCGGAAAGATATTTTGGTGCCGTATACATGCGTAGAGAGAACATCTGGATACAGCTTTGCCAACTGGTTATTCCAGAGGCAAAGAAGTGCTTTATATGTTAGAAATCACCCATTTTGTATCGTATGGACAGTACGGACATTAGACAGTTTTAGTTTTACGTACGTAGAACCTCCACGCACTTAAACGTGAGCAGTCTACGTAGCGTACGCTCGTGTCCCTTCGTACAGTTTTAGCTACACGTACGGGAAGCAAACTGTGCAGATCTGCCATAGAACCTAAAAAATCCGCTAGCATGCTGCGCCACGCCATGCAGTACAGATAAACAAAACTAATTTTGTTTAGTCGAGCTGCTTGGAGCGGAGCTAGGCCAAGCCACAGTGCGGGCGGTAAATACTTCCCCCTTTCTTCTAACAAACGTTGAGCGATTTCATTCCACCGAACTGTATGTTGCATGTTGTATTCAAAGGGATTGCATTCCCTCACGTCCCGCAGCATATCTAAATCATCGCTTTTCGAGAAGCGAAGGCGCGCTGGTGTCCCACTCAAGTCGTTGACGTGTGCGTATGGAGCCAAAACGTGCGCCGTTTTGCTTTTCCCGCTGGCTGTGCCGAGGGTCTCGCAATATCCCGCGAGGTTTTGAGTTTCGCGTGGTCTCGCAAGACCGTCGGCACACTCGTTGCTATGACGACCACAAACGCTTCTCCGTGAGGCTTAGGAGCTGCTGAAACGGATTTATATCTGGACAACAAAAGCTAGTTCTCACCTAAAACTTCATGCGAGAGCAAGAATGGACCAACTGAAGGTAAATACAGCAGTTTACAGCCCGATACCACGTCGAGAGTTTAGCGACGAAGCTGTTATCGTTCTGCGCATGCGCACTGGTGACCCGTAAGCGCTCTACTTACGTGAGGCTTCTACGTACGTGAAACTAAAACTGTCTATTGTATGGACGGAACTCTAGCTGCAGTAAATATTCCGTCTGGACGGAACTGCAGCAGCAGCAAATGTTCCGTCTGGACGGAACGCTAGACACACCGATACAAAATACCCCTAAAGGCCTTCGAGAGGGTATTACATAGGGGGTACAGGCAATTGATCAGAATAAAACAAAACCACAAATATAAAACAGCAAAACCACAAATAAAAGACTTATCATGACATAAACAAGCAAAAGAATCAAAAGTATGGGAGCGCGGCAGAGTGAAAATTACTACAGTATGAAGATTACACAAACAGAACAACACTAATGCAAGAATCATTTTAGTAACATACCCTGCAAAAAAAGAAGCCATGAACAAATAAAATGACAATGTACGCAAAGAGTTAAGCAGTAGTTATTGAACATATAAGATTAAAATATTTAACAGGATCAGTGGTGGTTGCGATATGTGAAGGCAGAGTGTTCCAGTCAGATATTGTGCGTGGTTAGAATGAATGCGCATAGTTAAATGCTCTGCACGTGAAATGCCTAACTTTAAAGGGATGATCGCGGCATTCTAAAATCGAAGGAGGCAAAGAAAAAAAGTCGTTATGAAGTGACGGATGATGATACAGTTTATGGAAAAGTGATAGTCGTGCAACTTTGAGGCAGGGAGACATAAATCATTCAGACCTGCGCGCTTCTTCAAGGCTGTAATTCTGGTAGCAAGTTAATAATCGGAGTAAATAAAACGAACTGCGCGGTTCTGCAATCATTCAATGTTATTTATCAGGTACGATTGGTGAGGGTCCCAAATTGCCTAGGCATATTCAATTTTAGGCCGAATTAGAGTGGTATAGGCATGGGCACGGAGGTGAGGAGGAGCATGCTTTAGGCTATATTTAGTGAAGCAGCGCTACGAGACAGGGCCAAAGGGAAGAAAGGGACGAACACAGCGCTGAACTGACAACAAATGTTTATTCCGGCCATGTTAAGAACGCGGCTTGCCACATAGGCATTCACTGTCGTGAGTGCTCATGTTACCCAGAATTCAAAAACAGCCAAGTAGTTACTACACACAAGGATAAGCTCATACATGAGAGATTATCGAGGCATCTGAGATCATGAAGCTGGGTGCGAATTGTATCAGCACTCCTTCCGTTGCCATCTCGTTGAAAGAGCACAACTTCCTGATTTAAAATGATCGATGTACACGCGATACAGCTGCATGCGCATAGTGACTGGGATTGATACTTTCTGTGCTTCTCTGTTTCTTTAGTTTTTTCCAAGGTGCAAAAGTGTATATATATATATGCTGTTAGCATCCGGAATAAGCATTTGTTGTCAGTTCAGCGCTGTGTTCGTCCCTTTCTTCCCTTTGGCCCTATGCCATAGCGCTGCTTCACTAGATATGTCAGACCAACTCGCCCACCAGTTGATGTTATGCTTTAGGTTATGTTTTAAGGGACCTAATGACCGATTAGCAGATGCAAGCATACGGTTAATATGGTGGTTCCATATTAGGTCTGAATGAAGGCGAAGTCCGAGGTACTTATAAGTGGTGACTAGCTCGAGTGAGCTATTATTTAAGAAGTATGCTGTTTGAATTCGAGATATTCGGTTAGTAAAAGACATCAGTTTTGTTTTGGAATGATTAAGTTGCATAAGCCAGGTTGAGCACCATCAAATCAAATCAAATCAAATTTATTTTCCAACAAGTGGATGGTCGCCTGGGCTAAAAGCTGTACAAACACCTTGACAAAGGCCCAGGAAACCAGTACACAAAGTAGCAGGAGCAAACAGCAAATTTCGAAAGTTCATTAAAAGTGATATACAATGGATACATTACTGTAGCACGAGCTGAAAACAAAATAAAAAAGTTGATCAATAATAAAATCAATGGAAAAAGCTCAACAAGGCAGAAAGTTTGTAAATGCGAGTATAATATGTAATAGTATAATAAGTATAATAAGTAAGTATAATATGTAATAGTATAATAAGTATAATAAGTAAGAACACATGTATGGATAGATTATATTTGCACGAAGTAGGTTCTCAGTTGCTTAGGACTAAAACCAACCGTGTCTTTATATTTGTTGAGAAAAACGGGAAGATTATGAGCCAAGGATTGTAATGTGCAGTCTGTTCTAAAATGTGGTAGGGGACATGTGTCAGTGCATCTAGTGTTTACTATTGCAGTGCGGTGTTCAAGAGATGCAAGTTTTACCAAGAAATTACCCATACCTGCCGAACCGAAATAAGTTGATTGTAACAAGCGATATTCATAAATATTATCCACACGGATCATATTAAGTGATGTTATTATGGGTTGAATATTTGACTTTGGTTCTAAGTTTACGATGAGACAAGTAATTTTTCTTTGCAAGACAAGAAGCTTGTTCATAGTTGTTTTAGTTGTTGTTGCCCATACTAGAGTACAGTAGTTAACGTGAGAAAGGAACAGAGCATAGTAAATTTGCAGTTTAGCACTTATGGGGAGCAATTTGCGGCAGCGTGAGATTACACCAGCAACACTAGAGAGATATTTAGAAATATGGTTCATATGAGTGTCCCATTTAAGATGCGAAGAGAAGTATACACCTAGAACCTTATGCTCACGAACTATCCCTATGTGCTCGTCTTGGAAAATGAGTGGATCTAGGGGAGGAACTTCTTTATTATAAACTCGAAATATAATGGCTTTGGATTTAATTTGGTTTACCTTGATTTTATTTGCTTTGGTCCAGGCTGAGAGTTTAGTAAGGACATCATTAGATCTTGACACTAGTTGGCTGATATTATTCGCAGAAATAAGTAGGGTACTATCGTCGGCATAGGTTACAAATCGAACTGAGGTGTCAATGTTAACAATATCATTTATATATGCGTTAAATAAAAGGGCGCCCAGAACACTTCCTTGTGGTACGCCACATACTGCTGGTAGGAGAGATGACCTTTTGTTGCTGATGCATACACACTGCTGCCTATTTTCCAGGTAAGATTGCAGTAGAGCCAAAGCTGTTCCACGAATTCCGTAAGATGAAAGTTTATTAATGAGAATACTGTGATCGGGAGTCAAACGCTTTGCTGAAATAAATAAATATTCTGGCTGTATGTAAATTATTATCAATATTTTCCAAAATTATTTCCTTCAGGCTTAGCAAAGCAACCTCAGTCGAGCGACCCTTCCTGAAACCATACTGTGATTCTGTTAAAATTTTTTGTTATGAAAAAAGTTTGTAATACGAGAAAAAATTAGCTTTTCTAATCCCTTGGAAAACTCTGGGAGTACGGAAATTGGCCTGTAATTGGATACTAGATTGTGGTCACCTCCTTTATATAATACCGACACCCTTGCACATTTCATAGCAGCGGGAAATATACCTGACTCAAGTACCCGATTGAAAATATGAGCTAAAGGAGATGTTAGCAATTCTAATACGTATTTAACGGGTTTAATTTGAATGCCGTCAGCATCTAATGACCTACTGTTGTTTAGACCCATGAATGTGCTGTATATTTCGTTTTTATTAGTAGGATCAAAAAATATGCTTTCAACACTGTTATAAGCTAGGGCAGCTGTGTGTGATGGAGTACAAGTTGGTGTTGCCGTGTTTACAAAGTAGTGGTTGAAGTGTTCTGCCAAGTCACGATCTTTGAAATCACACCCATTAACGGTAATTGTTCTTGGAATTGAACAGGAGCCATCACGTCCAAGAACATTATTTATAATTTTTCATGCAGCGCCAAGCCGTTGTCTGTTGATATTTGCAAACAGGTTTGCATAATATGCATTATTTGCCCGCTTAATTAAGCTCCGCGTTTACTTGATTGCTTGTTTTTTAAAACTCCTTTAGCACAGCTTGGCAGCGCGATTGGAGAAATGAATGATAAAGGCGGTTTTTATTTGGAATCAATTTTAAATGCTGCCGGTTAACCCATGGTTTTCTTGTTTTATTAGATGGTTTTCCTGATACTAACGGAAAATGTTTTGCATATGTATTCACAAAGAGTTTCATAAATTCACTGTATGCCTCATTCGGATCTGTTTTGCTGAAGACCGTAGACCAATCACAAGCCATTATGTCTTGTCTGAACGATTCCAGACTAGCCTGGGTGGTGGACTGAATTATTAGCGACTCCTTGCGTTCCCTTGCTCTTGTTGAATTAGTCTGATAGATCATAAATACAGGGAAATAGTAACTTATGTCAGATGTTAGAGTACCAGAGCTGTAAACTACAGTAGTATTATTTGTCAAAATGAAGTCGAGCAATGATTGAGTACTGACAGTGATTCGTGTAGCTGTTGTTATTAAGTTGAGAAAACCAGTAGAATGCAACACTCTGTTAAAGTCCCGACTAGCTTTAGTATCATCAAGCACATTTATGTTAAAATCGCCACTGCACACAAGGCGGAAGTTGTTGCTGCATACGTGTTCGAGCAAGAGCCCAAAAAACTGCATGAAAGAATTCATGTTACCTCCTCGTGGACGATATACAACTGAGATGGTTTCATTTTTGCTCTGTAAGGTTATTATCTCATAGTCGGACGTTACTTTACTAAATTCAGGTACAAATTCACAGCTCTTACTCAGCGTAACATAAACCGCAACACCACCGCCCCGTCTGCCTGTACGATTTAGAAAGAAATTATTATAATCTTTTAACATTTTGCACCCATCACAGTACTATGTTTCTGATAACATCACAATGCTAAATTCTAACATGCTAACATCACAATGCCAAATGCTAACATCACAATGCCAAATGCTAACATCACAATGCCAAATGCTAAAGGCAGCACTGAAATGGCAAGCTCGATCTGTTTCGTTAGTTAGCTACAGGAGGGCATGGTCAATAGAAATGAACAGCAGCAGCGACAGCAGAAAAATGGAAAAAAAAAGAAAACACCGTAGTGACTGGACTTACCTGCACAAGAATAAGGGGCAACGTAGATGCTGTACACTTTGCTGTCGCCGCTGCTGTTGTGGTGATCTGCTGATGGCGGCTTGAATTTATAGACAGGGGCTCCCGGAAGGCCAGCAAGACTGTGTTGGGCGTGCGCAGTTGCAGAAAACCTTGCACGTGTCGTCGGTTCCTAAGATGATGCGGCTGGTAGGTGCTGTTAGCAGGCGAGGGCGAGGATGGGATGTGAGCTCAGCTGCGTCGGGAATCGGCCTGCACAAGAATAAGGGAATAATAGAATTATTTAATAGAATTAATAGAATGAATTTTGCGATAAATTACACAATCATCAATAAAAAGTCTGATATGGGAAGAAATGGAATCCGGTAAATCGTTGATAAATATTAGCAAAAGTAAGGGGCCAAGCACACTTCCTTGCGGCATGCCAGAGTGTACTTGGCTGAAAGAAGAAATGTGGTTATTGACAGTTGTAAAATGAGACCTGGAAAAGAGAAAATCTTTAACCCATGCAATGACAAGAGGGTGAATATTAAGCAGTGCTAGTTTCATTAATAACCGGTTGTGAGGTACCCTGTCGAAAGCTTTAAAAAATCAAGAAATATGGAGTCGACTTGAAAGCCAGCATCAATCGATGAATGTATGTCTTGAATGAATCCAGCAAGTTGCATTTCGCACGAGTAGCCTTTACGAAACCCATGTTGATATTTAAAGATAATATTATGTTCTTCAATATAGCTAATTACCTGCGAGTGAATTACGTATTCAAGAAGTTTACAAACAGTGCTAGATAGTGAAATGGGTCGGTAATTTAGTGGTGAGGAACGATCGCCAGACATGAAAATTGACACAACTTTAGATAGGCGCCAGTCCAGCGGAATCACGCCAGATGATAGAGATTGCGAAAAAATCGCGGACAAGATGCGATGAATACCATCAAATGAATTTTTGAGTATTTTGTTATTAAAACCTAGGGGATCTGATGCTGATGTCGTTTTAAGCTTCCCTAGTAATGATAAGATACCGGTCTCACTGATACATATTTCGGACATTGACGTATTAGAACCGCTGATAGAAATAGGGGGTAGAGGGAGAGATTCACGGGTAAAAACGGATGTGAATGCGTTATTGAAAAGTTCGGCGCATTCGGCCACTGGAATCCTACTGCCTTCCGCGTTCATAAGAGTAATGTCAGGGTGATTAGGGGGGTTTATTATCTGCCAGAATTTCCGTGGATTATTTGTTAGCATTGCCAGTAGATCATGTGTGAAGAAGTGCCTACGTGCAGATATCAACTCAGTGTGATATTCCTTATCACATAGTTTGTACCGTTGCCAAGATTCGGAGTGTGTGTTCTTGTCGGCCTGTCTGTAAGGACGCTTTTCTTGTCATTGAGGCGACGTAGATGCCTATTAAACCAAGGCGCTGTGTTAGTGCATGGGATACTGATGACGGGTATGAATCTGTCAATGAGAGTAGCAAGTATCACGCTGAACAGGTTCCAGTTCATTTCCACGGAGCTTGAAGAAAATGATCAGCAAAGACTGACAACTGAACGTTTATTTCACTTAAGTTTGCTTGGTTGTAGCACTTCATTTGTTTAGTACGAGTTGCTTTTTTATGGAGCACAAAATTTAGATTTCCCGTGATTATGGAATGGTCGGAAAGGCCTTCTAAGTGCGCAATGTTGGAGCAAAGGTAAGGATTATTTGTCAGTATAAGGTCGAGAATATTGGCTGTAGTGGCGGAACGACGCGTAGGTTCAGAAATAAGTTGCTGCAAAGAGAAATCGAGACAGGACTGGAGACAGGACTATATACATTCCAATATACATTCAAAACAATCAGAAAATACTGCATGTCCAAATGATCATGCCTGATTGTCACTGACATTCCGATATTACACTTGTTTTTTTGTTCCTTAATACTTGAGTTTGTTTCTATACCTATGTCCATTTGAAATGAATCATTTCTCATTGCACCAAGTTACCATGTTTACCTACCGGTTATTTTATTGTATTGTATCTATGCTATTTCCCCCTGACGAGGGAACTGTAATTTTGACCGTCTTTTCTTTCCTTCCTAGACTATAACCGCATATGCATTTTTGTTCTTATTAGTTCATAGAATTTGGTTTGGCATACCTTAAATTACGAAAATTTTATGTTCTATCCATCAGGTTGTATGTTCTATACTATCTATTAACTTATGCCGTATATCACAAAACTGTATCCTGTCTAGAAAAATGGAATTTATTTATCAGGGTACACTGAGAGCTATATTGAGTATTGTGTCTTTTTTTACGTGTAAGCGTTGCCGCTGTACCGTCGCCAAATGCATGGGGGCCTGCGGGTGTATCAAGCTGTTGTTTGTGACAGCTTTTACTGCCGGCCTCCTGTGTCGACCGTGTACCCTACGACACAAATAAAGACATTATTATTATTATTAACTTCGATAGCTCTGCTAGTTCTATCCTGTCTGTGGAGTCCTCATGCTTTGGCATTTCTTAATCAGATCTTTAGTCTCCTGAGATAGCTTGCCGGGATCCTGTCGAACCATCCTACCGCGTACTTCTACGGCGCACTCCAAAATGATAGCTGCGAGATTATCGTTGATGTTTCAACATTACGGTCGTCTCCTTCAGTTAAAGCGGAAAATTTATTCTGCAGCGAAATCCTTGATTTCTCTACTTTCCCTCATAACGCTAACTTGTAAATAGCCTTCCGCTTCACTAGTTTCTTCCGTTCCATGTTCAAATCTAAGCTAATACGAGACCTTACTATTCTGTGGTCGCTACAACGGACGTTCCCGAGGACCTCCACATCCTCTACGATGCCAGGGTGTGCACACAGTATGAAGTCTATTTCATTTTTAGTCTCACCATTGGGGCTATTCCACGTCCACTTCCTGTTTGCTCGTTTGCGGAAAAAGGTAATCATTATCCTTAAATTATTTTTGTCTGCGAACTCTGCTAATAACTCTCCCCTCCTGTTCTTAGCACCTATGCCATAGTCGCCTAGCGCCGGGTCTCCAGCCTGCTTCATCTTGCCTACCTTCGCATTGAAGTAACCCCTCAGTACAGTGTACAGTGATTTTACTTTGGTTATTGCCGATTCCACGTCTTCATAGAAGCTTTCAACGATCTGGTCATCATGGTTGGACGCAGGCGCGTAGGCCTGCACCACCTTCAGCTTGTGCCTCTTAGTAGTCCTAGATACGATAGCTGCTACCCTCTCGTTAATACTACACAACTCCTCTATGTTTCCAGCCATACCCTGATTGCTGAGGAATCCCACGCCTAGCTTCTCATCTGTCCGCTAATCCGCGATAGCACAGTACGTGCCCGCCCTTTAGTATTGTATACGTCTCATCTGTCCTCCTAACCTCACTAAGCCCTATGACATCCCATTTAATACCCGCCAATTCCTCCAACAGTACTGCTAAGCTAGGCAGTTACGACCCAACTTGAGACCCGTGATGATCACGGTGGCGGATTCAACAGCGGAAATTTCGAAAGGTCATTTGACCCCACGATGACCCCGTCGAAAAGGATGACTAGCTGGGAAGGGGTCGATGGAGCTCTTCCCACGCTCGGCTCGGTGCGAACGACCTTCCCTTCTAGAAGCGACCGACGATGGACCGACGACAAGGGAAGAAAGGATTCACCTCGTCTGAGAGGAACCGGAACGAATCAGAGGAAGCCAGCGCAGCTGCGGCCGCGGCGCCATCATGCCACACCTTTGTTCGATAGACACGTGCTGTTCGCAGTAATCTTGCACCGCAGTGCGAAAGAGCCGCAGACGCGTTTCCTCCTCGCCAGTTCCCACGCGTGGACTCTGCACCAGGTGCCTCCGTGCTGTGCTGTACTGTGCCGATCTGTGTGTCGTGTTGATTCGCCGCCTGGTAAAGGGGTAGGCTATTTAACCAGCACCGAAAGTGGGAACGGACGCTCTGGGCCTTGGGGCTCATCCAGTCGCTCGACGTCATGAACTCTTGAAATTTTGACTCTTTGCTCCTTTGTACAGTATGTAAATAAGTGCCATTAAACCTGCTTGTTTTCGTATCCCCAACCGTCGAAGCTCCAGACCGTTTCCTCATCCCGGACGAGCCCCAGGGATGCTCATACCCGCCCCGTAATAAGGCTCACTGGATAAAGTTCTAGTGTTAAGCGCTGCCAAGTTCAGTTTCCAATGGTGGGCTGTCCGGAGCCAGTGATTCTTAGCAACCTCCGCTGCGTCACAGGTCTTAAAGCCGCCTTGATCAGTTGCTCCGTAGCCGCTGGGGACTGAGGGCCGAGGGTTAATTGGTTTGTTCATGGAAGGTTGCGGCCAAGTACTGCACCAGGGTGGCCAAAACCTGTTGTGGTGAGGAAGTGCGTTGTCGCTTCTGGTCACCGAGATCAGGCCGCACCCCAGGCCTGGTTATGCAATTCCATCGACATTCTTCTAAAAAGCCGGTGGAGAATTGCGTAGCACCGGGATTCGAACACCGGTCCTCTTGCACGCGAGGCGGATGCTCTACCTCTACGCCATCGCTGCCCTTTGTTTTCAGGGTGTTGCTGCGTCTGCAGCTTTTTCCTCAAACTTGACCGTTCTCAAATGTATATTGCTAACGAAAAATAAAACACTTTTACTTTTCTTATTTACTTGCTTAATTACTTATTTACTTACTTATTCTTCTTACTGACTTGCTTACTTATTTACTTCACCTTACTGACTTTACTTACTTAGTTTACTTACTTGCTTACTTTACTTATTTACTCAACTGTAATCCCACACCTTATGTAATAGCGCCTTGAATCGGGGCCTTTAAGGAAATAAAACTGGACTGAACTGGACTCAGAGTGGAGTGTAGCAAAAAACAGTCACATTTTCCATCGGTCGACCTCTCTGCCTTTCGTGTCATTAAAATTTTCTCTCTCTTTCTCTCTGCATAAGTTTTTTTTCTTTCTTTCTGTTCATCCCAAAGGCTCCCATACATAAATGCCAGGGGTGTGATGGAACTGCTGTGAAAAAGCGCAACGGTAAACTGCAAAGAAAAGAAAAAACGGCTGTTGCAAATGGCTCGTGTGTACAGGGCTTCCGTGCCCCAGCATTGATGAAATGGTCACCGATTCAGCTCCACACTCAGCAAGAGCGAATCACCTGGTTAGTCACGTGACACAACTGGCGAGAGCGAGCGGTCGGAGCGGCGGTCGGCGCAGCGGTGGAATGAGCAGTGAAAAGTGGTATGACGTCGCAGCCACACCTCCGGCGAGCCTCCAGTTAGAGGTCAAATCCAGGCCCGATTTCACCTTAAGCTATGCGTGCGAGAATTGGAGCTTTTTACTCGAAAAAAAAGGGCGAGGAGGGGGGTCAAAGGTAGGGGAGGAAGAAAAAAAGATATTGAAATGGGGAGGAAGGCGGTGCGGAAGATTACCAGGAAGTACCAGGAGTACCAGGCGTTTCGCTAAGACCTCGAGTAGTATTAAACTTGTTGACAAAATAGGAACCGCGTTGCTCACGTTCTCGCGTGTTTTGAAGCCCCCTTGAAGAATTGTTACTTCTAGTGCGTCAAATGAGTGCTCTTCTGAGTTTACATGCTTGGATGAAGGAAGATTTCGGAGAGACTTGGTGTGGGCGCGGTGATTGTTAAACGACTGTGGAAATGAATGTCTCCCTGTCCTATGCACTGCTGGTTCCACAGAGTACATTCAAGGAGATAAATGAGTTTTATGAGTCGCAGTCGAAGTTGCCGTTAATTGTTGTGAAGGTGTAGGTTGCGCAAACACGGGACGAACCACAAAGAAAAGACACAGGGACACACACAAGCGCTTGTGTGTGTCTCTGTATCTTTTCTTTGTGGTTCGTCCCGTGGTTGCGCAACCTACACCTCCACAACAACATGTACCAATTAGGCCCAACCGAAGTTTTATTGCTGTTGATTGCATGCCGGAAACCTGGCCTCGTACTCGTTGCGGAACACGTGCTCTGCATGCGTTTGCGAACTCTGTAGCGACCTTTACCACAGCGGCGACGTCCATATTCTGGGGTCTTGTGTTCCTCAGAGTGGACTAGATGGTTTTGAATGTTTTGGTCACACCTGTAAATCACGCGGGGTGCGCATGTAAATACATTAGACAGCCGTTGACTACGTTGGAGGATAACAAAGTGCTTACTGAGAATTTTGTTTATGTTTGGTGCGTTACTAACAAAGGTGAGAATGAGATTTGTAGTGTGATAATTTCGGTTATCTTTTTCGTTTGCGTTGAGTATTTCATTACGGTTCAGATATGAAGCTCTGATTACGGCGTCAGCAAGAAAGGAAGGGGGATAGCGCTGCGTTAAGAGCACGTTGCGCATGTGTTCGGAGTTGTGGTGAACGTCTACGTCGTATGAGCAGATTGTTCTAAAATGACGGGTCTGCGAATAAGGGATGCCGGTTTTGCCCTGACGGGGATGGGACCTTGGGAAATGTAGATATTTATGGGCGTCAGTTAGTTTTCTATAAACGGTTGTACGAACTGACACCTTGTCCATCAGAATGTCGACATGAAGGAAATTCATTTCTCTGGTTGAGTACGTGGTAGAATGTGTAAACTGTGAAAACGTCAGAAAACACTTATTCAGAGAGGGCACGGCACCTGGACAATCGACATTATGTCTAAGCCTCCGATCCTGCCGTTACAGGTCCTGCCGTGGATTGTTGCCGCAAGCGTTTCCACCTGTGGAACGGATGAAACACCGTTTTTCTACGCGACCCATCACGACAGCGATATCGGCGATAACCTGTTCAAGGGGCGTCTTCCGTCGATGGCAGTGACGTCACCCGCGGCTAGCCTACAAAAGGAACTGCGCGACGCCGGAGCATTCAGAGGGAACGGCACCTGGACAATCGACAACATGTCTAAGCCTCCGATCCTGCTGTTACAGGTCCTGCCGTGGATTGTTGCCGCAAGCGTTTCCACCTGTGGAACGGATGAAACACCGTTTTTCTACGCGACTCATCACGACAGCGATATCGGCGATAACCTGTTCAAGGGGCGTCTTCCGTCGATGGCAGTGACGTCACCCGTGGCTAGCCTACAAAAGGAACTGCGCGACGCCGGAGCATTCAGAGGGCACGGCACCTGGACAATCGACAACATGTCTAAGCCTCCGGTCCTGCTGTTACAGGTCCTGCCGTGGATTGTTGCCGCAAGCGTTTCCACGTGTGGAACGGATGAAACACCGTTTTTCTACGCGACCCATCACGACAGCGATATCGGCGATAACCTGTTCAAGGGGCGTCTTCCGTCGATGGCAGTGACGTCACCCGTGGCTAGCCTACAAAAGGAACTGCCCGACGCCGGAGCATTCAGAGGGCACGGCACCTGGACAATCGACAACATGTCTAAGCCTCCGGTCCTGCTGTTACAGGTCCTGCCGTGGATTGTTGCCGCAAGCGTTTCCACCTGTGGAACGGATGAAACACCGTTTTTCTACGCGACCCATCACGACAGCGATATCGGCGATAACCTGTTCAAGGGGCGTCTTCCGTCCATGGCAGTGACGTCACCTGTGGCTAGCCTACAAAAGAAACTGCGCGACGCCGGAGCATTCAGAGGGCACGGCACCTGGACAATCGACAACATGTCTAAGCCTCCGGTCCTGCTGTTACAGGTCCTGCCGTGGATTGTTGCCGCAAGCGTTTCCACCTGTGGAACGGATGAAACCCCGTTTTTCTACGCGACCCATCACGACAGCGATATCGGCGATAACCTGTTCAAGGGGCGTCTTCCGTCCATGGCAGTGACGTCACCTGTGGCTAGCCTACAAAAGGAACTGCGCGACGCCGGAGCATTCAGAGGGCACGGCACCTTGATAATCGACAACATGTCTAAGCCTCCGGTCCTGCTGTTACAGGTCCTGCCGTGGATTGTTGCCGCAAGCGTTTCCACCTGTGGAACGGATGAAACACCGTTTTTCTACGCGACCCATCACGACAGCGATATCGGCGATAACCTGTTCAAGGGGCGTCTTCCGTCGATGGCAGTGACGTCACCTGTGGCTAGCCTACAAAAGGAACTGCGCGACGCCGGAGCATTCAGAGGGCATGGCACCTGGATAATCGACAACATGTCTAAGCCTCGGATCCTGCTGTTACAGGTCCTGCCGTGGATTGTTGCCGCAAGCGTTTCCACCTGTGTAACGGATGAAACACCGTTTTTCTACGCGACCCATCACGACAGCGATATCGGCGATAACCTGTTCAAGGGGCGTCTTCCGTCGATGGCAGTGACGTCACCCGTGGCTAGCCTACAAAAGGAACTGCGCGACGCCGGAGCATTCAGAGGGCACGGCACCTGGACAATCGACAACATGTCTAAGCCTCCGATCCTGCTGTTACAGGTCCTGCCGTGGATTGTTGCCGCAAGCGTTTCCACCTGAGGAACGGATGAAACACCGTTTTTCTACGCGACTCATCACGACAGCGATATCGGCGATAACCTGTTCAAGGGGCGTCTTCCGTCGATGGCAGTGACGTCACCCGTGGCTAGCCTACAAAAGGAATTGCGCGACGCCGGAGCATTCAGAGGGAACGGCACCTGGACAATCGACAACATGTCTAAGCCTCCGATCCTGCTGTTACAGGTCCTGCCGTGGATTGTTGCCGCAAGCGTTTCCACCTGTGGAACGGATGAAACACCGTTTTTCTACGCGACCCATCACGACAGCGATATCGGCGATAACCTGTTCAAGGGGCGTCTTCCGTCGATGGCAGTGACGTCACCTGTGGCTAGTCTACAAAAGGAACTGCGCGACGCCGGAGCATTCAGAGGGCATGGCACCTGGATAATCGACAACATGTCTAAGCCTCCGATCCTGCTGTTACAGGTCCTGCCGTGGATTGTTGCCGCAAGCGTTTCCACCTGTGTAACGGATGAAACACCGTTTTTCTACGCGACCCATCACGGCAGCGATATCGGCGATAACCTGTTCAAGGGGCGTCTTCCGTCGATGGCAGTGACGTCACCCGTGGCTAGCCTACAAAAGGAACTGCGCGACGCCGGAGCATTCAGAGGGCACGGCACCTGGACAATCGACAACATGTCTAAGCCTCCGATCCTGCTGTTACAGGTCCTGCCGTGGATTGTTGCCGCAAGCGTTTCCACCTGTGGAACGGATGAAACACCGTTTTTGTACGCGACCGATCACGACAGCGATATCGGCGATAACCTGTTCAAGGGGCGTCTTCCGTCGATGGCAGTGACGTCACCCGTGGCTAGCCTACAAAAGGAACTGCCCGACGCCGGAGCATTCAGAGGGCACGGCACCTGGACAATCGACAACATGTCTAAGCCTCCGGTCCTGCTGTTACAGGTCCTGCCGTGGATTGTTGCCGCAAGCGTTTCCACCTGTGGAACGGATGAAACACCGTTTTTCTACGCGACCCATCACGACAGCGATATCGGCGATAACCTGTTCAAGGGGCGTCTTCCGTCCATGGCAGTGACGTCACCTGTGGCTAGCCTACAAAAGAAACTGCGCGACGCCGGAGCATTCAGAGGGCACGGCACCTGGACAATCGACAACATGTCTAAGCCTCCGGTCCTGCTGTTACAGGTCCTGCCGTGGATTGTTGCCGCAAGCGTTTCCACCTGTGGAACGGATGAAACCCCGTTTTTCTACGCGACCCATCACGACAGCGATATCGGCGATAACCTGTTCAAGGGGCGTCTTCCGTCCATGGCAGTGACGTCACCTGTGGCTAGCCTACAAAAGGAACTGCGCGACGCCGGAGCATTCAGAGGGCACGGCACCTGGAGAATCGACAACATGTCTAAGCCTCCGGTCCTGCTGTTACAGGTCCTGCCGTGGATTGTTGCCGCAAGCGTTTCCACCTGTGGAACGGATGAAACACCGTTTTTCTACGCGACCCATCACGACAGCGATATCGGCGATAACCTGTTCAAGGGGCGTCTTCCGTCGATGGCAGTGACGTCACCTGTGGCTAGCCTACAAAAGGAACTGCGCGACGGCGGAGCATTCAGAGGGCATGGCACCTGGATAATCGACAACATGTCTAAGCCTCCGATCCTGCTGTTACAGGTCCTGCCGTGGATTGTTGCCGCAAGCGTTTCCACCTGTGTAACGGATGAAACACCGTTTTTCTACGCGACCCATCACGACAGCGATATCGGCGATAACCTGTTCAAGGGGCGTCTTCCGTCGATGGCAGTGACGTCACCCGTGGCTAGCCTACAAAAGGAACTGCGCGACGCCGGAGCATTCAGAGGGCACGGCACCTGGACAATCGACAACATGTCTAAGCCTCCGATCCTGCTGTTACAGGTCCTGCCGTGGATTGTTGCCGCAAGCGTTTCCACCTGTGGAACGGATGAAACACCGTTTTTATACGCGACCCATCACGACAGCGATATCGGCGATAACCTGTTCAAGGGGCGTCTTCCGTCGATGGCAGTGACGTCACCCGTGGCTAGCCTACAAAAGGAATTGCGCGACGCCGGAGCATTCAGAGGGAACGGCACCTGGACAATCGACAACATGTCTAAGCCTCCGATCCTGCTGTTACAGGTCCTGCCGTGGATTGTTGCCGCAAGCGTTTCCACCTGTGGAACGGATGAAACACTTTTTCTACGCGACCCATCACGACAGCGATATCGGCGATAACCTGTTCAAGGGGCGTCTTCCGTCGATGGCAGTGACGTCACCCGTGGCTAGCGTACAAAAGGATCTGGGCGACGCCGGAGCATTCAGAGGGCACGGCACCTGGACAATCGACAACATGTTTAAGTCTCCGATCCTGCTGTTACAGGTTCGTTATTTGACTAATATTGGAAGTGCTAGGAGTGACAACCGCTTTCTGTTAGCTCTGCCGTGCCCTGGAAAATTGTTGACCGTTTTGACTGTTTTGAGTGACTCTTGGTCTAGGTTATTGTCTTTGTTGGTTTCTGGTGATATTGAGGAAAACCCGGGGCCAAAAACTGCTGAAATGTTGCAGTTAAGTCTAGAAAACCAGGCCCCGTCGGATGCTAAAATAGATAAACTGAGAACAGAAATGACCGAACTTAATGCAAAATGCGATAGGATGACTAGATTTCTTGATATTATTGAAGAAATTAACAAACGAATGCAAAATTTAGAGACCCTTGTTCGTCAACAGGCAGATAAGTTGACTGATTACGAGAACAGGAGCAGAAGTAATAATCTTTTGGTTTTTGGTGTCAAAGAAGCAAAAGACGAATCAGATTCCGATCTGAGGGTAGCTGTGGTTCAGAAGATATTTAATGAAAAATTGGGCGTTCAGGCGAGAACTATAGAAAGAATTCATCGTATAGGCAAGAGAAAAACTGGTAGCCATAGACCTGTCATTATGCACTTTTTCGACTCTAGAGAAAGAGAGTTGGTATTTAAGAATTGCGGGAAGTTGAAAGGCGGCCCGATAAGTGTAAGCCCAGACTATGCGAAGGAAACAGTAGCAGTACGAAAAAAACTGTGGCAAAGTAGTAAAGCAGAAAGAGACAACGGAACAAAGGTCAAACTGATACATGATAAACTTAAGATTAACAACACCATTTACACATGGGATCATGAACGACAAGAGCGTTGTCTGTACCGAACCCAGCTATAGGACGACCCAAAGTTAACGATCAGTCGGCTGGTCATAGTTCACTATCCCCGGCCAAATCAACTGCAGATTCTGATGATCATAGCGATTCCTCGCAAATATAGCTCAGAATTATTCTGTTAAACGGCCGCAGTGTAGCAAACAAAACAACTGATTTAGAACATTTGCTAATTTTCGAGAACCCTGACTTATTGTTAATAACCGAGACCTGGTTACATGAGGGAATTGGTAACGATAGCATTTTCCCACCAGGCTACTAAGTTTTTAGATTGGATATAAATTCTAAAAGAGGAGGTGTCGCTATTTTTATGAAAAGCACAGTATCTGCAGTCACTCTTAACTGCAGCCTTTCTGAAATGGTGTGGTGCAAGGTTTCTTGTGGGAACCTTGTACATTTAGTAGGTGTTGTGTACAGGCCGCCTTCTACATCTCCTGAATTTTTGGATGAATTGCTTTTGTTCCTTAACTCTCATGTAAATGAGAACACCAGACTGATAATGGCTGGCGACTTCAATTTGCCACACATTAATTGGGAAACTTTGTCAACAGGTAATGTAGAAATAAGCAGTGCGAATAAAATGATGGAAATTATGTTTACTCATAACCTTAAGCAAATAGTAAAGGATTATACCTGTCGAGCCGGGTTTATCTGACCACAAGATGATCTGTTTGAGCGTGCGGTTGAACACACAAACTGTAGAAGAACTGCAGATTGGGCTAGTTGGTGTAGATTCATAGTGATGGTTCAACAGCGCAAACACACACAGACCAAGAAGGAGACAAGACACACACAGCGCTGAACTTACAACTGATTTTTTATTAGGAAGAAGCATGTCATAATATACACACACGAAAACAACACACATGAAAAAACAGCGCACATGCGCAATGTCAACAATCTCATAGAACTAAAAAAGGTAAAAACCGCTTTACAAGCACGTGTGTATCCACAGATCCACTATCCACTGTGTAGCATTTTCATTTCCCTTACAGATAATTTCATTTCATTTCATTTTATTACCTTAAAGGCCCCTTAAAAGGGGTGTTACATAAGGGGTGGCAAGAGTAAAAACACAAATTCACAATGACAGGAAGGTTTCTACGTTATCGGTGAAACGACTTGGGCAAGTGATGATGGCAACGTTGTTCGGAAGGCCGTTCCAGTCTGCGGCTGCACGAGGAAAGAAGGAATTAGAAAAAGTGACGGTGCGTGATCGTGGACGGGCAACTTGTAGGCGATGGCTGGTGCGGTGAGATATGCGTGCGGGTGGAAGAATATAAGGTGCGATGTGCATAGGGCTGTGGAAGAATTTGTGAAATGAAGACATGCTGGCAATGCGACGGCGGAGCGATAAGGGTGATAATCCGGATGCTGTTTTTAAGGACGAAACACTGATGTCATAAGAGTAGGATGAGTTCCTGTTAATGTGAAAGCCTTTCACATTAACAGGAAAGATAAAGGGTGCGTGAGTGCGCCATCTGTAACATTATCTGTAAGGGAAATGAAAATGCTACACAGTGGATAGTGGATCTGTGGATACACACGTGCTTGTAAAGCGGTTTTTACCTTTTTTAGTACTATGAGATTGTTGACATTGCGCATGTGCGCTGTTTTTTCATGTGTGTTGTTTTCGTGTGTGTATATTATGACATGCTTCTTCCTAATAAAAAATCAGTTGTAAGTTCAGCGCTGTGTATGTCTTGTCTCCTTCTTGGTCTGTGTGTGTTTGCGCTGTTGAACCATCACTATGAACACACAAGTCCGCAAAAAATCGCATGTTTTAATACTGGTCAAAGATTACAGCCGGACAGACGATACGTCTATCTTAGACGTCTTAAAAGAAAAGTTGAATCAGTTTGAAACTGCATCACACAATGAAAGCGTCGAGGAATTGTGGCAACGTTTTAAGGGCACACTAAAATATTGCATTGATAGATTTGTTCCCACTCGCTAAAAAAAATCGAAGCAGCTCAGGCCTTGGATCACTAGAGAGATCATTTAGTTAAAGCGCAAGGTAAAAAGGCTACGACAGAAAAAAAAAGCAGAACTTTCAAACATCAAAAAGAAGCTCAAAACCGTGCTACTAGATTTGAAAAAAAAACGTTCTTCAATACAACACTGACTAATTTTCTCACTAGCTCACCGCAAAAGTTCTGGCGATATTTTTCAGCGAAAAAGAACGCAATCACACAGGTAATGGATGGGAACGATGAAGTGACTGATAAAAACGATATTGCAGATCTGTTTAATGATTTCATCCAGTCGGTCTTTAGTAAGGATGATAATGACATTGAGAGCGATCATACAACAATTTACACGTTGCCATACTCAATGCACGAGATTCGCATCAACAGGGAGGGCATTTGTCAGCAGCTGCTGTCTCTGGACCCGAAGAAATCGAGCGGTCCCGATGAAATACCGACGGAATTCCTTAAACGGTATGCTGAGTGGTTATCATATTATTTGCAAATTTTATTTGAAAAGTCATGGCGGGATAATTCTTTACCTCGCGACTGGCGCAGCGCAATAGTATTTCGGTTTTCAAAGGCGGTAATCTACTTCTTGTAAAAAACTACAGGCCAGTTTCACTCACTTCCGTATGTTGTAAGGTTCTTGAACACATAATAGCTAAACACATCCTTCATTTTTTGGAAATAATGATCTATTGTGTCCATTCCAGCATGGTTTTCGGACCGGCCTTTCGACAGTGACGCAGTTAATTGAAACAGTGAACGACTTTTACAAGGCTATAGACGAACGTCAGCAGGTAGATGTGGTCTCTGTGGACAAAGTTCCGCATCATAAGCCTCTTTTTAAACTGCGCAGATTAAGAATCGCTGAAAATATAGTGCTACGGATTCAGGCCTATCTAAGTACCCGTTGTGAAGTCGTCAAAATAGAATGTGCAGTATCAGATAGGCGTGAATTTCTGTCGGGGGTGCCACAGGGCTCCGTTTTAGGTCCCCTTTTGTTTTTATTTTATATAAATGATATTTCTGCTATCGTTGAATCGCCTGTCAGAATAAAACTTTTAGCCGATGATTGTTTAATTTACTCTCCTGTAGCTTCCCCGGCAGATCAGATGAACATAAATAGGTGTCTTCAGTCGTTAAACTCGTGGGGCCTGAAATGGGGTATGGAAATAAACTTTTCAGGAGGACACAGGGGCGCAATAAAAGACACGGACATAGAAGTAGACAGGGACGCCGCCGCGGTGGCTCAGTGGCTATGGTGCTCGGCTGCTGACCCGAAAGACGCGGGTTCGATCCCGGCCGCGGCGGCTAGAATTTCTTTGGAGGAGAAATTCTAGAGGCCCGTGTACTGTGCGATGTCAGTGCACGTTAAAGAACCCCAGGTGGTCGAAATTTCCGGAGCCCTTCACTACGGCGTCTCTCATAGCCTTAGTCGCTTTGGGACGTTAAACCCCATAAACCAACCAACCAAGTAGACAGGGACGAGCGCTCACTATCAACAGGCTTTATTCGACGTAGACCGTTAATATACCTTCGCATTACCCAAGCGCCACTATGCGAATCACAAGCACGTGGGTTCCAGAGAACCCGAAAAGAATTCCGAAGGCAGGCAGATGACTGCCTGGTTCTGTTAAAGGAAGGTGATATTAGTTTTGACGAGGCCGTAGCTGATGTTTAAGATACGTTTGGAAGGAAAGGCATGGGGCTCACCTTTACCCATGAAAAGCCAAGCAGTGATAACCAACTGCAGTTTTTAGATATCACCTTAACATTTAACCCTTCACATGTTTGCTGGCGGTATTGTCCGCGCGCAAAGAAATATTTGCTACCATTTCATTCCAGTCATTCTAAGACGGTCAAAATGTATTTCTTCTGCACTAACGAAGTCCTGTCACCACGCTGTGCTCGCTGGCTTCTTGTCACAGGTCTCAAGGCTGGAAAAGGCAGGCTTCCCTGATTCCCTCATTGTTGCTGTGACGCAGTCCTTGGTAAAAAAAATTGAAGGGCAGCAAGCGCAGCAATGCGAATGACCCAACGAAGTGTTCAAGGCCGGAGGTGGTACCATACGTACACAGAACTTCCCACAACATCAACAAGGTAGCCAAGAAGTACGGAGTAGAAGTGGTTTTTTCTTCTCCGCGAAAGTTGTCCGGTCTATGTGTGGCGTAAGCCCCACGTGACCTGAAAGAAAGGAGTTGTATATGAGTTCCCGCTCACTTGCGGGAAGGTTTACGTTGGGCAAACTGGACGTTGCCGCAACCAGCGCCTTCTGGAGCACAAGACCTCTTTAAAGAAGACAGGCTCCCATCTCCCGGAACATTGCCAAGAATGCACTAAGAAGACCAAAGTCGCCTGTTTTCCCCGCTTAGCGGACTGTAAAGCATTGTTGAGAAGCCGCGATCAGATTGAACGGGAACTGCTAGAAGCCTATTACATTAGAAAAAAAGGAGATAACTGCATCAGTGATTCATCTGCGATACCTCGCCGATCTGAAATGGTTTTCTTAGATAGATTTCTGTAATCGCCTGCCTTTGGATTTCTTTTGGTGTTCTCTGGTACCCACGTGCCTGTGATTCGCACAGTGGCGCTTGGGTAAAGCGACGGTATATTTACGGTCTACGTCGAATAAAGCCTGTTGATAGTAAGCTCTCGTGCCTGTCTACTTCTATGTCCGCGTCTTTTATTGCGCCCCTGTGTCCTCCTGAAAAGTTATGAACCAACACGCCCAAATACAAGTACTTCTGATGGAAATAAACTACCAAAAATCTAATTACATGCAAGTAACAAGGAAGCAGAATGTTATGATGTTTCGATACAATATCGGTGAAAATTCCTTAGTTGAAGTAAAGTGTTTCAAATACTTGGGAGTGACACTAACAAATAATCTTGACTGGCGCACCCATGTTGAAAATGTCTATTTAAAAGCCTACCAGAAGCTCTGTTTCCTGTGGAGGAAGTTGCCGAATGCGACTAAAGAAAATTAAATTGATTGCATATAAGACGTTCGTGAGGCCAATCATAGAGTACGCAAGTTGCAGTGTGGAGTCCTCATCAAAAGGGTTTCAAACGAAAACTGGAAAGATTGCAAAGGATGTCAGCACGATTTATATGCTCTAAATACCGCCGCACTAATTCAGTTACAGCAATGCTAAAACAGTGTCAGTTAGGATCACTAGAAATAAGAAGAACAAAGCTTAAATTGAAACTTTTTTTTCTGATAGTGAATGATAAAGTCAAAATTAAGAAACAACACTATGTTACACCTCCCCTGAAGCGTTGCCCACAGAAAAATCACAGTAAGGTATTGCAACCTATTATTACACGTACTGATGTCTATCGCTACTCTTTTTTTCCCGATGCTGTTGAAATTTGGAATCCACTACCGAGTGACGTTGTGGACCAAACAGATGTAGACAAATCTGTGATAGGTGTGAACACTTTCCTGGAAGATTGCTGTGCAAATCTGTAATTCTGTGTATTTGAGTGTTTCTTAGCGAAGAGAATAGCAATTTTATCTATATATGTTTCCCTCCCTGTAATGACCCTCATACAGAGGGTTAACAGTATGAATAAATAAATAATAATAAATAATATAATGAAATTCTATGAATTAGAGTTTTCTGACGAAAGAAAATGGCGGAGTAACTGTCCAGGTGAACACCTCAACCGTGGCTTGTCAGAAGGGAGGCGTATGGAAGCGACAGAAGTGTCGGAGTGGAGGCCTGCGGAATATTTCCACCACCTGGGGACCTTTAAAGTGCACTGACATCGAGCAGCACACGGGCGCCTCTTGCGTTGCGCCCCCATCGAAGCTCGGCCGCCGCGGTCGGGTTCGAACACCGGTGCTCCGGCTCAGTGGCCGATCGCCCTCACCACTGAGCCAACGCGGCGCGTAAAATTTATGGAAGTAATGAGGTTATGGCTTCGCGATACTCACCATATTCCCAAGTGGAGGGGTTAACTGAATGTTTTGGCAAGAGAAATGTCTAAGTGTATGCGGCGCCAAATGTCTGCTCTTTCAAATAAATGACGGTTACCTTGAACCTTGAAGGATTTTGAGCAGTACGAGAGTTCAGCAAAGCATCCTTTTTTCCGATTTGTTGGTGATTACTCGTGGCACACGGTCGGCAACACCGTACAACCTTCCCCGAAACAAACACCGTACTAAGCGGCGGGCAACGCGCACACATGCTCTGGGAACTCCGTGCTGAGAAACTTTGGATGGCCTGAAACAGCTCAATGTTCTAATCGTCCGGTGATGACGACTACGTTCTACACGCATGTAGATTTGTAGTTACCTCCCCAAAACTCCAGAACTTGTCTTCTTTCAGACACTGTGCATAATCGCATAGCGAGGCAAGTGCTCCACTTCACTTGGTGTCACTGGTGTCATAACATACTGTTGTTCTCCTTTTCAGCTACCTGGAACTTCTGTTCCATGAGTGAAGTGTACAAAGGCTTTCTTCCCAAATGCGCCTGTTTGCGGCTCTGTTGGGTTCACCCTACATCCTCGTCATCACTGTGCACTGGTCACGAACATCGCCGCTGGTTTCCTTCCGCTTCTCGTGGAGGGCGAGCGGAGTGTAGAGCAAAGCGGCGAAGAGATGCAAAGCCGCCAGCAGTCGGTACATGTGGTCGTATGAGCCCAGGCTATCTCGGAAGAATCCTGGAATGCACAAGAGGTGTTCATAAGCAAAACCTTAACGGGAACTTTCGTCAGGGGCGCGTGTGGCTTCTTTGCAACGTGCGTTTTATCCTTGTTTCAAAATTTATCACTATTCACATAAAATCTGTCCTGACTGCAGTTATACTATGAATGGAACATGCACTATGCAGTTGGAACTCGCCACCATTATCCTATACAGACAAGAAGGGCAAGACACAGCCCGACTCCAGCTCTCGTGGCCTTGCGGCAAGACAGGAAGTGACTACTAAGCAATAAAAAAAGAACGAAAAATGGAGGTTGGTTTAGTGTGGATAGGCGTAATGCGAAATAGATATGGTAGCACTTTCATTTCGGTTCCGGTTGCAGGCTGGGCTTTCAAGGTCAAGCAGCGTTCAAAAAAAGATAGGAGAAATCGGTTATGACGCGATAGCTTCATTTGGTTAAACAGGGTGAGCTCACGGGCTAGTTGGTTATTCATAATAGTTTTTTCAACAGCGCATGCTAGGAAACACACACACGAGCTCTGACTGCAACTTTATTTGAGAAAAGGCGCCAACCTCAACATATATACCCTCAAGGAAGCGCCCACTAGGGTAAAACCTAAATTCACTGCGCGTGTCAAGCCACAAGCAAGAAAAAATATTCAAGAGTTAAGCATACAATACAAGGGTGACCAAGACCGCAAAAAAGAAGAAAGATTACAAGAAGCAGCGAGGAGAAATTATTTCACTTGCCCTTTTTTTGCGTAACAAACAGTGGGCAGAAATCGTTTTTAAAAGTGGTAAAAGCACAAATCGCGGTAACTAAGCATGATGATGACCGGGGCGAAAAAACATCTGAAGTGCATGAGGGCCAACAACTAACACGGCTAAAAAAGTGGTGACAAATGAGATGTAAAAAGTGCTAACACGAAGACTAAAAGAGATAAAACAGAGGTACAAAAAGGAGGGTAAAAGCAAAAGTAAAAACGAAGGAAGAACTACCGGAAAAAATCAGGTCAAAATCACATAAAACCAGACAGGAACGCTATCTCTTTGTTTGAAAGAGAAACAGAAGGCGTACTAACGCATTCACTCTTGAGGTTACAAATCTTGGCTGCTTCTATTAGTTGCAGTCAGCGCTCGTGTGTGTGTTTCCTCGTCTTGTGTCCTTGTGTAGCATGCGCTGTTGAAAAAACTATTATTCATTTGGTTAGCCCTTTAATGCCCAATGTTGCTCAGAGGTCAAAACTTGAAAAATAACTTTTTCAGAGGCCTTAAGTTTTGCTTTCTTGTATTAAGGTGGAAGCCTTTAATGCCTCATCGTTGTAAGCAGGAGTTGTCGACAGAAATGTCACGCTTTTCAATTAGTCGAAACAGTCGTGACGTCCCAGTGCGCGAGTTTCAAACAGGGCCAAGTGTACTTTGGCTAGTAACCATGCAACCAATTATAGGGATCGTATAGTGATGCTCCAATAAGTGGGACTGAGTTTAGTTAATCGCTTAATTAACCAATTAGCCTAATTAACCCTTCTAGGCAAGTCAGATAAATAAATAAAACCGAGTAGGCAATTAGTCGAGTTCGGGAATCGAACTCCGGTCTCCGGAGTGCGAGGCGAGCATGCTAACCGCACCGCCATGCCAGCCCGATGGTTCGGAATGAACAAGGCCGCGTCTAGTCAATACGGTGTTTTCTTTAACTCCCATCTTTCTCCCTTCCCGTTACGGCGAGGTTTAGGTGTCCACTCAAATATGCGAGACAGATACATTTCTTTTCCTCAAAAACCAATTTACAGACGAGCAAGGCGTAGAACCGAACGGGCGATGTCGTTCTATGGACTCCCTGTCAGCGTTGCAAGACGGACGCTTAACATCTTAACCACACATCAGTGACACAAGCAGCAACACCACGCTTAAGGCTTTCACCTCACCGCACTTTAGACCAACAAAGTGTCTCCCCCCCCCCCCCCCCCCCTCCCGGAATTTTTCCTCCTTTGGTGTTCTTCTTCCACAGTTTGATCGGGAGAGAGGGTAAAGTTTAATTCGGTGAAAAGCTCGAGTTGTCGGGGAGGAGTCCAGGACCCCAGTGGCCCGAGTTATCAGCTGGGCTCGGGTGACAAGCTCAGCATCCAAGTCCGAGCGGGACAACTCCGCCGTTACGACACCATCATATGGCTCCCTGGGCTGGAGAGCTTAGCTGGGAATGGAAAGTTCGTGGTTTAAGGTTTGTGGGGATTTAACGCCCCAAACCGACTCAGGCTATGAGGGACGCCGTACTGAAGAGCTCCGTAAATTTCGACCACCCGAGGTTCGCTAACGTGCACTGACATCGCACAGTACACGGAACTCAAGAATTTTGCCTCCATCGAAATTCGAGCGGCGGAATGGAAACTTCAGTAAAACGGCAACCACACCCTTGGCAGAAGAAACAAACTTTAAATCATGATTTATTTGACACGCTCTTTTTTTGTTTTCCGCCTTTTTTTTTGTCTGTCTCTTTTTCTTTTAAGCAAGACAGAAAAGAGAGAAAACAAAAAAAGCGCTTCAAGTAAATCATAAAGTTCGTCCCTTGTGCTAAGGGTGTTGTGTATAGAGTTCCCTTCAAGTGCGACAAGAACTATATATGCCAGACGAGAAGGTGCATGAATATGCGCTTACGTGAGCACACTTCTGTGGAACGGGCCCCTTCGTCAAACCTAGCCATGCGCTCACATGGCGCAAATTTTGCCTAGCTTATTAGATGCTGAAGAAAGTACGTCTACCCCACGTCTGCGGCGGCCTAGCTGCGACCCACCATGACTGAAGTTGACACCGTATCAGTGTTGGTGTAGCTGATGTGTGCTCTTGGTTCTTAAGAGAGTATATTTTTTGAGTTCCTTTGCAATCAACCTTAAGTTGCTAGTCAGCGCCTGTCCCGTTTTATCTCTTGTCCCTGTTGCTGCGCTGTTTTCTAGTACGTACCAACTCGCCGTTTCACTGAAGTGTATTTCTTGAACGTACAGCCCTGTTCCGTGCGTTAATCGCGCTCTATTTATCAACCAGGGCACCTTGGCGTCCCTAATGGCAGTGAGTCCCTAATGGCAGAAGCGGCCATGGTGTTAACACTTGCGAGGTAAGTAACTGTGCTTGAAAATTACTTTCAGGGTGTTGCTGTGGGATGACTAAACCGCATTAACGCAGTTGTACTCTGTTGCGCTACTTGTTTGCCACGGAGTGGAAATTGCAAGCACTATGCATTAGCTGCCGCAAACGCGTTTCTCGTGTTTGTGAAAAAAAGTTGAGACGGTGTGTAGTTGCATGGTGTGAATCTTAAGGCAATTGCGCGTAGGTTCATAATTACGATAAAACAGAATGCACGAAAAGTATAGTGCCAGGACGGTGTTAGTTTTTCAGTGCTTCGCGACTTAGTTTTTCTTACTTTTCTGTTGCCTTTGCAGTGTGGATGTGGCCCGGCTACGGAGTGTATTGGTGCCTACATTAATTATGCCAAGCCGTGGAAAGCACAGGTAGGTTGAAAATGTCATATAAAAGTTGTGCATACTTCCACAGCTTATCAATTTATTTATTAGGCTTGCCAAATGGAAGTCTCCAACCATCCACTCACTACACAGTACTTTGCACTGTGCAGTAGCATTGTTTAGTACAGCTTAACTGTCGTGTTAAATTTGCGAGCTTCAGTCACATTTTTCACTTACTTCCCAATCACTGAGTGCAATGAGCTCTTGCAGTGCTTTGGTATAACTTTGCCAAACATGTTATGCCCTCAGGGCTCAATGCTGAGCCAGATAGCAGGACCATATATGACACCCCTAGAGCCACATGTTCCTGGATTGTGACCAGACCTCTCTTCCTTACTCCTGTGCAGCTGTGGATCATCAAATATGCTGTCAGTGCCCTGATGCGTGATTCATCAGTGAACCCTGTGGGCATTGTAGTTTCGACAGAGATTGTGTTTTGCTGCATCGTTGACAACGTCCAGTATAAGGTGCTCTCTCGTACTTTATTTTCTTGTCCATACAGTGTGGATGTGACTGACCTAAGCTAGCAGCTATATAGTACCTGCAGCTTACAGCAGCAACCTTCAGGTAAGTTTGAACTACAGTGCAAGTTTCACCCTGTCACATAATGGATACTTTCCTTCTGTTTGCTCTGTGCAGCGGAGGGTATCTAGCTATACTGCAGTGTACTTGTACAATAATGGATAAAAATTTGTGGGATGAGAGTAGTGCACTGCACGGGCTCGGGCCGGCCCGAAAGCCCGGGCCCGACCCGGCCCGCGGGCCGGGCCGGGACATGATCTGTTTTGCCGGGCCTGGGCCGGGCCCGGGCCTGAAGTTGCGGGCCCGGGCCGGGCTCGGGCTTAAAGCTGCCGAAGCGAGTGGGGTTTGGGTCCGTACAGAAACGGCTGGTGTCCGACTATTCATTCGCTATTGCAGAGTGAAGTACACAACTGCGACATTGGAGCAGCGACGCGGATGAGCTATGGGTTATAGTACGCGCTGAGAAAAAAACTAAACTTTATTCATTGACTTATTGATTTCCTTATTTCCACGCCGTGGTGGCTTAGTGGTCAAGGCGCTTGATTACTGAGCCGGGGAACCAGGGTTTGCTCCTATCCTCGGCGGCCGCATTTCTGTTTAGGCGGCAAGCATGACAGCCATGTCCTTTGTAGTATCATTGCTCGTTGAGGAAACCCAGGTGGTCGAAATGATCCGGAGCCCTTTGCTTCGGTATCTCTCACAGCCTGACTCCCCTTGGGCCCTTAAGCCCCAAAAACATAGCTTTAATTTTACAGCTATATTTTTCTCATGTGAGAAAATTCACAAACTAAAGCGCGTTTGATTTTCTTTTTGATGAGCTGACCGGAACGTCTCGTAAATGAAATAGCCACAAAAGCTAACGAGAGTTTGTAAATCTCATCGAATAAGCACATCTATCTCTCCTCGCTTCTTCAGCCTGGTTGTCATGACAAGGGTTTTGCCCTGTAAGTTATAACGTCGTTCGCACGTTATCTTCTGCTCCACCAGTAAGAGTAAAATTGTTGTGTTTTGTTGGGTTTATTGGCGCATAAGCAGCTAAGGCTATCATGCGCCAAGAACAAGGTATGGAAAAATTGGCTTGAGCAGAGTGTGAAAGCAAAGTTGATAAAAACGGTGGTGTAAAGGGCCTAAAAGTTATTTTTATTACCTGGCTGATTAAATACAAACTTTTTAGAAATGGCTGTTTGCAGAAGCTTTTAAAAGTAGGTTAACCTCCGTGGACATCCTTGGCTTGCCAAGGATATCGAGGCCCCCAACTACTCATAAAAACCTCAGCCTCCTTCTCAGGACTGAGAAAGTGGCTGAGGTGTATCGTTCTAAGTAGAGAAGCACAGGGTCAGAACATTACAGGTTTTGAAGAACACCGGCTTCCCTTAAAAAGCTAAAAACATCAAGTATACTAACGGGTGCATGTTCAGCTAAAATCAACGCTGGATGAAATGGGATATGTTCTTTGTAAAATGTAGCAAAATATTTTTTCCTTAATGATTCAAGTTTTGTGCATGATAGTAGTATGTGGTTTACAGTAAGTTCATGTCCGCATTGCTCGCAAACAGGTTTGTCTTTGTTTGTTAGCAGGAAGTTGCGGGTGAGATGTGTGTGTCCAATACGGAGACGGCATAAAATAACTTCGATGAATCGTTTTTGGTGTGAGCATGATTTCCATTCGTCTAGAATGGGTTTTACTAAATGTAGCTTATTATTTCTTTCGATATTCCATTGCGACTGCCATTTATTTCTTAATTTGCACTGCACCAACTTCATACCATCTTTGTAGGGAATGTACACTTTCTTTATTTCTTTGTTCCGAGCTTTTCCAGCACATTCATCTGCCTTCTCATTGCCAGTGATTCCAATGTGACTGGGAACCCAGCAAAATTTTATGTCTTGTCCCTGTATTGTGGCGCTTGTTATGTTGTGTATGATGTCACCAATTAGTGGTGTCACTGCATTTCTATGTGAAGTGAGGTTAGTATGCTCAGAGAATCAGTGTAAATGATACTGTTTTGAATGTTCTCATTTATTATTTTTTCTACAGCCACCGAGACTGCGTAACACTCGGCGGTGAAAATAGATGCGCAGTCAGGCAGGCGTACTACTTTTTCCCAATTAGTCTGAACCACAGCACTTCCGACATATTGTGCTGATTTTGATCCATCAGTATAAAATGCTTCGTATTCTCCGTATTTTTTGTTTAGTGCTAAATACTCTTGTAATGTCTGTTCATGTGGTGTATGTTTCTTCCGAAATTGTGTTAATGTGAAGTCGCACACAGATGGTAGGCAGTACCAAGGCGGGAGTGGATCAAGTTTGCAGGCAATATTAGGTAATATGTTCATTATGTCTAGTTCTTGGCATTTCTCTTCAAAGCAGAGAAGAAGTGGCCTGATTGCGAGGGGTCTGTTGGTAAATAGTGTTCGAGATGGACACTTTGTAAAGAGTGGGTAACAGATGTGTTTAGGCTGGGAACGGATCTTTAAAATGTATAAGCATGTGAGCGTTGTTCTTCTGTCTGCAAGTGGTGATTCATTAGTTTCTACGTACAGGCTTTTTATGGGTGACGTCCTGTATGCACCAGTTGAAAGACGCCATCCCAAATTGTGCACAGGATCCAGTCGCTTCAAGAGTCGCTTCAAGTAAGAGTAAAATTCAACCGGTCTTAATTGGCCACTGAACATTCGTCATCCCAAAGTTTAGGGCGCTTATAGTCTTCAAAACACGCACCATGAAATACTCAGGTCTTTTAGCTTTTCGTTTCTGCTGAAAGGCGACCAGTTCGGCTACGATTTCAACCTGCGAGATCGCGTTCACTAAAAAAATGTCATCCCACTGCTTGCTAGGCAGCTTTAATATTTATTCTTCCGGGCGGCAAAATATAACTGATTAAAATCATGGGGGAATGCAAAGTAGTCTATTACGCGCGTATGCAGCCCTTTTTATTTCGCTTTCGGAACTTCAAAGTTTATCTTTGCGCACCTACACGAGATCACTGTCCAAAAGAGGGCCTGGCGAGCTCTACTCTTAACCATTTCCTTCTGGGTTAAAAATAACCAACTTTCAGCAAGCCAAACTGCGGTTTCAGAACCTTTGTCGGTCAGTTCCTTATCGGTCTATAGTCGGATACAACTTAAGTCTGCAGTGAAGCTCCGCCCACATTCAGCCCCCGCGCACAGAATTCCTCCACGACGAAAACGTAGTCCGCTGCTTAAACGTTTCTTGTTACGTAAACAATAAGTTTTATCACAAGAAAAAAATTATGAGCTCTAAAATTTTGATACATGGATTGTCTGATATAGTCAAACATTAAAAAGTAGATTTCGTTTACAGTTGCGATTGATCAGCGGAGTAATACAAGACGCCGCGGACCACGGCCCAGTGTTAGCAACTGCTGTTTTTTTAAGTTGTATCCTACTATAGTAGCAGTCTACTTGCTCAGAGTGAGCAGTGTACCTCAAGCGTTACTGTGAAACGGGCCGGGCCGGGCCCGGGCTGGGCTTCACTCCGGGATTCAAGGGCCGGGCCGGGCTCGCTACAGCGATAATTTATCGGGCCCGGGCCGGGCCCGGGCTTGAAGCCGCGGGCCTGGGCCGGGCTCGGGCTTCAGGTCTCGGGCCCGGGCCGGGCTCGGGCCCCAGATTCAGGCCCGTGCAGTGCTCTAGATGAGAGTTCTTTGTGAAACATTTTCTCTGTGCTGTTAGCCAGAGCAATTTAATCAAAAGCCTAGAATCAGGAGGGGAAATGGATACTCGATCTTATTGAACACATTTCAGCTGACTGCCTGGCGAGGCAATGCAAAAATAAATATTTTCGGAAAATCGACATCCAGCAAACTTTTCTCTATGAGTGTACCTTGTGCCCAACCTAAGTCATTAGCTAGCTTGCAACGATGTGGTAAGGATCCCTACTCTTGCACTTGAATTTTTTTGATCATCAGTGTGGAAGTGACTGCCTGTGGGAGTAGCTGTGGTGTCTTGCAATGTAAAAGACAAAAGAGCTACTACTGGTGCGAGTTGGAAATACATACTTGAAGGAATTGGTGAGCGCTATAGAAACACTGAAAAGGGACAAACGCACAGGACGAAGCGCTTTCTAACTACTGTTTAATCTCAGAAGAAACATGACTATATACACACATTTGACGACAAGAATGAAGGAAAAACAAGTAAAAACTATGCGCGCTTACAACAGCCGAAGATTACTGTTCTTGAGGGAGGTTAATTCTGTTCCCCCTAACATCTTGACAGTGAAAGCGCTCAAAAGGACAAGGGCGACATAGAAGGAAAGACATACAAAGCGCTTACTTTCAACTGATTTTATTTCATGCGAAAAACAACTTTATACTCATAGTAATCACTTGCGCATGCTTACAAGAACATTACCAACGAGTGATAGCTGGCACGTTCTTTCAGATAACCGGCATGCCCGATGTAAGATAGGAAATCTCTTTATCCGACAACAAAATTGACGGACCGCTTACGCAATCATCGCCCGCTCGTGCTATCTCAAGAGCCTCCACAATCTCTCTCGTTATTTGACATCTACTTTTAAAAAGTACCTTACACCTGTGAAAATCGGGACGGCAACCTTCCTTGCTTTTCTTGCTTTTCCATTTGCACTTTAGACAATGGATACTCAAGTGCCCACCTCTTTTGTTTTCCACGTTGTAACTATGCTCTCCTAACCTCTCATTTATGCATCTTCCCGTCGGTCCTATATAACATTTGCCACATGTCAAGGGCACCCTGTACACGACGCCTTCTACGCATCTGACAAATGGCTTTTGGTGCCTGATTGTGCAAGCAGCCTTTCCCTGGTTTCCAGAAGTGCTTTTCTTGCATAGGGCGCTCAACTTATTCGGGGCTGAAAACAAAACGTTTACATTCTTTCCTTTTCTGTCGTCCTTGTCCTTTTGAGCGCTTTCACTGTCAAGATGGAAAACCAACTCGCCCACTCAATTCCATTATTCAATTACCCCCTAACATCACTGAAGGGGAGCTGACGCATTGTTTATCTGGTTTGGTTTGCTTTGGTTTGGAGCAATGTGCATTGCAAAAGCTTTGATAATTTCTCGTTCCCGTCTGTTTCTAGCCGTACCTATTACCTTGGTGTTTTTTAGCAAGGGTATGCATTTACAGTGTGCGAAATGAGGTGCCAAATTCCCAGACTTTGCAAGTTGTTCACTTGATGTTTCGTGTTCCCGGAGCCTCTTGTTAAGGCATCTTCCCGTTTGCCCTGCGTAAGTTTGTCGGCAGCTGAGCGGAATGCTGTAAATTACGTTTTCGTCACACTTTACATAGGTGTTTTCGTGTTTCATGTTGCACCCTGGTTTCTTCTTGTGGTCTTCATTCTCGTTGACCTTTTTACACATTCCAATAAGCTTATTGGCAGCTGAAAAAACCACCTGGACTCCGTACTTGTTAGCTGTCCTCCTTATTCTGTGGGAGATATTGTGAACATACGGCATCACGGCAGGGCATCCCTTGTAGCTCATTTTCTTAGTTTTGTGGGTCCCAGTAACTTCTCTTAGTAAGCTTTCAGCAATGCCGCAAAGTAACTGCTCCGGATAACCGCTCTCCTTCAATTGGGAGACCTGTTGGTCTACGCTGTGAATTATCGAGTAGGGGCAAGATTTTTTTATAGCTGGTTTCAGGCAAGACGTAGCTACTGCTCGCTTTACAATACTGGAATGACTGATAATTCACAGCGTAGACCAACAGGTCTCCCGATTGAAGGAGAGCGGTCACCCGTAGCAGTTACTTTGCTGTACTGCTGAAAGCTTACTGAGAGAAGTTACTGGGTCCCACAAAACTAAGAAAACGAGCTACGAGGGACGCCCTGCCGTGATGCCGTATGTTCACAATATCTCCCACAGAATAAGGAGGACAGCTAACAAGTACGGAGTCCAGGTGGTTTTTTCAGCTCCCAATAAGTTCACTGGAATGTGTAAAAAGGTCAACGAGAATGAAGACCACAAAAAGAAACCTGGGTGCAACATCAAACACGAAAACACCTATGTAAAGTGTGACGAAAACGTCATTTACAGCATTCCGCTCAGCTGCCAACTAACTTACTTAGGGCAAACAGGAAGATGCCTTACGAGGCTCCGGGAACACAAAAGATCATGCGAACAACTTGTGAAATCCGGGAATCTGGCACCTCATTTCGCACACTGTAAATGCATACCCTTGCTAAAAAACACCAAGGTAATAGGTAGGGCTACAAACTGACGGGAACGAGAAATTATCGAAAATTTTGCAATGCACGTTGCTCCAGATAAGCAATGCGTCAGCTCCCCTTCAGTGATGTTAGGTGGAACAGAATTAACCTACCTCAAGAATAGTGTCACGTTGTAGTGACGGCAGTCCAGTGGTCAGGAAGACACCAGCCAGTCTTGGAAACGAAGCTCTTTATTTGGGCTGACTTGCGCCCGCAAAAGAACTGACTCACTCGGTGGCGGCGTAAGCAACAAGCGTGCTCGTCAATCGTCGAACTACGAATGTCCGCCGCTCGCGGCATCGCTCAATTTAAAGCCGGCAAGGAAACTTCCAGATAACAAGACAGGATCATCTACAGAAATCTGGAAAAACCTAGATGCAGCCTTTCATGGCTGCGATCAATCGAGATTAGTGTGGTCGCTTCTCGCGTTACGAACAAAAGTGATAAGAACCCTTTCCTGCAGCCTTGAGCTTGAACGAACAAACACTACAATGATACGTGGCATTACCCCCCTTCCAAAGAAGCATCGTCTCGATGCTTTATAATGAAATTAAACACGGAGAATGCTTCGAGAACTTAGAGTCCTTTAGCGTTCCTAATAAGGTGTAAGGGCAGCGGTAAAAGCTTTAAGTCTGGCCGTGTCGTCGTCGTCGTCGGTGTTGTCGTCGGTGTTGTCGTAGTTTTTGTCGTCGTAGTAGTCGTCGTCATCGTAGGGATCGTCGTCGTCGTAGGGGTCGTCTTCGTCGTAGGGGTCGTCGTCGTCGTAGGGGTCGTCGTCTTCGTAGGGGTCGTCGTCTTCGTAGGGGTCGTCGTCTTCATAGGGGTCGTCGTCGTCATAGGCGTCGTCGTGGTCATAGGGGTCGTCGTGGTCATAGGGGTCGTCGTCGTCGTAGGGGGCATGGTCTTCTGTTTTCGTCGATGGAGGATCTTAGTTCTTGCGCTCAGAAGCAACCTCACCTCCAGAGGCTTCTTTATTCAGTTTAACCTTCGGGGGCTGGGGAAGCGTCCACGCCCTGCGTAGCCTCGGCTAGGAGATACTTAGCGCGGTGACAATGGCGACGGAGAACGCGATAGGCGGCTCGGCGATGAGTATCCTTCCCGACGCAAAAAATCCTCGATTTCGGCTGGTCGCTGCTCGGGTCGGGGTCGTGGGGCGTCGTAAGGGAACCCTCGGATGCCCATTCTCCTGTATGGGCAGTACCGGAGAATGTGACCGGCTTCTCCGCAGCGGAAGCATTGTGGGCGGCGCTGGTCGGGTGTTCTCCACTCGACGCATTTCCTCGGCCGTGTACGACGCTCGTAGGACGGGCGAGTTGGGGCGAGAGGGCGGCGCTCCAGCGCAGCTGGCTAAGGGCGATAGGGGCTTGGGTCCCGTCGTCGAGGTACAGGACGGAGCACTGCTGCGGCGTAAGTCATGGTCGGAGACTCCAGAGGCTGCATGGTAGACTGGAGTCAGGTCTTCCGGCGAATAACTCAAAGGGCTGGCGTCACGACTTGCAGGGGTTGTCCGGTACCTGGAAGGCTACCCAGCACCTCCACCAGATGTCACGTTGTAGTGACGGCAGTCCAGTGGTCAGGAAGACACCAGCCAGTCTTGGAAACGAAGCTCTTTATTTGGGCTGACTTGCGCCCGCAGAAGAACTGACTCACTCAGTGGCGGCGTAGAAAGAGAAGTTTATTTTTTCTGTTTTAACATAGAAAATACAAAACAAAACAGATGAACTTAATTCTCTGATCAGTCAAGCACATGCGCAGTGACGCAGCACTGAGCACGTCAGTAATGCAGTGGCGGTGGCGGCGTAAGCAACAAGCGTGCTCGTCAATCGTCGAACTACGAATGTCCGCCGCTCGCGGCATCGCTCAATTTAAAGCCGGGAAGGAAACTTCCAGATAACAAGACAAGATCATCTACAGAAATCTGGAAAAACCTAGATGCAGCCTTTCATGGCTGCGATCAATCGAGATTAGTGTGGTCGCTTCTCGCGTCACGAACAAAAGTGATAACAACCCTTTCCTGCAGCCTTGAGCTTGAACGAACAAACACTACAATGATACGTGGCAATAGTAATCTTCGGCTGTTGTAAGCTCGCATAGTTTTTACCTGTTTTTCCTTCATTCTAGTCAGCGCGTGTGTTCCTCCCTCTTCTGTGTATGATATGAAGTCAAATGTGTGTATTTAGTCATGTTTCTTCGGAGATTAAACAGTTGTCCTGTGTGTTCATCCCTTTTCAGTGTTTTTATAGCGCTCACCAATTCCTTCAAGCTTGCAATGCACACGCATTTTTCATGAACTGGTACAAAGCTTTGCAGTGGGGCATTTGTTTTTGCAGTTTTTTTTGGAAAAGTAAAATATTTTGTATTCCAATATTCTAAGAAATATTCTCTCCTCTGTTGCTTACAACTTACCAGTTGTTCAAGATGTAAACATGCTTTCGGAGCTGCAGGTGACTAATTTACTTGGCACGGTGGAGTTACTGCATACAACTGAATGGTGTCTGTCAAATTCGCTTGCTTTAATGACATATTGTGAACTTAATGTTTACTGTTTTCTGCAGAAGACGTCCCCGGCTTGTCTACAAATTCGTCATGGTCTGTACAGTATCCTTCCTGCTGCTGTGTATGGCCGGCTTGATGAATTCCTCATGAAGACTGAAGACGGCATTTATGTCATAATAAAATCATCCCGACTGATATGCTTTGCCATTTTGGTCGATTACTTTACAGATTCATGCAGATTACATACAGCAAGGTGTATGTCCGATTTCAGACACTCTGTGGGCTTTTAATAAGCCCAGTGGGCCTGGGAGGTGCACTGATTGGTGGTTGTAGTTCTGGCTTGCCTCATAATGGTGAAGAATGCATTACCTGCAAATATCCTCAAAAGATCCGCCGGCGGATATCCGAGATGGATATCTGTCGGCAGTCTAAATAATTATATTTGTACCTCCGTCGGAGGTCCGTGTGAGAGCCGTTGGACGTCGGCGGATCTCCCACGGATATCCGTATATCCAGTAAAGGACATACCTCGGACGTCCACTGAATGTACACTGGTTGATTGGGCGTGACTTACTCCGCAGCAATGCGCTGCCCTGAACCTCGACGACAGGACCCAAGCCCCTATCGCCCTCAGCCAGCTGCGTTGGACCGCCGCCCTCTCGCCCCAACCCGCCCGTCCTACTCCTACGAGCGTCGCACACGGCCGAGGAAATGCGACGAGTGGAGAACTCCCGACCAGCGCCGCCCACTAAGCTTCCACTGTGGCGAAGTCGGTCCTATCCTTCGGCACTGCCCACACAGAAGAATGGGCATCCGAGGGTTTTCTTACGACAGCCCACGACACCGACCCGGCCAGTGACCAGCCGAAATCGAGGAGTTTTTGCGTCGAGAAGAATGCTCATCATCGAGCCGCCTGTCACGTTCTCCGTTGCCATCGTCAACGCGCTTTGTATCTCCTAGCCGAGGCTACGCAGTGCGTGGACGCTCCCCCAGCCCCCTAAGGTTAAACTAAATAAAGCAGCCTCTGGAGGTGAGGTTGCTTCTAAGCGCAAGAACAAAGATCCTCCATCGACGAAAACGCAAGACCATGCCTCATCTACAACGACAGCACCGACGACGACCACGACGCGGCCAGACTGGAACCCTTTACCGCTGCCAAGAACAGTAACATTGGAGTACGCCTACCGCAGCCTCACTACTGGACGAAGCTGAGATCGGACACCGAATACAACGTGCTTTACAAGAACGTGAACAAGTGACCTTGAAGGTACGGCCGACGGTCACGCGGTTGCTGACTACTCCATCATGAGCGGACCACTCGCTGTCCGACTGGAAAGTATCAACAACTCGGGATGGCCCGCTGATCCGCACCGAATCTTATTGTGCCTTCAGGACACTGCACCGCCAGTGTTACAGTAAATAGGCGAACCTATGCTACAACGGTGAATACAAGGGGGGTACTGCGCACAAAAAGACACGGACAAGAAGGTAACACAACAAGCGCAGACTCGCGACTCTTCCCGAGGTAACACAACAAGCGCGGGTCTGCGCTTGTTGTGTTACCTTCTTGTCCGTGTCTTTTTGTGCGCAGTACCCCCCTTGTATTCACCATGATTGACCGACTAGCCCAACAACGTACGCTCTTAAACTATGCTACAACCTTCCTTGTCTTACAGCAGTACTCGCGAGACGTGATTTTGGGAATGGACTTCCTGAATGAACATCGGGCGATCATGGACCTTCGATATAAGTCGATCAAGCTTTCCACAGAAAAAGCCATACCTGTTGCGACGAGGGCGACTGATGACGTTACCTTAATCGTCCTCGACGAAGCATTGAGCTTGCCGACCCGATCAAGGGCCGTCGCCTGCATAGGCACTGGACACATCGAAACTGCCGAAAGCGCCGTCGAGGGAAACACCCTGTTAGTCCTGGATGGAGGACTGGGCGTCGCAAGGGGAGTCGCCTAAATCCGAAATGGCCAAGCCCGGGTGCTGCTAACCAACTTCACCGAAGAATACCAGCATGTAAACAAAGGTACGACGATTGCTTTCCTCGACGAGCTGGGGCAGACATCAGAGACATATTTGCCCTACTCGACCAACCCGCAGAACCATCTCACCAAGGCCATCAACCCACGTTTGATATCAACCCAGCATTACCCCGGAGCAGAGAAGACCGAATACGCAGTCTTCTTCAAAGGTACAGCGATTGCTTCTCATCAGCGTCGAATGCGCGGCGAACCCGGCTTGCCAAGCACCGCATTGTCATAGACGAACACACCCGACCATTGAGGCAGAGCCCCTACCGCATATCGGCGCTAGAACTCCAAGCTATCTGCAAGCAAGTTGAGGTAATCCTTCGTGACGACGTCATTCAGCCATCGAGGAGCCCAGATCAGCGGCAGGCAGCAAACCGGAAGCTCTGAACAAGATGTCACATGCCTACTGATTCCGATGCTGTTTGCGGCTCTTATCCGTGCAAATCCCTCGTCAGGAGGACTCCCAGAAGTAGAAGCTGTCCTTGCAATGGAGCCGTTGGTGTCGGTCTCCTACGCTCCGCAGGGGCTTAATACCACACTTCAGTAATCATGGCTTCCACAATGAGAACTTCACCGCAGCTGACAATCCACAACATCTTTCGTACATGCACCATTTTCCAGTGGAACGCTCGCGGGCTACGCTCTAAACTCTCAGATTTCCGACAGCTCGTGCGAGCGTACCGCTTCCCCTTCATAGTCATCTGTGAATCACGCGTCGAGGAAACTTTCCGACCCCACGGATACTATTTTCATCATTCACAACGACCAGATAATGTCAGCAGATTGCTGATAGGCTTTCGCAAGGATATCCCGGCCTCGCCGGTTGATGTCCCGCCACACAGCGACAATGAATACGTGTGCGCTGTCACAATTATTGCCGGACAACAGTACACTCTGATTGGAGTTTATCTTGAGCCAGGCACGCCATTTGATGCTTTGAGACTTGAAAACTTGATAACAAGGACGCCCTCTCCACGTATTATTTGCGGAGACTTCGATGCTCATAATGAAATTTGGGGCAGCTCACATACATGTGCCCGAGGTGCCAAGCTTGCAAAACTTCTCTCCAAGCATTCAGTTCAGCCATTAAATGACGGCAGCATCACCTACCTCCGAGGCCCGACGACTACCAGCAGCATCGACGTGACGTTTGTCACAAGTTCATTCGCCCACAACTTTGGCTGGTGCACTGATTTGGAGACACGCGGAAGCGACCATTACCCAATCCTCATATCGGCTTTCCATGCGCAGAGGAACCCAACGAAATTCCTTTTTAAATCTACAAGCTGGGACGCATACAAGGACGCTGTAAGCAGAGGAGTTACTGCGGCAACTCGCAATGAGGAATTAGCATCGACAATGGCGTATTGCCTGAGAGCGAGTACACAAATTACAGCTAAGAATGATAACCTACCTTCAAATGATGACACATTCCAAAGGCTTTGCGCTATACGCAGGCGAGCTGAAAGGAAAGCTCTGTGCACAAAAAGCCTCGATGACCTACGTGCATGCCGACGGGCACAACGTCACATTCGACGCTACATGGATAAACTCAGTCAGCAAAAGTGGCGTGAGTTTTGTTCTACGCTGGATGTGCACCAACCAGTAACCAATATTTGGCTGATAGTTAGAGGTATGCGCACGCCACTTCAACAACTCCACCATTTCGCGGCACTCTCCCTTCACGAACAAAAATCTATAAAAGAAGTCTCAGAAGAATACTGCAGGCTAGTGTCGGCAGGGTCAGGGCATTCGACACTCTCCGCAGATGGTCAAACAGGCATCTCAAAGGCCAGCGTTTGACCTGCCATTCACAATGGAAGAACTATCCACAGCTATCGCGGAGACAAACAGACACACGTCTCCGGGTCATGATGAGGTGACCTATGACGCCATTGCAAAGCTACCCCACACCTCCCGTCTTCGACTCCTGGAGTATTACAATTCTTCCTGGATGGCTGGTGAGGTCCCCACGGAATGGAAGCTGGCAAAAATTGTGCCCGTTTTGAAACCCTGTAAGCAGCCAACAAGCTACGCATCATTCCGGCCCATTGCCCTACTGAGCTGCGTAGGTAAGCTCATGGAGCGCATGATCTGCAAACGCATAACTTGGTTCCTAGAAAGCCGAAATGAGTTCCCCCAAGAAATGAACGGGTTCCGTCAAAACAGGTCTGCGACTGACAATATCATCGCCCTCGTCTCATCAATTGAGGAGTACCTTCATGCTGGGTACATCCCGACAGCCGTTTTTCTAGACATCAAGGCCGCCTTTGACTCTGTCTTTCACCATGCAATTCTCGCAGCCTTTGGCAGTCTTGGCCTTGGAGGAGGGCTATACAAGTGGATTGGGCATTATTTAAAAGAACGGCAAATTTTTATGACCACTCCAAACGGTCCAACACGCTTTCACGCAGTGGAGAGGGGCGTACCACAGGGAGCGGTGCTCAGCCCTCTCCTGTTCAATATTGCCCTTATACACATAAGAAGAAACCTTCCGCGAGGGGTCCGTATAACAATTTATGCTGATGACATCTGCATCTGGACCGCAACACGTTCGCGCTATATCACCCAGCAACGTCTACAGAGAGCGCTATTGCACATTTCGATGTACCTGGCTTCCAGAGGTCTTCGTCTCTCGCCAGAAAAGAGTTGCAATGGCGTTTACAAGAAAAACGATGACCCGATATCCGCTGCTCCTAGGCGGACGATCGCTGCCATATGTACGATCTCAGCGATTCCTGGGTGTTGTAATCGACTATAATCTGTCATGGACACCTCAGATCAAAAAACTCCGCGAGAGGATCACTGCAGCATCGCAAGTGTTTAGGTTCATTGCGGGAACAAGGTGGGGTAGCAACTGCCGATCAATGATTCTGCTTGAGAAAGCCTACGTTGAAGGAACCTTGCGCTACTGTCTACCAGTGCTTCAAAGATTATCTACATCAAGCAATAACACTCTCAATACCGCACGGAACGACTGCCTGCGAATATGTCTTGGCCTCCCAAAGGGTTCCTCTGCATCAGGAACAGTAGCGGAGGCAGGATGTCTCCCACTAGAGGGGATTGCCGCCCAGGAAACTTTGTGTACCCATCTCCGCTATGTCCTGCAAGGGAAGAAGCACTTCCTAAACCATCTTCATCATCATCTACACCTGACTATACCCACTACACCCACTGCAGGGCAAAGGCCTCTCCCATGTCTCTCCAATTAACCCTGTCCTTTGTCAGTTGCCGCCACTGTATCCCCGCAAACTTCTTAATCTCATCCGCCCACCTAACTTTCTGCCGTCCCCTGCTACGTTTGCCTTCTCTTGGAATCCACTCGGTTACCCTTAAGGACCAACGGTTATCTTGCCTTCGCATTACATGCCCTGCCCAAGCCCATTTCTTCCTCTTGATTTCAATTAAGATGTCATTAACCCGCGTTTGTTCCCTCACCCACTCCGCCCTCTTCCGATCTCTTAACGTTACACCTATCATTTTCCTTTCCATAGCTCGCTGCGTTGTTCTTAACTTAAGCAGAACCCTCTTTGTTAGCCTCCACGTTTCTGCCCCTTAGGTAAGTACCGGTAGGATACAGCTGTTGTATACTTTTCGCTTCAGGGATATTGGTAACCTACCATTCATGATCTGAGAGAACCTGCCATATGCGCTCCACCCCATTCTTATTCTTCTAGTTATTTCCCTCTCATGATCCGGATCTGCGGTCACTACCTGCCCTAAGTACACATATTCTATTACTACTTCCAGCACCTCACTACCAATTGCGAACTGCTGTTCCCTTGCTAGGCTGTTGAACATTACTTCGGTTTTTTGCATGTTAATTCTTAGCCCCACCGTTCTGCTCTACCTGTCTAACTGATTGATCATGCTTTGCAGTTCTTGTCCTGAGTGGCTTAGCAAGGCAATGTCATCAGCGAATCGCAAATTACTCAGGTATTCTTCATTAACCCTTATGCCCAACTGTTTCTATTCCAGTCCCCGGAATACCTCCTGTAAGCAGGCAGTGAAGAACATTGGCGAGATCGTGTCTCCTTGCCTGACACCTTTCCGTATTGGAATTTTATTGCTGGCTTTATGAAGAACTATAGTAGCTGTGCAATCGTTATAAATATCTTCCAATACTTTCACATAAAACTCTTCTACACCCTGATTCCGCAATGCCTGCATGACAGCTGAGGTTTCCACGGAGTCAAATGCTTTCTCGTAATCAATGAAGGCTATATATAAGGATTGGTTATATTCTGCGCATTTCTCTATCACCTGATTGATAGTGTGAATGTGGTCTATTGTCGAGTATCCTTTACGAAAGCCTGCCTGATCATTTGGTTGACCAAAGTCCAAGGTTGTCCTGACTCTATTAGCGATTACATTAGCAAATACCTTGTACGCAACGGACAATAAGCTGATTGGTCTGTAATTCTTCAAGTCCTTGACGTCTCGTTTCTTATGAATTAAGATAATGTTAGCGTTCTTCCAAGCTTCTGGTACTCCCGAGGTCACAAGGCGTTGCGTATATATGCTGGCTAGTTTTTGTAGCACAATCTCTCCTCCGTCCTTCAACAAATCTGCTGTTACCTGATCCTCACCAGCTGCTTTCCCTCTTTGCATTGCTCCTAAGGCTTTCTTTACTTCCTCCTTCGTTACTGGCAGGATGTCCCATTGCTGTGCTCGACTGCCTCCCTCAGTAACTTGATGATTACATTCGCTACTGTATAGATTTGTGTAGAACTCTTCGGGTAATTCAACTATCTTATCCATATTGCTGATGACATTGCCCTGTTTGTCTTTTAGCGCATACATGTGGTGTTTACCTATGCCCAGTTTTCTCCTCACTGATTTTAGGCTACCTCCGTTCCTTAGATCATGCTCGATTTTCTCCATGTTAAACTTTCTTATGTCGGGTACCTTGCGCTTATTTATTAACTTCGATAGCTCTGCTAGTTTTATACTGTCTGTAGAGTTAGACGTCCTCATGCTTTGGCGTTTCTTAATCAGATCTTTAGTCTCCTGAGATAGCTTGCTGGTATCCTGTCGAACCATCCTACCACCTACTTCTGCGGCGCACTCTGTAACGATAGCTGTAAGATTATCATTCATTGTTTCAACACTACGGTCGTCTTCTTCAGTTAAAGGGGAAAATCTGTTTTGCAGCGACATTCTGAATTCCTCTACCTTCCATCTTAATGCTAACTCGTTAATAGCCTTTCGCTTCACCAGTTTCCTCCGTTCCCTCTTCAAATCTAAGCTAACACGAGACCTTAACATTCTGTGGTCGCTACAACGGCCCTTACCGAGGACCTCCACAAACTCTACGATGCCAGGGTCTGCACACAGTATGAAATCTATTTCATTTTTAGTCTCACCATTGGGGCTCTTCCACGTCCACTTCCTGTTTGCTCATTTGCGGAAGAAGGTATTCATAATCCGTAAATTATTTCTATCTGCGAACCCTACTAATAACTCTCCCCTATTGTTCCTAAAACCTATGCCATAGTCACCTACCGCCTTGTCTCCAGCCTGCTTTTTACCTACCTTTGCATTAAAGTCGCCCATCAGTACAGTGTAATGTGATTTTGCTTTGGTCATTGCCGATTTCACATCCTCATAGAAGCTTTCAACGATCTGGTCCTCATGTCTTGATGTAGGCGCGTAGGCCGGCACCACCTTCAGCTTGTACCTCTTATTAAGCCTAATTACGATTGCTGCCACTCTCTCGTTAATACTGTAAAACTCCTCGATGTTGCCAGCTATATCCTGATTAATGAGGAATCCCACACACTTCCTAAACCGTGTCCACCTAACTTACAGAAACTGTAGCTTTGGCCAGGCAGTACAGCTCCTGCCCCTTCCTACTATTAATCAGCCACAGAAACTACTACCTCTGGCCTTTCCTCCATGGACACTCTCTCCTCTAAAGGTGAAGAAGTCTGTTCTAGGTGGGAATGCAAAGAGCCGCATGCCACAGGCAGCGCTTCTGCAAGCTACTCTCGCCTACTTAATCGAAGAATATACGCAGCACACCCATATTTTCACCGATGGTTCAACTACTAAAGAAACCTCTTCTTGTGGCCTTTATGTGCCCTCAACAGGCCATGCCCTTTCTTACCGGCGACAGCGGAGGACATCCTCTACGACAGCTGAGCTTCACGGCATTAAGGAAGCTGTTTCTTACATCCTGCGCCGAACCGCCGGCCATTGGGTTATCTTCACCGATTCAAAAGCATCTCTGCAGATCCTGGCCAACCTGCTGAAGAAAACGAATCACCAGCCAGTTTCCCTGGACATCGGCTATATACATCACTTAGCTATTGCCACAGGCCACTGCATAACATTTCAGTGGGTACCTGCTCACTGTTGCATTCTGGCTCTAATGAAAAAGCAGATGAAGCGGCCCGTAAGGGCCATCAACATCGGAGATACATTCGAGCCTTTTTCACGAAATCTGATGCGTCCCAAATGGCTAAAAGTTTTGCTTACGAAGAAACGTATCGGCTTTGGAGTTTGCCAACACATGAGTACAAATTTCTTCACTCAATCGACCCACATCTTAGATCAAGACTCTCACCCAGAATTTCTCGACAACTGGAAACACTTTATCACCGACTTCGTCTGAATGTTGCATATACAAACGGCTTGCGATACCGTTTTGTACAAATGAACAGTCCGCATTGTGACAACTGTGCCTCGATAGAAACTGTGGAACATGTCTTGCTTGAGTGCCCTGCGTATGCTAACGAGCGTGCGTACTAGGAACATTGCATGCAGAAGCTCTGCCCAGTGCCCCTAACAATGGACAGAGTTTTAGGTTCCTTAGCCTACTTCAGGCAACAGAGACTTGCAATGAACTTTCTTTTTACATATTTAAAAGACATTGGACATTTTGATAAGCTCTAAATTCACTTGCACGTTACCTTCATGCATTTCTTCACGCAGTTAGCTTCATCTTGAGAAAAACAGCGCTTGCAGACGAAGGACCAGAACAAGAAGGACACACAACTGCGCTGACAAACAACTTTTATTTCGGAAGGGAGCCGATCCGTGCCTTTTATACAGAACTGGAGGGAATGATGCGCACGCGCAAAGATCAGCAAAGTGGGAGCACGGAAAGAGCCAACACATAGACCAACTATTCTTATCGTCACTGATAACCAATAACGCAGCCAAAACAAGCGAGAAAATAAAAAAAAAACGCGGGAAACAAAGGCAGACAGCGTAAAGAAACAATTCCAAAAAGTTCTAAAAAGATCCCGAAGAAGCCAACAACCAACACGGTTAAACGAATGACGATGAAAGGTGACAAAGATGATGGCACTAAAAATTGAATAGACTGAAGCATAAAAGGTGCAGGAAAAGCCTGCGGAAGATGTAAAAAATCGGCACGGCTAAAAGATGACGGAATTAAAAGCGTTAAAACAGATAAAAGCATAAACCTTAGAAGCCAATGAGAATAAAAACAAGCAGGAAAGGCGGTCACTAAAAAATGAAATTGAACAGACAACAGATCTCTAAAAAGAAGCAATGAATCGTAAAAACGTGTGGGCGATAAAACCTAAGCTTGGATAACAGAGAAGTTTTTACAGAAAAGTGTAAGACGGAAAACATCGTAAAAAGTGGGCGCCAACAAAACATCACGGGATAAAACCAAAAGAATGCACTGAATCAAGTCGAAGCAGAGAGGAATGAACACTCTTTGTCTAACAGGGCAACTGACGGTGTGTTAACGCACTCATCTTTTAGCCTGGTACTAGTGGCTGCTTCAATAATTTCTCGGGTCAGTTGACTTAAAGGTGCACTGAAGAGGAATCTGAACTTGTCTTCTTGCCGCGGGAACTCGATCTACATGTTCCGAGTTTTCTTAGAAACTGCGATTTACTGCCCTGTGTGGCCGATTTCCCCAATTAAATCGAATTAACGTCCCGCTCCCGGCTTTTTTTTTTTTAATTCTGCCTCGTACGGTGGGCGGAGTCGACCAACGCGCCGAGCGCCTTTCACCCAGTCCCGTGGCGGCTTGCCACTCTGACATCGGCGGAGTAATACGTAGTAGTCCGTAGTAGCAAATAGTCCGCGCGTATCTTTATTTCTTCGGGCTTATTTTGCGGCTATATTATGTGCGAATGAAACTATTTATTCATGGGAACCTAAAAAAACAATATAAAGCGAAAGCAAAGCCTCGGGACTGGGTGAAAGGCGCTCAACACGTTGGTCGACTCCGCCCACCGTACGAGGCAGAATTCAAAAGAAAAGGTGGGAGCCGGAAGTTAATTCGTTTTAATTGGGGAAATCGGCCACACAGGGCAATAAGGCACTGTTTCTAAGAATGCTAGGAACGTGTGGATCGAGTTCCCGCGGCAAAAAGACATGTTCAGAATCCTCTTCAGTGCACCTTTAAGTTTTTCGCCAAAATATCTGTTTCCTTGAAAGTGGGGGAGATGCGTCGGCAAGGACTGCAATCACGGCAGTCGATGGCCAAATTGCCGGACCTTTTATCCTCAGCATTAGCTTTATGCTCTAATAACCGCTTGTTAATACATCGGTCTGTTTGGCCGATGTACTTCCTGCCGCAGGGTTAAGGGATCGAATAGACAACGCCCGACGAGCATGCTGCGACGAGCACAGCAAGAAAGTTGTGCCAACGGTTGAACCTCGATAAACTTTCCCGCTCGATAACGGATAGCAGAAAAATGTCCCTAAGCTTATTTTTTACTGCAAAAACACATAAACCCGAGTGCCCGCTCCGTGTAATAGTTTCAGAGAATGACACTTGGCAAAAATTGGTTGCTAACTTTCTTCAAGGCAATCTCAGCTTTCTCGCCGTAGAAGACCCGTTCCTAGTAAAAACCTCAAATGATACCATCCACTTCTTGCGAGAATATAGAAGCAGGGCCTACCCAGGTTTCTCCGTTGACGTGAAAGACCTCTACTATTCCATTCCGCATGACGATATCCTCCATTGTGTGAATGATTGCATCGACAAGCACGGAGTTGTGGCCTTTCAAAATGCATGTGGCGTTTCTGCTAGTGGCTTTTTAGAATTATTGTCTGTCTATCTCAGGTCTACTTATGCTGAGTGGAATGGATCTCTTTTTATACAGAAGCAGGGCGTATGTATTGGGTCGTGCATCGCCCCTATCCTGAGCGACCTCTTCTTGGCCATGCGTGACAGAGAAGTAAGCAAAAAGATTGTAAATTTGCCGGTACAAAAGATATTCAGATATGTCGATGATTATCTTATTTTTCTCGAATGTCCAGGCAATGCTTTCATGACCGAAGTTTCCAAGGTACTAGCCATTTTTAGAGAGTCTTTTCATCCCCTCGTATTAACGTATGAAGTTCCGGAAAATAGCTGTCTTCGCTTTCTTGAACTTAAGCTGCACTTCTCACCCGATCACGTATGCTGGATCTTCAAACCAAGGGCCAATAAGCCACTTTTACCGTTTGAGTCAACGCATTCGAAATTGGTCAAACGAAACATAATCCAGGCCACCTTCAATAATGCATTACTCAAGTCTTGCGAGCACAGTCTCGAGAGCAGTTTCTTTAACCAAGCACAGAGGCTTCTCAGTTCTGGGTACCCGGCCTTACACCTGTCCTCAGTTGCTCAGAAAATGTTGAAAACGAGGCAAGGAAAGAACCTAACCTCAAGGGAAGGGCAGAGTCGTAATTAAAAGGTAGCTATAATACCCTACATCCACCAAGCGTCCCACAATCTAAAAAAAATGGGAAAAAGGGCAGGGGTAGACGTTATTTTCTCCGCTCCTCACCGTCTTTCTAGACTCTGCAGATGGGTCAACGGCTCTGGGGAAAAAATTCCAGGCTGCACAGTTAGGCATCGGGATCCGTTCGTAGCATGCTCGTCGGGCGTTATCTATTCGATCCCTTTACCCTGCGGCAGGAAGTACATCGGACAAACAGGCCGATGTATTAACAAGCTGTTACTAGAGCATAAAGCTAATGCTGAGGATAAAAGGTCCGGTAATTTGGCCATCCACTGCCGTGATTGCAGTCCTTGCCGACGCATCTCCCCCACTTTCAAGGAAACAGATATTCTGGCGAAAAATTTTAAGTCAACTGACCCGAGAAATCATTGAAGCAGCCACTATTACCAAGCTAAAAGATGAATGCGTTAGCACACCGTCAGTTGCCCTGTTAGACAAAGAGTGTTCATTCCTCTCTGCTTCGACTTGATTCAGTGCATTCTTCTGGTTTCATCCCGTGATGTTTTGTTGGCACCCACTTTTTACGATGTTTTCCATCTTAAACTTTTCTGTAAAAACTTCTCTGTTATCTATGCTTAGGTTTTATCGCCCACACGTTTTTACGATTCATTGCTTGTTTTTAGAGATATGTTGTCTGTTCAATTTCATTTTTTAGTGACCACCTTTCCTGCTTGTTTTTATTCTCATCGGCTTCTCAGGTTTATGCTTTTATCTGTTTTAACGCTTTTAATTCCGTCATCTTTTAGCCGTGCCGATTTTTTACATCTTCCGCAGGCTTTTCCTGCACCTTTTATGCTTCAGTCTGTTCAATTTTTAGTGCCATCATCTTTGTCACCTTTCATCGTCGTTCGTTAAGCCGTGTTGGTTGTTGGCTTCTTCGAGATCTTTTTAGAACTTTTTGGAATTGTTTCTTTACGCTTCCTGCCTTTGTTTCCCCCGTTTTGTTTTGGCTGCGTTATTGGTTATTAGTGACGATAAGAATAGTTGGTCTATGTGTTGGCTCTTTCCGTGCTCCCACTTTGCTGATCTTTGCGCGTGCGCATCATTCCCTCCAGTTCTGTATAAAAGGCGCGGATCGGCTCCCTTCCGAAATAAAAGTTGTTTGTCAGCGCAGTTGTGTGTCCTTCTTGTTCTGGTCGTTAGTCTGCAAGCGCTGTTTTTCTCAATATGTACCCCAACCAACTCACCCAGCAACACACCTTGCTCAGTGAACTTCATCAGCCCATTTGTCGGACTATGCACTCCATCATACCATAGGTTACATCAATACTCGCCATTGCATCCTTAGTACCCATTTCATGACCTTATTTTATCTTCGTTTTTTTTTCTTTTACCTCTTCCACGCTGCTCTCCTGTTTTTATATCCCAAATTCCCCTCCCTACGCAGAGTAGCAAGCCAGCGATATTGAAACGCCGGCTGAATTCTCTGTATTTCATTAAAGAGTCTCTCTCTTTCTCTCTCCCAAGAAGGATGTCTACCCCCTCCCCCGCATCGACGACACATTGGATCGGCTGTACAACGCTAAGTACCTCTCATCGATGGATCCGAGGAGCGGCTACTGGTAAACTGAAGTCGAAGAAAGAAATCGCGAGAAAACTGCGTTCATCACACCAGACGGACTCTTCGAGTTCAAGGTGATGCCATTCGGCCTCTGCTCTGCCCCAGCGACGTTACAGCGAGTAGTGGAGACAGTGCTCGCAGGCTTGAAGTGTCAATTTTGTCTCGTCTACTTAGATGAAAATTTTGACTCCTCCTGAAGCTTTCAAGACAACCTCAGAAGGCTTCGAATAGTGCTGGAAACAATCAAGTCTTCAGGCCTAACACTGAAACCAGAGAAGTGCCACTTCGCCAACGAGGAGCTGCTGTTCCTTGGTCACGTCGTAACTAAAGCTGGACTTCGCCCAGACCCTCAGAAGGCGGCAGAGTTTCCACAGCCTAATGACGAGAAAGCAATGGGCAGATTCCTTGGATTGTGCGCTTATTAGCGGCGATTCGTCAAGAACTTGTCGAGCATCGCTGAACCTTTGACTCAACTTATCAAGGCTGACGTGCTTTTTAAATGGGAAACGGCGCAAGTGGAAGTTTTCAAAGAGCTGAAGCGCCGCTCACAGTCCCTTCCTGTGCTCGGGCACTTTGATGAAAACGCCGAAACCAGAATTCATACCGATGCAAGCAGTGTGGGCATAGGAGCGGTCCTCGTTCGGAAAAATAGTAGAAAGGAGAATGTTAACGCGTATACACTAGCCGTTCACTGTCGAAAGCCGAAGCCAACTATTCGACGACCGAGGAAGAATGTATCGCCATTATTTAGGGCACGTCGAAATTTCGCCCCTATATGTACGGACGGCCATTCAAGGTTGTGAGCGATCACTATGCTCTGTGCTAGCTAACCAATTTGAAAGGTCATCTGGCCACTTTGCTCGTTGGAACCTGCGTCTTCAAGAATTAGAACTGCATTGTACAAATCTGGCCGCCAGCATTCCGACGCAGACTGCTTCTCGCGAGCCCCCGTCGACGAAGCACCGGAAGAGGAAGACGACGGCGCTTTCTTAGACGCTCAGCGGCAGCGCTCGGACCCTGAGTTGCAAAGCCTAGTTGATTATCTGAAAGGCAAGACCGCATCTCCTCCCCGAGGGTTCAACCACCAACTGTCATCCTTGGCCTTTCACAGTAATGTCCTCCTGAAGAAGGACTTCGCGCTCAACAGGACAGTGCATCTTCGTGTCGTGTCCAAAAATATCAGGCAAGAAATTATGCGGGCATGTCATGATGAGCCGACTGCAGGGCATCTGGGGATTACTCGCACTTTGCACCGTATACAGAAGTGCTATTGGACGCGGCTAGCTCTCGACGTTTCCCATTACGTGAAAGCGTGCAATGAGTGTCAGCGACGCAAAACGCCTCCGATTAGACTAGCCGGACTCCTGAACCCCTTACCACCTTCAACTAAGCCGTGTCAGCAAATAGGAATGGACCTCCTCGGCCCTCTTTCCGACTTCATTATCGGGTAACTAGTGGATCATCATGGACACCGCCTACATGACCCGCTGCGCCGAAGCAAAAGCGTTGCCTAACGTTACCGCAACAGAAGTCAGAAAATTTTTTGTCGAACGAACGCTCCTGCGACACGGTGCCCCCGAAGTGCTTACAGACAGAGGAACGGCATTTACAGCGGAGCTGACGCATGCCATCTTAAACTACAGTCAGACAAGCCATCGGAGGACAACTGCCTATCATCCGTAAACCAACGAATTCACAGAGCGTCTGAAGAAAACCATCGCCTACATGTACATTGACGCCGAACACAAGACGTGGGACATCATTCTGCCCTACGTGATCTTCGCCTATAACACTGCCGTCCAGGAGACAATCAGGTCTACCTCATTCCAGCTTGCATACGGCAGGAAGCCCACGACAACACTCGACGCAATGCTCCCGCAGGTTTCAGACGAAGACAACCTCGACGCCACCGCCTGCGTTCATCGCGCCGAGGAAGCCCGAAGACTTGCGCGGCTTCGCATTCAAGACCAGCAGCACACCGACACCCGACGCTACAACCTGCGCCGACGAGACACGCATTACAAGCCAAGTGACCGTGTTTGAATATGGACGCCAATTCGCCGACGTGGATTGAGTGAAAAGTGGCTGCGACGCTACTTTGGCCCGTACAGGGTTCTCCGCCACATCGGTGACCTAGACTATGAAGTCATCCCCGACGGCACGACCAGTGACGATGCACATGCCCGGAAGTCGTACATGTCGTACGCCTTAAACCTTACTATGAACGCTAAAGAACTCGAAGTTTGCATTCTCCGTGTTTATTTTCATTTTAAAACATCCAGGAAATGCTTGAGAGAGGGCTAATGCCACGTATCATTGTAGCGTCCGTTCGTTCGAGCTTAAGGCTGCAGGAACGAGGCGTTATCATTTTTGTTCGTGAGGCGAGAAGCGACCGGACTAATCTCGATTGATCACAGCCATGAAGAACTGCATCTACGTTTTTCCAGATTACTGTAGTTGATTTTGACCTGTTATCTCGAAGTTTCCTTGCCGGCTTTAAATTGAGCGACGCAGCGAGCGACGATTCGACGACTGACGACTGACGAGTTCGACGACTGACGAGCACGTTTGTTGCTTACGACGCTGCCATTCTGTTTAGTTCTTTTGGCGGGCGCAAGTGAGCTCAAATAAAGTTTTGTTTGCAAGTCTTGTTGCTGTCTTTCTGACCGCTGGACTGCCGTCACTACAACGTGGCAATACGATGTCCGAGGTCGAGTCTAGGCGCCTTGTAAGGTTTCTCATTGCAATGCATTAACACTTCTTTTTGGGCGAGTTGGTGCATACTTGATTTGAAGAAAATAGCGCCAGAGCATGCAAACCACGAAAAGACAAGGACGAGACACAAAACTCTAACTCACAACTAATTTTATTGAAACCAGGCAGCGCCTTTATATGGCGAAGTTTCACTTAAAGAAGAAGGAGGAGGGCAGGAATGGTAAAGATATCGAAGCGACCATCACAGCGAGCACACATGGGCAAGCGGTAACCAAAACAAAAACAAAAAGTGAACAAAGATTATTTAAGGGCGGCATCTAAAATTCGAACCCGGATGAGAAAAGTGAAACAGATGGGGTGCTGACACACCTATTGCCAAGTTTCCTTATGTGAAAAGCCTCCAGACATTCACGTGCCTTCTTATCTGCGCTTTTGCCAAGAATCTTAGTCTGACTGAATCGTGCCTCGCATCCGTCGCAACCCATAATGTGCGCTACCAAATGTGCATATTTATTCTTTAAATCTGATAAATTTCGGCCATGTTCCCCCAAGCGCTCGTTGATGCAGCGCCCAGTCTGGCCAACATAGGTCTTCCCACACGTTAAGGGGATAGCATGGACCACTCCTGCGGAACACATGATGAATGTTTTTGTTTTGGTTACCGCTTGCTCATGTGTGCTCGCTGTGATGGTCGCTTCGATATCTTTACCTTTCCTGCCCTCCTCCTGCTTTTTTCAATGAAACTTCGCCATATAAAGGCGCTGCCTGGTTTCAGTAAAATTAGTTGTGAGTTAGCGCTTTGTGTCTCGTCCTTGTCTTTTCGTGGTTTGCATGCTCTGGCGCTATTTTCTTCAAATCATTGCAATGCTTTTTTGTGAAGCTTGAGCGCAGACCCCGTTAGCCGATGGTGGCCGTCCTGTAAGCCAAGAAGACCAGGTAACAGGTGAAAATGCATTCCTCATAATGGCGTCGTAGGCTACGTTGTCGAAGGCCCTTTCGAGCACCCGTTAGCCTTCTTCATTTAGGAGTAGGAATAGGCCAGGTTCGAACCTTTGTACCGCGGCGGCCGCGTTTCGGTGGAGGCGAAACAAAAGGCGCCCGTGTACTGTGCGATGTCAGCAGTGCACGTTAGAGAACCCCAGGTGGTCGAAATTTCCGGAGCCCTCCACTACGGCACCTCTTTCGTCCTCTCTTCTGTCACTCCTTCATTTATCTCTGCTCTTACGGCGCAGTTTAGGTGTCTACCGAGATGTGAGACAGATACTGCGCCATTTCCTCCCCCCCGAAAAAAAAAAACGATTTTCAATTTTTGACACACGTTACCACCTACAAGAGGCAGTACGCAGGTCGGGCAAATCATCCCCTAACGACGCAAAGCGTCTATGCGCAGCCCGGTCAGCAGGCAGAAATACGGCCGATGTATCTTTTCTGTAGTGACCTGAATAAGTCTTGACCTCCTCCGTCTTACCGGTAAGCAATGCTTCAAAGCGGTTGGTTTTGGCTCGGATTTTTCGGGTAGATGGGACTGCGTAGGATTGTCTATGTCCTAGTCGTGGCCAGTGTGCCTCTCAAGGAATTACAATATTGTCGCCAGTTTAGCTGTGCCAGTTGGTTGGTGTATTTCTGTGCCTTCGCCGTGAGCAATGCAATTTAGACATTTAGTTCTTCATTTGCTTTTTGTTCTTTTTTTTCACCTTCGTATTAACCCCCCCCCCCCCCCCCCCCCTGCGCTTCCCAGAGATGCATAAGGCGCCAACACACCTCCGGGGCTTCCGTGGTCTTGGTAACCCACTGAAGTAGATAGCGAAGCTGCTTGCTTCAGGTGCCAATGGAGCTTACCAGTACTGTCTGCTTCGTAAACATTCCGGTACGCTTCCCAATCGGTGATCCTTATTTGGCCTAATGATCGCTTGGATTTGCTTGTTGCGGTCAAGATGCTGATCATGCCGGGATCACTTCCTAAAGCCTCGTTTGTGTTCCTTTAAGGCACATCTGTGGCATTCCTCGTGAAAGTAAAACCTTGGTATGCGTCTCGGCTGAGAGTTTCCCATACGAGTAGGCGGTGTGAAATCCGTCACCAGCTGAAGCCCCACGACGTCGGCGACCCTAGCTTAATTTCTGCGCTTACAGGTTTCCCTGTCGTATTCCCAGTCCTTGCCGGGAGCGATTAAGTCTCCTACAATTACTATACAGTTTCCGGCCGCTGCTACTTTGATAGCCTGTAAAAGTGGCCCAAAGTCGCATCTCGCCTGCCGGGGAGGCCTACGAACGTGAAAAAATGAAGTTCATTTTCTTGCCCCGCTTTTGCTGTACTAGCTCCATCAGGACCTGTGCCATTTCTGTCTTGAAGGCCGTGCCTTATTTAAACTTATAGCATTCGATATGAGCATGGCGACCACGGTACCCGTGTCTGCATGGCAGGCGTATAGTATCCCGAAAGAGTAGGAGGTGATCCCGTTTCCTGGAGACAGATTACGTCCGGTAGAATAAAGCATTTCTAATGTAGTGGTTTGAGCTGGCTTTCTTCACTGCGGAAGCCGCAGCAGTTCCACTTCCAGATTTCGAGGCGTTCCTGAGATTCTCGTTGGTGCCGTCGTGCCCCGGAGCCCAAAGTATGTGGTGTTTTCTTAGCGTTTTACACCGGCCTTATAGATGCCGGCCGGTTTTTAGCCAATCCTATCGGTAGTGAACCGCAGGCAAGGTTGTTGAGAGCCTGTGATAATTAGTAGTGACCGCCCATACCTGTTGTTCGCAGCGACCGCTAGAGCAGTGGCGGATTCCTCGGCGTCAGACACGGTGCAGTTAGCGATGCGGCGACCGTCCCCTTTAGCTGGGAGTCTACCACGGTCACTATCGCATCTCTTCCGTTTTCGGACAGTACCGCATCTATGTAAGTGATCTTCTTGTTTTGATGGGTCTTGGTTAATGCTTCCACGCTGGCCGTACGCCTGCTTTCATGAACGAGAGAATGTATGTGCTTGGGAGCAGGCGCTATCATGTCCGGTGTCTGCCGGCTGCTCAGTCTCCTGTATATTGTAATAATAGCCCAGTACCAGGAGGAGAGCTCGTATCGTCGTTGTTCATTGCAGCCTCATCTTTTGAGATACAAGTTTCGCTTCCATGCGCTCTTCGTACGTGTTTATGTACACTAGCTTTGCGCTTGCCGTTCTTGTTGGCAGCTTAAAAGAGGACACCGCGAACGAACGTACAACACAGGCGTTGACTTACAACTGAAGGTTATTCTAAAGGTGCACACACATTAAGTTTGATTTACTGGTGTTTAACGTGCCAAGGCGACTCAGGCCATGGACGCTGCAGTGAAAGGCTCCGGAAATTTCGACCACCTGGGGTTTTTAACGTGCACTGACATCGCACAGTACACATTAAGTTGTCTCAAGACAAGCTGTACGCCGAGTCAACGGCAGGGGCGGTGTAATGGGGCGGATAAAAGCGATAAATTCTTAAAAGCTATGAAAGTTCTAACAATAAACGATGCCTGTGGGGATAGTGGCATGAGAAAATGAAGACACAAAGATGCAGGTCACGGCAGGTTAATGGAAGCGCCAGCGCCCTCTTGTACGCCTTGAAAATCGCCTATACTGGTTCCCTATCCTTCTGGTGCAGGTGTTCATGAGAAAGAATGTAAGTTGCTGTGGTCACCTCTAGCACCCTCACTAACTTCGACGTGTCTTCTTCCTACATCCCCTTCCTTCTGTTCGTCACTCTCGCAATCCTTTTTGGTATTTTGGCCGCAGATTCAGACAGCTGCCTGGTCGTGTGACCCGTCCTCGGATTGCACTGAGTCCACGTTCCCAGGATTCTGAGCACTTGTACTTCTGGTATGCGACTTCCAGCTACATTGTTATGAGGCTCACTTTAAATTCATATATAGGTGTATTTTCTCTGAGTGGTTCAGACCTTCCGAGCGAACATGACTGCCCCATTGTCCTTCCGTAGCAGTCGACATAGGCGGCGGCAGTTTTGAGCTTCTCCATCTTGAGACCCAACGAGCGCTCCGTCGTCCAAATCTTTGTATCGTCGGCATCTCCATAGTCGCTATATTGTCCGTAAGGAAGGCCTTGAGGCAAACATGAATCTTTCTTCCCCGCTTGTATGGCTTTGGGGCTAACGTTGTCGAGTGCCCTCTCTTGAGGTCGAGGGCCATGATCACGTGCTCTCCATACTTTGGAACGTTGCTAAGAATTTCAGTGAGGAGAAGAAGGACGTCTTGAGCCGATAGCTTAGGCCGTGGCATGAGGTCATTGTCCTCCAAATAGATTTCAAGCCTCAATCCTCTCATAAAGTTTGCCTAAGGACGAGGTCAGTGAGATAGACTGAAGATTTTCGAAGCTCGGCTTCTCACTTGGCTTGGGGATGGTGCTGATCTCTTCGAGCCGCCACTCCTCCGGCGCAGTCTCTGCCTCGAGAAGCCGTTTAAAATTTCGTGATGCTCCGAAGGAGTTGCGCCCTTAGATTTCTTATAACGGAATTGCCGATCTTTCGCGCCTCCGTGTTCTTGACAGCCATTCTGACCGCCGCGCACATCTCTCCTTTCGTCAAGGAACGGTCGAGTTCCTCATTTTCAATCCCTTGATACGCTTCCGTGCAGCCGGGGATGTCCACATCTCTCACGTACTTTTTTTTATCATGTCTAATAATTACAAATCGTAACCCGGATAGTTATGGGCGATTCTGAGAAGCGCCTTGCTACTTTCCGCTTTAGATTTGGTCGGATCGATAAAATTCCTCAGCAACACGCAAGTCTTGGCCATCCCTAGCGTTCCCTTGAGTGAGTCGCAGAGTTTCCTCCAGGTTTGCTCAGAGAGCGCCTTCGAATACTGCTCTGCCTTGGCGATGATCTCGGTAATCTCTAGCTTGGGCTTCCTATTGCCGCTCTGTCTCCTCAACCTCTTCTTCCCATAAACGGAGAAGGTTACCAATTTTAGGAACACCGTCTGTCCTTTTCACGGTCTTGGTGGTTCTTTGGTACTCCTTGCGGATTCCCTTGCTCCACACTTCGATGGCTTCAATCGGATCCTTTTCGAAATCCGCTCTTAAAGCATATCAGTCTGTTATTTTTGCTTCTCCGAACCTTCAGCTGACCCTTACTGTGGCCAACGATACCATCAGGGTGGAGTCAATGCCAAGGCTCTTGGTCGTGTTTTCCCCTGAAAAGTCGTTGGTGCTGTTCTCAAAGGGGAGCCCTGGGTACGTGTCCCTTATGACACTGTTTCCAGTTTAGTCGGCTTCGTAGAATCCGTTACCAGGTCCCTGTCCGCTTGTGCAGCCGTCAGAGCCTGGTTCTTGCCCCTAGTGGTTTAGCCTACCCGTCCCCAACTCTTGTGTTCTGCGCTGAAGTCTACTAAGATCGCCAGACCATTGTCCTAGGTTATTTTTCTCGCATCTTTTATCCGTAGCTATAGACAGCGCGCCTTTTCCCTGGCGGGCTGTACACATTAAGGAATGGTATGCTCCCCTTGCATCTCTTGTGCGATATGATCTGTTAGCGCGTGCTCGATGTCCATGTTGTACTTAGAAGATCAGGAAGTTTTACTGCGCAAATTTTTTCAGTATTTTATTTATTTATTTATTTACACATACTGCAGTCATAGAGACCAAGCAGGGGGGCAACATTCAAAAAGCAAAAATAATATCAAACACTACGCAAATCCAGCGTTCCGGCAACAATAAAAGAAGAAAACCAAACAGAGGGCAATGATATTGTTAAGTTTACACATACAATAAGACACTCTTTTCAAAAGCAGCGGCATCCTGAGTCGAAAAGACATTTGCTGGCAGTGAGTTCCATGTTGTGATTGTTCGGGGAAAAAATGAGTTTTTGAACGTATTTGTGCGTGCAAAGTACGGGGTAAGGTTATGGTTGTGGCTATTGCGTGTCTGTCGGGTAGAACGGGGGGATATATAGGGAGCAGCATTAATATTAAATTGACTAGAGTAAAATGAGTACAGAAATTTAAGCCTTGCGAGTGCTCTCCTTCTTTCTAGAGTGGATATGTTCTTCGTAGACATCAGAACGGATGGCGAGATAGAGCTATGGTAAGCGTTAAAAATGAAACGGACGGCTTTTCTTTGGATCATTTCAAGTTTCTTTATATCCTTTTTTAAGTGCGGATCCCATACGACGGAAGCATACTCAAGTTTCGGACGAATTAGTGTGTTGAAGGCAAGTTGTTTAAGTTCAGAGGGAGCGTGTTTTAATTTGTGTCTTAGAAGGCCGAGGTTCCTTGAAGCAGAGGTTCCTTGAAGCAGTATCCATGTTGAACGCCGGGTGTTAGATCGCAGTCACCGTTGTGGCTAAAAGGGTCACCGCTTTCGCCGTTGTCTGATTCGAATAATGTAGAACTTCTTGCTGGGCGAGTTGGTGCATAGCTTTCTTGGGATGGCGTTGCGCACACGAACAAACGAACACAGGAAGAGGCAGAAGACAGAAAGAGCGCAAGTGCGCTCTTTCTATGTTCTGCCTCTTCCTGTGTTCGTTTGTTCGTGTGCGCAATGCCATCCCAAGAAAGTCTGATTCGAAGACGCATCGTACCCCGTTAGAGTAGGAGAGCAGCCAGCTTCCTGCAGCGATACCGGGCTTGACGAGAACCATTGAGCATGTTGTAAATGTTTGAACTGTTTAGCGTCACAAGCAATAATTTCCATTTGTGAGTATAGAACTTCTAGGACTCAAAAAATTGTTTAAGGGTCTGTGAACAAGTTTGCATCCCTGAACAATGGTGCTATGGAGGGGGATTTTTTTTAGATTTCTGTACTTTCTACGGAAGCCATGGCAGTTCCAATGCCTGATTTCTAGCCTTTCTGTCTCTCCCTTACCGTGTCTGGTCATTATGCCTGGAGCTGACTATCCTGGGTCGATTCGCTGTCGCTCGCCGTGAGCGAAGGTCTCTCCTCGACCTTTCCTTGACTTTCTTGGGGGGGGGGGGGGGGGGTATTTCTTTCGCCGAATGGTTACATTCTGCAGGAGGTCAGTCGACTGCTGCTCGGCCCTCGGGGCTTTCGCCGGTGGCGAGGAACAACATACCTTTGTCCTCTCTGTTCTCAGTGTCCATCGCTTCCTGGCACACCGCGTTATCACCCCTGCCTCTTAAAGCTTTCATTAACTAATCTGCCTTGCCAGAGAGCTAGTTACGTACACTTCACTTGCGTAACGACGAGCTCCCACCTAATACCTCCACACTCATTACACTTATATTGTGTTGTTCGCATGCTCCCACTGGCGTAGCAGTGCGCTTGAGCTTGACTAAGCGCACCGGCGACACGCACCAAAGAGATTAGGAAGAATTTCAAAGCACTGATCTTACTTCACCGTAAATTTATATAAGGAAAGAGAGTGGCGTTTCGATGCCGCTGCGAATCCATGGACGCGTGGACTATGTATTGGGCACAAAAAATCTAGTATAAAACTTTCAGAGAAGCCAAGAGCCACAGAAACCAAGGGGCACAGGGGTTTTTTAATTTGTTTACTTATTTTGTGGTGTTGATCAATTTACAATATTACTGAATGTGTCATCGCTTAAAGCTAATTGATTAGAAAAGCAGAAGAAAAAACAACCACATGCCGCCGGTGGGATCCGAACCCACGACCTCCGAATTACGCGTCCGGTGCTCTACCGCTGAGCTACAGCGACGGCTGTCAAACCTTCTGCTTTCAGGGGTATTTATGTTTAAAAATAACCTAACCTTGGGAGTGTTCACCAGCGCCACCCACGTTCTTAAGCGGCGGACGTAGCACGTCCTTTTACCGCTGATGTGACGTAGAACGCCATCGAACGGCGAGGGTGGAAGCTGTGTGAGAACCCTCTTCAGCGAGAATTCGGCCCTGCGCGTCCCTTCCTCATCCCCTCACCCGGTGTGTAGACGGGTGGGGATTGCATAAAATAAATTACGCTAATTGTGCTTCTAAGTGCCGGACAGCACCGCCATATAACCTCTAAAATGACGCAATTACGCACGCAGCTTTCAGCTTAAACGTTCACTTCTAAACTCCTGGATTGCATAGATGCAAAGATAATCTCTACCACACGTTCCCAAGCATGGTTGGATATCGCGTCATACCCGTCCTATTCATAGCGTAGCCGCACTTACCTATGATCGACGGACTAATGAGTTGCATGGGGACGAGTAGCACTCCGGCGGCCGCCATACAGATGGGAACCTGGACTGCGCCGAAGAATTCAGTCATTATAGAGCACCGCAGGGAGCTGGTGGCAGCGACGAACATCACCAGGAAGGCGTCCACAGCTATGTACGGCGCCGCCCACTGCGCGTGCGGCGCGAGCGCGTAGAGGACCGTAAGCAGCGCAAAGCACAATGTCACCAGCGTAGTACGACGGATAACGTTCAAGTCGGCGATGAGAGGTACGGCCACGTAGCCCACAATTTCCAACACTGTCGCGTACGTAACGGTCATATCGGCGTCGCTCTGTGCAGCGCCCTTGTCGACGGCGTAGTTGTCGATGGTTTCCAGGAACGCGTTGTAGCCGTATATCTCGACGACGGCGCCAACCACGACTACGTAGAACCGGGGGGCTGTTAAAATGGAGAATTTCTCAAGGAAGGACTCATCTGGTGTGCCCTCGGACCGGAACAAGGGCCACGATGCTCGAGCGCCATGTGGCCCGCTCAGGGGTGCCTCGGTGGCACTGGTTTTGTGCGCAGGCGGAGGAGATGCGCCTGCTGGCTCTGCGCGGATGGTGGCGGCCGTGTGTTCCGCTCGCAGCCATAGGAAGAAGGCCACGACAGTGACGTGCATCGACAGGCCACTGTAGATGAGCAGGGTGCCGCGAAGGCCGTACTTGAGGTCGAGGAAGGAAAGCAGCGAGGGAAATGCGAAGGCGCACAGGGTGGTACCGGCGTCCCGCACGCCGCTGGCTACGCCCAGGTACTTGTCGAAGTGCATGCCAAGGACCACCATAAGGCTCACCAGGACAATGCCTGCGCCAGCACCTGCGGCCGAGAGAATTGCCCCGTCAAGTATAGGACTAGTCCATTTCTACAGCTACCCGCCCTTGCAGATCAAACCGCAGGGTTATCTCATTACGTGTCGCTCGGCATATTGATAAGAACCCCGGTGAACAGCTTCGACAAACAATATTCATATTCGCTGCAGCAGTTGATATGAGCCCTTGACTACTTTCTGCTTCACTATATCCTCCTAAGGTCTGGAGTTGAAATTGTGTCGGCGATCTTCCTCGAGTGCGCCCCGAAACACGATTAACATATCTTTTACTAGATATAGAGAGAAATAAGGAACATCTGAAGCGCGGGGGTCAATTAGAGCCCCTTATTCTCTAAAAGTCGATGCAGCGATGGCGTAGAGGTAGAGCATCCGCCTCGCATGCAAGAGGACCGGGGTTCGAATCCCGGTGCCACGCAATTCTCCGCCGGATTAAAAAAAAAAACTCCGCGTGTCGATGGAATTGCATAACCATGCTTGGAGTGCGGCCTGATATCGGTAACCAGAACCGACAACGCACTTCCTCACCAGAACAGGATTTGGCCACCCTGGTGTAGTACTTGGCCACAACCTTCTACGAACAAACCAATTAACCTTCGGCCCTCAGTCCCCAGCGGCTGCGGAGCAACTGACCAAGGCGGCGGTCAGATCTGTGACGCAGCGCAGGGTGCTAATAATCTCTGGCTTCGGACAGGCCGCCATTGGAAACTGAACCTGGCAACGTTTAACGCAAGAACCTTATCAAGTGAGGCTAGCTTAGCAGTGCTATTGGAGGAATTAGCCGGTATTAAATGGGATGTCATAGGGCTTAGTGAGGTTAGGAGGACAGATGAGGCGTATAGAGGGCGGGCATGTACTGTGCTATCGTGGATTAGCAGATAGGCGAGAACTAGGAGTGGGATTCCTCATTAATCAGGATATAGCTGGCAACATCGAGCAGTTTTACAGTATTAACGAGAGAGTGGCAGCTATCGTAATCAGGGTTAATAACAGGTACAAGCTAGAGGTGGTGCAGGCCTATGCGCCTACATCAAGCCATGATGACCAGGTAGTTGAAAGCTTCTACGAGGATGTGGAATCGGCAATGACCAAAGTAAAATAACAGTACACTGTACTGATGGGCGACTTCAATGCAAAGGTAGGTAAAAAGCAGGCTGGAGACAAGGCGGTAGGTGACTATGGCATAGGTTCTAGGAACAGTAGGGGAGAGTTATTAGTAGAGTTCGCAGATAGAAATAATTTACGGATTATGAATACCTTCTTCCGCAAACGAGAAAATAGGAAGTGGACCTGGAAGAGCCCCAATGGTGAGACTAAAAATGAAATAGACTTCATACTGTGTGCACACCCTGGCATCGTAGAGGATGTGGAGGTACTCGGTAAGGTCCGTTGTAGCGACCACAGAATGGTAAGGTCTCGTGTTAGCTTAGATTTGAAGAGGGAACGGAGGAAACTGGTGAAGCGAAAGGCTATTAACGAGTTAGCATTAAGAGAGAAAGTAGAGGAATCAGAATGTCGCTGCAAAACAGATTTTCCGCTTTAACTGAAGAAGACGACCGTAGTGTTGAAACAATGAATGATAATCTTACAGCTATCGTTACAGAGTGCGCCGCAGAAGTAGGTGGTAGGATGGTTCCACAGGATACCAGCAAACTATCTCAGGAGACTAAAGATCTGATTAACAAACGGCAAAGCATGAGTACGTCTAACTCAACAGACAGGATAGAACTAGCAGAGGTATCGAAGTTAATAAATAAGCGCAAGGTAGCCGACATAAGAAAGTTTAACATGGAGAAAATCGAGCATGCTCTAAGGAACGGAGGTAGCCTAAAATCAGTGAGGAGAAAACTGGGCATAGGTAAAAACCAGATGGATGCGCTGAAAGACAAGCAGGGCAATGTCATTAGCAATATAGATAAGATAGTTGAATTAGCCGAAGAGTTCTACACAAATATATGCAGTAGCGAATGTAATCATCAAGTTACTGAGGGAGGCAGTCGAGCACAGCAATGGGACATCCTGCCAGTAACGAAAGAGGAAGTAAAGAAAGCCTTAGGAGCAATGCAAAGAGGGAAAGCAGCTGGTGAGGATCAGGTAACAGCAGATTTGTTGAAGGACGGAGGAGAGATTGTGCTACAAAAACTAGCCACCCTGTATACGCAATGCCTTGTGACCTCGACAGTACCAGAAACTTAGAACAACGCTAACATTATCTTAATTCATAAGAAAGGAGACGTCAAGCACTTGAAGAATTACAGACCAATCAGCTTATTCTCCGTTGCCTACAAGGTATTTACTAAGGTAATCGGTAATAGAATCAGGACAACCATGGACTTTAGTCAACCAAATGATCAGGCAGGCTTTCGTAAAGGATACTCGATAATAGACCACATTCACACTATCAATCAGGTGATAGAGAAATGCGCAGAATATAACCAACCCCTATATATAGCTTTCATTGATTACGAGAAAGCATTTGACTCAGTGGAAACCTCAGCTGTCATGCAGGCATTGCGGAATCAGGGTCTAGAAAAGTGTTATGTGAAAATATTGGAAGATATTTATAACGATTGCACAGCTACTATAGTTCTCCATAAAGTCAGCAATAAAATTCCAATACGGAAAGGTGTCAGGCAGGGAGACACAATCTCGCCAATGCTCCTCACTGCCTGCTTACAAGAGGTATTCCGGGGACTGGAATGGGAACAGTTGGGGATAAGGGTTAATGGAGAATACCTGAGTAATTTGCGATTCGCTGATGACATTGCCTTGCTAAGCCACTCAGGACAAGAACTGCAAAGCATGATCAATCAGTTAGACAGGCAGAGCAGAACGGTGGGGCTAAAAATTAACATGCAGAAAACCAAAGTAATGTTCAACAGCCTAGCAAGGGAACAGCAGTTCGCAATTGTTAGCGAGGTGCTGGAAGTAGTAAGAGAATATGTCTACTTAGGGCAGGTAGTGACCGCAGATCCGGATCTTGAGAGGGAAATAACTAGAAGAATAAGAATGGGGTGGAGTGCATATGGCAGGTTCTCTCAGATCATGAATGGTAGCTTACCAATATCCCTGAAGAGATAAGTATACCACAGCTGTATCCTACCGGTACTAACCTATGGGGCAGAAACGTGGAGGCTAACAAAGAGGGTTCAGCTCAAGTTAAGAACAACGCAGCGAGCTATGGAAAGGAAAATGATAGGTGTAACGTTAAGAGATCGGAAGAGGGCGGAGTGGGTGAGGGAACAAACGCGAGTTAATGACATCTTAGTTGAAATAAAGAGGAAGAAATGGGCTTGGGCAGGGCATGTAACGCGAAGGCAAGATAACCGCTGGTCCTTAAGGGTAACGGAGTGGATTCCAAGAGAAAGCAAACGTAGCAGGGGACGGCAGAAAGTTAGGTGGGCGGACGAGATTAAGAAGTTTGCGGGGATACAATGGCAGCAACTGAGAAAGGACAGGGTTAATTGGAAAGAAATGGGAGAGGCCTTTGCCCTGCATGGGTGTAGTCAGGCTGATGATGATGATTCTCTAAAATGTGTCCTTAAGTGTAGAGTTTCACTCTTACGAGCTACAGTAAATGTTAGCAAGGGTCTGCTTAAATGAAAGTGAATCCGCTTGCTTTCTTGGACCGTCGCCATAAAGCGTGCTCATGCTGATCTCACTTTTTTGAGAGCTGGTAATGACAAGGTTAACGATACGACTTTGAGAACCATGGTCACTAGATTGCAGCCCAAGTTCTAGAATTAGCTGACAAAGAGCAGTTTACATGCACCCAACCTCATCCCATTTCTGTGGCGCCGGCTTTTCGGTTGTCCACTTATGATGCATTCGCCATTCGAGGTCGCGGGATCTCCTGGCGGGGGTGTCAGGCATCAACCGAGGAACTGAACTGCTCCCAATGGTTCCATTATCTTATTACTACCACCACAGTCAAGGAATTGAGCAAAGAGCACTGTCCTCTCAAAAACGGTTTGTCCACCTCGAGGTACCACGAAGGGTGGTTTAGCTTTCTAGCTCAGGTAATCTCCCCTCTCCGAATGGGGGAGGGAGATAGTGCGACGAACCAAATCATGAGCTTCGATCGTGCCTTTGTGAAAGGTAATCGAAAATGCACTGTTGGACTGCTTGCTAAGCGCATGTTTGGCACGGCGCTTTGCTTGCACCGCTTCATACGAACGGACGACAAGGTGGCTTGCCTGGGCCGAGACACTGCTCTCGATTTATCTGCATAGTTCGGTTTTACTGAAGGAGAGAAGCACGCTGCGGTTTGCACATCTCAGCAACCCAATAGGACATCCCGCGCGTCTTTTGAGTTCGGCCTGAAAGCGGCTGCTTGAAAGAAATAAAGATTAGGGCGTCTGTAATGTTGGATAAAAATAAATCTATCGCTTAAAGTTGAGGTTTTCCTTGATTTTCTGTCAGGACGCGTGGGAGTGTTCTCGTAGGTTAGTGCCCTGCTTCCCGCTGTATCCATGCCGCTCGGGAGTGCGTAAATTCTGCCGCGCAGAAGAGCTTCGCCTGTCCTGAGCCAGAAAAACCGCGTTGGTCTGGTCTCCTAATTTATTATTCTTTCAAGCGCCAGCTTTGAACTTGAAACGCGTACGAGCTCCACGCCGGAGATAAGCAAACCGGACTGTTTTCTGCGTGCGCCTCAGAGCGCTGCCACGAGCGGAACGCAGGCGCGCCCTCTCCCCGCCCACAGGCGACAGATTGAACGGCGCTCCAGTTAACGCCAGCCGCCGGCAACATGACGATCTCGGCAACGCTTTTTGATGGAATCAGTTAGAAGACGGGAACCGCGAAGGCAGGCCTGTTATGTCGTAGTTTTAATCGGATGGATGGATGTTAAGATAGGCGCGTTCCCTTTTCAAACGGGGTGGTGGCAGTGGCCGCCATGCTCGGCTTTTTTATTTTCAAACGAAAGGTTCACTACGGGACCTTCGATCACGGCCAGTGTAAATTTGACCTTGTGCTGAGTTAGAGGTCAAACCAAGAAAAAGAGAAAAAGAAATTGAATCCATGACTGGGAGTGGAAACCGTGGCTGCGCGAACAGACCTCCGGTAAGGGCCGCTCAGCGAGGCAGCTAGGCTATCGCCGCTTTTTTTTTTCTTCAACATGGCATTTATTACAATGATGCGATGTTTCGTGTACATGAGCTATGTGTAAACAGTGGCACATCAACACACAAGCACGAGAAACGAGTGAATTCGGAGCACATAGCGAACACACCATGACACGACACATCTAAGCAACAAAGAACTAGAAAAAAGGCAATGAACAACACATCACTAAGAGTGAGTGCCACTTCGGTTGGTACTCGGTCTGGCCGTATAATTCTTTTAGGTGTACAATAATTCTACCAAAATGGTCTTTGGAAGAAAGAGATTCACAATGTCGGTCCATCATGCGTGTTTTCCGCAGGCTATGTAATCAAATTAAGCGAGCATGAGAAGTCATGCCAATCCGAAATTGCGGCTGCCAAGGACAAGTTTTACAATACGGACATTTCAAACATGCTTCAAACCAACACAAGAAAATTTCGGAAAATTATTAATCCCAACTACTCAACAATCCTATGCCCCTCCTGCTTGGGCCAACGCTGGCCTGCAGTATTTTGAAATAAATAAATAAATAAATAAAACAAGCATCAATATCTTTAGCAGACGAAGGGGAACTTATTTCTTCGGCCGAGGTCGCAGCCCATTTTAATGACTTATTTTGCTCTGTATTTACTGATGAGACTCCGATACCAACTGATCTTCCTTTTCCGACCCTGGATTCCTGCATGCCTGACATAACTGTCACTCCTGAAGGTATATCATCCGCCATTGATCGCCTTCCGACAAATGCGGCACCTGAACCCGACGGCATATGCCCCAAGTTACTTAAGATAGCTAAACCTGGAATTTGTTCTGTTCTTCCATCTATCTTCCAACAATCTCTCGATACAGGATGTGTCCCAAGCGATTGGAACGTTGCTCGCGTCATCCCTATTTTCAAGTCTGGTGACCCATTAAATCCCACAAACTACAGGCCTATATCATTAACTAACACATGTTGCAGATTACTGGAACACATTATTTCATCAGCTATTATGAATTACCTCGACCGAGAAGACTTTTTCTTCGTTAACCAGTATGGATTTTTGCGAATACGGAATACGAACACCATGGACAGCTGCACCGTTTATAACACTTACACGAAGTGGCTCCAAGTATAATGCGGTCAGAAGCGGAGACAGCGGGCAACTCTGCTTCACAGACGACTGAATTTGAACTGGTTGTGAGAGACAGCCATTAACAATTAAGCGCGTGTAACAGTTTTTTTTTTTAACAAAAGCGTATCCCAGTAGAAACAGCTGTACCAAGATTGACGTGATTTAGAAGAGAAAACAGAAACGACTGGGACATCCGATCGAACGCTTTTGCCAGGTCATTTGGCAGCAGTGAATTTGCAGCTAGGCTATAGCCGCATCCAACACGCCACGTGCTAAACTACGTCACACTCTCGCGCTGTGCACTGGAGAACGTCGTTTTCATCAACTTCCGTCTGTTCCGTCTCGCGGTACTGCCTGCTCACCGTCGTTTTCTACGCAGCACAAACCCGTGCTTTCGCTTCGATTTGAATGTAGTAAACATTCTCTGCAGTTTATATTTTTTGTAAATTGTTATTAAACTTCGCCATTTTCTTTCAGTATGGTTTCCTACACTTCTACACTTTCCTACACTGCATTTGAAAATGAAAAAAAAACCAGTCACACAAGACAAGGGACAAGAGGAGAGTACACGCCACAACGACTGCATTTGAGCCAGCAATCTTCCAATCGCTTTTTGCTAACTTACGCCGCAGATTTATTTACATGACCACTATTATCTCTGAACCCTAGGACCTCAGGAACTGTGACTGCGCCTACATCCACATCCGGACGGATACCATCACATTTGAGTATCAGGTGTTCAATTGTTTCCACAGATCTACCACACACTGCACATGTGTCATCTTCTTCGTTAAATTTCTTTCTGTAGCTGCGCGTTCTAAGACACCCTGACCTAGCTTCAAAAAGTAGGGCACTGCCTCTTTAGTTATCATAGAAAAATTATTTCCTGATCTGCCTTTTCCAGTATCGATATAGTTGTACACTATGTTTCTTTTCCATTGAATTCATCCAATTTTTAACTTCCGCTTTTTTAACCTGTCGTTTAATGCTCTTTCTTTCTCCGTCCTCGTGTCCGGCATACTTACTAGTTCGTTTTCTAGTTCTTTTCCGCCACTCTGAGTCAACGCTCTTTCTGTATAAGTATTTAAATACCTTAGCTGCCCACCTGTTATCGTCCAATTTCCTCAGGCGTTCTTCATATAGTATTTTACTCTTAGCTTCCCGTGCTTAGAACGATGCCCAGCCCATATCCCCCTGTACTGCCTCGCTTGTGGTTTTGTCGTGGGAACCTAGTGCTACCACATAACTGCAGCGTAAAAAATGACCACACAGTAAAACAGCGCGCTTACACGGGACGAAGAAAGAAGACACGCACACACACAGCGCTGAACTTACAACTGCATGGTTTATTGCATTGCTCGCAATAAATACCGGAAAGGAAAACAAAAAACAACCAAAGGAAGGCGAGGAGATATCCTCCTGTCGCATCATGTTGTCAAAGGTTATTCAAGATATTTAATCTCTTTTCTTGTCAGTGCCATCGATGGAGTGCTAACGCATGACGCGCCTTTCCTGTCTATGATGAATGCTTCATATAGTTCACGTTTGTGCTGATGATTGTACCGCCTCAAAATCTGGCTTCGTCCAAGGTTAGGTGTGCAATGACAGGCAGATACATGTTTTGCCAGCGTGCTGCCGTATCCCGTGCGGATGTTAATGGCGTGCTCTCGTAGACGGTCGTTTATGCAGCGTCCACTTTGGCCCACATAAGATGCGCCGCATGACAGCGGTATCTCGTAGATTACCTCCGTGTCACAGGTGGTGAACATTTTTTCATGTTTCTTACTGCACCGCGCTGGTTTTGGGGCATCTTCATTCACCATTCTGCAAAGCATATTGAGCTTTCTGGGTGCGGTTAGGACCAAGTTCACTCCAGCACGCCCTACTATCTTCTTCAACGAGTGGCTGATCCCGTGCAGATACGGCATAACAGCCATCTTCTCTCTCTCTTTGCGTGGCCTCATCGGGCGGCTAGATAGGCGGAGATCCTTCAGGAGCTTGAAGCCGATCCCTGAAATGAGGGCATCCGGGAAACCCGCTTCGCGTAGACGTTTCAGCTGAGATTCCATTCTAGCTTGCTGTCGGTGATGGCACGATCTTTTGAGGGCATTGTTCAAGGCGCCCAAAGCTATTGCTCGTTTGACAAGCTTGGTATGCGCGGACGAGTAAGGCAGAAGGCATTTCTTAGACCTCGGAGCATAGCACCAACACAGATGGTCCTCACTCGAGAACAACCGTAGGTCAAGGTACTGAAGTTGGCCTTCGTCAGGCAGTTCTTTCGTGAGTTCAAACTCACCCAAATTTTCAGAGAAGACCTTGAAAAGAGCCTCCACGTCCTTGCCTGGGTCCTGATCCGACTTTTTGTAGACAACGAGGAAGTCGTCGACAAAACGGAAAACCCTTATCACGCTGGTGTTCAGCAACGCTTCTTTTAGCCGACGATCAGCCTTCGAGATTAAAATATCTTGAGATTAAAAAAGAGATTAAATATCTTGAATAACGTTTGACAACATGATGCGACAGGAGGATATCTCCTCGCCTTCCTTTGGTTGTTTTTTGTTTTCCTTTCCGGTATTTATTGCGAGCAATGCAATAAACCATGCAGTTGTAAGTTCAGCGCTGTGTGTGTGCGTGTCTTCTTTCTTCGTCCCGTGTAAGCGCGCTGTTTTACTGTGTGATCATGTACCAACTGGCCCGGCAACTATCCTTAATGCAGTAAAAAATGACGAGCACAAAGGAAGAAACACCTACGACACGGACAAACGCTGCACCAACAACAGATTTTATTTCGCCAGCAATGGGAAATATAAAGGTTCCGCCGCGAATGTGCGGGCAGGAAAGTACACGTGCCACCATCAACAAAAAAAAAACATTATCACACCGTGAGACACATCTTATCGTGTGCCAGCGAAAAGGTCACATTCTGCTTTATACAAATAAATAGAAGTATTTGAAACAGAAATGGTAATAGCGCTGCAATAAGATGTACACAAGAAAGACTGATACAGGGCACTTTTTTCGTGAGTGAACACCAACCCCCTCCCCTCTTCTTGGATGTTGGCTAAAATTGTGCTTACACAATCCATGTAGGTCAAGTCTTTCTGTTTTTTAAAAACAACTAGAAAATCGTCAACATACCTAAATACTTTTAGTACTCCCTTCCCTGTTAAACTTAGTTTTAGGGCGCGGTCAATAAATGCTAGAAAAATGTTAGTAAGCACTGGAACTACGCAGGATTCGACGAAAATCCCTTGTCTTTGGCGGTAAAATTTGTTGTCAAATGAGGCAAACGTCACACTAAGATAAATATCAAGCAACTTGATAAAATCACAAATTGAAACGCCTGAGGACTTCTGGAATTCAACAGCACCGCTACTTTCTATGACATCCCTCACGGAAGTTAACAAGGCATCGTGGGGCACCGAATAAAACAAGTCTGCTGCATCCACGGAAAAAACATTCATCATTTTTTTTATTTATAACACACTGCGGACCAAATATGGTCCAAGCAGGAGAGGCACAGTACAAAACACTAAAGTACAAAACTTCGACCTTAAAAAAAAGAAGAAAAAACATACATAACGACGAGACAAGTATTAAAAAAGAACGACCAACACTTATACCACGCTAAATAGGCACAGGAGGAAGGAAGCAACACGCAGTGTCAACAACCCAGCGCGTCACATGCAGCGCCAACCGACGGTTGAAATTAATCAGGGGACGCAAGCAAGGGAGAATCCTGAGGCAGTGCGTTCCAATCATTATTCGTATTCGGAAAAAATGAATGCTTATAGGCATTCGTGCGGGCAAAAGTGGGTTCAGTGTAGTGTTTATGCTTATGACGAGATTTCTTAGAAGTCTGTTTAGTTATGTAATCCTGGAGGTCTATGCCTAGCTTTGAAAAATACAAACGACCAAGAAATTTAGTTCGAGCCGTTTTTCTTCATTCTCTTAAGCCTTCAAGCTTAGCTTCATGCAGCATAGCAGATGGAGAGTCCCGGCGTTTATAGCGGTTATATATAAGGCGCGCGCTAGCCTTTGAACTTTTTCAATTTTTTCTATATCTACCGTTGTGTAAGGGTCCCACACAATACAGGTGTACTCCAACGAAGGCCTCACTAGAGCTTTGTACGCCTTGCTAATCGGTTCACTTCATGATCTTCCTAGTTTGTGTTTTAAGAAGCCTAATTTTTTACGAGCTGCAGAGCATATGTTATTGATGTGCGCCGTCCATTTAAGCCTGTTTGTAATTGTAACGCCTAAATACTTATATTCCACTACTTGTTTTATCATATTGCCTGCCATGTTATAAGAAAATTAGTTTTTTCTTTTATTAGTAACACACATATGCACAGCCTTTTCAATGTTAATCATCATATCCCATTTATCACACCAATCTCTCAGGTACATTCCAGGAAAGTAAAAACAGCGCTAAATTCTACACGAAGCACACAGAAAGACGGACAGGACGGGCGCTGACTCCAACTAAGTTTATTGAAATCGACGTGTAGCATATATATAGCCCGAAGAAGGTGAACGCATGCGCATTCCTTACATGGCAAAAAACACACACACACGGACGATAACCTCTCATAATCGCATATTTTTTAACAATCTGTGCTCACTTCCTCGTAGGGAGATATAAGTGGTGCTGACGCACCTGCCACCCCTCTCTTTGATAAAAAAGGCTTCTGCCAGTTCGCGCGCTTATCTATCTTTACTTCTGGTTAGAATTTTAATGTCCTCAAGTCATGGTGCACAGTTCTTTTTATTTTTATCAATGCAAGAGCGGCAATGGGCGGGTAGGTTTTCGAACGAATCTGATGCGTTCCCTAACGACCTTCTATGTTCCCCGGCACGCTCGTTGACGCAGCGTTCAGTCTGGCCGACGTACACCTTGCCACATGTAAGGGGGATCTCGTAGACCACTCCCGTGGCACACTTTACGTAGGGCTTGGAGTGCTTCCTCCCACACCCAGATGTTTCTTTCGCACCGCTACTAATCTTGGGGCACATCTTGGCCAATTTGCAGGGGGCGGAGAAGAACATGGGGACTCCGTACTTGTTGCCAACTCGTTTCTAATTGCGGGACTCTTTGTGCATGGTTGATGGTTCATGTTTGAAAACAGCGCACAAAAGCGCACACTTTGTGCATATACGGTATCACCACTGGTTTGGCTTCACCGAAAGTTTCACCAAGAAAGATTTTTTACTGTATGATTCGGCTCAGTCTAAAACTGTCAAGAGGGCTATCGCCACCCTTTCTATGGAATCAGCACTCCTCAAGTCGTGCTCTCACATGATGCAGGTGACCTTCCAGGGCGAGGTGAACAGACTGCGTAAAGCAGGGTTCCCTGACCACGTCTTGGCTGCTGTAACCGAGGCATTGCTGCAGAAACTTAAGGGCAAGCCAAAGGGGCAGCGCCGGAAAGAAACTTTCGGTGAAGCCAAACCAGTGGTGATACCGTATATGCACAAAGTGTCCCACAGTTTGAAACGAGTTGGCAACAAGTACGGAGTCCCCATGGCCTTCTCCGCCCCCTGAAAATTGGCCAAGATGTGCCCCAAGATTAGCAGCGGTACGAAAGAAACATCTGGGTGTGGGAGGAAGCACTCAAAGCCCTACGTAAGGTGTGCCACGGGAGTGGTCTACGAGATCCGCCTTAAATGTGGCAAGGTGTACGTCGGCCAGACTGGACGCTGCGTCAACGAGCGTGCTGGGGAACATAGAAGGTCGTTAGGGAACGCATCAGATTCGTTCGAAAACCTACCCGCCCATTGCCGCTCTTGTATTGATAAAAATAAAAAGAACTGTGCACCACGACTTGAGGAGATTAAAATTCTAGAAGTAAGATAGATTAGCGCGCGAACTGGCAGAAGCCTTTTTTATCAAAGAGAGGGGTGGCAGGTGCGTCAGCACCACTTCTATCTCCCTACGAGGAAGTGAGCACAGATTGTTAAAAAATATGCGATTATGAGAGGTTATCGTCCGTGTGTGTGTGTGTGTGTGTGTGTGTGTGTGTGTGTGTGTGTGTGTGTGTGTGTGTGTGTGTGTGTGTGTGTGTGTGTGTGTGTGTGTGTGTGTGTGTGTGTGTGTGTGTGTGTTTTGCCATGTAAGGAATGCGAATGCGTTCATCTTCTTCGGGCTATGTATATGCTACATGTCGATTTCAATAAACTTAGTTGGAGTCAGCGCCCGTCCTGTCCGTCTTTCTGTGTGTTTCGTGTAGAATTTAGCGCTGTTTTTACTTTCCTGAACACAATGTCACACCAACTAGCCCAGCAAAAGGTACTGTTATACATTCCAGGGTTAGCATAATTTTAAATTAACAAATGTCTTGCACGTGGTCAGACCATTTCCTAGAACCTCGCATAAGTATATTATCGCTCTTTGCCCCCTTCCCACGTCATATCTTCCACCACATTTCCGGCCTTCTCACCCTCTCCCTTTGTTCACCTTTTTTTCTTCTTTCTCCTAATCCCCTACTATCAGTTCTCGCAAACCATGACATTCCTGTCACCCCCTCCGCCCCCACCTTCTGGCTTTCTCTGAACTCGAGCCATTCCCCCCCCCCCCCCCTGCCTTGTCCTTCCTTGGAAATGCCCCCCCTTTCTTTCTCCTTCCAGTACCAGCCTATTTTGTTTGTCGTGTTCTCATTTCCCTGTACCACGCTGACTAATCCTCTTATCTGAGTTTTTCAGGTCCACCCAGCGCCAACCCCCCGTCGCAGCGCCTTCAAAGCCTTTGTTCATTACACACCCCCCGGATATAAGTTTTTACACTATTGCAGCTTAACGAATCAAGATTCACCTCCCTCCCCTTCCTGACACGCATCCCCTCTCACACCTCTTTCCTTCCCCACCCCCGGGGCCTTCCTCCTCGGAGCGAAGGCCCTATTTAATCCCTGCCAATGTTGAACGCTTTGCCCAGACGAAGACAAGTCCCCTTGTCGAAACGTTGGCTCAAGCAACCTGAGGTTTTCCCCTCCCTTGTTCATTTTGTGATCACCATTCTGCTAGTAATTTTAGATTTGCGTTCAGCTCGAGTTGGTCCGTAACAGAATTTATGGTTTTAAAAATGACGCAGTGGTCTGCGAACAGTTTAACTGATACAGGGGTCCTGACAAAGTGGACCAAATCATTAATATAAATATTTAATAAGGCTGGTCCTATTACACATCTCTGGGGCACTCCCGAGTAGACATCTAAATTTTCAGAACAAGAGCCGTCTATGTCTATATATTGTTTTCTGTTACTCAAGTACGATATAACCCAATTGATTATTTTGGAAGGTATACCAATTGTTTTCATCTTCAGGATTAATTTATTATGAGGCACCCTATGAAATGCCTTGGAGAAGTCCAAAAATAATATGTCTACCTGGCCATTCATGTCCAGAACTTTAGCGATTTCGTTGATGGTTGCCATTAATTGCGTGTTGGTGGAAGAGCCGTGCCGGAACCCATGTTGCGCTTTATTTAGGATCTTGTTAGTATCTTAGAAGGTATTGAGATATTTCACAGTAATATGCTCGAGCATCTTACAAGAAATACACGTAAGTGAAATAGGTCGGTAGTTACAAATTTCCGCCGGGCAACCTTTCTTGAAAACCGGAACAACACGAGCCAGGAGCCAATCAGTCGGTACTTTACCAAATTTTAAAGACTTATCAAATATTATTCGAAGAAATTTACCTACCAGGTTTGCGTATATTTTAAGAAAAATGGCTGGTATTTTATCCGGACCTGTCGATTTATTTGCGTCTAGCCGTAAAAGCAGTCCAACTACACCTTCCAAAGTTATGGACAGGGTGTCTGATCCATCCGTTGCTGCTGTGAGATTACAACTATTGCGCGGCTTCGAAAACACGCTTTGAAAGTGAGAGTTAAAACAATTCCGCTATTTGCCTGGAGTCTGTAACGACATTGCCGCCTGTCACTATCTGCTCGATTCGTCGAAGACTTTTCTTCCCTAGGAACTGCCAGAATTTTCGTGGTCTGTCGGCAGCAAAACGGCCGAGAGTGGCAGCGAAACAACGTTCCCGAGACTCTCGCAACTTAACTGTGAGTATAGTTTTTAGTTCTGTAACCACCTCGTCATCAGCTCGCTGTAATTTGCTACGGCGCTTCAACCTACGTTTTCTCTGGAGCAGATCTCTGCTTATCCAAGGGTTCCCTAAACCAACCTTTTTCAACTTTTCTGGGATAAAGTTTTGTATGCAGTAGTGACACGAAGATTTGAACTTAGTCCATAATGTGTCAACATCATCGTCAGTGAGGAAGAAAAGGCATTCCTCTAAATAATTAGTAATATGAACATCATCTGCAGCAGAATAGGTTTTAACAACAACAGGCTTCGGTTTACAGGAACTCGCCTTTCTTGGAAAAACACAGGTGAAGTAAATAAGTTTATGATCGGAAATGCCATCTTAAACCTCCGTTACACGTTCCTGAATATGGTTAGAACAAAATAAAAGGTCTAAGATTGAGGAAACAGAATCTGTTACACGCGTTGGAGAGAATACTGTTTGATTAAGGTTAAATGCAAGCAACATATCAAACAACACTTGGAAACTATGGACGTCAACAGGGCCAGACTTCATTTCCGGCCAGTTAATACTGGGAAGGTTAAAATCTCCAGCAACTATTATGTTTTGATCGCGGTACTTCTCTAAGTGATCGTAGAGTTTTGACAAGAATTCTGGCGTGAAACCAGGTGACCTGTAAACACCAGCAATAATGACACTGCTGCCACTAAATTCAACTTTGCACAAAACGCTTTCATGATCTTTATCAACTGCAGGGATCGGGAAGGATAACAGTCCACATTTTACAAGAATTGCAATACCGCCACCTTTAGTTTCACGATCTTTCCGATAACAAACATATGAAGGTGGAATTATGCAACTATATGGGATATCAGCGGGAAGCCACGTTACTGTGATGATGGCTATGTGATTTTGGTTTGGCTTATGGGGTTTAACGTCCCAAAGCGACTAAGGCTATGAGAGACGCCGTAGTGAAGGGCTCCGGAAATTTCGACCACCTGGGGTTCTTTAACGTGCACTGACATCGCACAGAACACGGGCCTCTAGAATTTCGCCTCCATCGAAATTCAACCGCCGCGGCCAGGATCGGACCCGCGTCTTTCGGGTCAGCAGCCGAGCGCCGTAACCACTGAGCCACCGCGGCGGGGATGGCTATGTGAGGATCATATGATAGCAAAATGCATTCAAGCTGTTCTGGCTTATTGCGCACACTTTGCGCATTCAAACAAACGATACGAAGAAGTTTCCGCGAAGGCTCTTGCTTAGTGCAGGAGCATCATTTATCTGTTGTGTTCTTCGTACGAAGTAAGACTTTGCAGTTCCTGTTATTGTTTCACACATAGACATCGTCGTTTCCACGCGTTTGAAGATCCAGGAATCCAAAGCGCATGCCCAGGCAAACCAGGCGGATCAGGTCGGCTGAAGCTTGACGACGGCAGCACGAAGAAAAGGTTAAAAAATGCAGCGCGAAAATACGAGGACAAACGAAGAAGTGGACAGGACAGGCGCTGACTACCAACACATTTATTCAAAGAAACGAGCAGCTTTTATAATGTCATCCAAGGCCCACGTGACCAGATAAAGCAGCAGGCGCGGGAAATCTATCTAACAATGACACAACGTTGCACACAACATGGAAGTAACAGCACATCAAGGCGACGCAACGTCAACCCGGTGCCCAAAAAACTGCATGGCTAAATGACTGGGATGACCAAAAAAAAAAGAGTAACAAAAGAATCAATTACCGTCTACTGCTGTCCACTTATCGTGATGCAATTGGCAGAAAAAAACAACAAAAGCCGAAACAAAACAAAACCGCAAAACTGTGTTGAAGTCGAAGCATATCAGAGTCAAAGAGACAATACAACAAAAAGGAACGCTACGCGAAAGCTGTGTCAAATGCTGGAAGCCATACAGAGTCTAATAGAGGTCTAAGGAACATGTCAAAAAGTTCTAAAGAACAAAAGTCAAGAAAACAGAGACGTAATTAAAGCGGGCCAAGAATACTCAACCCCTTGTCTAAAAGTAAAATTGAAGGGGTGCTAACGCACTTGTCTCCAGCTTTGGCGATCAACCGTGCTTCAATGTTGACTCTTTCTATTTCGGACTTCGCTCGTGCTCTGATGACCGTGCGCTTGAAGAATGGCTCGCACCCTTGGCAAATCTTGCAATGGTCCTCTAGGTGCCCACCGCTTTTGTTGCGCACCTTCCGGCGGTGCTCAAGCAGTCTCTTGTTCAGGCACCTGCCGGTTTGCCCAATATAAACGCTCCCACACTTCAAAGGTATCTCATAGACGACACATGTAGCACACTACGTAAACGGATCAACATGTCTTATAGGGCAAACCTTTTTCTTCTGCTTTGCCAGCAAGGTACAAACTTGTGATAGTTTGCACGGGGCTGAAAAGACGAGATTAACATTGTTTCTTTTTGCGACCTTCTTTAAGTTATGGGACAGCTTGTGAAGATATGGGATTACGGCCAGGGGAGGCCGTTTAGCCTGTTCAGGTTTGCCTGCGTCTTTGCCTTGAACTTTTACCTTCTGTAGACGGGTCTCAGACACACTACGCACCAGTGCTGGTGAGTAGCCAGCACCGTAAAGACGTTGGACTTGTTTCGCAACGCTGCTCTGCATCGTATGGGCACAGATTTTCGTGAGCGCTGCCTGGATGGCGGATGAAAAAATGCCTCGCTTGATCAATTTCGTGTGTGCGCTGTCATGCGGAAGAAGTCCCTTCTTAGAGCGAGGGTTATACGTCCAACAGAGGTGATTTTCTTCAATGCTAAACAGCAGGTCCAAAAACTGTACAGCCTTGCCGCTCGGAGGTTCGCGCGTAAAATTGAGTCCTCCAGAGTGGGATTTGAAAAGGGACCTGCACAGCGATCCCGACATGGTGAAACATGTTGCTTTGATGAGCGCTGCCGTGCCCTCTGAAGTGAGCCGAAGAATCCGGGCCTTTTGTAGTCTTTTCCGTCGACGTCACGCAGCCGTGAATCCAATGCAACGTTCCATTTTAAGTGATAACAGGAGCGGTATCCTGTGACCAAGGCAGTTGTTTCCACGTGTTTGAAGATCCAGGAATCCAAAGCGCATGCCCAGGCAAACCAGGCGGATCAGGTCGGCTGAAGCTTGACGACGGCAGCACGAAGAAAAGGACCTGCACAGCGATCCAGACATGGTGAAACATGTTGCTTTGATGAGCGCTGCCGTGCCCTCTGAGGTGAGGCGAATAATCCGGGCCTTTTGTAGTCTTTTCCGTCGACGTCACGCAGCCGTGAAGCCAATGCAACGTTCCATTTTCAGTGATAACAGGAGCGGTATCCTGTGACCAAGGCAGTTGTTTCCACGTGTTTGAAGATCCAGGAATCCAAAGCACATTCCCAGGCAAACCAGGCGCGTCAGGTCGTCTGAAGCTTGACGACGGCAGCACGAAGGAAAGGACCTGCACAGCGATCCAGACATGGTGAAACATGTTGCTTTGATGAGCGCTGCCGTGCCCTCTGAGGTGAGGCGAATAATCCGGGCCTTTTGTAGTCTTTCCCGTCGACGTCACGCAGCCGTGAAGCCAATGCAACGGTCCATTTTCAGTGATAACAGGAGCGGTATCCTGTGACCAAGGCAGTTGTTTCCACGTGTTTGAAGATCCAGGAATCCAAAGCGCATGCCCAGGCAAACCAGGCGCGTCAGGTCGTCTGAAGCTTGACGACGGCAGCACGAAGGAAAGGACCTGCACAGCGATCCAGACATGGTGAAACATGTTGCTTTGATGAGCGCTGCCGTGCCCTCTGAGGTGAGGCGAATAATCCGGGCCTTTTGTAGTCTTTTCCGTCGACGTCACGCAGCCGTGAAGCCAATGCAACGTTCCATTTTCAGTGATAACAGGAGCGGTATCCTGTGACCAAGGCAGTTGTTTCCACGTGTTTGAAGATCCAGGAATCCAAAGCACATGCCCAGGCAAACCAGGCGCGTCAGGTCGTCTGAAGCTTGACGACGGCAGCACGAAGGAAAGGACCTGCACAGCGATCCAGACATGGTGAAACATGTTGCTTTGATGAGCGCTGCCGTGCCCTCTGAGGTGAGGCGAATAATCCGGGCCTTTTGTAGTCTTTTCCGTCGACGTCACGCAGCCGTGAAGCCAATGCAACGGTCCATTTTCAGTGATAACAGGAGCGGTATCCTGTGACCAAGGCAGTTGTTTCCACGTGTTTGAAGATCCAGGAATCCAAAGCGCATGCCCAGGCAAACCAGGCGCGTCAGGTCGTCTGAAGCTTGACGACGGCAGCACGAAGGAAAGGACCTGCACAGCGATCCAGACATGGTGAAACATGTTGCTTTGATGAGCGCTGCCGTGCCCTCTGAGGTGAGGCAAATAATCCGGGCCTTTTGTAGTCTTTTCCGTGGACGTCGCGCAGCCGTGAAGCCAATGCGACGTTCCATTTTCAGTGATAACAGGAGCGGTATCCTGTGACCAATGCAGTTGCGTCCACGTGTTTGAAGATCCAGGAATCCAAAGCGCATGCCCAGGCAAACAAGGCGGATCAGGTCGTCCGAAGCTTGACGACGGCAGCACGAAGAAAAGGACCTGCACAGCGATGCAGACATGGTGAAACATGTTGCTTTGATAAGCGCTGCTGTGCCCTCTGAGGTGAGGCGAATAATCCGGGCCTTTTGTAGTCTTTTCCGTCGACGTCACGCAGCCGTGAAGCCAATGCAACGTTCCATTTTCAGTGATAATAGGAGCGGTATCCTGTGACCAAGGCAGTTGTTTCCACGTGTTTGAAGATCCAGGAATCCAAAGCGCATGCCCAGGCAAACCAGGCGGGTCAGGTCGTCTGAAGCTTGACGACGGCAGCACGAAGAAAAGGACCTGCACAGCGATCCAGACATGGTGAAACATGTTGCTTTGATGAGCGCTGCCGTGCCCTCTGAGGTGAGGCGAATAATCCGGGCCTTTTGTAGTCTTTTCCGTCGACGTCAGGCAGCCGTGAAGCCAATGCGACGTTCCATTTTCAGTGATAACAGGAGCGGTATCCTGTGACCAAGGCAGTTGTTTCCACGTGTTTGAAGATCCAGGAATCCAAAGCGCATGCCCCGGCAAACCAGGCGGATCAGGTCGTCTGAAGCTTGACGACGGCAGCTCGAAGAAAAGGACCTGCACAGCGATCCAGACATGGTGAAACATGTTGCTTTGATGAGCGCTGCCGTGCCCATAACCAACAGAGGCGTTTCCCTCCAGAAGCCTAACAACATCTTTTGAACTTTTTGTAGCAAAAGGATCATGAACATTAAGCGAGCTCAGATGTTTCTGCAGGAATTTGCTGAGAACAACCTGCCACGTACCATTCTCACTGACCACAGTTCTAAAAGGTATGGATGGTTTGTGCGTTTTTGCTGTAAAAAATACAGAAAGAGCATTGCATTTATAAGTATGAGTTTATTTCAAACAAGCATGTGTGGATACATGTTTTAGGTGTATTGGAGTAAAAGCCGCTCAAAAACAGCTTGACAAAGCTCCCATTACCCTTCTATACTCGGCAGTGCAGGACAGAAAACACAGATCACACTAAAAGATAACAGATAACAAAAATCAGCCAGAAACAGTACAGTAGAACAAAATTTGTGCAAATACAACAATACAAGACAATATTATATGTGCACTTTATATTGGTACTCGTGCAATCAATTTACCGGTGCATTAGAAAAAAAGTTCGTTTAAACTTTTAAAAGAAAATGAAGACCTGGTAATATTTCGTTGTGCAACTTTAAATTTATTTAATGCGTATGGCAGTGCATAGAAAAAATGTTTCAAAGCCATAGTTTATGCGCGGATGTGGAACGTGCCAGGGTTCGCGGCATCGTGTTGTGTAATTTGAGGGATTTTCATGTAATTTAGCGATGTCTCTAAATAACATATTGTTTTCTTTAACCTGAACGTTATAGGACCTAAGAATGCGAAATTCATATATTTTTTCGGTTTTCATGATGTGGTATGTTGAGAAATGGGAGCTAATGTGGGACATAAAAGATACATTCGCTATGGCTCTCATTGCAGCCTTCTGCAATTTCAGATATTTTATTTTACACGCAGACGTTGTGGTTTCCCACACCAAGTTACAGTAGTTAATATGAGACTCGAATAAAGCATGAGATATTGCGATCTTTGTTTTAGTTGGTAATGCGGGTGGAAATTTTCTCAATACTCCTACAACACGACCCAGACAACACCAAACGTCCGCAGGACGTCCCAAAATTAACGCACGTCCCACATCCCTAACGGGACGTCTCTGGGACATCCGTATGAAGTCCGCACTGGGATTATCCCGGAAACAGTCGCGGTTATACGGACATGACGTCCGTATAAAAGCCGCGGTGGGATCATCCCGAAAACAGTCGCAGGTCGGATGTTATAAGGAAGTGTTTATAATCAGAGGGTCAGAATCGTGCAGGTGGCCATACAATTCTCATGAGCGCTCGAGTGGCACGCTCCACTGTCCTTTTCTGACGTCTTTGGCTAGCGGGCTTGATACAGCTGTTTGGAACAAGTAAACAATAATCCATGTCACAAAGTAATAGAAAACCCAGTACTTATTTTTTGAAAGAGCCAAAAAAGCCGTTAAAAGCAGGACGAAAATAAGCAATTCCAAAAACATCCATTAGCTGAAAACAGAAACCCTAAGCTTTAAAACTTCGAAATTAGGGAAGGGCGACCTAATTACTCTAACTGAACCTGGCTCAAATAGCCTAATTCTTGTTTTGTCATAGCTATCGAGGGTGTGCTTACACAATCTTCTCCTCCAAGCTCACAACATAACCACCTTGACGCCAACTGTATTCCCGCCTTCCGACCATAACAGCCACTGACGACGACGGTGACACCACAGCAAAAACAACTGGCCACCTGTTCGTGCTCTTAGAGCAGTGATTGTAAAAATTATTAACACATATCCTTTTTTGCAGTTAATTTTTGTTTTTATTTAGGATCACAGTTTTATTTTTGTCTTAGGTGCATGTTGCATAAAAATGCTCTTTGCTCATTAGCTCAGTGGCACCCCCATCGTCATCGCACTACTGAAACAATGCAAGTTATATTTGCTTAGCTTGGTTATTTGAGACGTGTATTAGCCAGTTCTCCGTTTTTTGGACCAATATTTCAGGTAATTATTGACGTTCCTACTGCATGTTGGTTGAGTAACGAGTGTATTTTTTTTACGTATTCAGCAAGGTTCAAGCGGCGGGAAACACGGATGGCACATGCGGCAAGTGAAGGTAAGTGGCAGTCGGTAGTCCTTGCCTGGTGTGTGAGCCGTGTAGTGTGATTTCTAGCTTTTGAAGTAATTTTAGCGGCGGTATTAAAGTTTAGTGATTAATGCTGGCTCAACATGAGCAGAAGCTTACTGGTGACCAGTATATTAATCTGGTGACACCTTAATGACTACGGTGCCGAGGAGTACTGCTTACAGGCGTGCACGCCGAGGGGCACGTCGTGATAATGAGGTAATAGCGTCGGCTGCTGGCGATGGTGTTGCATACAACCCTTCTTAATCTGATACGTGTGCTGCTGCAAAGCCGCAAGAGCAACTAGATCCTAGCTCGTCGCATGTTCCGTGCCTTCATCATTCGACTGAATATGCGCCTAAAGTTCCAGTTTTAATTTTGATCTCGTTTATTGGTTTGTTCGTGTTGAACGTCCCAAAGCAACTCAGGCTCTCAGGGACGCCGTAGTGAAGGGCTCCGGAAATTTCGACCACCTGGGGTTCTTTAACGGGCACTGACATAGCACAGTACACGGGCCTCTAGAATTTCACCTCCAACGAAATTCGGCCGCCGCGGCGTGGATTGAACCCGCATCTTTCGGGACAGCAGCCGAGCGCAGTAACCACTGAGCCGGGGCGGGGCGGTTTTAATTTTGTATTCTGTTTATAACTGCTGCATGCGCACAGACTTTCTTTTATTAGTTTGTAACCTAGATATATATAGTATTGAAGAGAACTGTTGCAATTTCATTTGAACTGTATGTGTTGTTTGGGCCTTTTGCATCCAAACAATGAGGACATGCATGTTTTTACATATGAATTTTTAGCTGGCGAGGGCCAAATCTGCCCCTGTGTCATATGGAGGGCTCATAATGGAGGGCATATGCATGTTTAATTGTACCACCTAGGGACACCTTACAACAGCGTGCCAGCTGCCTTCAATATGATCAAAACTGACTATAGCAAATGAGTTCCCCACACTGTTAACTTGAGAAATCCTGATTTTATTTTTTGGTCTCATTTCGAACCTAATTCTGTTTTGATCTAGAGAAATCACACGACTGTGCAAGATGGAGACACTGCAATAGAAAAGACATCTCGCATTCTGCGAAGTATTCTAACATGTTCTATTTTACGGTATAGATGATCCAGAGAAGTCGTAAACTTGGGAGGAGTCTGAACGTCTCGTAAATGACTTTTGTAAAGAAAAACTTGGGCTTACTGTTGAATCTGTTTCCAGAGCACATCGCGTGGGACGCTTTTCTTCCGAGAAAAAGCGGCCTATCATAGCCAAATTTTTTAATGAAAGGGAAGTTGACACTGTCATGAGCCGAGGCTATAAGTTAAAAAACACTAATTTAAGCATCTCGCGCGATTACTCCGAAGCCGTTCGCGAAAAACGACGGAAGCTTCTCCAGTTTTCAAAATCTATTAAGAAAGATGGGGATAAAGTGCGACTCGTTTTCAACAAGCTTTTCGTTAACGATGATCTTTACATGTGGAACACCAACGAAAGTCGAGCCATTCTTGTATCAGGGCGCGAGGATGGCGAATGACGTCCTCCCTCCGTTTCCGTTAACCTGAGTTCATCGACCACCTCACCTGCCAAATTACATTGTGGTAATGATAACGAATGGCTGTTTTTGTACACCAACATTATAAGTGTTGTAGCTAACGGTATTGCACTATCATCTTTCATTGATTCATGTCAAGCTTCTTTAGTGGTACTAACTGAGACGTGGCTGAACGACACTATTCATGATGTCAACATCTTTACCAGTGCATGCAATTTTAAATTTTTTCGCTGCGATAGACAATTGCGAAGGGGGGGCGGTGTTCTCATCGCGATAAAGGAAGATTTCATTGCCACACCTATCGTTATCGATTCTTTCCTTGAATGTGTTTGGGTTTCTTTGAATGATGGTGCATTTCATGTCATCATCGGCGTTTTCTACCGTCCTCCCGACATGTCTGGTGCGTTTTCAGATGAATATCATCGGGTGCTCAGTGAAATGTATGCGCGTTTTCCCAATTCCGCTGTTATTATATTTGGAGATTTTAATTTTCCAAGAATTAATTGGTCAACACTTTCCGTAGTGGACACAGATGCAGAAGCACATTCTTTTCTCAGCACTTGCTTTGATTTTTCATTAACACAACTCATTAACCAACCAACACGATCAACTAAAGCCTCTTCCAATGTACTTGACTTAGTTCTCACAAACAAACCTGATATATTTTCAGGCATAACTCATGAGGAACGCATCTCTGACCACGATGTTATCACTGGGCACATTAAATTTCGCGCTAGTAAAAAGATAACTACTAAAAAGAAAATAAGATGTTACGGCAAAGCAAATTTTGATCCAATTAATGCAGAATTACTAATGTTTTCTGATAAATTTTTGCATGATTTCTGCTCTCGTTCTATAGAGCAAAACTGGATCCTTTTTAAAACTGCCCTCAATGATCTCATCGACCAGTTCATTCCCATGTTAACCATTACCTGTGATAGCAGTTCTCCTTGGTTTACCAACCGTCTTCGGCGGCTGAACAACAAAAAGAAAAAACTATACAGACAGGCAAAACTGAATGGTCTTGTGAGTTCACATGACAAATACAGAGCATGTGAAAAGGATTATAAGGCACTATTAAAATCTACTCGGCGCAACTTTTTTTCTCATGACTTGTCTTCCATGCTGAAAAATAATATTCGCCGTTTTTGGCGTGTGGTAAACCCAGTAATTCGACCTGACATCACTCTTACAGATTCTGTTGGTGTTCCCATCCCTGATTCAGAGTGTGCTCAACTTCTTAACGATGCGTTTGTAACTGTGTTCACAGATGAAGATATTACTTCCTTGCCTACATTAAGCGCACTAGTGGAACTAACTATGGACGAGATAGTCATCAGTGAGCCTGGTGTTTTATCTCTACTAAACAATCTCAAAACATCTTCTAGCGCTGATCATATGGGCTTCAATAATAAAATTTTAAGGAATACATCACATAACATTTGTTCCATGTTAACCGCATTATTTTCCCAGTCGCTATCAACTGGCACCATTCCTAACGACTGGCGCATAGCTAAGATAATACCCATTTTCAAATCAGGTGATCGTGCTTCTCCGCTTAACTATCGTCCCATCTCGTTAACAAGTACAGTTTGTAAATTACTCGAGCATGTTATACATACTCAGGTCATCAACTACCTTGAAGATCATAACATTATCTTCGATCATCAGCACGGTTTTCGCAAGGGCTACTCATGCGACACCCAACTTGCCGGTTTTATTAACGATATTCATGCACTGATTGACGCTGGTTTTCAAGTTGACGCAATATTTTTAGATTTTTCTAAAGCATTTGATCGCGTTCCACACCAAAGGTTGTTGCTTAAACTTTCCCAACTGAACATTCACCCTAATATTATTGCATGGATAGCAGATTTTCTCTCATCTAGAATTCAGTTCACATCAGTTAACAACTCTAACTCATGTTACGCTAATGTTACGTCTGGAGTTCCACAAGGCAGTGTACTGGGACCTTTACTTTTCCTCATCTATATTAATGACTTACCCAATTGCGTGACGTCCAGAATCAGACTATTTGCTGACGATTGTGTGCTTTATCGACGTATAACCTGTAACACTGACAGCCAGCCACTGCATTTTGATCTTGAAGCGATAAGCACATGGTGTTCTAATAGGTTAATGCCTTTAAATCTTTCCAAAACTAAGCTCATGTCTTTCACCAACAAGCCACGTATTCCTACCGCCTACTTTCTTGATAACAATAGTGTAGAATTCACCACAAGTTACAAGTATCTTGGCATTAACCTTCAATCCGACTTATCATGGAATCATCATATTAATCTCACTCTTGCCTCCGCTAACCGTACTTTCGGACTTCTCAAACATAATTTAAAAGAGGCCGCGACACATGTAAGAAAACTAGCGTACACCACATTAATCCGTCCGAAACTCGAATACGCGTCTGCCATTTGGGATCCTCATCAGAATTATATCATCAGTAACATCGAAGCCCTGCAAAACCGTGCTGCGCGATTCATCTTTTCTGATTATTCATGTTACACCAGCGTCACCTCATTGAAGACTAAAGCCGAGTTAGATAACTTAGCACTGCGCCGAAAAATTTCCCGTCTATCACTCTTCCACAAGCTTTATCACCATCCTTCCCTTCATGATGAATTCTTTCAGCCACCGCCAGTTATCTTTCCACGTCGCGATCATCCTTACAAAGTTAAACGCATTAACTGCCAGTCATTCCATTATGCCTATTCTTTTTTACCACGCACAATAACCGAATGGAACGCTTTGCCATCAGAAATTGCCACAGAATCTGATCTAAATAAATTCCAACATCTTATGCACTCATGTTTCAACAACTAAAAAGGTATTTTTTTGAGCGTTCTTTTCTTCCGCCCTTGTCTTCTTTTTATTTTATATTTTTTTTGTACTTCAGCGCACCTTTTCCAGTGTCGTCTTTTTCTTTATTTATTTATTTATTTATCATCATACCCACAGCGCCATTGGCTGGCATTACAGTGAGGGGGTAGAAGAAAAAGTACACAAATGCCACCGCGTGCAGGTGGTTACAAAAAAAAAGATAACAATGAGATAGAAAGAACACGGAATTATTATACACAAAAAATGTCACAGCATGGAAGAAAATGAATCATTTGATAATATGGACACTACTTCCTCAGGCAGCTTGTTCCATTCCGAAACAGTTTTGGGGAAAAAAGACATTTTAAAAAGGTCAGTCCGGCACCTGTATTCTTTAACTTTAAGTGAATGATCTCTACGTAAAGACACGTAATCAGGGTTGGCTATATATTTGGTTCTGTCTATTCCAGTTCAAGAATGAAATATATTATGAAATAATTTTAAACGCAGTACCTTCCTACGTTTTTGAAGTGAGTCCCAACCCAAAGATTTTTTCGCGCTCGTTACACTAAAATATCGCCCATAGTTATTGAAAACAAAACGAACGGCCAAATTCTGAACTCTTTCTAGCTTTTGAACGTCAAGCAAGGTTTTCGGATCCCAAACTGTGCAAGCATACTCAAGTATGCTTCTAACGTTTGTATTATACAGCAGTTCTTTAGTCTTTAAAGGGAAAAGTTTAGCGTTACGTCGCAGGAAACCTAAAACACGACAGGCTTTGGCAGTAACGAAATGAACGTGACGATGCCAAGACATTGAACTTGTGAAATATACACCAAGATATTTGAATTCCAACACTGAAAGCAGTCTGCTATTATTTATGTTATAAGTGAAAATATGGGGAACCTTCTTTTTAGTGAAACACATATGTACAGATTTTTGTAAGTTAATATGCATTCTCCAGTTCTCACACCACTGGGCCACTTTACACAAATCCTGTTGTAATGCATCGCAGTCACTTTGATCGTTAATAATTCTATACAATACACAATCGTCCGCAAAAAGACGCATGTATGAAGAAATACCTGAAAAGATGTCATTCATGTAAATTATGAACAGTAATGGGCCCAAGACGGATCCCTGAGGCACCCCTGATGTTACAGCCACCTCATGCGATTGTTTCCCGTTGACAACAACACATTGACGCCTAACGCTCAAATATTCCTTTATCCACCTAATAACGTTCTCATTTATGTTGTACCAGTATAATTTTTGTATTAATAAGGAATGTGATACAACGTCAAAGGCCTTCTTAAAATCTAGAAAAATACAGTCAACAGAATATCCCTTATCTAAAGCACTTGACAGGTCATGTACAAATTCGGTAAGCTGGGTGACACACGAGTAACCACTGCGAAAGCCATGTTGATTAGTATTTAATAATGAATGTATACTAAGATGATTCATAATACTAGTATAAAACACATGCTCTAAAACTTTGCATAATACACTGGTCAAGGACACTGGTCGATAATTTGAAACAACATTCCTAGGTCCCGATTTATGTATAGGTACAACATTGGCAAGCCTCCATTCATCAGGCAAGGAGCCTTCCTGTAATGACTTTGTGAAAAGAATTTGAAGGTACCTTGACAACGCAAAAGCGCAAGAAGAGAGCAGGATCGTGGGTAAGCCGTCCGGACCGGTGGCACTGTTATCTTTTAAGCGTTCTAAGAGCGACACAATTCCTCGCTGATCAAATTCAATGTTCTCCATGGGTTCCGTACAGTTCAAGGCAAGGCGAAAATCGGCAGGGCTATTGCTGTCCTCAGCAGAAAAAACTGAGCTGAAAAACGTGTTAAAGCACTTGGCTTTCTCCAGATTATCATGAACGATACTTCCGTTGTGATCGAGTGGCGGGATAGACAATTCATCCTTTCTGTTTTTTTTTATGTACTGCCAAAATTCTTTAGGGCGATCCTGGATACGCATGTCGAAAGACTGAAAGTAGGTAAATTTAGCCTCTTTGACCGAAGCATTCATATCCTTTGCAATCTTTTTTAACTGATCCATGTTATCTTCCGACGGATTTCTTTTGAAGCGCGCATATAGTTGTTGCCTCTTTTCAACGACTCTGCGCAGCGCTTTTGTGAACCATGGCTTGCTTTTGCTGCGACGTTTCGTCATCACCCATGACGGCACATGCTGCTCACGCAAATCAAAAAGTTTGGCTGTCAGTGTGCGCCACAGCTCATCAACGCTGAGTGAATCAGACAATGTTTCGTACACATCGACATAGGATTCAAGTGCCCAGGCTATCTCGGGGAAATTTGCCTTTCGGTAACTGTAAATGCGCCGATTGCCACAGTCTTCAAGTTTAACATACTGAAAGCTCATTTCCGCTAAAACACAACTGTGATCACTGATACCGGGCACTACAAGGGTAGAACAAGCTGCCGATGGTTGGTTAGTGAATAACAAATCCAAAACATTGTTGCCACGGGTTGGCTGCAGCACTAATTGGGATAAGCTGAATGAATTGCACAGATTTAACAATTCTTTGCCTACTGCGGAATTGGCTCTAGACGGAAGACATCCTGAGCTCCAGTCTAATTCAGGAATGTTAAAGTCACCTCCAACAACTAAACAGTCAGTTTTAACAGTTTCAATCATATCAGTTAGGTCGCTGATGGGTTCAAGCTGATTTCCAGGTGGCCTGTAAAACGAGCAAACTGATAGTAATTTACCATTTAAAAGTCTAATTTGAGCCCATACTGCCTCACATGTCCCAACATCAATTTCCATCTTACGAGAACTAACTAAGACGTCCACCAGTATAAATACGCCTCCTCCGTGCCTGTCTCGATCTTTTCGATAGCTGATATAGTTACTCGGAAAAACTTCGCTATCGCTAACATCCCCATCCAGCCATGATTCACATCCGATCACAACGGAAGGTCTCGCCATGTCAATTAGACCATGTAGCTTGTCCACTTTATTCTTAATACTTCTGCAGTTTAGTACTAGAATCGACAAAACAGAGTGATCCGGCTTAACTTGTCAAGAGGCTCGAACTACCTGCCCCTGAGATTCGTCGTAAATGTACTTGACATTATTCAAGTAAAGGACATCGTATTTCAGATGTGCTTTGCCATTGGGTCCCTTGCGAGGTTTGGCGTAGTCCCATAGCATTTTCCTCTTGTTTCGTACTAGTTCAGAGAAGTCCTCTGAAATGCTAGTAGAACTTCCTTTCAATTTCTTCGCATTTGACAGAACAGCCTCTTTCTCTTTGAATGAACTAAAATTAACAATTATTGGGCGAGTTCCTTCTGAACGGAACCGTCCGAGACGATGGGCACTTTCGATTCTGGGGTCAATTCCCAGAGTAGATCTACACAAATCTAGGACAAGTTTTTCAGAAATTGGTTGTGACTCGCGTTCATCCTCGTCCTTAATTCCATAAAAGAGCAGATTGCACCGTCGAGATCGATTTTCAAGATCGTCCACTTTCTTCATCAGAGTCTGCCACTCGGAACGCTGTCTTTCACTACTCGCCCTACAGTCCTCGACAGCGGCCCTCATTTCCTCAAGACCTGCAATCTTTGCTTCTAAATTGGCCATACGGGCATTCAGATCCGACATAGCTGTTTTGTTTTCATCCTGATAACTCTCGATAGTTGCAAGTTTTTCCTTAATTTCTGTCTGGCCTTGCAAAAGCTGCTGCAGGATTGCATCGCTAGGTCCTGGGTTAACTTCTATGTCGCCGCACAAAACCAGAAGCAAAAGTAAAACGCAGCTCTTCGAAATAAAGAAAAACGACACCTTCTGCGTAACATGGGTCTGTGTGCTACAGAATGAGAAGAAACGCATGCATACAATACAGGGGGTGGAACCGGCAAAGCATACACTAAACATATATTGAAATATGTGTCACTAACCTGCGTGAAAAGCAGTAAATGCGTGAGCGGCAACGCCATTTCGGTATCGCCGGTTCCACGCCCCAACGATGAAGTGACGATTCCCGCCTTTTGTAGAGTGTAGTGGCACGGGCTGTAAAACCATGGTGGGTTGACTGGCACCGCACAATGTCCAAAATCGGCTGCGAGGCACACACAATCGTTTAAGTCGACCGTGGTTAGCACAGGTGAAAGCTTGGTGAAGGAACCAGTATCCAGCGTAGACGAATCATGCACAGCAGACAATTCCTCGGCATGAAAGCAGTGACTTGAATAACCAGCGATGAATACCTGCGTGAAAAGCAGTAAATGCGTGAGCGGCAACGCCATTTCGGTATCGCCGGTTCCACGCCCCAACGATGAAGTGACGATTCCCGCCTTTTGTAGAGTGTAGTGGCACGGGCTGTAAAACCATGGTGGGTTGACTGGCACCGCACAATGTCCAAAATCGGCTGCGAGGCACACACAATCGTTTAAGTCGACCGTGGTTAGCACAGGTGAAAGCTTGGTGAAGGAACCAGTATCCAGCGTAGACGAATCATGCACAGCAGACAATTCCTCGGCATGAAAGCAGTGACTTGAATAACCAGCGATGAATACCTGCGTGAAAAGCAGTAAATGCGTGAGCGGCAACGCCATTTCGGTATCGCCGGTTCCACGCCCCCTTTTTCTTTTTCTAGCGGTGCTGTTATTTGTGCTCAAATTTTGCTGTTATGTGCATTGTTGCGACCCTTTCTGTGAATGCCTATTTATGATTAATATTTTGTGATTTCTATTTTATTTTAGTGCAATATTTTTAACCTTATAACAATGCTTTGTACTTACTCCCCCCCCCCCCCCCCCCATGTAATACCCTCAAATGAGGGCCTTTGGGGGTATTTTGAATAAATAAATAAATCTGAACTGGCTTCAGCTACAGCTGGTATGGCGACAAGGGAAGAACAGGCTCTGTGAGCTGAATATATGCAAAATCATGTGCGGTAAATATTATTTGGAGGAAGCTATTTCAAATCTTAAAGGAACACATATATAAAATTTTAAACTCAAATAAGTGATCCGATCTGTGTCTGGGCACAAAGGATTTTACTATTCCAAATTCTCTGATTTCACTGATTCCACATGCCAAAAATCATTGACAGAAGAGCTGTTAGCCAATGCTGACATCGATCACCTATATATGGACTGGTTGGCAGAGTCACTAGCAAAACATGGGGTAAGTCCTAACCATGCCATCACATGATGCCATAATGGACTCCTGCACTGGCATTGACCTGACAGAGACCAAAAGTACTCATATAAAACAGTTTAACTTTTCACACTGTGGACTAGATATTTAAGCTCATTTCCAGGATTAATAGGCTTTTACGTCTCATTAAAAGCAGAAAAATGAACACCCCAAAACACTGTGTCTGTATCCTTTTAAGATTTCAAATATAAATCAGATCACAGAATCAATATCTACAGGAAGTGTTTATAATTGAATTTGTAGGTCTTGGTAGGATTGCGTCAAGACCACTGATATTTGCTTCGAAAAAAAAAGCCAAATTTTCATTGTTTATTTTCATTCTGCACATTCACGCACTTCACAACTAGCCACATGGATTTTTGTTGTCATCTGGTTCATTGGCTCATTGCTGCATTGCCATGAATGTTACCACAGGTTAGAACAAGCTAGAATTACAGCTTTCATAGTGTACATTTGGGATTGTTTTCATACTGCCTGCACAGAAGGTCCAGCAATGGAGTTAGTGATAAGATGTGTAGAAATATGCCATCCTTTGTTACTCAAGCCCATGCCCTTTGCCTGCTGGTTCAAAATTAAGGAAATGCAGTAAAGTTTGGCTACAAAAATTTTTAAGGGTGAGATATATTTTTCTATATTCTATATTTTCTATATTTCTATATTTTTCTATATTTATTCTATATTTTCTATATTTCTATATTCTATATTTCTATATTCTATATTTTCTATATTTTTCTATTCACTTAAAGTTAAAGAATACAGGTGCCGGACTGACCTTTTTAAAATGTCTTTTTTCCCCAAAACGGTTTCGGAATGGAACAAGCTGCCTGAGGAAGTAGTGTCCATATTATCAAATGATTCATTTTCTTCCATGCTGTGACATTTTTTGTGTATAATAATTCCGTGTTCTTTCTATCTCATTGTTATCTTTTTTTTTTGTAACCACCTGCACGCGGTGACATTTGTGTACTTTTTCTTCTACCCCCCCACTGTAATGCCAGCCAATGGCGCTGTGGGTATGATGATAAATAAATAAATAAATAAATAAATAACATATACCCTCTCATTTGTATACAGGTTGCCTAACCGACCAGCAGACCTCAACTCAGGCACAGCAAACTACGCTGAAAGAAATCGAAAAGGCAGCCATGTCATGGTTTCGGCATGCAACTGAACGGGTAATGCGCAAGAAAACTGGCGAACAAAGCTTTGCTCCTGAGCAAAACTGAATGGTGAGTGTGTTGCTTGTGCTACATTTTTTTGTCGATATTAACATCTTGGGTCGAGGATTTTTCATTAGAAACTGTTGATATTTTTCCTGTGACACTGTGCTGAGAGGTGACCGGTTTTGAGAGAGCACACAATTCAGTAGATCATTTCAATAGATACTGTCAAAACTTCTGCATATCAGCCTGTGTAGTTAGGTAGAATCATGAAATGTGTCTTTAGGTTAACTTGGGTATTCTTTGCCTGCTAAGTCCTCACGCACCTCTCTTTACTTGGCTGTCTGTTTGTGGTGGTTTTACTCCTGGAAGTATGTACATTTACTTGTGCAAGGATTAATTCCTTGCCGCAAGTACCATTTGGTGCCAACACCATGTGAAGATGCTGCAATTTGTATATTGTGCTGCAAGTTTCTTTTTTTTTTTCAAATGCAGTCAGTGATGGAAAAGAAAGGGGAACTGAATGAAGTGTCTATATGTATTGGGTCTTTTTTTGTCTTCCTTCCAGCAAGGCAGCCTATTTCAGCTTTGACCCACGTGGCAGGATTTCTGCTCTGTGTGTATACATGACTGTTCTTTTCAATGACACTACAGCAGAATCGAAAAGAAGACTGCCTAGAATGAGAAGCCAAGCAATATCTTGAAAATGTGTCACTTTATTGATACCTAGCAGTTGTAGTATACTTAACTGTCTAGAAATGCGATGCTTTGTGCATGAACAATTTTTTTTCTCTGACCAAGCTGGGCATTTTGTTGGCCATCTGAAATTTGCTTGTATCGAGCTATACTTCTTGAATAAACAGCGCGAACGAAGACGAGCACAAAAGACAAGAAAATGGACGACACAGCGCTGTGTCATCCATTTTCTTGTCTTTTGTGCTCGTCTTCGTTCGCGCTGTTTATTCAAGATGCTTAACCAACTAGCCCGCCAAAACGTGTTAGAGCTATACTTGCTGTTTTGGTCTGTAGTCTCACTATGCTTGTGTAAATTAAATTTGTTCCTGACTGCTACTACTAAAGTTATTTTTCACCCCCATAGTGCGTTTGTATTGCTGTTCCAGCAAAAAAAAAAGAGGATATGTGGATTTTAATGACTTTTATGGTCTATGTAAGAGACGACCATAATTCCTGTGGCTTGTAGCAGTCTTATAACTTGTTAAGGTTAATATCATATTATATGCAGCGTGTTTTATATTTTTTTCTTCTGGCCGTGCTAGTTGCCTTAAACCCCATCTACTCCTTGTGCACACTTGTGTGCTTTTTATTTCTAGTCCTGTGCTTGCTGAAATGTGATTCTGAATGGTAGTGCTTGTGTCAAAATTTTAACCTCTGATCTGTGTGCATGTATTGCTGTTATAGCAAAAAAAGGCTCATTTGTGATTTAATAATCTTTATTGTTTTGAGTGAGACAAGCATAGTTCCTGTACCTTGTAGCAGTCAGACAAGCTGTCTTATTTTATTCATTCCACATGCAGCTTAACTGAAGTGTTTATCTTCTGGCCATGCTAATTGCCTTGAAGGCCACCTACTACTTATGCACAGCTATATACCTCTAGTTGCATGCTTGCTGAAATTTGATCCTGACAGATAGTGCTTATGTTATTATTTTTATCTCTAACCTGTGTAGTTGGGTTGTATTGCTGTTATAGCAAGAAAGGGTCATTTGTGTTTTAAGAACATTGATTATTCTAAATAAGACAATAGCTCCTATGCCTTATTGCAGTCACATAATTTGCCTCATTTTAGCTATGCTATGTGCAGTGTGATCGAGATTTTTTCACCTCTGCTGCGTATGCTCGTATTGTTGTTTCAGTAAAAAAAAAGTTGCGTTTGTGTTTTTAGTTTGGTTTTTTGGCGTTTTACATCCCAAAGCGAACCAGGCTATAAGGGATGCAATAGTGGAGGGCTCCAGATAATTTCGACTACCTGGGGTTCTCTAGTGTGCACTGACATCGCAGAGTACACTGGCCTCTTAACTTTTCGCCTCCTTCGAAATGGGACTGCCATGGCTGGGGATCGAACCCGCGTCTTTTGGGTCAGCAGCCGAGCACTATATGACCAATGAGGCACTGAGGGGCACATTTGTGTTTTGTTGCGTTCATTATTTATAAGACAGTCATATAATATTTATGCCGTACAGTACGCCGCTACTGTTTGTTTTAATGTCATGCCCTTTGCAGTGCAATTAATATTTTTTGTTCTTACCAAGATAATCATCCCGAAGCCTGTTTAGACCTTATATGACTTATAGGTATATACCTGCTGTTTTAGCCGTATAGTTATTTTACATCTCTCTATTTTGCAACTCTGCATCTGGGGTTGGTTTGGTTGCTTATTGTATTTTAATCCAACTGCTTCAAGTTTGAAAACGTGATAATTTTGGCTCATACTAACCAGACAAGCTAAACAAAATTAATGAAGCCTATTACACACATTGCGAAGGAAGGTCTAAGTGCCCACCATCTATGACCTTGCTCTCAATAACGAGAAATGCCTGAGAGGAGCTGTTAAAGCTGTGTTAGTGCTTCCTTTATGTGAGTTGTTCTGTTTCATGTGCTGTTATTAAAAAGTAAAATTCAGCTGAGACGTAGCATTCGGCCTGATCATCAGCATGCCCCATATATTTGAATAAAACTATTTTAGCCAAAGCTTTGTGTTTTAAATCACAGTGCAGCATAATCCAGGCCTGTGTTCTAACTTTGTGTCGTTTTTACTATAGCATCGCTCTCGGCCATATGCAATTGGCTGAAATGCCAGAAGCTGAAGCTGGTTCTGTTGCGGCTATGAGGCACTGCTTCTGCTTCTGGTATTTTGGTCAGTCATGCGTGACCAGTAGCGACACCTTTGAAAAGGACACGAGGTTCTATTGGGTCCTGGCGAAGGAAAAAATAAAAATAGTAACGTCCTATTGCAGTCCGGCGAAGGTCCTAAAAATGTACTCGTCAGACATCCGAAGGACTTCTTTCGGCGTTTCACTTCGGATGTTTTCAGAATTTTTTCGGGACATCCGCGGGATGTGCGTAAAGTCCTGCCGCGGACTTCCCAAGGACGTCCTTAGGATGTAGGTGTGTTGTCTGGGCGAGCTAGCTTAGTGGTTATCAGGTCGACGTGATTGTTCCATAGCATGAATTCGTTAAAATAAACGCCTAGTGTTTTTACAGCACTAACAATTGCTATTACTGTTACTGATGCCGTTTACCAGCCTACTTAATTCTAAGTCCTTACACATCAAGATCGCCTTCCCTTTTACCCTCGTTGCGCTAGGTTTGAAAGCAACAAAGTTCTTGGCAATCGCTTCACCTGCTCTTGTTCGGAACCCTGCCTCGGGGAGCACCACGAAGTCATCACCCTTGTCAGCTTGGAGAAGCCGGCAGCAGTGCTGTCTGAAGTAGGACGCAACTTTTGCCATGGGATCCTTGCCTGGTCCAATGGAGCAGCGACTTGTAGAAGTATCGCTTACGCAAAAATCGCCCTTTTTCTTTATATGGTAAGCTTCCCGTAGTTTACGTGCAGTTTGATCTTTACTTTTGCCTAGAATCCTTGCACCTTCAAAATGCGGCGAACAATCCTGGCAAGACCTGCAATGTTTTACCAAGTTAACATCTTCATCTCTCTCTAAATTTCTTTCATGCTCCCTCAATCGATCGTTGACACATCTGCCAGACTGGCCGACATGGGCTTTTCCGCATGAAAGTGCATGGAATTTCATATACCGCTCCTGACTGGCACTGTACATGGGGCTTGGTATGCTTTTTCCCGTATCCAGCTTTAGTAGCCTCCTTACGGCAGATACGAGGGCATAGTTGGCCGAGCTTTTTCGGATCCGAAAAAACGAGCGGCACCCCAAACCTGTTCGCTACTTTCTTCAAGTTATGCGAGACTGTGCAGGTAGGGGGCAACTTCCGGCGTTCGTCCTGTTCCGGCGTTCGTCCTGTCTCGTCTACCTTCGGCCCTGTCTTTTTAGCCGCTGGAATGTCTCACAATAGAACTTCCGGTCACACAGTGCGCTCAACTTCCCTCGTCTTCGTGGACGTCGCGCTCTTCTTCACCTTTTATTGCGAAAGCATTACTACGTCAGGTGTCGCCTCTTCGTGGCACCGCAGCCCACCCTTCACGGTCGGTGGTCGGCCATGTGACTACTGACGTCGTACCAGAGCGAGAGATGGGGCACCAAGTCGGCTCTTCAGCGCGCCGCAGCTAGAACTTCGCGGCCGGTCGACCACCTGGGAACGGCGGCAAGTGATTGACGTCATACAAGTTGCAAGAGCTTGCAGGCCTTGCTGCGGTGATGGATGTGTGTTGCAGGTGTGGTATGACGTCATCCGCAGACATCCGGGCTCTATCGGGTGCAGAGAAAAGTACCGGCGCCTGCTCGCCGGTTCTTCGGTATAGCTACGGAAGACTTCGGACGCGAGTCAAGATTCTTGTGTTGTGTTACCGTTTAACCTGATGGAGGCTATGGATATCGAAGATGCTACAAGTTACACCATATTGCTTTCGCAAGGCTTAACCAAAGCTAAGCCCCAGCAATTTTTTCAGAAGGGTTTCGGCCACAGCCATCACGATCGACTGAGCATGGAAAGGGGCTGACCTTCACTTGCGAAGCTCCAAACGAGAATTTTCTACAGTTTTTAGATATTGGTTTAAAGTTCGGTGGGGATCACGTGCGTTGGCGGTACTCTTCACGTGTGCAGAAACGACTTTTACCATCTGATTCTGCACACTCTAAAATAATTAAAAGAAGCACTGCCAACTTATGCCTAGAATCTGCACTGGATAAATCGTGCGAACATGAAATGCAGGCCAGCTTTGACGGCCAATTGACAAGAATATTGGATTCGGGCTGCCCTCAGTCGATCGTGACGGCTGTTGCCGAAACCCTTTTGAAAAGGCAAAGAAGAGCGCGACGTCCACGAAGACGAAGGAAGTTGAGCGCACTGTGCGGCCGGAAGTTGCCCCCTACCTGCACACAGTCTCGCATAACTTGAAGAAAGTAGCGAGAAGGTTTGGGGTGCCGCTCGTTTTTTCTGCTCCGAAAAAGCTCGGCCAACTATGCCCTCGTATCTGCCGTAAGGAGGCTGCTAAAGCTGGATGCGGGTAAAAGCATACCAAGCCCATGCACAGTGCCAGTCAGGAGTGGTATATGATATTCCCCTGTCATGCGGAACAGCCTATGTCGGCCAGTCTGGCAGATGTGTCAACGATCGATTGAGGGAGCATGAAAGAAATTTGGAGAATGACGAAGATGTTAACTTGGTAAAACATTGCAGGTCTTGCTAGGATTGTTCGCCGCATTTTGAAGGTGCAAGGATTCTAGGCAAAAGTAAATATGAAACTCCATGTGAACTACTGGAAGCTTACCATATAACGAAAAAGGGCGATTTTTGCGTAAGCGATACTTCTATTCTTTTGTATAAAGCAGAATGTGACCTTTTCTCTGCCACACGATAAGATGTTTCTCACGCTGTGATAATGTTTTTTTGTTGATGGTTACATGTCTACGTTACTGCGCGCGCATTCGCGGGGGAACCATTATATTTCTCATTGCTGGCGAAATAGAATTAGTTGTTGAGTGCAGCGTTTGTCCGTGTCGTGGGTGGTTCTTCCTTTGTGCTCGTCATTTTTTACGGTGCAGTTATGTGGAAGCAAAGTAACCAACTTGCCCACAAGCTCGTTTTACTAAAACCTAGTGCTAATCTTCCGACAGCTCTCTGATTTACTTCTAATCTTGACTGAACTTCTGCCCTTAAGCACAGAACCGCGTTCCCGAAAGTAAGCCCCGGCACCATTATTCATTTCCAAATACCTCTCAGTACTTCATATTTGTTGTACCCTCGTAAAGCTCTATGTTTCATTATCCCGTCATCTCTTCGTCCTTTTGCCCTAAGAGACTGTTCGTGCTTTTTCGCGTAATATGTCCTTGGTTTAACCATATACCGAGGTATTTGTATTCGGCCACTCTGGGTATTTCATGGCGTAGCATTGTTAGCACCTGATCAATTGTATCGTTGGATATCATCACACCTGACTTAGTTTTCGCTAAAACTGAAAGCAAGAGCGTCTCCTTCGTCTCCACAACAATTAACCAGAGCTTCCATACCTTCCCGGCTATCTGCTCACAGTGCAATATCGTCCGCATACATTAAACTCTTCAGTCTTTGCTCAACGACATTTCGCCCTAATCTTTAAGACAGATTATAACCTAGATTACTTGCTTGTACACTTCTTTCCATATTTATCACATAACGCATGAACAGCAGCGGTGATATAGGACAACCTTGCCTTAATCCTTTGTGTACCTCTACTGTTTTTTTATTTTATTTGTTTATCAAATACTGCCAGCTGTCCTTCGGCGGCCAAGGCAGGAGGGGGTACAAACAAAAGATAATAAGAATACACTCTTGGCGTTCGCATGAAGTAATAAAAAGAACACTTCATAACCAAAAGAACAACATCAAAAGAAGTTAAGCAGTACATGGTAGATATGCTGTTGGGGGGAGAGCAGATATGAGCAGCAAGAATTGTGATGAAGCACGAAGAAAACACATGCACAAAAAACAACAAGACAAAAGGTACAGGCGCCCAATTCTTTAACTGGCGTGCGCGAGCGGCGACTATTCTGTGCGTGAGCGCCATATGACGGGACGAAGTTGGAAACAGGATGAGGCTAAGCGCATGCTCACAAAGCACGCTCGGCTGGGCCCGTCGTCTGCCAGGCTGTTCCTTCTTAAGGACGTCACCCCTTATTAGCGCGTTTCGACGAGCAGTCAGCGTGAGTAGACGAATGGTTTTGCTCGCATTTTACGTTCCGAAGAACAGCGTTGTAGAAACCAAGCGAAGAAATAAAACTGAAAGTTAGGCCGAACACTCCCAATCATGCGATAAGCCCGAGAACACATATCGTTCATGTGTTATTTGCTGACGCGAAAGCTTTTTTTCATCTGCACGAAGGGCGCTTATCAACACTCTGCGTGCTTTATGCTTCAGCGTGGCGACGAAACTAAAAGGCCGCTGTGAAACTGAAGTGAAGCTGCTCTGCAGCCGTGCTCGCAGCAGTTCGGAACAGTTATCATGATGCCACTACGTGCATGTGAAGCGACAAGGCTCTGAATTATAGGGATGTCATTGGGCGGCTCATCGCAGAAGGAGATGCTAAAGCAACTGGAGTGGCTGGGGCTTCAGTGGGCAGAATCATACGTGCCTACTGGGACGAAGGTCGGATCGAAGATGCTCCTCGCTACCTCACCAGGAAAACAAAAGAAGACTTGCAGATTGTTGCCTGAGCTAGTGATAACCCTTTCATAACGATAATGACACATGTTCTCCATTCATAATGATAACGACCCGTGTTCTCCGATGAGGAATTTAGAGCGCAAAAGAAACAAAGACAATGTGGAGACGTGGACGAGACAAGCGCTCTAACTTCTTCATCATGAACTACCCCAAGCAACCACCAATATCCTTCAGACGGCCGACAGAGGTCTATTTCGGATGTTCTGTACGTCCGCTGAACATCCGCAAATAGCCGGTAGATGTCCGTCGGCCGTCCGAAAGGTGGCCAAAGGTAAACGGTTCGCCCGCCGACGGACGTCCAGTTGAGTACGTCCATTGGCGGATTTTTCTCGAATATTCGCATATATGGTGCATGCGTGCTTTTTTCACTCCGCGCAATGCAATAAAACCAAGAACAATTTGATGCATAGCACGCATATTTTATTGTGGTTGATGATACATCAGCAGAGCAATGGGTTACATTCGGAAAATTTCTTAAATGTGACTCTTCAAGTGTGGCAAGCTTGGGACACACATCCGTAATCTTCCCACCCACAGGATTTCTGAAATAAAAAAGAACGCGGCTAACATCAGTCATGTGAAACAAATGGCACAATGCAGAAGCCCAAGTAAAAACATTGGAACCAATTAATAGAAGTGTTTAATGCTGCAAGTATAACAGACAATGCACTTTAACAAACACCTCAATAAATATAAGTCAATAAGAGCTCTCACTTTTCCACACCATATTTTACAATGTATCCGTTCTTTATTTATTATCATGGGCCTTAGGGCACTAAGCTGCGCAGCACTGTACGCGACTGTGCGCAGAAAGCCGCAAAGCTTCCGTTGCGAACCACTGCGACCTCACGTGCGAACATAGCGATGCCTTAAAGATTAACAAGATGCGAAAACACTCCGTCCCGAAACTTTGAAGAGGAGTGGGAATTAGTCGCGCGAGCTGAGGGCTCCCGCAGCTGTGTGATGTAGGCTCCCGAAAGTGTGAGAACAGCACACACTTGGGGAAGCCATCTCCTCGCGCTTACTGCTCCCACTGTCCTGTGAACGAATGTTATATGAGCATGCTGCATTGTCCTAGAAGCAAAGTTCCAAGAAGTGTACTGGATACATACCTTCGTAGGCAATCACATGTGCACTAAGCCTTCTTTACACCAAGGTGGACGCAGTACGGGATTCCGGTGTTCCAGAAGAGCTTCAGGCGCTTCCCGTATCTTTCGAATTGCTTAAGTTACATTCAACTTTCGTCCACAGACAGAACAAAGCCACATTTTATAATAACAGAGCTATAAAGATCTGCGCGGCAACACTACGCGACATATCAACAACAGCGCTACGGAGCCGTACTGATGGATTGGATTGGTCTGACCGCGAACTGACATCTATGATGATGGTGATAGCAGAATGCACGGGAGTTTTGATGCTTACGAATGGTTTCAATGGCAAGTTTAGCTAGCAAAACAGTGGACATGTCGCGCAACTCCTCTAATTTGGAGAAGTTTTATAAATATAAAACTAGTCATTGAGTTCTTGCAATATTCTGCAACACCTGCTTCTCCTCTTCGATAAATTTAGCTCGTTGGCGGCTCTTGCACTGCAGGTAGGAGTGGAATCGTACCAATTTACAAATGTCTTCGCGTCAAACCCTCCAACTGATGCAAATAAAACAGTATACATACACGAAAGACTCGAATTTTCTGTGAAATAAAAAACGTCCATACTCATGGCCTGGGATAATACTCGACCTTGCATCCTTCGGACGTCCACCTCGTCTCTCATGCGGATATACAAAAGTGGACACTGTCCGTACGTCCGGCGGATGTACGAATACGGATATCCGAAATCGGATTGTGTTCGTACGTCCGATGGACGTCCGATCTCGGCAAAGGACGTTCGGATCTAGCTCGTACGTCCGACGGATATCTGTGGTTGCTTGGGACCAACAGGCCCAAATTACTACTCTGCTGAACCATGTTCTCCGGCTTATTGCATGATTTGGTGTGTTCGGCATATCTTTCAGTTTTATTTCCTCGCTTCGTTGCTACAACGCTGTTCTTCGGAACGTAAAATGCGAGCAAAACCACTGGCCTACTCACGCTGCCTGCTCGAAGAAACGCGATAAAAAGGGATGACGTCCTTAAGAAGGAACAGCCTAGCAGACGACGGCCCCAGCTGAGCGGGCTTTGTGAGCATGCGCTTAGCTTCATCCTATTTCCAACTTCGCTCCGTCATATTCCGGTGACGAACAGAAAAGTCGCCGCTCGCGCACGCCAGCTAAAGATTTGGGCGCCTGTACAGTAGAGTGCTAGGGATCGTTTTGCCAGCTATCGGAAGGAGCACTTTCTGCAATGCTTATGTGCGCGAAAAATGAAGCAACGATATGGCGCGTTATGCGAAATGATTTTTTAGAGCAGTTAAAAATGAGTCGATCGATGACATGTTCACTATTTCAGGTGGAAGTGCATTCCATTGTGCTATGGTTCTCGGAAAGAAGGAGAAGCGGTGCGCGTTGGTTCTAGTTAGTGGCATAGAATTGTTTTCTCATATTACCATCTGGTTAATCTGGTTCTGTTAAACTGTATGAAGGTGTTAACACCCATTTTTGTTCTATTGTTGTTTATGTTATGAAGCATCTGCAACCGATGAATCCTACATCTTGTTTCGAGTGTTGGAATGACGTTTCTGTCCCTAAGATTACTGACAGATATATTGCCGCCTAGTATTGCCAGGTGGCGCATACGAAGTAGGGCGACGACGACGAAGTAGGGCTCGCGCCGTGTGGAATCTGTCGCCTTTGCTGCCCCAGCTTGCCTGGCCTTCCCTTTCGTGCCTGCTATTAAAGCCCACTTCGTCAGCAAGTACGCTACAGTCTGGTGGAGGTGCGGGGTTCCCGCGAGCCCATGCAAGAGACCCCTCCAGGCAGCCGTCGCGCCTGCCCTGTACCGCTTGACACCCCGGTACATCGCTTCAGTCGGAGGATCCAGGGACTGCCTTCGGAGGTTGGACCATTAGAGAGCGGCGCCACGGCGACAGCCGCTCCTCCTCCTCTGCAAACCGCTGCTGCCGCGCCATCCCACTACACCTTGAAGACTCCGCAGATTCCCAAAACGTCCGTGGGGAAATTTTTGAGGATGTGGAGGACTGGCTCCTCCACTTTGAACGCGTAGCTGCGTTTGACCAATGGGACGACGCAGCCAAACTCCAGAACGTTTACTTCAGCCTCGAGGATGGTGCTCGCACCTGGTTTGAAAATCGAGAGGACGTTTTAATCTCGTGGCATGAGTTCCGTCGTCGGCTGCTGGAGGCCTACACAAGCGCTGATCGTCGCGAACGAGCTGAGCGTGCGCTACCATCCCGCATCCAGCTGCCGAACGAAAGCGTTCAGATGTACGTCGAGGACATGACGCGCATCTTTAGAAGAGCTGATCCGGCCATGCCCGAAGAAAAGAAACTCCGGAATTTGATGCGTGGCGTCAAAGAACAGCTCTTCGCAGGCCTCGTGCGCAGCCCACCATCGACCGTCGCTGCATTCCTTGCCGAGGCCGCGACGATGGAAAAGGTTCTTCAACAACGTTCTGCGACTTACAACCGGCCCGTGCATGCTGCTGCAGTCACCGAATCGTTTGCCACCGCCGGGAGCCACCCTGACGATTTGCGCGAACTGATTCGCACCATAGTGCGTGAAGAGGTCCTCAAACTTTGTAGCCCTTCGCAGTCTGCGCTTGGTTCGATTTCCGCTCTTGTTCGCGAGGAGGTGCAACAGGCGTTCAGGGGTCCTACCGCCGAAACACCACCTCTGCCGGGAGACTACAGCCGCCCCACCTATGCCGAATGTATGTAGAAAACCAGCGAAAAGGACGCATTCACAAGGAGGAGAAGTACACAGTACAACGCTGGTCCGAAGTCCGAACGCTATGGTCCGAACGCTATGCCGAAGTTGCGAGACGCCCGGCTGCAGCTTCGCCACCGCCGATTCCAGTAACGCCTCCTGCACCGCTGTTCCCAGTTCCACCAGTCCCGTATTTCGACGATCGCCGAGCGCACTTCCGGAAGGCCGATGTCTGGCGCATACCTGACAACAGGCCACTCTGCTTTCACTGCGGAGAACCAGGTCATCTCTACCGCTTGAATCATATTTGCTAGCGCTTAGTAAACACACGGGACAAGAACACAAATACACAGGACAGACGCTAGTCTTCAACTGCCGTTTATTCGAAAAACAATCAATATATGACATCTCAAAAATAGCTGAACTCACACATGCGCAGTTGCAACGCCACGCCTCAGGAACATGATTTCTTTTTTTGACAGATTAACAGACGGAGTGCTGACGCATTTTGAACCTTCACTATTAATGCACATAGCTTCAAAAATTTGACGTTTCGCTTGAGTTTTCATTGTGCCTAGAATGATTGTTTCTGAAAATATTGGTGTGCAACGTACAGGGTCCGGGTCGCCAGGGTACCGTTCGATAAAACAGCGTTTGCAGTGCGCAGCGAGATTCCCCCCCGCCGATATGGATTCCGTTGCCAAGCGATGCTCTCTCAGTCGTTCATTTATGCATCTTCCTGATTGCCCAATATAAGCCTTGCCACAAGTGAGCGGGAGTTTGTAGACAACACCGACTTTGCATGGAACGAACTTCTTTTGGTGGTTCGTAGTGCACACTGGCTTTCTTACCTCGCCGTTCACGAGCGGGCACAAGCGCACAAGTTTCCTCGGGGCAGTCAATACAAGATCGACGCCACACTTCTTCGCCACCTTTTTTAGACGGTGCGACATATTGTGCACATACGGCATAGCCACAAGTTGAGTGCGTCGTTGGGGATCTTCACGGTTTTGTTGCCTCCCATATCTCACTTCCTTTAGCAGCTTTTCTGCAACAGATGTCAGAGTTTCATCCGGACACCCGGCGTTCTCTAGGCGAAGCTTTTGCAGTGTCACACTTTCAGTGATGCAATGCTCGCACGACTTATGGAGAGCAGCGCGGAAGGCATTCATGGCAATACCCCTTTTCACAAGTTTAGAGTGCGCCGATTGATAACTGAGAATTTCTTTTTTTGTTCTCGGCTGATACATTCAGCAAACGCGTGATTTTTCAAACCTAATGCATATATCAAGGAACTGTAGCCTATCGTCGTTTGGAATTTCTGTTGTGAAGGTTAGACCGAAGCTACAAGAATTAAAAACATCGAGCACATTTTTCACCACATCGTCCAGTTTGTCAGACTGAGTTAGATTTATTACTACAATGTAGTCGTCAACGTATCTAAAAATGCGTTTAACTTTGTCAGTGTTGATCCGCGCGACAATGCGTTGGTCAATGTATGCTAAAAAGACAGAGCTAAGAACAGGGGCGATGCAGGACTCAATGCATATGCCGTCCTTCTGTACATATTCTGCACCTTCATGCTTTATGACAGTCGACGACAGGTAAAATGAAACAAGGTTTAAAAAGCTTTCAATTGGCATGCCAATAGAATTCTGAAATGACAATGGGGTTCCATTTTCAATACAGTCACGCCACGCAATCATGATTTCTCCCTGCGGCATCGAGTAAAAAAGGTCTTTTACATCTACTGAAAAGGCAAAATTAACTTGCGAAGAGTCTTCGTGGTTCTTAAGATAGTCCACTACCTCATTAGAATTACTAACTAGAAACGGGTCTTCAATTTTCAAGAGACTTAATTTCTCTTGCAAGAAATTACGGTTTAAAAAACCCGACCCGGACCCTGTACCTTGCACACCAATATTTTCAGAAACAATCATTCTAGGTACAATGAAAACTCAAGCGGAACGTGAAATTTTTGAAGCTATGTGCATTGATAGTGAAGGTTCAAAATGCGTCAGCACTCCGTCTGTTAATCTGTCAAAAAAAGAAATCATGTTCCTGAGGCGTGGCGTTGCAACTGCGCATGTGTGGGTTCAGATATTTTTGAGATGTCATATATTGATTGTTTTTCGAATAAACGGCAGTTGAAGACTAGCGTCTGTCCTGTGTATTTGTGTTCTTGTCCCGTGTGTTTACTAAGCGCTAGCAAATATGATTTCAAACGTTTTCCAACTAGCCCAAGTTTCCGCCTTAATAAGTGTCATTTCTAGTACGCTACGCTCCGACCGTGAACAGATAGCACCGTCATCTGACCAAGACAGCTCCGTTTCCTTGGACATACCTGTTCTCGACGGTCACAGAGTCAGTGCATTAGTGGACACCGGGGCCGACTATTCAATTATGAGTGATGATTTGGCGAGTCTTCTAAAAAAAGTGCTTACGCCTTGTTCTGTAGTGCATCTCCGTACTGCCGGTGGTCATCTCGTTACTCCCAAGGGTATTTGCACGGCTCGCCTGTAGCGTACTTGCTGACGGAGGGGGCTTTAATAGCAGGCACGAAAGGGAAGGCCAGGCAAGCTGGGGCAGCAAAGGTGACAGATTGTTGTTGTTGTTGTTGTTGTTGTTGTAGCCTATGACAGAATGGCACATACCCACTCTGGGGGATCGGCCAAGAATCGGGAGGTAAAGGTTGGTATTCACCTGTACGTAGTAAAGGCAAAAGGAAAGCACACGGGAGAGGAACACCGGGGGAGTCTACCACAAGAAGGGCACGGAGAGGATGAAAAAATAAAAATTAAAAAATAAAAAACAAGAAAAATAAAAATAATAATGATAATTGTAAATAATAATAATAATCATAAATATATATATATATATATATATATATATATATATATATATATATATATATATATATATATATATATATATATATATATATATAAAGGAGTTTGGATCGGAGAGAGAGTGAAAGAGAGAAATGAGAGAATTATTCGAAAAATAATGAATCATAAAAAGAAAATACTGAAAGCTTTAGCAAGGTAGTCGATGAGATTCCAGCAAGAAATTTCCACACGGCGCGAGCCCTACTTCGTCGTCGTCGCCCTACTTCGTATGCGCCACCTGGCAATACTAGGTGGCAATATGCCTGCCATACGCGTTATAGATGAATCTTATCGCTCTTCTCTGGACACGTTCAATGGCATTGATATCTGATTTAGTGTGTGGGTCCCAAATAATATCGCCAAATTCCAATAAAGGACTTATTAGTGATGTGTAGGCCACTAACTTGGTGTCAGATGTGCAATGTTTCAGGCGACGTTTCAACAGCCAGAGCTTCTGAGTAGCCGCCGAAACAATATGCTTAATGTGGCTACTCCAGTTTAGAGTTGACGTAATATGGATTCTGAGATATTTGAACTCAGTGACGGCTTTAACTGCGACATCGTTTATTCTGTAAATATAGGCTAGCGGGTTCTTTTTGCGAGTTAAGGTCATTTGAGTGCATTTTGAGATATTTAGTTTCATGTGCCACGTAACACACCAACTATTAATTAAGTCCAACAAGTCATTCAGGACGAGTTGGTCAGCCGGAGTCTGTATTCTTAGGTACACTACTTGCACTAGTTGTCGTACTTTTTATCCCTTCCCAATTTGAACTTTATTATCTCGGTATATTTCCTGTATAAAATAAGTTACCGACCGATTGTCACGACTTCGCACACTTGTGGCGTGCGTTCCCGGCACCCTTCCAGCGTGTGCGGGTAGAGGTCTCAATCACAAAGGAGGTGCTCTCTGTTGAGCGTGGCAAGCTCTGACAGACACCAGCTACCAAGTGACAAGGGGGCGGCAGTTTGGTTTCCCGCTGTCGCCGGTCGAAGCCTCTGGGTCGGAGCCAAAGGTTCACAAACAAAATAATGTTTATACAGCAAAGAGACGATACAGAGGATTGCGCACGGACTAGTACGAGCACATACAAAGTGATTTGCAGTACAATGCAACTCGTGCAAAGTAACACTGGAGGGAGACTAGAATACAATTGAAATATTGCACCTAAAGTGCACTAACGCAAGATAGAGACAAAAAAGCAAAAGACAAATTGTTCACCGGGCACTGCGACAGTCCGACAGCCAGAGGCTCACGGCGAAGCCGTCCCGCAGGCTTTATCACGCTGCCTCCTTGGTCCGTGGGTCTCTAAGCTTCTTTCGTGAGTCACTGTCTTCAGCGACCCTGCCCTCCGACTGGCGAACGGCACGTGTAGTGCCACTGCCTAAATAAGGGGACTCTCTTCTCTATTGGTTACAAACTACCGGCCAATATCGCTAACCTAATTCTGTTGCAAGATGCTTGAACATATCATAGCTAACTGAGCATAGTGTGACGAAGACGTAGCTGGCAGTGGCGCGGGACGGAGCGCTCGCGCTAGGCCAGTGGCCAATAAATCATCTCTTGTTCATGGTTCATCACGCCTCGTTCTTCGGCTGGCTGCCACGTTACATTTGGTGGAGGTGCTGGAGTCCCTTCACCGCCATCCTGGTCCCGGAGCTTCGGTGTCCTGCGCCTGCCGTGGACGTCGGCCGTGAGTGGCTGGTCCGCGCCGCCCGGCCGTGCCCCAGCCCGCCCGACCTGAACCGACCTCGCCGCTCACCTCAGCCCCGTCCCCCGCCCGGACCACAAGACACGACGAACCAAGACCCGACCAACCCGAGACCCCACCGACTCAAGACCCACACGTGAAGACACCGCCCCCCTGCCCCTGCCGTTCGGTGCGTCCACGGACCTCGGCTCCTGGCAACCTCCGGCCCGGATGCTTCGTGGACCGGGACTCATCCTTCGATCATCTCATCTACTGTGGCGGCCAGCACCTCACCACTTTCTCCTTCCTGTCCCAACATTCTCCGGAGCCCATCACCATTTCGCCCGTCTGTTCGTCACCGATCGGGACGATCGCTCGGTGGCCCCGGGTAGTGTGATGAAGACGAAGCTGGCAGTGGCGCGGGACGGAGCGCTCGCGCTAGGCCAGCGGCCATTAAATCAGCTCTTGTTCATGGTTCATCACGCCTCATTCTTCGTCTGGCTGCCACGTTACAATATCACTCAGCCACCCCACCGCGGTGGCTCTGTGGTTATGGTGCTCGGCTGCTGACCCGAAAGACGCGGATTCGATCCCGGCCGCGGCGGCCGAATTTAGATGGAGGCGAAGTTCCTGAGGACCGTGTGCTGTGCGATGTCAGTGCACGTTAAAGAACCCCAGGTGGTCGAAATTTCCGGAGACTTTGTGGGTTTTTTGCGCAAAAGACACGACACAAAGGAACGAGGTAGACAGGACAAGCGCTTCACTGCAGCGTCCCTCATAGCCTGAGTTGCTTCGGGACATTAAATCCCAATAAACCAAACCATGAACAGAACTCTTCTAAACGATAACATATACTTTCACCTGTGCAGCACGGTTTTCTTAAGAGAAATTTCTTTACGGCCACACAATTGGCAACTATAATCTATTGCTTCGCTCAAATTATAGAAAAATCTAGCCAAATGGATGTTATTATTTTAGACTTCAGGAAAGCCTCTAATCTTGTCTCTCACTCTAAGCTTATAAACTTAAAATGGTTAATCTTCCATCCTTCACCATTAACTGGATCGCTGCTTACCTTATTGATCATAGAAAGTTTGTTAATTGCTCCACTTATTGCTAGACTTATTGCTCCTGTGAGCTTCCAGTAACTTCCGGTGTACCTCAGGGCAGCGTCTTAGGACACTTGCTATTTTTGATTTACATTATTGATATTCTGAGTGTAATTACAGAACTGTCCAGCAAGGATGATCAGATAGACGTAAACAATAATCTTCCAAACATTGTTTCCTTGTGCAGCCTTTGGGAATGAAACTGAACGTTAACAAAACTGTATGCATGAAAATAAACAAGAAGCTAAATAACCTTTCTTTTCTCTACACCCTAGGCACAGAACCTTTAACCGAAGTGAATGAGTATAAATACTTTGGTGTCACGCTGAGAAATAGTCTCAACTGGAATACTCACATAACTAATGTGGCGACGATGCCTTCAAGAAATTTTCCTCTCTGCGCCATTAACTAAAGTATGCTCCTGCCGAAACTAAAATTTTAGCTTATATCGCCACGGACCTGGTTCGAGCTACCTTCGCACTAAGCCGTGACGAGGACGAAGCGGTCGCGTTCGCGTGAGGCGTGCTCGAGCTGGCTCTGGTCTGGGCGATTCTGCGGTCCCCCTCTACTTCTACGACTGTGCTCCGTCTGGCCTGTGACATCTGGCGGAGGTCGCTTGGGTACTCTCGGCTGACGCTCCATCCTTCCTCGGAGAGCCGAAGCACCAGCCCAGTGCCTCTTGTGCGAACCCCCGTCCATCGTGTCAGCCGTAGGCTCCGCGGCTTGTCTCCGGAATTCGGACCCCTGCCTCAAGAGAGCGCACCCATGGCTATGCCCACGGCAGCAAGGTCAGACAGCGCCCCGTTCATTCCTGCTTGTTTTGTGAGCATGCAAAATCCCCGGATCCCGAAGATACTCGGAGGACTCCCAGGACTGGCTTGATCAGTTCGAGCGCGTTGCGCGTTTCAACGGCTGGGACGACAGTGCTAAGATCCGAAACGTCTACTTCAGCTTAGAAGACGCCGCTCGAATCTGGTACGAAAACTGCGAGACGAGTCTTCCGACGTGGGCTACAATCACCACCAGTACTAGCCCATTTTGACGATGATGCCACCACTGAAATTCACACGGACACCAGCAACGTCGGTCTTGGAGCAGTTCTCGTCCAGCGTCCGAACGGTGCCGAAAAAGTGATCGCTTATGCTAGCCGTGCACTTTCACGCGCAGAGTGTGACTACTCTACAACTGAGAAGGAATGTTTGGCCGTAGTACGGGCCATCACAAAGTTCTGCCCCTATCTGTATGGCAAGCAGTTCCAGGTAATTACTGACCACCACTCATTGTGCTGGTTGACAAACTTGAGGGACCCATGTGGCCGCCTAGCACGTTGGGCGTTACGTTTACAGGAATTTGACTTCACTATCATCTCTACAAGTCTGGTCGCAAGCACACCGACGCTGACAGCTTGTCGCGTTTACCCGTGCAACCTTACCAAGGTAACGCAGAAGACGATCCGACATCATCGCACAACAACGTGCGGACGACGAGTTGAAGCTGCTCATAGAGCATCTAGAAGGTCACCATCCCTCGATACCCTCCCACCTGGCTCGCAGGCTTCCATCCCTATGTCTTCGAGGCGGAGTGTTGTATAAGAAAAACTCCAGTGGTAATAGTTACCTCCTGGTAATACCAGCCGCCCTCCGCCACGAGATCCTCCTCGCCTGCCACGACGAGCCGACCTCTGGGCACCTTGGGTTCACGCGAACACTTGCCAGAGTGCGGCAGAACTACTATTGGCCCAACCTTGCCTCATGTGTGAAGCGATACATTCGGACCTGCCGCGAGTGCCAGCGTAGGAAGACGCCGCCTCTGAAACCGCCTGGCATGTTGCAGTCTATCATGCCTCCTAACACACCCTTTGAACAAGTCGGCATGGACCTCCTCAGACCACTTCCTATGTCGTCGGGAGGAAACAGATGGATAGCTTTTGCAACAAATTACCTGACGCGTTACGCCGAAACGCAGGCTCTCCCTCAAGGCACAGAGTTCGAAGTTGCGCACTTCTTTATGCGTACAATAGTGCTTCGACACGGCGCTCCGTCCGTCGTAATTTCAGATCGAGGGAAGGCATTCACAGCTCAGATTGTCCACGACATCTTTGAGCTGAGTGACACCAGCCATCGAACTACGACAGCATACCATCCCCAAACAAATGGGCTCACAGAACGCCTGAATAAAACACTGGCCGACATGATTTCCATGTATGTGGATGTGGAGCACAGAACCTGGGACCAAATACTCCCTTACGTCACATTCGCGTACAACACTGCGACTCAAGAAACAACCCGCTTTGCATCATTCCGTCTAGTCTATGGAAGAGAAGTGCGGGTAATGCTGGACGCCATGCTCCCGTGCGTGGATGATGACTTGACACCAGATGCGGGGTTCTTTGTCGAACAAGCCGAGCAAGCTCGCCAGCTTACTCGCTTGCACATCACAGCTCAACAAGACAGGGACTCCAGACGTTACAACCGGCGTCACAGGGAGGTTAACTACAACACCGGTGACCGTGTGTGGGTGTGGACCTCCGTCCGCCAAAAGGGATTGTCCAAAAACGGCTGCACCGATGTTTCGGACCTTATGAGGTGCTCCGTCGTGTTGGCACCGTGGATATTGAGGTTGTTCCACGTGGAACTGTGGCTACCGGTCGTCGGCAACCACGGACTGTGCATGTAATGCGACTTAAGCCATACTTGTCGCGTGAGAGCGATGACGCTCCACTTTAAACTGTGTTCGTGTTCTGCGTTTTAATTTATTTTTTTTGTTCGTTTTTTTAACATTGTCTTCCTGCTTTTCCTGGTCGTTTTCTGCTTTGTACATACCCTCGCATCGAGACGATGCTCTTTTTCGGGGGACTAATGCCACGGACCTGGCTCGAGCTACCTGCGCACTAAGCCGTGACGAGGACGAAGCGGTCGCGTTCGCGTGAGGCGTGCTCGAGCTGGCTCTGGTCTGGGCGATTGAAACCTCGGTCGTTCTGCGAACCCCCTCTACGTCTACGACTGTGCTCCGTCTGGCCTGTGGCAATGCATCAATAATAAGACCAAAGCTCGAATATGCATGCATTGTATGGACCCCTACACTAAAGCTAACATCGACGCCCTTGAAAAAATACACCGTAGGGCAGTTAGGGTTATTTTTCGAAGTACCGTGCAACTGACTCCCCAAAAGCTCTAATGAGTCAACATGGAATCCACACTCTTGAAATAAGAAGAAAAATACAGCGTCTAAAATTTATCTTGCTTCTTAAAAATAACCTTAAAATAACCTTCTTAAAATTAACACTGAACGCGCAACACGTCATCGACACCATGGCTCTCACTCCATATAGCACCGGAACAAACGCTTTTAAATATTCTTTTTTCGCCACAAACATTAAGGAGATGGTACAAGCTACCACAATCGCTACTAAGCAGTGTTGATGTCATTGAAGGTTCAAATCAATAACATCACACAGCTGCATTTTATTACTTCTCGTTTGCAATGCTTTTTTGTGTGCGGGAATATTTTACGTGTAGCTGTTGCATACGATTTCAATTCGTTTTTTAGGCATTTCCACGTCCTTTGCTCAAATACGATCAGAGCTGTGTGACTGTTTTCGCTTTGCTCTGTCCCAAGAACTGCATTTGCCATGTGTAATTGCAGTTTGTATTTCTTAATTGTATTTGATAACTCTTATGCCCCTCCTATTTGGACCACAAGGGCTGCAGTATTGAGCTAATGAATAAAATAAATGATGTCTTTCGAGATTTTTGTTTGTCTAGCTTCCATGATCTTCCCCTGTTTTCTATTACTGCTAATGGTTTTGCTTAGAAGAACTTGTTGTTGGGCTAGTTGGTAGTTATTCATAATTAAATTCAAAGGCGCCAAACCATACGCACACACACACACACAGGAGAAGAAAGAAAGACGAGACAGAGCGCCACTCACAACTGATTTAATGTGCAGAAAGACACGTACATATATGTCACTGTCGGCGCATGCGCAAGGAAGACATTCAGCTTCGTGAAGATAAGCAGCGATCAAAAAACGCTTTTTCAGCCTTATACAGGTTTATCGACGTTTCGCTGACGCACAAGTTGCCCCTCTTTTTGATATGGAATGCTTCTATCAGTTCTCTGGCTTTTGTCACACTACTCTTTGCCAAAATCCGCACATCAGAAAAGCATGGTTCACAAGTGCGCGACGGGCAGGTTCTGATGTGCACGAGCTGCTGCCGCCCTCAATGTTCGGCTTCCGACTACATTTGTCAGCACAGGACGTGCTGCTCCAAATCAATAGAGAAGCCATCGACCCCCCCCCCCCCCCCCCCCCCATCGGGAACTCGGCGGACAGGGCTATTTTGGCCCTGGACCTGAAGGGGGCTTTTGACAACGTTAAACATAGCAAAATTCTCGAGAATTTCAACGCCACCAATTGCGGCGAGGAAACATTCAGATATGTACAGAACCTTTTAAACAATAGTAAAGCTTTTATACGACTTGGCAATGAAAAATTCGGGCCCATCGAGATGGGAACCCGAGGGACGCCTAAAGGAGCAGTTATCTCTCCGCTGGTTCTTTAACGTTGCCCTCATGGGCCTCCCCGAGAGGCTCAATGCCGTGGATGGCGTACGCCACGCCATCTACGCAGGCGACACTACTATTTGGTCGTCCCGGGGCAGCGTGGGGCAGATGGAGGGGGCCCTCCAAGAGGCCGCGTCGGTAGTGCAAGACTACGCTCGGGAGTGTGGTCTGGAATGCGCTCCGAACAAATCAGAACTTCTACACATTAACACGGATAAAAATTCAGGTGAGACCATGCAAATTTACGTTAACGACACCCAGATACCAGTGGTGGAGACGCTTCGAGTATTGGGATTACAAATTAACAACCGGGGTAACAATGCGACGGCCTCGCAAAAAATAAAGTCCACCTGCTAACAAATTAGTAGGATGATTGGCAGGATATCCGGGAAGCATGGTGGACTTCTGGAAAAAGAAACCGTTCGCCTGGTTCACGCGTTCATCGTCAGTCGCGTGGTTTATGCGGCGCCCTACCTCAAGCTGAGGAAGAACGACCGCGGGAACCTCAACGCGATGTTTCGGGCAGCGGTTAAAAAAGCGCTAGGACTCCCTTCCAAAGCGTCCACTGAGCGCCTGCTCCAACTTGGTGTGCACAACTCTGTGGAGGAGCTGATTGAGGCCCACAGAACAATATTTGTACAGATATAAGGCAATGGTTACCTCTAAGCATGAGTTATTGGAAAATAGAACGTTTACACACAAATTATCGTCCTTTGAAAAATGCACTGAAGCATACATAGCCGCTAGAAACAAAAATTGATTTTCATAACTCCGCTGACAACTAACTAATAGAAAAACTGCCATTCACCTGGCCCACACTCTTGAATCGTTGCGGCAAAACTGGTGTTTTCCTTGTAAAAACAACTAAACGCTGCCTCAGCGCATTGCGTGCCTAAACTTTTTTCGTTCATATTCCTTTTGCGCTATTGTTTACAACTGTATATTTTTTCCACTTTTGTATATGCTATTTTCGTGGCTCAATTTTCTTCATCGAGGTTGTTGTAGGTGGTGTAAGTGTTAGGAATTTTTTTATATGTTAAGTCAAAAAGACTAATTTTTGCAGCTTTTATTCCCAATGCTTACTGTCGCTTTGCACACCTTCCTTAACCTGCTGTTCATCCCTCAGCTTTTACGCACAGCCTACTCCATCTTTTCAATAGAGATAAACATTTCTTATAATCAACTGATAGGGCACAGCAGTGTGCCCTATTCTTACCGTGCAGAGCGCCCAGGGCTAGTGTCAAGCACGCGATGTTGGGAGCGAAGGCGGCACCGAGAACAGGCGCCCACAGCAGGAGACTCCCAAGCAAAGTAATCTGTGACACGGTGAAGAACTTTTGAAGGATAACCACGAAGCAGCCTGCGAAGAAGGCGGTGTGATAACGTTTGGTCAGTATAAGAGCATGCCACTCAGAATGAAGAAAGTCAGCAAAATAATAACAAGCCAGCGAAAATGTGGCAGCATCGAACTTGAATTTGCAGCTTTTATTTTTTAATACAGGAATGAATTCAGCGTCAATCTTTTCACCTCGCTTTGCAAATTTTTGTCTGTCCCCCAGTAGCACAAGGTGGCGGGCCCTTGCGGGTCCGACATGGGCAATAACGGTTGGTGGCTGCCCGCAATAAACCCACATGGGTCCCCCGTGGATGCAGTGCTGGCACAAAAGGCTGGGGCTGCCCACTTCGTGCCTGAGTGGGACCCTCGTCGGCTATGCATGGGCTTAAACAGACTGGGCAGCCCATTTAGGTCCCACCGCAGATACATGCGGGCAAAGATTAAAGGGACAGTGAGGAGAGCTCTATTGATATTTTTTTAAAAGCAAAATCCGATAGTTCGGCATTTCATTGCTTTGTTGTCACCTGGCCGGCAGCGAAAGATGCATTTGTTTCTAAGAAATTTGGATTCGAAGTTGAAAAAGTTTTTCCCGCCGCTCTGATTCAAACTTGGGATTCACTTATGACGACACAGCACTAAGTGACGTGAAACATGATGTGCACATTACGTAACGTAGACTCCGTGATTTCTGGCTGCCAGCAGTGCTGCCTAGCAGCAGCCGAAAAGAAAGCTACCGCCGGCCACACGTTGAAGGCATCTATCGGCTAATTCGGCCGTCGCCAGCGTCGCTTCGTTTACGTTTGCACCGGCGTTTTGCCAGCGTTACGATGGATCCCGCTGTCGAAGTCGTCAACAAAGTTCTCGCAGATAGACACCTTTAACATACCGTGTACCTTGTTACCGTTAGCGGAATACCAGGAGCCAGCCTATTGCCGGTGAGCAGGTGCTGATTGGTCCCGATGCTGCAGGCGTGCGCGTGGCTGCCGGGTACGTGGCGCCATCTGGCGACGTCAAGGAGATTTGCACATGCATTGGCTGCGCCTCAGTGATTCCTGCCTTCTCGTGTCTTCTCGTTACTAGAACTATTGGTTCTAGCAACACTGTTTTGTCCTATGACGTCATCACGCTTGTACTTGCGAGTTTGGCCTGTGGCGGCAATACCTGTCTTTTGGTTCTTGCTCTTTTCTACGTTACAAGAGCTTTGTTGTAAGTATGAGTGGCGTTTTTGTAATCAGGAGCTGGTATTCTGTCGATACAAGCCAACTTCAATTTCTCCTCAGTGTCCCTTTAAGGTGGAGTGCGAGTGACCCCCAAAAGGGGTTGCCCGTACATCCCGTGTGGGAGCCGCAGTGGTTTTGAGTGGGCTTTGAGTATTCCTGCCTTCAACCTACATGGGTCCCTCGTAGAAAATACAGGGCCCTAAACATTTGCCTCACAGTGGCGAAGCGTGATAGGCATGTTGTTTGGGCTGTTAACAACACCTACGACGGACCCGCATGGGCTGGGCATGGGCACATTTGCCATTCCCACGTCTTCACCGCCTGTATCCTAAGTCGGGTATGCAAGGGGTAATCATGGGCTGCGTGCAGTTCATGTGCATAAAAGATGGGGCTACATTATGGTAAAGTGCGGGCACCCCCAAAAGAGGCTGCCCGTGCAGCACACAGACGGAGCCAATGGGGCTGTGTGTGGGCTAACACCAGTATTCCCGCCTGTAGCCTACAGGGTCCTGCATAGAAAATACATGGGCTGGGCGTGGGCACATCTGCCATTCCCACATATTGCCCGCATGTATCCTACACATCTGCTAGGAAAGGGCTGCGCAGTGGTGAAACATGCATTGCGGGCGTGAAAGACGCGGGCTACATGTCAGTGAATTGCGGGCAATCGCCATACGGGCTGCCCGTGCAGCACCCTGACAAAACCAAGGCGGCTGTGTGTGGGCACTCAGTCCGTATATTTCCTCCTGCAGCTTTCGTAATTCCTGCGCAGATTACTATGGCTTTAAGAATGCAGAGACGTCATGCTCCATTCTCGAGTTGCCGAGCAGCACATATCGACAGTCCCATGTACACTCGCCGTCAAAAGTAAGTGGAAGGCAACTTTGCCAAAATTTTTTTCTCGGCTAATAGAGTAAGGACAACCTTAGACTTCAATCAACCGACACTCAACACTAGACAATATTCACACTATCAACCAGTTGATAGAAAAATGCGCAGAATTTAACCAACCCCTATATATAGCCTTCATTGTTTACGAGAAAGCATTTTATTCAAAGGAAACCTCAGCTGTCATGCACGCATTGTGGAATCGAGGTGTAGAAGAGTTTTATGTGCAAATATTTGAAGATATCTATAACGATTGCAAAGAAGTGGGCTTGGGCAGGGCATGCAATGCGAAGGCAAGATAACCGCTGGTCATTACGGGTAACTGAGTGGATTCCAAGAGAAAGCAAACGTAGCAGGGGACGGCAGAAAGTTAGGTGGGCGGATGAGATTAAGAAATTTGCGGGAATACTGTGGCCGCAATTGGCGAAGGACAGGGTTAATTGGAGAGACATGGGAGAGGCCTTTGCCCTGCATTGGGCGCAGTCAGGCTGATGATGATGATGATGGTAATGATAACGATTGCAGAGCTAGTACAGTCCTCTATAAAATCAGCAATAAAAAAAATTCAGGGGGCACTTTGGCTTTCTAAAGTGCACGGCAAAAACGTTTCCTGGCGCACTGTTTGTTTCTATTTATTTTTATTGTATTTTGTTTTTCTATTTTTATTTTTTATTTTCTTGGTTTTCTTGTTTTTATTTTTCTTATGTTATTTTTATTTTCTTTATTTTATTTATGAAACCCATGCATTCACTAGATGCGCCTTTATTCATGCGCAAACGTTGAGCCTTCGTGGCGGAGTGCTAGCGTCTCCACTTGTTTCAATTTCCTGAAAATTGTGGTGCATTACAAGGAATTTCACATTGCTTCAATTTCTTTAAAATGGTGGTGCAATACCAGGAATTTCATATTGTTACAATTTCTTGAAAATGGCAGTGACCTAGTGACCTATCAGGAATTTCACATTGTTTCAATTTCTTGAAACTGGTAGTGCACTACCAGAAATTTCACAATGTTTCAATTCATTGAGAATGGTTGTGCGGTAACAGCAATTTCATAATATTTCAAATACGGGAGTAATTACTCATTGACATCCACCCGAGCGCAGCCATACGGCTACAAAGGAAAGCTATACAGCTTTCTCAGAGACTTCGTAGTTAAAAAAAATTTGTCCCGGTCCGGGGTTCGAACCCGGGACCACCGCTTCAACGGAGCAGTCGCTCTACCAACTGAGCTAACCGGGACTTTTTTTGTCTTTATTGCCTGTTTAGGGCGATAGCGAATTGATCAATAACTCGAAGTAGAAACTGTTGGTCAAATCATATTATTTCAATTACTTGAATTTAGTGGTGCGATAGGAGGAATTTCACATCCTTTCAATTTGTTAAAAATGGTGGGGCGATACCAGGAATTTTACAAAATTTCTACGACCCCCCATAGTCATCCTGACAGAAACCTGGTTGCATGACGGCATTTCTAGCGACACAATTGTTCCTCCTGGCTACAAAGTTTGCAGGCGTGACCGTGTTCTCGTGGTGGAGAAGTGGCGGTCATAACGAAGTCCTCTGTAACGGTTACTGTTTTAGACCAAATAGCTGAACATGAGAGCTTATTTTTGTACGCATCCCTATGGAGTACATGTTTTTTACTTTGTTCTGTATATCGTCCACCCGACTCTGCAGATTTATTCCTTCAAAGTTTGTATGATCACTTGTTGCCGGGGCGTGAATGTAATAATATCATATTAACAGGTAATTTCAATCTCCCTAGTATGGATTGGAAGTGTTTGGCTTATGGGAAATGTTAATCTAATAATGTGATCTTGGATATTATGGTGGCTTTGAATTTGCATCAAATAGTTCGGGAAACCACCCGTGAAAGTGCTCTTATTGATTTGTCTTTCGTGAGTGAAGTTTTTTCCGATGGCTGTTTCAGCATTGAACGAGGTATTTCCGATCACGACTTGTTATCGTTTTGTTGTCCTCTTAAGTATGAAGAATGTTCTCGGAATATACCACCTGTATGCATACGAGACTTTAGTCGAGCTGACGACACAGCTAAATTGACTATCTACAAACTTCCCTAATTAGTAGCGACAGCAACAGCATTCATGTTTTGTGGAATAGATTTAAAGAAACAGTACTGTTTGCTATTGCTAGTTTTGTTCCTCTGTGATAAATTAGACCGTATCGAAGGAATCCCTGGGTCAGCCGAGAGGTTATTCACCTGAAACGAAAAATCAAGCGTCATCGTAGGCAACACAAAAGTTCTACGGCCTGCTTTCAGGAATTAAAGCACGTACTAGCGCGAAAGTTAAAAACATCAAATAACCAGTACTACAAAATTACATTTCCGTCATTTTTAGCTTCTAATCCTTGCAGATTTTGGCGTCACCTCTGTCAGAAAAAGGAAGCGATAGATAAAATAAAAGTTAATGAAACTACGTTAACTGAGGGCCAGAAAATCGCGTAATCCTTTAATCATTACTTTTAAAGCGTTTTCACTGCGAACCCCGGCCTTAGGAAGCCAAAAGACTGCACTACTCCTTCTGATATTCATTTTATCTCAGCAGACGGTGTCTTATCATTGCTACGTAAACTTGATATTAAGAAAGGCTGCGGAGCTGACGGTATTCCAAACACATTCTTGAGAAGCCATGCTTCACATATAGCGGAATTCTTAGCCAACACGTTCGCAGCTTCCTTGCGTTCAAGTGATTTGCCTTCTGACTGGAAAGTCGCACGGGTAGTACCAATTCATAAACCGGGTGATCGATCAATTTAGTGAAATTATCGTCCTATATCAATAATTAACAGTTGCTGCAAATTTTAGAACATATACTGGCTGGTATTATAAGGGATTTTCTCACTAGCAAAAACATACTGTCACCTTTTCAACATGGATTCCGAAAAGGAATGTCAACAGTTACGCAACTTGTGACTACCATTCATGACTTATCTTGTGTTCTTGAAAATTCGGGACAAGTTGACATACTGTTCCTAGACTTTGCCAAGGCCTTCGATACGGTCCCACACAATAAACTTATTTATAAATTAGAGCTCATCGGTCTTCTTCTTTACATAATCCAATGGATTGATGCATATTTAGAAATCAGGAGTCAGTTTGTTGACGTCAGTGGTGCAGTTTCCGATTCCCTGGGCGTGACTTCTGGTGTACCGCAGGGAAATAAATGTATTGGGTCCTTTATTGTTTCTCCTGTAGATATATGATTTGCCTGGTGTTGTTCCAAATACTGTATCCATGAGATTATTTGCTGATGATTGCATATTGTTGAAAGAGATAAGGGAATCGTCAGATCATGGTGTTGTCCAGGATTCTCTGGCAGCTATTTATCGATGCTGTGTGGATTGTAGCATGGGTCTTAACATCAAGAAAACTATAGGGCTACGTGTAAGAAGAAAAAAACATATTAGCACATTCACTTATTCTCTTCAAGGCTCTAACATTCACGAAACTGCCAGCCATAGACTTAGGACTGATACTTACCAATCAATTGAACTGGTCAGCGCATATTACAAATTTGCTCTTCAGTATTCTCAACATTGTGTTTCCTAAAACGAAAACTGAATTCCGCTCCCTCTAATATTAGGCTTTTGGCATATAACAGTTTTCTTCGGACGAAGCTCGAATACGCATCTATCATTTGGGATCCGCATACGAAAAAGAACATTATTTCCATTGAAATCATTCAAAGGACACTTACAACGGACAACGTACAAGCAACTGGGGAGAGGAAGGACAAAGAAAAGAAACTCGACGAAACACCGCGAGGAGACCCAGAGAGCAAAATAAAGAGGGCTTTGGGAGACCCGCCGCTCTCCTCTCCCCCCCCCCTCAAATAGATTGGGTAGCAAAAACCAAGAAAAGAATTTTTTTCAAGGCGAAGCCATGACTTAGACATGTGACGCACTCCACCAGACACCACACCTCCCGCTAGCATCGGAGGAGAAAGGGTGCTTTTCCCATGCCGAGCCTACTCGACGAGGCGTGAGCGAGAAAAATCCCGAGGAGGGAACGGAAGGAGAGGAGAATGGCGAAGTAGTTGATTATGATGGCTGTAACTACGCTTTCGACCAGAGGGTAGTCAGTTGCCCTTAAACTGACTACGTGGACGTATTCGTGCGGAGCGAAGAGTCTTCCGCAAACCACCACACTCTTTACCGTTGTGTCACGAAAGCCGATGCTTTGGAGCCAGACACGATTCATAATCTCCTGGAAATCTGTGCCGGATCGTGGTTAGACTCCAGTCGCTGCGTGCGCATCCAACGACGACACAGCGTCGTTGCATTTTCTCCGCACACTGAACGATCGAGAGGCGCGATCGGCTCGACTACCTAAACTTGTTAGCGAGCACATCCTTTCACACATCTGTTTGTCAACCCTAGTTAGCGAGCCACTTTTTCATTTTTATGCGAAGCATATTGCTAGAGCTATGCCCCACGCCGTCACCGTGGCTGTACGCGTCCAACCACGTGACACGATGACGTCACACCACGTGACAGGATGACGTCATGACAGATGAGAAACAGGTCCCCCACCTCGCGCCGTCGCTCGGAGCTGTACGCGACCAACCACGTGACACGATGACGTCACACCACGTGACAGAGTGACGTCACACCACGTGACACGGTGATGTCATGACAGATGAGAAACAGGTCCCCCACCTCGCGCCGTCGCTCGGAGCTGTACGCGACCAATCACGTGACACGGTGACGTCACGACAGATCGCTGTCACGCGCTGGGAGAGGGAGAACGATGCCATCGCACAGACGCCGGAATGTCCTCGAGCGGCATTCCCGCGCATTTCGAACGCGCGTTCACACTCGGTGTAGGTGAAACGCTCGCTCCACCGGGCAGGCGGACGCGGCTTCCGTGGCAATCCAGGCGCTCACCCAACGCGCGTCTCGGGGTTAGTCGGCGTTCCGCTGTAGCCATGCCGTTGTCTTCCCCCACGACTAAGGCTTCTAGTGGTTGTATTAAAATGACGAAGTATTCAACCAAGGAAAGCCATGTATTACCAAGCCTAGCCATCAATATGCTTCACATTTGACAAGGCTTAACCTTAGCTAAGCCTCAGCCATTTTTTTAGGCCTCCCCATCGTTTCACAACCGGAGGGGCGGGAGTCGGTTTTGTTCGAAACACTCGGCAAAGCGCGGACCCGGCAACCGCCCGTTTGCTTTTCTCCATGTGTGTTTTTGTGTTCTGTGTGTTTGTGTCGTTTCTCCGCTCCTATAATAAGCTCATGTCGTTCAACGGAATCAAGGCGTAGGCAAGATGCACGGCGGATAAGCCGTGTGTGTGCGGAGCGGTCGAGTTTGCGAGCGAAAGGCTCCACTACACACGACACGGCATACGCACAAGTAACTAAAACCTTGTTTTGGGGGGCCTGCATGGAGGGAAAAAAACTTAAAAGGAGGGCGCACGACGTGATCACGGCGGAGAGGAACCGACTCTCACACTTTTACTATTTTTTTACTTTTTATGACTAGGGTTAAAGGCTGCCGCCGGACGCTCCCTCCTCAGTTTTTTTTCCTTCATGCGGGTTTGTAGGCATTGTTGGGATCGGGGTAGCGTGATCGGGCCGGAGAAGGGACGAGGAAGTCGTCGATGTGGTTAAGATGAAAACGAAGAAAACTTTATACAGGCTATTTACATGATTTACAGAAGAGCAACTGAGAGGGACTCTCAGTGGATGAGGACTGCTTCGCTAGCGGGAGTGCACTGGAGTCTCAAAACAAAAGCCGTTAAATAACGCACGGATTCCCCAGATCCCTGTCTGGGGAAATAGTTCGAGGAATGACGTGTCCAATCAGGCGGACCGTTGTGGATACTGTTGATACCGCCCACGGCAGGGCGGCGCTGGGCCGTGGGGCTCTCCCGCAGCTCGGTTGATGGGAGAGGGTAGAGGCTCAGTAATTAAACACTGCTGTCTTTCACTCAGCACACCACCACTCTGTTCGTTGACCTGAGGGTCGACTCGGCCACGGAACGCCGCCATCGTCGCCGCATCTTCGGCCTTCGGCGGTCTTTGACCTTCGCCGCTGCCACCTTGGTCCCACGGTCCTGGAAGTTCGCTGCCTTAATCCACTTAGGCAGGAGGGGAGGCATCACAGGCGCTACAGCACCCCTGCCGCCAGACAATGCGTCTTGAAGATGAGCCGCTCCTACGTTGCTCGGCTGACTGGACGTCCCAGGAACAAGTTTCTCTCTTGAAGTCTTCGGACGACGTTCAGCACTGCGTCTCCAGCATCGCCTCTGCTCGTCTAGATGGCCGTTTTAGGGATTTATCTGCAAGGCTAGCCAAAGGGGCTCACAGACGCCAAACCACACCCCCGGCAAAACAAGTGCCCGCAGAACCCACCCATCCAGCCAGACCAGAACTCGAAGCAAAACTGCAATTAGCTAATAAGCTACAAGTAAAACATGAAGAGAATAATCATTTTGCCTGAATGAACACATGGTGTCTGCCCGACGAAGTGTTTAAACGCGGACCTGCCCAAAGGCGTAAGGTCCCGCTTGAGGTACACTTAACAAACGGGAGGGAATCCGCTAAATGGAATCGAGCTGGTGCTCAGAGGGTACGCGGAAAGCGGTAGGCGACAGGTTTTGGCCGACGAGGCATTCAATTTTGTCCCCTAAGACCTCACAGCCAAGGTACAATACACAATGAGCTCTCCCTTATCAGTGGCAGAAAAGAAGGAAAGCGTACTCCTAACTATGCTACACGGATTACAAACGAAATGAGTGAAAAGAAAGTGGGTGGTATGCTCTCAAATAAAAAGAAAACATTTAAAAGTAGAAGAACTGGTGAGCACCCCGCCTCCCTTTTTTTTTGTAAAATCTTTACGATGCACTTAAAAAGATCGGCTTAGCCCGTCGGCATTTGTGTGGAGCTTGCCTTTCTTGTAGCGGACCACGAAGCTGTGGTGCTGGAGGGCAAGGCTCCAGCGCAGTAGACGACCATTTTTGGGCGACATATTGTGCAACTAAGTCAAAGGGCAATGGTCCGTTACTACCGTGAAACGTGACCCAGAGACGTAGCACGACAGCTTGTCAATAGCCCAAACGAGGCATGCGCACTCTTTTTCAGACGTGCTATACGCCTCTTCACGCGTGCTGAGCTTGCGGCTCAAGTATAGGACAGGCCGCGTGTGGCCGTCGTCGCCTTCTTGGCAAAGAATCGCGCCTAACCCTCGGTTGCTTGCGTCGGATTGTATGATAAAGGCCTTTGAAAAATCTGGTGCTGCCAGTACTGGGCGCTCGCTTAGAGCCGTTTTTAAACTCTGGAACGCTTTCTCCTTCCCTTGGTCCCACGAGAGGTTGGCAGGCTCAGTTTTGCGGAGTGCGTTGGTCACGGGAGTGGCTAAGTCAGAGTAATGTTTTACATAATGTTGATAATAGCCAGCTAGGCCAAGGAAAGCCCTGAGTTCAGATTTTGTGGTTGGCCGGCGGTAATCTAACACGGCGGCAACTTTAAGTTCGGAAGGCCTGCGCTGACCTTGTCCAACCACGTGCCCGAAGTAGTTCACTTCGGCGCACCCCAAGTGGCACTTCCCGGCTCTTACAGTTAAACCAGCCTCGACCAGTCGGCTCAGCACAATACGCAAGTGTTCAATGTGCTCCTCCCAGGTTTGTGAGAAAACAGCCACGTCGTCAAGATAGGGAAGGGCGAAATCTGCAAGCTCCCGCAACACTTGATCCATTAACTTTGAAAAACAGTACGGAGCATTCTTCAAGCCGAGACTCAGCATTACAGGGCGAAACGTGCCCAATGGCGACACAAATGCTGCGTACCTGCTGGCGCGCTCAGTTAGTGGCACCTGCCAGTATCCGCGAACCAGATCCAATGTTGATATGTATCTTGATTTAGCGACTGTTTCAACCCTCTCCTCGATGTTTGGGATTGGGTAGGTCTGGTCCAGTGTGATTGAATTCAGCTTCCGATAAGCAACGCAAGGCCTCGGATCCTTGCCAGGAACCTCTACAATAATGATCGGCGACGTGTAGTCACTCTCACAGGGCACTATGATGCCCAGTTAACGCATACGGCGGATCTTCGTTTCGATGATTTCCTTTTGCCTTGGAGAGACCCGGTACGGTTTGCTCCTAATCGGCTCTTCGCTGGACAGCTGAATGTCGTGTTCGATCAGCTTCGTTTTTCCTGGCTTATTGGAGAACACCGCCTCAAAGTTCCTGACGGCGTTCTTCATTTCTTCTCGCTGACTTTCCGTCAGACGCGGCTCTCTGTCGATTGAATCTAGTGATGGTTCAACAGCGCAAACACACACAGACAAAGAAGGAGAGCAGACACACACAGCGCTGAACTTACAACTACAGTTGTAAGTTCAGCGCTGTGTGTGTCTGCTCTCCTTCTTTGTCTGTGTGTGTTTGCGCTGTTGAACCATCACTATGAATCTACACCAACTAGCCCAATCTGCAGTTCTGCTACAGATTGAATCTAGCAGCTCAGTGGCTGCATGCTCATCCTCGTGTGGGAAATAGGGTATTTCTGGGATCTCTTCGTCTGGCATGTTCAGTGCCATGTTGACCAGTGCCTGACGGGGCACATAAGGTTTCATCAGATTGCTGTGCATTATCCGATTGTGCTGATTCTTGAACTGCACTTCGTAGTTGGTGTCTGAAAGTTTGGACACTACCTTAGCTGGTCCTTCCCATTGCACCTGAAGCTTGTCCTTTTTGGACGGGCGCAGCAACATCACCTGGTCGCCAGATTGAAAGGTGCGTTTACGCGCAGATTTATCGTAGTACACCTTAGAAAGTGACTGCGCTGCCTTGACATTTTCCTCCACGAGGTCTCTGGTTTTCGCAAGTCTCTCCAGTAGCTTCAAAACATACTCTACTACACAGGGATCCCCTCCGTAACCCTCCCACGACTCTCTCAGCATGCGCAATGGGGTCCTCAAGTCTCGCCCGTAAACGAGTTCAGCGGGGCTAAATCCTGTACTTTCGTGGGGAGCAGATCTGATTGCAGAGTGCAGCTGGAATGCAGCCTTCCCAATCCCCCTTATGTTCGAAGCATAGAGACCTCAGAATCCGCTTTAGCACTGAGTGCATGCGCTCGACGGGATTTGACTGAGGGTGATGAATAGAACTGCGGATGATCTTAATGCCACATCGTTCAAAGAACGTTGTTGTCAAGCAGCTCGTGAAGACACTCCCGTTGTCGCTCTGTATTTCTGCAGGGGACCCCACTCGAGAGAAAATAGACAAGAGAGCGTCTACAACGCATGCCGAATTTAGTTCCTTCAAGGGAACGGCCTCTGGAAATTTGGTAGCTACGCACAATGTGGTTAGAATATAGCGACAACCAGAGTTGGACTGCGGCAGTGGGCCGACAACATCTATCACAAGATGCCGAAAGGGCTCCGTAGTGATGGGAACAAATGTCATTGGCGCTTTCCACTTGTCCGTCGACTTGCCGACCCGTTGGCAGGTGTCGCAAGACCTAACGAGCCGTTCAACGTCTTTCCAGCAGCCAGGCCAGTAATACTCGAGTGCTAACCTAGCTTTGGTTTTCTTTATGCCCAGGTGGCCCGCCCAGGTATTTCCGTGCGCGAGTTCTATGAGCTGCCGCCGGTACTTCTCCGGTACTAGAAGCTGCTTATATGCGCGTCCCTTTGAGTCGCAGTATCTCCGATACTTAAGGCCCGATTTTGCGTAAAACCTGATGTTCTTTCTGGCTACTCCCTCCCTCACGTTGTTGCCTAGAGCTCTTAACGATGGATCGCTTTTCTGCTCTGCTATAAGTGTTTGTATCATTTGTATCACGTCTGCCTGAAATAAATAAACTTCAAGTGTTTCTCGATCCACCTTTGTCAATTCCTCCCAACAAGCCGAAGCAGGTGTTATTGTCGAACCCTCCGAGTCAGTCTCTGTTTCCCCATTCCCTGCGGAATCGACAGTTCCTTGGATGTCGGGAACTACTGTTGGTTCGGGAACGGCTTCATAGTCATGCGGTTTTGACGGATCAGTTTTCCCGCAAGAAGTCCCCGGCTGGTTGCGAGAACGGTTCAGTGCCTGCTCACTTATCGGGACGCAGTCAAGTTTCTTTGAGAGCTCTCGCGCTCGAGACCGTGTTAGCGCCATGCAAGCTAAACCCGTGGTGAAAGAGAGGCCTTTGTCTTTCAACAGCTGCTCAGATTTATTCGAAAAAAGGTAGGGCAGGTGTGTCGGCAAGTTTGCGCTAACTGCCGCTTCTGTGTCTAGTCTGCCAAAAGCCCCCTCTAGGGTCACCTTCGCTATTGGCAGGCACGCGCTCTGTTCCTCGGCGACCTGTCTAATCCAGGCGCATTCGCCGGTATAGTCCGCGGAGGAAACACAGGACGGATGTGCAACATCCATGGTAGCTGCTGAATCACGCAGTGCTCCACATTTCCTCCCATTTATTACTACGTCCTGCATGTATGGCTCCAGCAATTTCAGGTTTTCCTCGGATTCTCGCATGCTCGCGAACACAATCCTTCGCTGTTGGCAGTTCAACGATAAGTGGCCCTCCTTGTTGCAGTTATAACAGACAATGGGCTTTCGCGCTTCAAACGCGCGAGTTGCATGTCCCTGCTGCCTCGGAGAATCGACAGACTTGGGTGACTCTATCTTTTTTTCGCTATCTCCCCTTTTGATCCCAGATCCTCTGTTCGGTGATCCAGGCGTGCTGGCGGCACCCTTCGGTCAGGGATCCTTCTTGAAAAAGTTTCTCCCTTTCCTAACTTGTTATCGTGCCCTGCCTTGCTTTGGAGATTTCGGCGAACATAATACTCGTCTGCGAACTGCGTCGCTTTGTCTAGGTCCGTATCCGTCAGCCTATCCTGCAGCCATACCCTCAGATCTTCTGGAATCGCGCTGTAGTACTGCTCTAATGCGATGCACTCCAGCACCTTGTCGTGGTTTCCGTGCACCTCAGCGGTCTTAAGCCACTCTTTTAAGTTGACCTTCAGCCGGTACGCGAAGTCAGTATGCGACTCTCCGCCTTTCTTTGCCCGCCTGAATCGCTGCCGAAAGGCTTCAGCAGAAAGTCGGTACTTTTAAGCAGTGCGCTCTTTACTTTCTCGTAGTCGTCGCACTCTTCCTGTGAGAGACGAGCCACCACTTCGGCCGCCTCGCCCGGAAGGAGAGGAAGTAGCTTCTCCGACCAAACGCTCTTGTCGATGTGCGCCTTCCCGCATGCGCGCTCGAAATTTACCAGAAAGAGTGCAATATCGTCTCCCACTCGGTATGGTGAGACGCGATCCTGTAATCTCTGCCTCCCCTGCTCCTCTGCCGAAGCTACGGGGCTAGGACCCGCCGTATTCTTTCCGTTCGACGCGATTTCTAGCTCCTTCATTTTCCGAGCATGTTCTCTCACTTTTTCCTCTGCCTCACGGACCTCCCGTCTCTCTTGAGCCAAGCGAAGCTCTTCTTGTTCTTTCTTCTAGCGCAGCTCCCTTCTTTCTTCAGCCAAGCGAAGCTGTTCCTGTTCTTTCTGTTCGAACAGTTCCCGTCTTTTCTGCTCTTCTCTGCGTGCGACAATCGTTTACCGAGCCTCGTCGACCTCCTCAGCCGTTACCTCCTGCTCCTGCATAACCTCTAGAATATCTTTTTTTCTTTTCGCACAACCTAGCGAAATTCCAAGCTCCTGGCAAATTCCGAGCAGCTCCTGCACTTTTAACTTCTCCATCGTGGTTTCCACCATGCGTTACCACGCCCACTAAAACAAAAGCCTTAGCTTAATGTGAACAAAACGGTTTTCCTTAAATCAATTTCCCAGATAACAGATCCGCACCTAACATCTGCCTGTGCTAGTACGGTCTGGCGAAATGAGCGGAAAACATTGGGCACTCACCCTGCCAAGGTATAGCTGACGCCCGTCAGTCCCGTAGCTGCCGAGGACCGTTGGAGCCGGTAACTTGACGTGTCCATCCCGTAGCTGCCATCCAGTTGTTGGGATCGGGGTAGCGTGATCGGGCCGGAGAAGGGACGAGGAAGTCGGCGATGTGGTTAAGATGAAAACGAAGAAAACTTTATACAGGCTATTTACATGATTTACAGAAGAGCAACTGAGAGGGACTCTCAGTGGATGAGGACTGCTTCGCTAACGGGAGTGCCGGCGATGTGGTTAAGATGAAAACGAAGAAAACTTTATACAGGCTATTTACATGATTTACAGAAGAGCAACTGAGAGGGACTCTCAGTGGATGAGGACTGCTTCGCTAACGGGAGTGCACTGGAGTCTCAAAACAAAAGCCGTTAAATAACGCACGGATTCCCCAGATCCCTGTCTGGGGAAATAGTTCGAAGAATGACGTGTCCAATCAGGCGGACCGTTGTGTATACTGTTGATACAGGCCACGGCAGGGCGGCGCTGGGCCGTGGGGCTCTCCCGCAGCTCGGTTGATGGGAGAGGGTAGAGGCTCAGTAATTAAACACTGCTGTCTTTCACTCAGCACACCACCACTCTGTTCGTTGACCCGAGGGTCGACTCGACCACGGAACGCCGCCATCGTCGCCGCATCTTCGGCCTTCGGCGGTCTTTGACTTTCGCCGCTGCCACCTTGGTCCCACGGTCCTGGAAGTTCGCTGCCTTAATCCACTTAGGCAGGAGGGGAGGCATCACAGGTGCTACAGCATGTGCCAAAACGGAAGGCGCTGCGAAAAGCGTTGCGCAGACGACGCGACGCCCAGGCTATGCCAAACCTTCTCCCGTCAGTCAGAAGGACGCACCAATGAAATGCCTTTAGCGAAAGGGTCCCGTATGGCGCCAGACGAGTAAGAGTAGAGGGCGTGATACGTTTTCTTGCGGAAGGAAAGAACGAGCGGGCTTTCATTTTAATTTTTACAGCTTTTCGGGGCGCGCATGGCTCTAGTATTTCGTAGAGGTTATCTTCGATGCCTCGTCTATGCTGTGGGCTTGTTTTTAAAAAAATGTCCTGACACAGGGCAGGTGCCCTTTAAGGCTGATTCAGACGACGGTCCGCTCGCACGTGGCGTTACCACCCTATTGGCTCTGTTATACTCCGATGTTCTCGGCGCGCGCAAGCGCGGCGGTTGTGGTCAGACACGTCACGTCGGCGGCGCTGCGTCAGGCTGAAATTCCCCCCCCCCCCCCCTACACTCCAGCCGCGTCGACGCGAGACAACGCTGAGCGACAAGCGGTGCGCATGCGCAGAAGTCCATTCGCCCGGCCTGCTGCCTCCGAGTAGCGGAGCCGACGAGCGCGGTGCATTCTTGGTTCGCGGCTTCGACGCGCCCGGCGCAGAATAGGCACATATTCCATTTCCACGCCGGCAGCGTCAGAGCGCGCCGAATCCGTCGAGTACGTCGTTGGTCAAGCGGCGTCGGAGAGGGTCTCGCTTTGGCCAACGTGATGTGGCAGTGCCGCGCGCGCGTTACGTCGGAGTATAACAGAGTCCCAGAGAGGCGTGCTGTCGACCTGCGGACTGGTCAAGCAAGGAAGCTCAGGTGCCTCTGCCCTCGGCGGCCCGCAAGGATGCGTGCACTAGCTCTCGCAAGATGGCCCAGGTCACAGAGGACAAAGGGCCTACTCTGCACTTAAATTAAGTCTTTCTTTCATTCAGTTGCCCAGTTATGGGTCGGGAAGAAAAACCAGTTCCACCAGCGTAGCCAAACACTTCGAAATAATCTGGCAACTGTGGTACACCCAGCGTGTCGTAAGCTATTTTGGTACGTCGCATCCGCTTGACGTCCTCGTATCGCAGGCCAGTTTTTAGTGGCGTATGAACAGGAAATGCGAGCGCCGCGGGCGAACGGACCGTCGTGTGAATCGGCCTTAAGCAACCACTCTGGGCGTACTGCTTGCAAAACCGACGGGCAACGTAGCTTCTACGAATGCATTAACAGCGCGATTTCCGTGAAAGTTAAGATGAGAGTCTGTGCGTGGTTCGATAGGAGTTGTGCGCAATTCAGAGGCATTTTTGCAAGAGTGGTGCCGTAAAATAGAATTTAGGTTTGGTTTATGGGGGTTTAACGTCCCAAAGCGACTTAGGCTATGAGGGACGCGTAGTAAAGGGCTCTGGAAATTTCGACCCCCTGACATTTTTCAACCTGCCCTAACATCGCACAGTACCTGGGCCTCTAGAATTTCGCCTCCATCGAAATTCGACCGCCGCGGCCGGGATCGAACCCGCGTCTTTCGGGTCAGCAGCCGAGCACCATAACCACTGAGCCACCGCGGCGGCCTGGAAGAATTTCGTTCGAACCGTCGTGCGGGGCACACCGCGGATGCGGGCATTTCTGCACACCAGCCCGTCCTCGTCGGAGGCATTAGCCATCTTAACCCGCTACGACTCCCGCTGTCGTGGGACTCCATCGTTTCCCGCGGAGGCAGTTTGCGCGTGGCAGTATGTACAGACGTGCCCACCGGCATCTGTGGCGACCGTCACGACGTAATGGGTAATACTTGTGCTGCTGATGCTGCTGCTACCCAGCTCTGCGGTGGCCGCGATTCCATCCTGCGCCTCTGTGTGCCCGCTACGCTGCAACCCGCATCGCTCTGCTCGTTTTTGGATTGCCCTCAAACTGCTTCTTGTACTGTGTGGTGGTTGCTGCATAGCCATTGTGTGGGAACTGACTGCTGTGCGTGTGGCAGTTTGTACAGACGTGCCCACCGGCATCTGTGGCTACCGTTACGACGTAATGGGTAATACTTGTGCTGCTGCTGCTACCCAGCTCAGCGGTGGTCGCGGTTCCATCCTGCACCTCTGTGTGCCCGCTACACTGCAACCCGCATCGCTCTGCTCGTTTTTGTATTGCCCTCAAACCGCTTCATGTGCTGTCTGGTGGTTGGTGCATAGCCATAGTGTGGGAACTGACTACTGTGCGTGTGGCAGTTTGTACAGACGTGCCCACCGGCATCTGTGCGACCGTCAGGACGTAATGGGTAATACTTGTGCTGCTGCTGCTGCTACCCAGCTCTGCGGTGGCCGCGATTCCATCCAGCACCTCTGTGTGCCCACTCGCTGCAACCTGCATCGCTCTGCTCGTTTTAGGATTGTCCTCAAACAACTTCATGTGCTGTGTGGTGGTTGGTGCACAGCCATAGTGTGGGAACTGGCTACTGTGCGTGTGGCTGTTTGTACAGACGTGCCCACCGGCATCTGTGGCTACCGTTACGACGTAATGGGTAATACTTGTGCTGCCGCTGCTGCTGCTACCCAGCTCTGCGGTGGCCGCGATTCCATCCTGCGCCTCTGTGTGCCCACTCGCTGCAACCCGCATCGCTCTGCTCGTTTTTTGGATTGTCCTCAAACAGCTTCATCTGCTGTGTGGTGGTTGGTGCATAGCCATAGTGTGGGAACTAACTGCTGTGCGTGTGGCAGTTTGTACAGACGTGCCGACCGGCATCTGTGGCTACCGTTACGACGTAATGGGTAATACTTGTTCTGCTGCTGCTTACCCAGTTCTGCGGTGGCCGCGATTCCATCCTGCACCTCTGTGTGCCCACTCGCTGCAACCCGCATCGCTCTGCTCGTTTTTTGGATTGTCCTCAAACAGCTTCATCTGCTGTGTGGTGGTTGCTGCATAGCCATAGTGTGGGAACTGACTGCTGTGCGTGTGGCAGTTTGTACAGACGTGCCCACCGGCATCAGTCGCTACCGTCACGACGTAATGGGTAATACTTGTGCTGCCGCTGCTGCTACTACCCAGCTCTGCGGTGGCCGCGATTCCATCCTGCGCCTCTGTGTGCCCACTCGCTGCAACCCGCATCGCTCTACTCGTTTTTGGGATTGTCCTCAAACAGCTTCATCTGCTGTGTGGTGGTTGGTGCATAGCCATAGTGTGGGAACTGAAAGCTGTGCGTGTGGCAGTTTGTACAGACGTGCCCACCGGCATCTGTGGCTACCGTTACGACGTAATGGGTAATACTTGTGCTGCTGCTGCTGCTGCTGCTTACCCAGCTCAGCGGTGGCCGCGATTCCATCCTACACCTCTGTGTGCCCGCTACGCTGCAACCTGCATCGCTCTGCTCGTTTTTGGATTGCCCTCAAACTGCTTCTTGTGCTGTGTGGTGGTTGGTGCATAGCCATAGTGTGGGAACTGACTGCTGTGCGTGTGGCAGTTTTTACAGACGTGCCCACCGGCATCTGTGGCTACCGTTACGACGTAATGGGTAATACTTGTGCTGCCGCTGCTGCTGCTACCCAGCTCTGCGGTGGCCGCGATTCCATCCTGCGCCTCTGTGTGCCCACTCGCTGCAACCCGCATCGCTCTGCTCGTTTTTTGGATTGTCCTCAAACAGCTTCATCTGCTGTGTGGTGGTTGGTGCATAGCCATAGTGTGGGAACTGACTGCTGTGCGCGTGGCAGTTTTTACAGACGTGCCCACCGGCATCTGTGCGACCGTCACGACGTAATGGGTAATACTTGTGCTGCTGCTGCTGCTACCCAGCTCTGCGGTGGCCGCGATTCCATCCTGCACCTCTGTGTGCCCACTCGCTGCAACCTGCATCGCTCTGCTCGTTTTAAGATTGTCCTCAAACAGCTTCACGTGCTGTGTGGTGGTTGGTGCATAGCCATAGTGTGGGAACTGGCTGCTGTGCGTGTGGCTGTTTGTACAGACGTGCCCACCGGCATCTGTCGCTACCGTCATGACGTAATGGGTAATACTTGTGCTGCCGCTGCTGCTGCTACCCAGCTCTGCGGTGGCCGCGATTCCATCCTGCGCCTCTGTGTGCCCACTCGCTGCAACCCGCATCGCTCTTCTCGTTTTTTGGATTGTTCTCAAACAGATTCATCTGCTGTGGGGTGGTTGATGCATAGCCATAGTGTGGGAACTGACTGCTGTGCGTGCGGCAGTTCGTACAGACGTGCCCACCGGCATCTGTCGCGACCGTTACGACGTAATGGGTAATACTTGTGCTGCTGCTGCTGCTACCCAGCTCAGCGGTGGTCGCGGTTCCATCCTGCACCTCTGTGTGCCCACTCGCTGCAACCTGCATCGCTCTGCTCGTTTTAGGATTGTCCTTAAACAGCTTCATGTGCTGTGTGGTGGTTGGTGCATAGCAATGTGCGGGAACTGACTTCTGTGCGCGTGGCAGTTCGTAGAAATGTGCCCACCGGCATCTGTGGCTACCGTTCCGTCGTAATGGGTAATACTTGTGCTGCTGCTGCTGCTTACCCAGCTCTGCGGTGGCCGCGACTCCATCCTGCACCTCTGTGTGCCCGCTACGCTGCAACCTGCGTCGCTCTGCATGTTTTTGGATTGCCCTCAAACTGCTTCTTGTGCTGTGTGGTGGTTGGTGCATAGCCATAGTGTGGGAACTGACTGCTGTGCGTGTGGCAGTTTGTACAGACGTGCCCACCGGCATCTGTGGCTACCGTTACGACGTAATGGGTAATACTTGTGTTGCTGCTTCTGCTATCCAGCTCAGCGGTGGTCGCGGTTCCATCCTTCACCTCTGTGTGCCCGCTACGCTCGCAACCCGCATCGCTCTGCTCGTATTTGGATTGTCCTCAAACAGCTTCATCTGCTGTGTGGTGGTTGATGCATAGCCATAGTGTGGGAACTGACTAGGTGCGTGTGGCAGTTTGTACAGACGTGCCCACCGGCATCTGTGGCTACCGTTCCGACGTAATGGGTAATACTTGTGCTGCTGCTGCTTACCCAGCTCTGCGGGGGCCGCGACTCCATCCTGCACCTCTGTGTGCCCGCTACGCTGCAACCTGCATCGCTCTGCTTGTTTTTGTATTGCCCTCAAACTGCTTCATGTGCTGTCTGATGGTTGGTGCATAGCCATAGTGTGGGAACTGACTACTGTGCGTGTGGCAGTTTGTACAGACGTGCCGACCGGCATCTGTGGCTACGGTTACGACGTAATGGGTAATGCTTGTGCTGCTGCTGCTTACCCAGCTCTGCGGTGGCCGCGATTCCATCCTGCACCTCTGTGTGCCCACTCGCTGCAACCCGCATCGCTCTGCTCGTTTTTTGGATTGTCCTCAAACAGCTTCATCTGCTGTGTGGTGGTTGCTGCATAGCCATAGTGTGGGAACTGACTGCTGTGCGTGTGGCAGTTTGTACAGACGTGCCCACCGGCATCTGTGGCTACCGTTACGACGTAATGGGTAATACTTGTGCTGCCGCTGCTGCTGCTACCCAGCTCTGCGGTGGCCGCGATTCCATCCTGCGCCTCTGTGTGCCCACTCGCTGCAACCCGCATCGCTCTGCTCGTTTTTTGGATTGTCCTCAAACAGCTTCATCTGCTGTGTGGTGGTTGGTGCATAGCCATAGTGTGGGAACTGACTGCTGTGCGTGTGGCAGTTTGTACAGACGTGCCCACCGGCATCTGTCGCTACCGTCACGACGTAATGGGTAATACTTGTGCTGCCGCTGCTGCTACTACCCAGCTCTGCGGTGGCCGCGATTCCATCCTGCGCCTCTGTGTGCCCACTCGCTGCAACCCGCATCGCTCTACTCGTTTTTGGGATTGTCCTCAAACAGCTTCATCTGCTGTGTGGTGGTTGGTGCATAGCCATAGTGTGGGAACTGAAAGCTGTGCGTGTGGCAGTTTGTACAGACGTGCCCACCGGCATCTGTGGCTACCGTTACGGCGTAATGGGTAATACTTGTGCTGCTGCTGCTGCTGCTTACCCAGCTCTGCGGTGGCTGCGATTCCATCCTGCACCTCTGTGTGCCCGCTACGCTGCAACCTGCATCGCTCTGCTCGTTTTTGGATTGCCCTCAAACTGCTTCTTGTGCTGTGTGGTGGTTGGTGCATAGCCATAGTGTGGGAACTGACTGCTGTGCGTGTGGCAGTTTCTACAGACGTGCCCACCGGCATCTGTGGCTACCGTTACGACGTAATGGGTAATACTTGTGCTGCCGCTGCTGCTGCTACCCAGCTCTGCGGTGGCCGCGATTCCATCCTGCGCCTCTGTGTGCCCACTCGCTGCAACCCGCATCGCTCTGCTCGTTTTTTGGATTGTCCTCAAACAGCTTCATCTGCTGTGTGGTGGTTGGTGCATAGCCATAGTGTGGGAACTGACTGCTGTGCGCGTGGCAGTTTTTACAGACGTGCCCACCGGCATCTGTGCGACCGTCACGACGTAATGGGTAATACTTGTGCTGCTGCTGCTGCTACCCAGCTCTGCGGTGGCCGCGATACCATCCTGCACCTCTGTGTGCCCACTCGCTGCAACCCGCATCGCTCTTCTCGTTTTTTGGATTGTCCTCAAACAGCTTCATCTGCTGTGGGGTGGTTGATGCATAGCCATAGTGTGGGAACTGACTGCTGTGCGTGCGGCAGTTCGTACAGACGTGCCCACCGGCATCTGTCGCGACCGTTACGACGTAATGGGTAATACTTGTGCTGCTGCTGCTGCTACCCAGCTCAGCGGTGGTCGCGGTTCCATCCTGCACCTCTGTGTGCCCACTCGCTGCAACCTGCATCGCTCTGCTCGTTTTAGGATTGTCCTTAAACAGCTTCATGTGCTGTGTGGTGGTTGGTGCATAGCAATGTGCGGGAACTGACTTCTGTGCGCGTGACAGTTCGTATAAACGTGCCCACCGGCATCTGTGGCTACCGTTCCGTCGTAATGGGTAATACTTGTGCTGCTGCTGCTGCTTACCCAGCTCTGCGGTGGCCGCGACCCCATCCTGCACCTCTGTGTGCCCGCTACGCTGCAACCTGCGTCGCTCTGCATGTTTTTGGATTGCCCTCAAACTGCTTCTTGTGCTGTGTGGTGGTTGGTGCATAGCCATAGTGTGGGAACTGACTGTTGTGCGTGTGGCAGTTTGTACAGACGTGCCCACCGGCATCTGTGGCTACCGTTACGACGTAATGGGTAATACTTGTGTTGCTGCTTCTGCTATCCAGCTCAGCGGTGGTCGCGGTTCCATCCTTCACCTCTGTGTGCCCGCTACGCTCGCAACCCGCATCGCTCTGCTCGTATTTGGATTGTCCTCAAACAGCTTCATCTGCTGTGTGGTGGTTGGTGCATAGCCATAGTGTGGGAACTGGCTGCTGTGCGTGTGGCTGTTTGTACAGACGTGCCCACCGGCATCTGCCGCGACCGTTACGACGTAATGGGTAATACTTGTGCTGCTGCTGCTGCTGCTGCTTACCCAGCTCTGCGGTGGCCGCGATTCGATCCTGCACCTCTGTGTGCCCGCTACGCTCCAACCTGCATCGCTCTGCTCATTTTTGGATTGCCCTCAAACTGCTTCTTGTGCTGTGTGGTGTTGGTGCATAGCCATAGTGTGGGAACTGACTGCTGTGCGTGTGCCAGTTTTTACAGACGTGCCCACCGGCATCTGTGGCTACCGTTACGACGTAATGGGTAATACTTGTGCTGCCGCTGCTGCTGCTACCCAGCTCTGCGGTGGCCGCGATTCCATCCTGCGCCTGTGGGTGCCCACTCGCTGCAACCCGCATCGCTCTGCTCGTTTTTTGGATTGTCCTCAAACAGCTTCATCTGCTGTGTGGTGGTTGGTGCATAGCCATAGTGTGGGAACTGACTGCTGTGCGTGTGGCAGTTTGTACAGACGTGCCCACCGGCATCTGTCGCTACCGTCACGACGTAATGGGTAATACTTGTGCTGCCGCTGCTGCTAATACCCAGCTCTGCGGTGGCCGCGATTCAATCCTGCGCCTCTGTGTGCCCACTCGCTGCAACCCGCATCGCTCTGCTCGTTTTTTGGATTGTCCTCAAACAGCTTCATCTGCTGTGTGGTGGTTGGTGCATAGCCATAGTGTGGGAACTGAATGCTGTGCGTGTGGCAGTTTGTACAGACGTGCCCACCGGCATCTGTGGCTACCGTTACGACGTAATGGGTAATACTTGTGCTGCTGCTGCTTACCCAGCTCTGCGGTGGCCGCGATTCCATCCTGCACCTCTGTGTGCCCGCTACGCTGCAACCTGCATCGCTCTGCTCGTTTTTGGATTGCCCTCAAACTGCTTCTTGTGCTGTGTGGTGGTTGGTGCATAGCCATAGTGTGGGAACTGACTGCTGTGCGTGTGGCAGTTTTTACAGACGTGCCCACCGGCATCTGTGGCTACCGTTACGACGTAATGGCTAATACTTGTGCTGCCGCTGCTGCTACCCAGCTCTGCGGTGGCCGCGATTCCATCCTGCACCTCTGTGTGCCCACTCGCTGCAACCTGCATCGCTCTGCTCGTTTTAAGATTGTCCTCAAACAGCTTCATGTGCTCTGTGGTGGTTGGTGCATAGCCATAGTGTGGGAACTGGCTGCTGTGCGTGTGGCTGTTTCTACAGACGTGCCCACCGGCATCTGTCGCTACCGTCACGACGTAATGGGTAATACTTGTGCTGCCGCTGCTGCTGCTACCCAGCTCTGCGGTGACCGCGATTCCATCCTGCGCCTCTGTGGGCCCACTCGCTGCAACCCGCATCGCTCTTCTCGTTTTTTGGATTGTCCTCAAACAGCTTCATCTGCTGTGTGGTGGTTGATGCATAGCCATAGTGTGGGAACTGACTGCTGTGCGTGTGGCAGTTTGTACAGACGTGCCCACCGGCATCTGTCGCGACCGTTACGACGTAATGGGTAATACTTGTGCTGCTGCTGCTGCTGCTTACCCAGCTCTGCGGTGGCCGCGATTCCATCCTGCACCTCTGTGTGCCCGCTACGCTGCAACCTGCATCGCTCTGCTTGTTTTGGGATTGCCCTCAAACTGCTTCTTGTGCTCTGTGGTGGTTGGTGCATAGCCATAGTGTGGGAACTGACTAGGTGTGTGTGGCAGTTTGTACAGACGTGCCCACCGGCATATGTGGCTACCGTCACGACGTAAGGGGTAATACTTGTGCTGCCGCTGCTGCTGCTACCCAGCTCTGCGGTGGCCGCGATTCCATCCTGCGCCTCTGTGTGCCCACTCGCTGCAACCCGCATCGCTCTGCTCGTTTTTTGGATTTTCCTCAAACAGCTTCATCTGCTGTGTGGTGGTTGGTGCATAGCCATAGTGTGGGAACTGACTGCTGTGCGCGTGGCAGTTTTTACAGACGTGCCCACCGGCATCTGTGCGACCGTCACGACGTAATGGGTAATACTTGTGCTGCTGCTACCCAGCTCTGCGGTGGCCGCGATTCCATCCTGCACCTCTGTGTGCCCACTCGCTGCAACCTGCATCGCTCTGCTCGTTTTAAGATTGTCCTCAAACAGCTTCATGTGCTGTGTGGTGGTTGGTGCATAGCCATAGTGTGGGAACTGGCTGCTGTGCGTGTGGCTGTTTGTACAGACGTGTCCACCGGCATCTGTCGCGACCGTTACGACGTAATGGGTAATACTTGTGCTGCTGCTGCTGCTGCTGCTTACCCAGCTCTGCGGTGGCCGCGATTCCATCCTGCACCTCTGTGTGCCCGCTACGCTGCAACCTGCATCGCTCTGCTCGTTTTTGGATTGCCCTCAAACTGCTTCTTGTCCTGTGTGGTGGTTGGTGCATAGCCATAGTGTGGGAACTGACTGCTGTGCGTGTAGCAGTTTTTACAGACGTGCCCACCGGCATCTGTGGCTACCGTACCGACGTAATGGGTAATACTTGTGCTGCCGCTGCTGCTGCTACCCAGCTCTGCGGTGGCCGCGATTCCATCCTGCGCCTCTGTGTGCCCACTCGCTGCAACCCGCATCGCTCTGCTCGTTTTTTGGATTGTCCTCAAACAGCTTCATCTGCTGTGTGGTGGTTGGTGCATAGCCATAGTGTGGGAACTGACTGCTGTGAGTGTGGCAGTTTGTACAGACGTGCCCACCGGCATCTGTCGCTACCGTCACGACGTAATGGTAATACTTGTGCTGCCGCTGCTGCTACTACCCAGCTCTGCGGTGGCCGCGATTCCATCCTGCGCCTCTGTGTGCCCACTCGCTGCAACCCGCATCGCTCTGCTCGTTTTTTGGATTGTCCTCAAACAGCTTCATCTGCTGTGTGGTGGTTGGTGCATAGCCATAGTGTGGGAACTGACTGCTGTGCGTGTGGCAGTTTGTACAGGCGTGCCCACCGGCATCTGTGGCTACCGTTACGACGTAATGGGTAATACTTGTGCTGCTGCTGCTTACCCAGCTCTGCGGTGGCCGCGATTCCATCCTGCGCCTCTGTGGGCCCACTCGCTGCAACCCGCATCGCTCTTCTCGTTTTTTGGATTGTCCTCAAACAGCTTCATTGCTGTGTGGTGGTTGATGCATAGCCATAGTGTGGGAACTGACTGCTGTGCGTGTGGCAGTTTGTACAGACGTGCCCACCGGCATCTGTCGCGACCGTTACGACGTAATGGGTAATACTTGTGCTGCTGCTGCTGCTGCTGCTTACCCAGCTCTGCGGTGGCCGCGATTCCATCCTGCACCTCTGTGTGCCCGCTACGCTGCAACCTGCATCGCTCTGCTCGTTTTTGGATTGCCCTCAAACTGCTTCTTGTGCTGTGTGGTGGTTGGTGCATAGCCATAGTGTGGGAACTGACTGCTGTGCGTGTGGCAGTTTTTACAGACGTGCCCACCGGCATCTGTGGCTACCGTTACGACGTAATGGGTAATACTTGTGCTGCCGCTGCTGCTGCTAACCAGCTCTGCGGTGGCCGCGATTCCATCCTGCGCCTCTGTGTGCCCACTCGCTGCAACCCGCATCGCTCTGCTCGTTTTTTGGATTGTCCTCAAACAGCTTCATCTGCTGTGTGGTGGTTGGTGCATAGCCATAGTGTGGGAACTGACTGCTGTGCGCGTGGCAGTTTGTACAGACGTGCCCACCGGCATCTGTGCGACCGTCACGACGTAATGGGTAATACTTGTGCTGCTGCTGCTGCTGCTACCCTGCTCTGCGGTGGCCGCGATTCCATCCTGCGCCTCTGTGTGCCCACTCGCTGCAACCCGCATCGCTCTTCTCGTTTTTTGGATTGTCCTCAAACAGCTTCATCTGCTGTGTGGTGGTTTATGCATAGCCATAGTGTGGGAACTGACTGCTGTGCGTGTGGCAGTTTGTACAGACGTGCCCACCGGCATCTGTCGCGACCGTTACGACGTAATGGATAATACTTGTGCTGCTGCTGCTGCTACCCAGCTCAGCGGTGGTGGCGGTTCCATCCTGCACCTCTGTGTGCCCGCTACACTGCAAACCGCATCGCTCTGCTCGTTTTTGGATTGCCCTCAAACTGCTTCTTGTGCTGTGTGGTGGTTGGTGCATAGCCATTGTGTGGGAACTGACTGCTGTGCGTGTGGCAGTTTGTACAGACGTGCCCACCGGCATCTGTGGCTACCGTTACGACGTAATGGGTAATACTTGTGCTGCTTCTGCTATCCAGCTCAGCGGTGGTCGCGGTTCCATCCTTCACCTCTGTGTGCCCGCTACGCTCGCAACCCGCATCGCTCTGCTCGTATTTGGATTGTCCTCAAACAGCTTCATCTGCTGTGTGGTGGTTGATGCATAGCCATAGTGTGGGAACTGACTAGGTGCGTGTGGCAGTTTGTACAGACGTGCCCACCGGCATCTGTGGCTACCGTTCCGACGTAATGGGTAATACTTGTGCTGCTGCTGCTTACCCAGCTCTGCGGGGGCCGCGACTCCATCCTGCACCTCTGTGTGCCCGCTACGCTGCAACCTGCATCGCTCTGCTTGTTTTTGTATTGCCCTCAAACTGCTTCATGTGCTGTCTGGTGGTTGGTGCATAGCCATAGTGTGGGAACTGACTGCTGTGCGTGTGGCAGTTTGTACAGACGTGCCCACCGGCATCTGTGCGACCGTCACGACGTAATGGGTAATACTTGTGCTGCTGCTGCTGCTACCCAGCTCTGCGGTGGCCGCGATTCCATCCAGCACCTCTGTGTGCCCACTCGCTGCAACCTGCATCGCTCTGCTCGTTTTAGGATTGTCCTCAAACAGCTTCATGTGCTGTGTGGTGGTTGGTGCACAGCCATAGTGTGGGAACTGGCTACTGTGCGTGTGGCTGTTTGTACAGACGTGCCCACCGGCATCTGTCGCCACCGTCACGACGTAATGGGTAATACTTGTGCTGCCGCTGCTGCTGCTACCCAGCTCTGCGGTGGCCGCGATGCCATCCTGCGCCTCTGTGTGCCCACTCGCTGCAACCCGCATCGCTCTGCTCGTTTTTTGGATTGTCCTCAAACAGCTTCATCTGCTGTGTGGTGGTTGGTGCATAGCCATAGTGTGGGAACTAACTGCTGTGCGTGTGGCAGTTTGTACAGACGTGCCCACCGGCATCTGTGGCTACCGTTACGACGTAATGGGTAATACTTGTGCTGCCGCTGCTGCTGCTACCCAGCTCTGCGGTGGCCACGATTCCATCCTGCGCCTCTGTGTGCCCACTCGCTGCAACCCGCATCGCTCTGCTCGTTTTTTGGATTGTCCTCAAACAGCTTCATCTGCTGTGTGGTGGTTGGTGCATAGCCATAGTGTGGGAACTAACTGCTGTGCGTGTGGCAGTTTGTACAGACGTGCCGACCGGCATCTGTGGGTACGGTTACGACGTAATGGGTAATACTTGTGCTGCTGCTGCTTACCCAGCTCTGCGGTGGCCGCGATTCCATCCTGCACCTCTGTGTGCCCACTCGCTGCAACCCGCATCGCTCTGCTCGTTTTTTGGATTGTCCTCAAACAGCTTCATCTGCTGTGTGGTGGTTGCTGCATAGCCATAGTGTGGGAACTGACTGCTGTGCGTGTGGCAGTTTGTACAGACGTGCCCACCGGCATCTGTGGCTACCGTTACGACGTAATGGGTAATACTTGTGCTGCCGCTGCTGCTGCTACCCAGCTCTGCGGTGGCCGCGATTCCATCCTGCGCCTCTGTGTGCCCACTCGCTGCAACCCGCATAGCTCTGCTCGTTTTTTGGATTGTCCTCAAACAGCTTCATCTGCTGTGTGGTGGTTGGTGCATAGCCATAGTGTGGGAACTGACTGCTGTGCGTGTGGCAGTTTGTACAGACGTGCCCACCGGCATCTGTCGCTACCGTCACGACGTAATGGGTAATACTTGTGCTGCCGCTGCTGCTACTACCCAGCTCTGCGGTGGCCGCGATTCCATCCTGCGCCTCTGTGTGCCCACTCGCTGCAACCCGCATCGCTCTACTCGTTTTTGGGATTGTCCTCAAACAGCTTCATCTGCTGTGTGGTGGTTGGTGCATAGCCATAGTGTGGGAACTGAAAGCTGTGCGTGTGGCAGTTTGTACAGACGTGCCCACCGGCATCTGTGGCTACCGTTACGACGTAATGGGTAATACTTGTGCTGCTGCTGCTGCTTACCCAGCTCTGCGGTGGCCGCGATTCCATCCTGCACCTCTGTGTGCCCGCTACGCTGCAACCTGCATCGCTCTGCTCGTTTTTGGATTGCCCTCAAACTGCTTCTTGTGCTCTGTGGTGGTTGGTGCATAGCCATAGTGTGGGAACTGACTGCTGTGCGTGTGGCAGTTTTTACAGACGTGCCCACCGGCATCTGTGGCTACCGTTACGACGTAATGGGTAATACTTGTGCTGCCGCTGCTGCTGCTACCCAGCTCTGCGGTGGCCGCAATTCCATCCTGCGCCTCTGTGTGCCCACTCGCTGCAACCCGCATCGCTCTTCTCGTTTTTTGGATTGTCCTCAAACAGCTTCATCTGCTGTGTGGTGGTTGATGCATAGCCATAGTGTGGGAACTGACTGCTGTGCGTGTGGCAGTTTGTACAGATGTGCCCACGGGCATCTGTGGCGACCGTCACGACGTAATGGGTAATACTTGTGCTGCTGCTGCTGCTATCCAGCTCTGCGGTGGCAGCGATTCCATCCTGCACCGCTGTGTGCCCGCTGCGCTGCGAACTGCACCGCTCTGCTCGTTTTTGGATTGCCCTCAAACAGCTTCTTCTGCTCTGCGGTGGTTGGTGCATAGCCATAGTGTGGGAACTGACTGCTGTGCGTGTGGCAGTTTGTACAGACGTGCCCAACGGCATCTGTGGCTACCGTTACGACGTAATGGGTAATACTTGTGCTGCCGCTGCTGCTGCTACCCAGCTCTGCGGTGGCCGCGATTCCATCTTGCGCCTCTGTGTGCCCACTCGCTGCAACCCGCATCGCTCTTCTCGTTTTTTGGATTGTCCTCAAACAGCTTCATCTGCTGTGTGGTGGTTGATGCATAGCCATAGTGTGGGAACTGACTGCTGTGCGTGTGGCAGTTTGTACAGACGTGCCCACCGGCATCTGTCGCGACCGTTACGACGTAATGGGTAATACTTGTGCTGCTGCTGCTGCTACCCATCTCAGCGGTGGTCGCGGTTCCGTCCTGCACCTCTGTGTGCCCACTCGCTGCAACCTGCATCGCTCTGCTCGTTTTAGGATTGTCCTCAAACAGCTTCATGTGCTGTGTGGTGGTTGGTGCATAGCAATGTGCGGGAACTGACTTCTGTGCGCGTGGCAGTTCGTACAAAAGTGCCCACCGGCATCTGCGGCTACCGTTCCGTCGTAATGGGTAATACTTGTGCTGCTGCTGCTGCTTACCCAGCTCTGCGGTGGCCGCGACTCCATCCTGCACCTCTGTGTGCCCGCTACGCTGCAACCTGCATCGCTCTGCATGTTTTTGGATTGCCCTCAAACTGCTTCTTGTGCTGTGTGGTGGTTGGTGCATAGCCATAGTGTGGGAACTGACTGCTGTGCGTGTGGCGGTTTGTACAGACGTGCCCACCGGCATCTGTGGCTACCGCTACGACGTAATGGGTAATACTTGTGTTGCTGCTGCTTCTATCCAGCTCAGCGGTGGTCGCGGTTCCATCCTTCACCTCTGTGTGTCCGCTACGCTCGCAACCCAAACGCTCTGCTCGTATCGGGATTGTCCTCAAACAGCTTCATCTGCTGTGTGGTGGTTGATGCATAGCCATAGTGTGGGAACTGACTAGGTGCGTGTGGCAGTTTGTACAGACGTGCCCACCGGCATCTGTGGCTACCGTTCCGACGTAATGGGTAATACTTGTGCTGCTGCTGCTGCTTACCCAGCTCTGCGGTGGCCGCGACTCCATCCTGCACCTCTGTGTGCCCGCTACGCTGCAACCTGCATCGCTCTGCTTGTTTTTGGATTGCCCTCAAACTGCTTCTTGTGATGTGTGGTGGTTGGTACATAGCCATAGTGTGGGAACTGGCTGCTGTGCGTGTGGCTGTTTGTACAGACGTGCCCACCGGCATATGTGGCTACCGTCACGACGTAAGGGGTAATACTTGTGCTGCCGCTGCTGCTGCTACCCAGCTCTGCGGTGGCCGCGATTCCATCCTGCGCCTCTGTGTGCCCGCTCGCTGCAACCCGCATCGCTCTGCTCGTTTTTTGGATTGTCCTCAAACAGCTTCATCTGCTGTGTGGTGGTTGGTGCATAGCCATAGTGTGGGAACTGACTGCTGTGCGCGTGGCAGTTTTTACAGACGTGCCCACCGGCATCTGTGCGACCGTCACGACGTAATGGGTAATACTTGTGCTGCTGCTGCTGCTACCCGGCTCTGCTGTGGCCGCGATTCCATCCTGCACCTCTGTGTGCCCACTCGCTGGAACCTGCATCGCTCTGCTCGTTTTAAGATTGTCCTTAAACAGCTTCATGTGCTGTGTGGTGGTTAATGCATAGCCATAGTGTGGGAACTGGCTGCTGTGCGTGTGGCTGTTTGTACAGGCGTGCCCACCGGCATCTGTCGCGACCGTTACGACGTAATGGGTAATACTTGTGCTGCTGCTGCTGCTGCTGCTGCTTACCCAGCTCTGCGGTGGCCGCGATTCCATCCTGCACCTCTGTGTGCCCGCTACGCTCCAACCTGCATCGCTCTGCTCGTTTTTGGATTGCCCTCAAACTGCTCCTTGTGCTGTGTGGTGTTGGTGCATAGCCGTAGTGTGGGAACTGACAGCTGTGCGTGTGGCAGTTTTTACAGACGTGCCCACCGGCATCTGTGGCTACCGTTACGACGTAATGGGTAATACTTGTGCTGCCGCTGCTGCTGCTACCCAGCTCTGCGGTGGCCGCGATTCCATCCTGCGCCTCTGGGTGCCCACTCGCTGCAACCCGCATCGCTCTGCTCGTTTTTTGGATTGTCCTCAAACAGCTTCATCTGCTGTGTGGTGGTTGGTGCATAGCCATAGTGTGGGAACTGACTGCTGTGCGTGTGGCAGTTTGTACAGACGTGCCCACCGGCATCTGTCGCTACCGTCACGACGTAATGGGTAATACTTGTGCTGCCGCTGCTGCTGCTACCCAGCTCTGCGGTGGCCGCGATTCCATCCTGCGCCTCTGTGGGCCCACTCGCTGCAACCCGCATCGCTCTTCTCGTTTTTTGGATTGTCCTCAAACAGCTTCATCTGCTGTGTGGTGGTTGATGCATAGCCATAGTGTGGGAACTGACTGCTGTGCGTGTGGCAGTTTGTACAGACGTGCCCACCGGCATCTGTCGCGACCGTTACGACGTAATGGGTAATACTTGTGCTGCTGCTGCTGCTGCTTACCCAGCTCTGCGGTGGCCGCGATTCCATCCTGCACCTCTGTGTGGCCGCTACGCTGCAACCTGCATCGCTCTGCTTGTTTTTGGATTGCCCTCAAACTGCTTCTTGTGCTCTGTGGTGGTTGGTGCATAGCCATAGTGTGGGAACTGACTAGGTGTGTGTGGCAGTTTGTACAGACGTGCCCACCGGCATATGTGGCTACCGTCACGACGTAAGGGGTAATACTTGTGCTGCCGCTGCTGCTGCTACCCAGCTCTGCGGTGGCCGCGATTCCATCCTGCGCCTCTGTGTGCCCACTCGCTGCAACCCGCATCGCTCTGCTCGTTTTTTGGATTGTCCTCAAACAGCTTCATCTGCTGTGTGGTGGTTGGTGCATAGCCATAGTGTGGGAACTGACTGCTGTGCGCGTGGCAGTTTTTACAGACGTGCCCACCGGCATCTGTGCGACCGTCACGACGTAATGGGTAATACTTGTGCTGCTGCTACCCAGCTCTGCGGTGGCCGCGATTCCATCCTGCACCTCTGTGTGCCCACTCGCTGCAACCTGCATCGCTCTGCTCGTTTTAAGATTGTCCTCAAACAGCTTCATGTGCTGTGTGGTGGTTGGTGCATAGCCATAGTGTGGGAACTGGCTGCTGTGCGTGTGGCTGTTTGTACAGACGTGTCCACCGGAATCTGTCGCGACCGTTACGACGTAATGGGTAATACTTGTGCTGCTGCTGCTGCTGCTGCTGCTTACCCAGCTCTGCGGTGGCCGCGATTCCATCCTGCACCTCTGTGTGCCCGCTACGCTGCAACCTGCATCGCTCTGCTCGTTTTTGGATTGCCCTCAAACTGCTTCTTGTCCTGTGTGGTGGTTGGTGCATAGCGATAGTGTGGGAACTGACTGCTGTGCGTGGTGCACTTTTTACAGACGTGCCCACCGGCATCTGTGGCTACCGTTACGACGTAATGGGTAATACTTGTGCTGCCGCTGCTGCTGTTACCCAGCTCTGCGGTGGCCGCGATTCCATCCTGCGCCTCTGTGTGCCCACTCGCTGCAACCCGCATCGCTCTGCTCGTTTTTTGGATTGTCCTCAAACAGCTTCATCTGCTGTGTGGTGGTTGGTGCATAGCCATTGTGTGGGAACTGACTGCTGTGCGTGTGGCAGTTTGTACAGACGTGCCCACCGGCATCTGTCGCTACCGTCACGACGTAATGGTAATACTTGTGCTGCCGCTGCTGCTACTACCCAGCTCTGCGGTGGCCGCGATTCCATCCAGCACCTCTGTGTGCCCACTCGCTGCAACCTGCATCGCTCTGCTCGTTTTAGGATTGTCCTCAAACAGCTTCATGTGCTGTGTGGTGGTTGGTGCACTGCCATAGTGTGGGAACTGGCTACTGTGCGTGTGGCTGTTTGTACAGACGTGCCCACCGGCATCTGTCGCCACCGTCACGACGTAATGGGTAATACTTGTGCTGCCGCTGCTGCTGCTACCCAGCTCTGCGGTGGCCGCGATGCCATCCTGCGCCTCTGTGTGCCCACTCGCTGCAACCCGCATCGCTCTGCTCGTTTTTTGGATTGTCCTCAAACAGCTTCATCTGCTGTGTGGTGGTTGGTGCATAGCCATAGTGTGGGAACTAACTGCTGTGCGTGTGGCAGTTTGTACAGACGTGCCGACCGGCATCTGTGGGTACGGTTACGACGTAATGGGTAATACTTGTGCTGCTGCTGCTTACCCAGCTCTGCGGTGGCCGCGATTCCATCCTGCACCTCTGTGTGCCCACTCGCTGCAACCCGCATCGCTCTGCTCGTTTTTTGAATTGTCCTCAAACAGCTTCATCTGCTGTGTGGTGGTTGCTGCATAGCCATAGTGTGGGAACTGACTGCTGTGCGTGTGGCAGTTTGTACAGACGTGCCCACCGGCATCTGTGGCTACCGTTACGACGTAATGGGTAATACTTGTGCTGCCGCTGCTGCTGCTACCCAGCTCTGCGGTGGCCGCGATTCCATCCTGCGCCTCTGTGTGCCCACTCGCTGCAACCCGCATCGCTCTGCTCGTTTTTTGGATTGTCCTCAAACAGCTTCATCTGCTGTGTGGTGGTTGGTGCATAGCCATAGTGTGGGAACTGACTGCTGTGCGTGTGGCAGTTTGTACAGACGTGCCCACCGGCATCTGTCGCTACCGTCACGACGTAATGGGTAATACTTGTGCTGCCGCTGCTGCTACTACCCAGCTCTGCGGTGGCCGCGATTCCATCCTGCGCCTCTGTGTGCCCACTCGCTGCAACCCGCATCGCTCTACTCGTTTTTGGGATTGTCCTCAAACAGCTTCATCTGCTGTGTGGTGGTTGGTGCATAGCCATAGTGTGGGAACTGAAAGCTGTGCGTGTGGCAGTTTGTACAGACGTGCCCACCGGCATCTGTGGCTACCGTTACGACGTAATGGGTAATACTTGTGCTGCTGCTGCTGCTTACCCAGCTCTGCGGTGGCCGCGATTCCATCCTGCACCTCTGTGTGCCCGCTACGCTGCAACCTGCATCGCTCTGCTCGTTTTTGGATTGCCCTCAAACTGCTTCTTGTGCTCTGTGGTGGTTGGTGCATAGCCATAGTGTGGGAACTGACTGCTGTGCGTGTGGCAGTTTTTACAGACGTGCCCACCGGCATCTGAGGCTACCGTTACGACGTAATGGGTAATACTTGTGCTGCCGCTGCTGCTGCTACCCAGCTCTGCGGTGGCCGCAATTCCATCCTGCGCCTCTGTGTGCCCACTCGCTGCAACCCGCATCGCTCTTCTCGTTTTTTGGATTGTCCTCAAACAGCTTCATCTGCTGTGTGGTGGTTGATGCATAGCCATAGTGTGGGAACTGACTGCTGTGCGTGTGGCAGTTTGTACAGATGTGCCCACGGGCATCTGCGGCTACCGTTCCGTCGTAATGGGTAATACTTTTGCTGCTGCTGCTGCTTACCCAGCTCTGCGGTGGCCGCGACTCCATCCTGCACCTCTGTGTGCCCGCTACGCTGCAACCTGCATCGCTCTGCATGTTTTTGGATTGCCCTCAAACTGCTTCTTGTGCTGTGTGGTGGTTGGTGCATAGCCATAGTGTGGGAACTGACTGCTGTGCGTGTGGCGGTTTGTACAGACGTGCCCACCGGCATCTGTGGCTACCGTTACGACGTAATGGGTAATACTTGTGTTGCTGCTGCTTCTATCCAGCTCAGCGGTGGTCGCGGTTCCATCCTTCACCTCTGTGTGTCCGCTACGCTCGCAACCCGAACGCTCTGCTCGTATCGGGATTGTCCTCAAACAGCTTCATCTGCTGTGTGGTGGTTGATGCATAGCCATAGTGTGGGAACTGACTAGGTGCGTGTGGCAGTTTGTACAGACGTGCCCACCGGCATCTGTGGCTACCGTTCCGACGTAATGGGTAATACTTGTGCTGCTGCTGCTGCTGCTTACCCAGCTCTGCGGTGGCCGCGACTCCATCCTGCACCTCTGTGTGCCCGCTACGCTGCAACCTGCATCGCTCTGCTTGTTTTTGGATTGCCCTCAAACTGCTTCTTGTGATGTGTGGTGGTTGGTACATAGCCATAGTGTGGGAACTGGCTGCTGTGCGTGTGGCTGTTTGTACAGACGTGCCCACCGGCATATGTGGCTACCGTCACGACGTAAGGGGTAATACTTGTGCTGCCGCTGCTGCTGCTACCCAGCTCTGCGGTGGCCGCGATTCCATCCTGCGCCTCTGTGTGCCCGCTCGCTGCAACCCGCATCGCTCTGCTCGTTTTTTGGATTGTCCTCAAACAGCTTCATCTGCTGTGTGGTAGTTGGTGCATAGCCATAGTGTGGGAACTGACTGCTGTGCGCGTGGCAGTTTTTACAGACGTGCCCACCGGCATCTGTGCGACCGTCACGACGTAATGGGTAATACTTGTGCTGCTGCTGCTGCTACCCAGCTCTGCTGTGGCCGCGATTCCATCCTGCACCTCTGTGTGCCCACTCGCTGGAACCTGCATCGCTCTGCTCGTTTTAAGATTGTCCTTAAACAGCTTCATGTGCTGTGTGGTGGTTGGTGCATAGCCATAGTGTGGGAACTGGCTGCTGTGCGTGTGGCTGTTTGTACAGACGTGCCCACCGGCATCTGTCGCGACCGTTACGACGTAATGGGTAATACTTGTGCTGCTGCTGCTGCTGCTGCTTACCCAGCTCTGCGGTGGCCGCGATTCCATCCTGCACCTCTGTGTGCCCGCTACGCTCCAACCTGCATCGCTCTGCTCGTTTTTGGATTGCCCTCAAACTGCTCCTTGTGCTGTGTGGTGTTGGTGCATAGCCGTAGTGTGGGAACTGACAGCTGTGCGTGTGGCAGTTTTTACAGACGTGCCCACCGGCATCTGTGGCTACCGTTACGACGTAATGGGTAATACTTGTGCTGCCGCTGCTGCTGCTACCCAGCTCTGCGGTGGCCGCGATTCCATCCTGCGCCTCTGGGTGCCCACTCGCTGCAACCCGCATCGCTCTGCTCGTTTTTTGGATTGTCCTCAAACAGCTTCATCTGCTGTGTGGTGGTTGGTGCATAGCCATAGTGTGGGAACTAACTGCTGTGCGTGTGGCAGTTTGTACAGACGTGCCGACCGGCATCTGTGGGTACGGTTACGACGTAATGGGTAATACTTGTGCTGCTGCTGCTTACCCAGCTCTGCGGTGGCCGCGATTCCATCCTGCACCTCTGTGTGCCCACTCGCTGCAACCCGCATCGCTCTGCTCGTTTTTTGAATTGTCCTCAAACAGCTTCATCTGCTGTGTGGTGGTTGCTGCATAGCCATAGTGTGGGAACTGACTGCTGTGCGTGTGGCAGTTTGTACAGACGTGCCCACCGGCATCTGTGGCTACCGTTACGACGTAATGGGTAATACTTGTGCTGCCGCTGCTGCTGCTACCCAGCTCTGCGGTGGCCGCGATTCCATCCTGCGCCTCTGTGTGCCCACTCGCTGCAACCCGCATCGCTCTGCTCGTTTTTTGGATTGTCCTCAAACAGCTTCATCTGCTGTGTGGTGGTTGGTGCATAGCCATAGTGTGGGAACTGACTGCTGTGCGTGTGGCAGTTTGTACAGACGTGCCCACCGGCATCTGTCGCTACCGTCACGACGTAATGGGTAATACTTGTGCTGCCGCTGCTGCTACTACCCAGCTCTGCGGTGGCCGCGATTCCATCCTGCGCCTCTGTGTGCCCACTCGCTGCAACCCGCATCGCTCTACTCGTTTTTGGGATTGTCCTCAAACAGCTTCATCTGCTGTGTGGTGGTTGGTGCATAGCCATAGTGTGGGAACTGAAAGCTGTGCGTGTGGCAGTTTGTACAGACGTGCCCACCGGCATCTGTGGCTACCGTTACGACGTAATGGGTAATACTTGTGCTGCTGCTGCTGCTTACCCAGCTCTGCGGTGGCCGCGATTCCATCCTGCACCTCTGTGTGCCCGCTACGCTGCAACCTGCATCGCTCTGCTCGTTTTTGGATTGCCCTCAAACTGCTTCTTGTGCTCTGTGGTGGTTGGTGCATAGCCATAGTGTGGGAACTGACTGCTGTGCGTGTGGCAGTTTTTACAGACGTGCCCACCGGCATCTGAGGCTACCGTTACGACGTAATGGGTAATACTTGTGCTGCCGCTGCTGCTGCTACCCAGCTCTGCGGTGGCCGCAATTCCATCCTGCGCCTCTGTGTGCCCACTCGCTGCAACCCGCATCGCTCTTCTCGTTTTTTGGATTGTCCTCAAACAGCTTCATCTGCTGTGTGGTGGTTGATGCATAGCCATAGTGTGGGAACTGACTGCTGTGCGTGTGGCAGTTTGTACAGATGTGCCCACGGGCATCTGTGGCGACCGTCACGACGTAATGGGTAATACTTGTGCTGCTGCTGCTGCTATCCAGCTCTGCGGTGGCAGCGATTCCATCCTGCACCACTGTGTGCCCGCTGCGCTGCAAACTGCACCGCTCTGCTCGTTTTTGGGTTGCCCTCAAACAGCTTCTTCTGCTCTGCGGTGGTTGGTGCATAGCCATAGTGTGGGAACTGACTGCTGTGCGTGTGGCAGTTTGTACAGACGTGCCCACCGGCATCTGTCGCGACCGTTACGACGTAATGGGTAATACTTGTGCTGCTGCTGCTGCTACCCATCTCAGCGGTGGTCGCGGTTCCGTCCTGCACCTCTGTGTGCCCACTCGCTGCAACCTGCATCGCTCTGCTCGTTTTAGGATTGTCCTCAAACAGCTTCATGTGCTGTGTGGTGGTTGGTGCATAGCAATGTGCGGGAACTGACTTCTGTGCGCGTGGCAGTTCGTACAAAAGTGCCCACCGGCATCTGCGGCTACCGTTCCGTCGTAATGGGTAATACTTTTGCTGCTGCTGCTGCTTACCCAGCTCTGCGGTGGCCGCGACTCCATCCTGCACCTCTGTGTGCCCGCTACGCTGCAACCTGCATCGCTCTGCATGTTTTTGGATTGCCCTCAAACTGCTTCTTGTGCTGTGTGGTGGTTGGTGCATAGCCATAGTGTGGGAACTGACTGCTGTGCGTGTGGCGGTTTGTACAGACGTGCCCACCGGCATCTGTGGCTACCGTTACGACGTAATGGGTAATACTTGTGTTGCTGCTGCTTCTATCCAGCTCAGCGGTGGTCGCGGTTCCATCCTTCACCTCTGTGTGTCCGCTACGCTCGCAACCCGAACGCTCTGCTCGTATCGGGATTGTCCTCAAACAGCTTCATCTGCTGTGTGGTGGTTGATGCATAGCCATAGTGTGGGAACTGACTAGGTGCGTGTGGCAGTTTGTACAGACGTGCCCACCGGCATCTGTGGCTACCGTTCCGACGTAATGGGTAATACTTGTGCTGCTGCTGCTGCTGCTTACCCAGCTCTGCGGTGGCCGCGACTCCATCCTGCACCTCTGTGTGCCCGCTACGCTGCAACCTGCATCGCTCTGCTTGTTTTTGGATTGCCCTCAAACTGCTTCTTGTGATGTGTGGTGGTTGGTACATAGCCATAGTGTGGGAACTGGCTGCTGTGCGTGTGGCTGTTTGTACAGACGTGCCCACCGGCATATGTGGCTACCGTCACGACGTAAGGGGTAATACTTGTGCTGCCGCTGCTGCTGCTACCCAGCTCTGCGGTGGCCGCGATTCCATCCTGCGCCTCTGTGTGCCCGCTCGCTGCAACCCGCATCGCTCTGCTCGTTTTTTGGATTGTCCTCAAACAGCTTCATCTGCTGTGTGGTAGTTGGTGCATAGCCATAGTGTGGGAACTGACTGCTGTGCGCGTGGCAGTTTTTACAGACGTGCCCACCGGCATCTGTGCGACCGTCACGACGTAATGGGTAATACTTGTGCTGCTGCTGCTGCTACCCAGCTCTGCTGTGGCCGCGATTCCATCCTGCACCTCTGTGTGCCCACTCGCTGGAACCTGCATCGCTCTGCTCGTTTTAAGATTGTCCTTAAACAGCTTCATGTGCTGTGTGGTGGTTGGTGCATAGCCATAGTGTGGGAACTGGCTGCTGTGCGTGTGGCTGTTTGTACAGACGTGCCCACCGGCATCTGTCGCGACCGTTACGACGTAATGGGTAATACTTGTGCTGCTGCTGCTGCTGCTGCTGCTTACCCAGCTCTGCGGTGGCCGCGATTCCATCCTGCACCTCTGTGTGCCCGCTACGCTCCAACCTGCATCGCTCTGCTCGTTTTTGGATTGCCCTCAAACTGCTCCTTGTGCTGTGTGGTGTTGGTGCATAGCCGTAGTGTGGGAACTGACAGCTGTGCGTGTGGCAGTTTTTACAGACGTGCCCACCGGCATCTGTGGCTACCGTTACGACGTAATGGGTAATACTTGTGCTGCCGCTGCTGCTGCTACCCAGCTCTGCGGTGGCCGCGATTCCATCCTGCGCCTCTGGGTGCCCACTCGCTGCAACCCGCATCGCTCTGCTCGTTTTTTGGATTGTCCTCAAACAGCTTCATCTGCTGTGTGGTGGTTGGTGCATAGCCATAGTGTGGGAACTGACTGCTGTGCGTGTGGCAGTTTGTACAGACGTGCCCACCGGCATCTGTCGCTACCGTCACGACGTAATGGGTAATACTTGTGCTGCCGCTGCTGCTGCTACCCAGCTCTGCGGTGGCCGCGATTCCATCCTGCGCCTCTGTGGGCCCACTCGCTGCAACCCGCATCGCTCTTCTCGTTTTTTGGATTGTCCTCAAACAGCTTCATCTGCTGTGTGGTGGTTGATGCATAGCCATAGTGTGGGAACTGACTGCTGTGCGTGTGGCAGTTTGTACAGACGTGCCCACCGGCATCTGTCGCGACCGTTACGACGTAATGGGTAATACTTGTGCTGCTGCTGCTGCTGCTTACCCAGCTCTGCGGTGGCCGCGATTCCATCCTGCACCTCTGTGTGCCCGCTACGCTGCAACCTGCATCGGTCTGCTTGTTTTTGGATTGCCCTCAAACTGCTTCTTGTGCTCTGTGGTGGTTGGTGCATAGCCATAGTGTGGGAACTGACTAGGTGTGTGTGGCAGTTTGTACAGACGTGCCCACCGGCATATGTGGCTACCGTCACGACGTAAGGGGTAATACTTGTGCTGCCGCTGCTGCTGCTACCCAGCTCTGCGGTGGCCGCGATTCCATCCTGCGCCTCTGTGTGCCCACTCGCTGCAACCCGCATCGCTCTGCTCGTTTTTTGGATTGTCCTCAAACAGCTTCATCTGCTGTGTGGTGGTTGGTGCATAGCCATAGTGTGGGAACTGACTGCTGTGCGCGTGGCAGTTTTTACAGACGTGCCCACCGGCATCTGTGCGACCGTCACGACGTAATGGGTAATACTTGTGCTGCTGCTACCCAGCTCTGCGGTGGCCGCGATCCCATCCTGCACCTCTGTGTGCCCACTCGCTGCAACCTGCATCGCTCTGCTCGTTTTAAGATTGTCCTCAAACAGCTTCATGTGCTGTGTGGTGGTTGGTGCATAGCCATAGTGTGGGAACTGGCTGCTGTGCGTGTGGCTGTTGGTACAGACGTGTCCACCGGCATCTGTCGCGACCGTTACGACGTAATGGGTAATACTTGTGCTGCTGCTGCTGCTGCTGCTGCTTACCCAGCTCTGCGGTGGCCGCGATTCCATCCTGCACCTCTGTGTGCCCGCTACGCTGCAACCTGCATCGCTCTGCTCGTTTTTGGATTGCCCTCAAACTGCTTCTTGTCCTGTGTGGTGGTTGGTGCATAGCGATAGTGTGGGAACTGACTGCTGTGCGTGGTGCACTTTTTACAGACGTGCCCCTCGGCATCTGTGGCTACCGTTACGACGTAATGGGTAATACTTGTGCTGCCGCTGCTGCTGTTACCCAGCTCTGCGGTGGCCGCGATTCCATCCTGCGCCTCTGTGTGCCCACTCGCTGCAACCCGCATCGCTCTGCTCGTTTTTTGGATTGTCCTCAAACAGCTTCATCTGCTGTGTGGTGGTTGGTGCATAGCCATAGTGTGGGAACTGACTGCTGTGCGTGTGGCAGTTTGTACAGACGTGCCCACCGGCATCTGTCGCTACCGTCACGACGTAATGGTAATACTTGTGCTGCCGCTGCTGCTACTACCCAGCTCTGCGGTGGCCGCGATTCCATCCTGCGCCTCTGTGTGCCCACTCGCTGCAACCCGCATCGCTCTGCTCGTTTTTTGGATTGTCCTCAAACAGCTTCATCTGCTGTGTGGTGGTTGGTGCATAGCCATAGTGTGGGAACTGACTGCTGTGCGTGTGGCAGTTTGTACAGACGTGCCCACCGGCATCTGTGGCTACCGTTACGACGTAATGGGTAATACTTGTGCTGCTGCTGCTTACCCAGCTCTGCGGTGGCCGCGATTCCATCCTGCACCTCTGTGTGCCCGCTACGCTGCAACCTGCATCGCTCTGCTCGTTTTTGGATTGCCCTCAAACTGCTTCTTGTGCTCTGTGGTGGTTGGTGCATAGCCATAGTGTGGGAACTGACTGCTGTGCGTGTGGCAGTTTTTACAGACGTGCCCACCGGCATCTGTGGCTACCGTTACGACGTAATGGGTAATACTTGTGCTGCCGCTGCTGCTACCCAGCTCTGCGGTGGCCGCGATTCCATCCTGCACCTCTGTGTGCCCACTCGCTGCAACCTGCATCGCTCTGCTCGTTTTAAGATTGTCCTCAAACAGCTTCATGTGCTGTGTGGTGGTTGGTGCATAGCCATAGTGTGGGAACTGGCTGCTGTGCGTGTGGCTGTTTGTACAGACGTGCCCACCGGCATCTGTCGCTACCGTCACGACGTAATGGGTAATACTTGTGCTGCCGCTGCTGCTGCTACCCAGCTCTGCGGTGGCCGCGATTCCATCCTGCGCCTCTGTGGGCCCACTCGCTGCAACCCGCATCGCTCTTCTCGTTTTTTGGATTGTCCTCAAACAGCTTCATCTGCTGTGTGGTGGTTGATGCATAGCCATAGTGTGGGAACTGACTGCTGTGCGTGTGGCAGTTTGTACAGACGTGCCCACCGGCATCTGTGGCTACCGTTACGACGTAATGGGTAATACTTGTGCTGCTGCTGCTGCTGCTTACCCAGCTCTGCGGTTTCCGCGATTCCATCCTGCACCTCTGTGTGCCCGCTACGCTGCAACCTGCATCGCTCTGCTCGTTTTTGGATTGCCCTCAAACTGCTTCTTGTGCTGTGTGGTGGTTGGTGCATAGCCATAGTGTGGGAACTGACTGCTGTGCGTGTGGCAGTTTTTACAGACGTGCCCACCGGCATCTGTGGCTACCGTTACGACGTAATGGGTAATACTTGTGCTGCCGCTGCTGCTGCTACCCAGCTCTGCGGTGGCCGAGATTCCATCCTGCGCCTCTGTGTGCCCACTCGCTGCAACCCGCATCGCTCTGCTCGTTTTTTGGATTGTCCTCAAACAGCTTCATCTGCTGTGTGGTGGTTGGTGCATAGCCATAGTGTGGGAACTGACTGCTGTGCGCGTGGCAGTTTGTACAGACGTGCCCACCGGCATCTGTGCGACCGTCACGACGTAATGGGTAATACTTGTGCTGCTGCTGCTGCTGCTACCCAGCTCTGCGGTGGCCGCGATTCCATCCTGCACCTCTGTGTGCCCACTCGCTGCAACCTGCATCGCTCTGCTCGTTTTAAGATTGTCCTCAAACAGCTTCATGTGCTGTGTGGTGGTTGGTGCATAGCCATAGTGTGGGAACTGGCTGCTGTGCGTGTGGCTGTTTGTACAGACGTGCCCACCGGCATCTGTCGCTACAGTCACGACGTAATGGGTAATACTTGTGCTGCCGCTGCTGCTGCTACCCTGCTCTGCGGTGGCCGCGATTCCATCCTGCGCCTCTGTGTGCCCACTCGCTGCAACCCGCATCGCTCTTCTCGTTTTTTGGATTGTCCTCAAACAGCTTCATCTGCTGTGTGGTGGTTGATGCATAGCCATAGTGTGGGAACTGACTGCTGTGCGTGTGGCAGTTTGTACAGACGTGCCCACCGGCATCTGTCGCGACCGTTACGACGTAATGGATAATACTTGTGCTGCTGCTGCTGCTACCCAGCTCAGCGGTGGTCGCGGTTCCGTCCTGCACCTCTGTGTGCCCACTCGCTGCAACCTGCATCGCTCTGCTCGTTTTAGGATTGTCCTCAAACAGCTTCATGTGCTGTGTGGTGGTTGGTGCATAGCAATGTGCGGGAACTGACTTCTGTGCGCGTGGCAGTTCGTACAAACGTGCCCATCGGCATCTGTGGCTACCGTTCCGTCGTAATGGGTAATACTTGTGCTGCTGCTGCTGCTTACCCAGCTCTGTGGTGGCCGCGACTCCATCCTGCACCTCTGTGTGCCCGCTACGCTGCAACCTGCATCGCTCTGCATGTTTTTGGATTGCCCTCAAACTGCTTCTTGTGCTGTGTGGTGGTTGGTGAATAGCCATAGTGTGGGAACTGACTGCTGTGCGTGTGGCAGTTTGTACAGACGTGCCCACCGGCATCTGTGGCTACCGTTACGACGTAATGGGTAATACTTGTGTTGCTGCTGCTGCTATCCAGCTCAGCGGTGGTCGCGGTTCCATCCTTCACCTCTGTGTGCCCGCTACGCTCGCAACCCGCATCGCTCTGCTCGTATCTGGATTGTCCTCAAACAGCTTCATCTGCTGTGTGGTGGATGATGCATAGCCATAGTGTGGGAACTGACTAGGTGCGTGTGGCAGTTTGTACAGACGTGCCCACCGGCATCTGTGGCTACCGTTCCGACGTAATGGGTAATACTTGTGCTGCTGCTGCTTACCCAGCTCTGCGGTGGCCGCGACTCCATCCTGCACCTCTGTGTGCCCGCTACGCTGCAACCTGCATCGCTCTGCTCGTTTTTGGATTGTCCTCAAACAGCTTCATGTGCTGTGTGGTGGTTGGTGCATGGCCATATTGTGGGAAGTGACTGCTGTGCGTGTGGCAGTTTGTACAGACGTGCCCACGGGCATCTGTGGCTACCGTTACGACGTAATGGGTAATACTTGTGCTGCTGCTGCTACCCAGCTCAGCGGTGGTCGCGGTTCCATCCTGCACCTCTGTGTGCCCGCTACACTGCAAACCGCATCGCTCTGCTCGTTTTTGATTGCCCTCAAACTGCTTCTTGTGCTGTGTGGTGGTTGGTGCATAGCCATAGTGAGGGAACTGACTGCTGTGCGTGTGGCAGTTTGTACAGACGTGCCCACCGGCATCTGTGCGACCGTCACAACGTAATGGGTAATACTTGCGCTGCTGCTGCTGCTACCCAGCTCTGCGGTGGCCGCGATTCCATCCTGCACCTCTGTGTGCCCGCTACGCTCGCAACCCGCATCGCTCTGCTCGTTTTTGGATTGCCCTCAAACTGCTTCATGTGCAGTGTGGTCGCTGGTGCATAGCCATAGTGTGGGAACTGTGCTGTGCGTGTGGCTGTTTGTACAGACGTGCCCATCGGCATATGTGGCTACCGTCACGACGTAAGGGGTAATACATGTGCTGCCGCTGCTGCTGCTACCCAGCTCTGCGGTGGCCGCGACTCCATCCTGCACCTCTGTGTGCCCGCTACGCTGCAACCTGCATCGCTCTGCTTGTTTTTGGATTGCCCTCAAACTGCTTCTTGTGCTGTGTGGTGGTTGGTGCATAGCCATAGTGTGGGAACTGACTGCTGTGCGTGTGGCAGTTTGTACAGACGTGCCCACCGGCATCTGTGGCTACCGTTACGAAGTAATGGGTAATACTTGTGCTGCCGCTGCTGCTGCTATCCAGCTCTGCGGTGGCCGCGATTCCATGCTGCGCCTCTGTGTGCCCACTCGCTGCAACCCGCATCGCTCTAATCGTTTTTTGGATTGTCCTCAAACAGCTTCATCTGCTGTGTGGTGGTTGGCGCATAGCCATAGTGTGGGAACTGACTGCTGTGCGCGTGGCAGTTTTTACAGACGTGCCCACCGGCATCTGTGCGACCGTCACGACGTAATGGGTAATACTTGCGCTGCTGCTGCTGCTACCCAGCTCTGCGGTGGCCGCGATTCCATCCTGCACCTCTGTGTGCCCACTCGCTGCAACCTGCATCGCTCTGCTCGTTTTAAGATTGTCCTCAAACAGCTTCATGTGCTGTGTGGTGGTTGGTGCATAGCCATAGTGTGGGAACTGGTTGCTGTGCGTGTGGCTGTTCGTACAGACGTGCCCACCGGCATCTGTCGCTACCGTCACGACGTAATGGGTAATACCTGTGCTGCCGCTGCTGCTGCTACCCAGCTCTGCGGTGGCCGCGATTCCATCCTGCGCCTCTGTGTGCCCACTCGCTGCAACCCGCATCGCTCTTCTCGTTTTTTGGATTGTCCTCAAACAGCTTCATCTGCTGTGTGGTGGTTGATGCATAGCCATAGTGTGGGAACTGACTGCTGTGCGTGTGGCAGTTTGTCTAGACGTGCCCACCGGCATCTGTCGCGACCGTTACGACTTAATGGGTAATACTTGTGCTGCTGCTGCTGCTGCTTACCCAGCTCTGCGGTGGCCGCGATTCCATCCTGCACCTCTGTGTGCCCGCTACGCTGCAACCTGCATCGCTCTGCTTGTTTTTGGATTGCCCTCAAACTGCTTCTTGTGCTCTGTGGTGGTTGGTGCATAGCCATAGTGTGGGAACTGACTAGGTGTGTGTGGCAGTTTGTACAGACGTGCCCACCGGCATATGTGGCTACCGTCACGACGTAAGGGGTAATACTTGTGCTGCCGCTGCTGCTGCTACCCAGCTCTGCGGTGGCCGCGATTCCATCCTGCGCCTCTGTGTGCCCACTCGCTGCAACCCGCATCGCTCTGCTCGTTTTTTGGATTGTCCTCAAACAGCTTCATCTGCTGTGTGGTGGTTGGTGCATAGCCATAGTGTGGGAACTGACTGCTGTGCGCGTGGCAGTTTTTACAGACGTGCCCACCGGCATCTGTGCGACCGTCACGACGTAATGGGTAATACTTGTGCTGCTGCTACCCAGCTCTGCGGTGGCCGCGATTCCATCCTGCACCTCTGTGTGCCCACTCGCTGCAACCTGCATCGCTCTGCTCGTTTTAAGATTGTCCTCAAACAGCTTCATGTGCTGTGTGGTGGTTGGTGCATAGCCATAGTGTGGGAACTGGCTGCTGTGCGTGTGGCTGTTTGTACAGACGTGTCCACCGGCATCTGTCGCGACCGTTACGACGTAATGGGTAATACTTGTGCTGCTGCTGCTGCTGCTTACCCAGCTCTGCGGTGGCCGCGATTCCATCCTGCACCTCTGTGTGCCCGCTACGCTGCAACCTGCATCGCTCTGCTCGTTTTTGGATTGCCCTCAAACTGCTTCTTGTCCTGTGTGGTGGTTGGTGCATAGCGATAGTGTGGGAACTGACTGCTGTGCGTGGTGCACTTTTTACAGACGTGCCCCTCGGCATCTGTGGCTACCGTTACGACGTAATGGGTAATACTTGTGCTGCCGCTGCTGCTGTTACCCAGCTCTGCGGTGGCCGCGATTCCATCCTGCGCCTCTGTGTGCCCACTCGCTGCAACCCGCATCGCTCTGCTCGTTTTTTGGATTGTCCTCAAACAGCTTCATCTGCTGTGTGGTGGTTGGTGCATAGCCATAGTGTGGGAACTGACTGCTGTGCGTGTGGCAGTTTGTACAGACGTGCCCACCGGCATCTGTCGCTACCGTCACGACGTAATGGTAATACTTGTGCTGCCGCTGCTGCTACTACCCAGCTCTGCGGTGGCCGCGATTCCATCCTGCGCCTCTGTGTGCCCACTCGCTGCAACCCGCATCGCTCTGCTCGTTTTTTGGATTGTCCTCAAACAGCTTCATCTGCTGTGTGGTGGTTGGTGCATAGCCATAGTGTGGGAACTGACTGCTGTGCGTGTGGCAGTTTGTACAGACGTGCCCACCGGCATCTGTGGCTACCGTTACGACGTAATGGGTAATACTTGTGCTGCTGCTGCTTACCCAGCTCTGCGGTGGCCGCGATTCCATCCTGCACCTCTGTGTGCCCGCTACGCTGCAACCTGCATCGCTCTGCTCGTTTTTGGATTGCCCTCAAACTGCTTCTTGTGCTCTGTGGTGGTTGGTGCATAGCCATAGTGTGGGAACTGACTGCTGTGCGTGTGGCAGTTTTTACAGACGTGCCCACCGGCATCTGTGGCTACCGTTACGACGTAATGGGTAATACTTGTGCTGCCGCTGCTGCTACCCAGCTCTGCGGTGGCCGCGATTCCATCCTGCACCTCTGTGTGCCCACTCGCTGCAACCTGCATCGCTCTGCTCGTTTTAAGATTGTCCTCAAACAGCTTCATGTGCTGTGTGGTGGTTGGTGCATAGCCATAGTGTGGGAACTGGCTGCTGTGCGTGTGGCTGTTTGTACAGACGTGCCCACCGGCATCTGTCGCTACCGTCACGACGTAATGGGTAATACTTGTGCTGCCGCTGCTGCTGCTACCCAGCTCTGCGGTGGCCGCGATTCCATCCTGCGCCTCTGTGGGCCCACTCGCTGCAACCCGCATCGCTCTTCTCGTTTTTTGGATTGTCCTCAAACAGCTTCATCTGCTGTGTGGTGGTTGATGCATAGCCATAGTGTGGGAACTGACTGCTGTGCGTGTGGCAGTTTGTACAGACGTGCCCACCGGCATCTGTCGCGACCGTTACGACGTAATGGGTAATACTTGTGCTGCTGCTGCTGCTGCTGCTTACCCAGCTCTGCGGTTTCCGCGATTCCATCCTGCACCTCTGTGTGCCCGCTACGCTGCAACCTGCATCGCTCTGCTCGTTTTTGGATTGCCCTCAAACTGCTTCTTGTGCTGTGTGGTGGTTGGTGCATAGCCATAGTGTGGGAACTGACTGCTGTGCGTGTGGCAGTTTTTACAGACGTGCCCACCGGCATCTGTGGCTACCGTTACGACGTAATGGGTAATACTTGTGCTGCCGCTGCTGCTGCTACCCAGCTCTGCGGTGGCCGAGATTCCATCCTGCGCCTCTGTGTGCCCACTCGCTGCAACCCGCATCGCTCTGCTCGTTTTTTGGATTGTCCTCAAACAGCTTCATCTGCTGTGTGGTGGTTGGTGCATAGCCATAGTGTGGGAACTGACTGCTGTGCGCGTGGCAGTTTGTACAGACGTGCCCACCGGCATCTGTGCGACCGTCACGACGTAATGGGTAATACTTGTGCTGCTGCTGCTGCTGCTACCCAGCTCTGCGGTGGCCGCGATTCCATCCTGCACCTCTGTGTGCCCACTCGCTGCAACCTGCATCGCTCTGCTCGTTTTAAGATTGTCCTCAAACAGCTTCATGTGCTGTGTGGTGGTTGGTGCATAGCCATAGTGTGGGAACTGGCTGCTGTGCGTGTGGCTGTTTGTACAGACGTGCCCACCGGCATCTGTCGCTACAGTCACGACGTAATGGGTAATACTTGTGCTGCCGCTGCTGCTGCTACCCTGCTCTGCGGTGGCCGCGATTCCATCCTGCGCCTCTGTGTGCCCACTCGCTGCAACCCGCATCGCTCTTCTCGTTTTTTGGATTGTCCTCAAACAGCTTCATCTGCTGTGTGGTGGTTGATGCATAGCCATAGTGTGGGAACTGACTGCTGTGCGTGTGGCAGTTTGTACAGACGTGCCCACCGGCATCTGTCGCGACCGTTACGACGTAATGGATAATACTTGTGCTGCTGCTGCTGCTACCCAGCTCAGCGGTGGTCGCGGTTCCGTCCTGCACCTCTGTGTGCCCACTCGCTGCAACCTGCATCGCTCTGCTCGTTTTAGGATTGTCCTCAAACAGCTTCATGTGCTGTGTGGTGGTTGGTGCATAGCAATGTGCGGGAACTGACTTCTGTGCGCGTGGCAGTTCGTACAAACGTGCCCATCGGCATCTGTGGCTACCGTTCCGTCGTAATGGGTAATACTTGTGCTGCTGCTGCTGCTTACCCAGCTCTGTGGTGGCCGCGACTCCATCCTGCACCTCTGTGTGCCCGCTACGCTGCAACCTGCATCGCTCTGCATGTTTTTGGATTGCCCTCAAACTGCTTCTTGTGCTGTGTGGTGGTTGGTGAATAGCCATAGTGTGGGAACTGACTGCTGTGCGTGTGGCAGTTTGTACAGACGTGCCCACCGGCATCTGTGGCTACCGTTACGACGTAATGGGTAATACTTGTGTTGCTGCTGCTGCTATCCAGCTCAGCGGTGGTCGCGGTTCCATCCTTCACCTCTGTGTGCCCGCTACGCTCGCAACCCGCATCGCTCTGCTCGTATCTGGATTGTCCTCAAACAGCTTCATCTGCTGTGTGGTGGATGATGCATAGCCATAGTGTGGGAACTGACTAGGTGCGTGTGGCAGTTTGTACAGACGTGCCCACCGGCATCTGTGGCTACCGTTCCGACGTAATGGGTAATACTTGTGCTGCTGCTGCTTACCCAGCTCTGCGGTGGCCGCGACTCCATCCTGCACCTCTGTGTGCCCGCTACGCTGCAACCTGCATCGCTCTGCTCGTTTTTGGATTGTCCTCAAACAGCTTCATGTGCTGTGTGGTGGTTGGTGCATGGCCATATTGTGGGAAGTGACTGCTGTGCGTGTGGCAGTTTGTACAGACGTGCCCACGGGCATCTGTGGCTACCGTTACGACGTAATGGGTAATACTTGTGCTGCTGCTGCTACCCAGCTCAGCGGTGGTCGCGGTTCCATCCTGCACCTCTGTGTGCCCGCTACACTGCAAACCGCATCGCTCTGCTCGTTTTTGATTGCCCTCAAACTGCTTCTTGTGCTGTGTGGTGGTTGGTGCATAGCCATAGTGAGGGAACTGACTGCTGTGCGTGTGGCAGTTTGTACAGACGTGCCCACCGGCATCTGTGCGACCGTCACAACGTAATGGGTAATACTTGTGCTGCTGCTGCTGCTACCCAGCTGTGCGGTGGCCGCGATTCCATCCTGCACCTCTGTGTGCCCGCTACGCTCGCAACCCGCATCGCTCTGCTCGTTTTTGGATTGCCCTCAAACTGCTTCATGTGCAGTGTGGTCGTTGGTGCATAGCCATAGTGTGGGAACTGTGCTGTGCGTGTGGCTGTTTGTACAGACGTGCCCATCGGCATATGTGGCTACCGTCACGACGTAAGGGGTAATACATGTGCTGCCGCTGCTGCTGCTACCCAGCTCTGCGGTGGCCGCGACTCCATCCTGCACCTCTGTGTGCCCGCTACGCTGCAACCTGCATCGCTCTGCTTGTTTTTGGATTGCCCTCAAACTGCTTCTTGTGCTGTGTGGTGGTTGGTGCATAGCCATAGTGTGGGAACTGACTGCTGTGCGTGTGGCAGTTTGTACAGACGTGCCCACCGGCATCTGTGGCTACCGTTACGAAGTAATGGGTAATACTTGTGCTGCCGCTGCTGCTGCTATCCAGCTCTGCGGTGGCCGCGATTCCATCCTGCGCCTCTGTGTGCCCACTCGCTGCAACCCGCATCGCTCTAATCGTTTTTTGGATTGTCCTCAAACAGCTTCATCTGCTGTGTGGTGGTTGGCGCATAGCCATAGTGTGGGAACTGACTGCTGTGCGCGTGGCAGTTTTTACAGACGTGCCCACCGGCGTCTGTGCGACCGTCACGACGTAATGGGTAATACTTGCGCTGCTGCTGCTGCTACCCAGCTCTGCGGTGGCCGCGATTCCATCCTGCACCTCTGTGTGCCCACTCGCTGCAACCTGCATCGCTCTGCTCGTTTTAAGATTGTCCTCAAACAGCTTCATGTGCTGTGTGGTGGTTGTTGCATAGCCATAGTGTGGGAACTGGTTGCTGTGCGTGTGGCTGTTCGTACAGACGTGCCCACCGGCATCTGTCGCTACCGTCACGACGTAATGGGTAATACCTGTGCTGCCGCTGCTGCTGCTACCCAGCTCTGCGGTGGCCGCGATTCCATCCTGCGCCTCTGTGTGCCCACTCGCTGCAACCCGCATCGCTCTTCTCGTTTTTTGGATTGTCCTCAAACAGCTTCATCTGCTGTGTGGTGGTTGATGCATAGCCATAGTGTGGGAACTGACTGCTGTGCGTGTGGCAGTTTGTCTAGACGTGCCCACCGGCATCTGTCGCGACCGTTACGACTTAATGGGTAATACTTGTGCTGCTGCTGCTGCTACCCAGCTCAGCGGTGGTCGCGGTTCCATCCTGCACCTCTGTGTGCCCACTCGCTGCAACCTGCATCGCTCTGCTCGTTTTAGGATTGTCCTCAAACAGCTTCATGTGCTGTGTGGTGGTTGGTGCATAGCAATGTGCGGGAACTGACTTCTGTGCGCGTGGCAGTTCGTACAAACGTGCCCACCGGCATCTGTGGCTACCGTTCCGTCGTAATGGGTAATACTTGTGCTGCTGCTGCTGCTTACCCAGCTCCGCGGTGGCCGCGACTCCATCCTGCACCTCTGTGTGCCCGCTACGCTGCAACCTGCATCGCTCTGCTTGTTTTTGGATTGCCCTCAAACTGCTTCTTGTGCTGTGTGGTGGTTGGTGCATAGCCATAGTGTGGGAACTGACTGCTGTGCGTGTGGCAGTTTGTACAGACGTGCCCACTGTCACAAAATTCGGCGCATTTTAGGAACAAACAAAGAAAAACCGCCGCGCGCACGGCGTCTCGCCGGCGCGAGCCCGACGGGGGAGAGGGAAAGTCCCCGCCGAGCGCGTGCCTCTCTCTCCACCGCCGCGGAGTGCGCCGAGGAAATGAGTCATCCCCGCCGATTATTCTCGAACATGCGAGTCGGTTCTACAGCTGACGGGGGGAAGAGGGGGAAGCCTTGCGTGCACTAAGTCACATCCCCCTCCTCTGCACTCGGACGTCGGCGACGCGGCCACGACGGCGCCACGCTAGAACACGCTGGAACCTTCGCGAAACGACTCCTGACTCTGACCAATGGGGACGCGCGGCCAGTGAGAATAGAGAGGGGAGTCAGCACTGCAAATGCTGCGTGTATGTGCGCGCCTACTCTGGCGCGCTGAACAAACAGACGTGGAAGCGAGCCTATAAAAGAAGGCATTGACCGCTATCAGTCAGTCCGGACCGCCGTTTAAGCTTCGTCGAAGCGCGCCCGTTCGACTCCCTTCAAAACACCACTCGGCCAGCATCGGACCAACGAGGCAACGGTCGCCAGTCTGCGGGACGGCATCGTCGTGGAACTCTGGTCGTCGGACTGCCGCAGTGCCCGGTGAACAAATTGTGTTTTGTTTGTTACCTCTCTCTCGCGTGTTAGTGCACTTTAGGTGCAATATTGCCTTTGTATTGCATTCTCTCTCGAGTTTAACTTTGCACGAATTGCATTGTTTGATAATCACTTGGTATGTGTTTGTACGAGTGATTGTGAAATCCTCTGTATCGTATCTTTGCTGCATAAACTTGGTTTTGTTTTGTAAACCTCTGGCTCCGACCCATTCTCTGGCTGGCGACCAGCGAAAGCTGGGCACCGAACGGCCAGAACCCTCTTGTCACTTGGTGGCTGGTCTCCGCTGAGCTTGCCACGCTGAGTCGAGGGCAGCTGCTTCGAGTCCGAGACCGCTACCCCCACACGCTCTAAGGGTGTCTGGGAGCTTCCCACTAAAAGTGCGCGAAGTGTGGGTGACAATATATTCTACTGTTCTCGCACGCCAGAATGTATTGTCACCCAGACTTCGCGCACTTTTACGTGGGAAGCTCCCAGACACCCTTAGCGCGTGTGGTGGTAGCGGTCTCGGACTCTAAGCAGATGCCCTCGACTCAGCGTGGCAATCTCAGCGGAGACCAGCTACCATGTGACAAGAGGTATTTGGGCGTTCGGTGCCCAGCTTTCGCTGGTCGCAAGCCAGAGAATGGGTCGAAGCCAGAGGTTTACAAAACAAAACAAAGTTTATGCAGCAAAGATACGATACAGAGGATTTCACAATCACTCGTACAAACACATACCAAGTGATTATCAAACAATGCAATTCGTGCAAAGTTAAACTCGAGAGAGAATGCAATACAAAGGCAATATTGCACCTAAAGTGCACTAACACACGAGAGAGAGGTAACAAACAAAACACAATTTGTTCACCGGGCACTGCGGCAGTCCGACGGCCAGAGTTCCACGACGATGCCGTCCCGCAGACTGGCGACCGTTGCCTCGTTGGTCCGATGCTGGCCGAGTGGTGTTTTCCCGGGAGTCGAACGGGCGCGCTTCGACGAAGCTTAAACGGCGGTCCGGACTGACTGATAGCGGTCAATGCCTTCTTTTATAGGCTCGCTTCCACGTCTGTTTGTTCAACGCGCCAGAGTAGGCGCGCACATACACGCAGCATTTGCAGTGCTGTCTCCCCTCTCTCTTCTCACTGGCCGCGCGTCCCCATTGGTCAGAGTCAGGAGTCGTTTCGCGAAGGTTCCAGCGTGTTCTAGCGTGGCGCCGTCGTGGCGGCGTCGCCGACGTCCGAGTGCAGAGGAGGGGGACGTGACTTAGTGCACGCAAGGCTTCCCCCTCTTCCCCCCCCGTCAGCTGTAGAACCGACTCGCATGTTCGAGAATAATCGGCAGGGATGACTCATTTCCTCGGCGCACGCCGCGGCGGTGGAGAGAGAGGCACGCGCTCGGCGGGGCCTTTCCCTCTCCCCCGTCGGGCTCGCGCCGGCGAGACGCCGTGCGCGCGGCGGTTTTTCTTTGTTTGTTCCTAAAATGCCCCGAATTTTGTGACACCCACCGGCATCTGTGGCTACCGTTACGACGTAATGGGTAATACTTGTGTTGCTGCTGCTGCTATCCAGCTCAGCGGTGGTCGCGGTTCCATCCTTCACCTCTGTGTGCCCGCTACGCTCGCAACCCGCATCGCTCTGCTCGTATTTGGATTGTCCTCAAACAGCTTCATCTGCTGTGTGGTGGTTGATGCATAGCCATTGTGTGGGAACTGACTAGGTGCGTGTGGCAGTTTGTACAGACGTGCCCACGGGCATCTGTGGCGACCGTCTCGACGTAATGGGTAATACTTGTGCTGCTGCTGCTGCTCCTGCTGCTACCCAGCTCTGCGGTGGCCACGATTCCATCCTGCACCTCTGTGTGCCCGCTACGCTGCAACCCGCATCGCTCTGCTCGTTTTTGGATTGCCCTCAAACTGCTTCTTGTGCTGTGTGGTGGTTGGTGCATAGCCATAGTGTGGGAACTAACTAGGTGCGTGTGGCAGTTTGTACAGACGTGCCCACCGGCATCTGTGGCTACCGTTCCGACGTAATGGGTAATACTTGTGCTGCTGCTGCTGCTTACCCAGCTCTGCTGTGGCCGCGACTCCATCCTGCACCTCTGTGTGCCCGCTACGCTGCAACCTGCATCGCTCTGCTTGTTTTTGGATTGCCCTCAAATTGCTTCTTGTGCTGTGTGGTGGTTGGTGCATAGCCATAGTGTGGGAACTGACTGCTGTGCGTGTGGCAGTTTGTACAGACGTGCCCACCGGCATCTGTGGCTACCGTTACGACGTAATGGGTAATACTTGTGTTGCTGCTGCTGCTATCCAGCTCAGCGGTGGTCGCGGTTCCATCCTGCACCTCTGTGTGCCCGCTACGCTCGCAACCCGCATCGCTCTGCTCGTTTTTGGATTGTCCTCAAATAGCTTCATCTGCTGTGTGGTGGTTGCTGCATAGCCATAGTGTGGGAACTGACTAGGTGCGTGTGGCAGTTTGTACAGGCGTGCCCACCGGTATCTGTGGCTACCGTTACGACGTATTGGGTAATACTTCTGCTGCTGCTGCTGCTGCTGCTGCAACCCAGCTCAGCGGTGGCCGCGGTTCCATCCTGCACATCTGTGTGCCCGCTATGCTGCAACCCGCATCGCTCTGCTCGTTTTTGGAGTGCCCTCAAACTGCTTCATGTGCAGTGTGGTCGTTGGTGCATAGCCATAGTGTGGGAACTGACTGCTTTGCGTGTGGCAGTTTGTACAGACGTGCCCACCGGTATCTGTGGCGACCGTCACGACGTAATGGATAATACTTGTGCTGCCGCCTGTCGTCGCCGGGTCGCTCTGGCCGAGCATGCGGTGTCCGCGTCCTGTGCGGACTCCTTCGTGGATTATGCCGCCTGATGGCTCAGGCGACACCTTGTTTTTGTCCTTCTTCCATCCCCTTGAGCGGGGGGATTGCGTTACGGTATTACTATACTGTAATTAATAGAGGCTGACTTTAAAACCTCCTCGTGGGCATGAAAAAAGTCCCGTCAGCACCTTTTACCAGTTCCTTGAAGAAAGTAATAGTATTCCCTTTTCTTCTGGAAGGAAACCTGTCTGGGCGGGCGTAAATTATTAATGTGAGGAAAGAAATGAATTCCCAAAAGGAAATTCGCTAGAGGACAACCCTATGTGTTCATCTTTTTGTTTTGAGTTTGATGCATCGGGTCGTACCCAAGGCATTCGCGGCTTCTAACCTAAACTGCCGCAAATAGTTGTCCAGACAAAGAGCTAATTGTGGCTGACCGGAAGAGTATTCGGCGGTAGAAAAGGCTGGAGGCCTTCATTTGAGCTCAGTCGACACTTTCGCCTCCATGATTGCTGCTGCTACGCATCAACTTGATGAAATTTATAAGGGCACTTTGCCAATATTTCCATTATTGATACGTCGCATACGCGAGACCAATTTCTTACTGTCAGGCTAGTTCTATAGTGATATTTTGCCCCTCAAAAATGTGTAGCCTTGGTAAGAGTAACACGTTCTGAAAATAATTTTGAGCCTTTCATTACAAGCCGCTTCGTAGCCCATACTGCTGTGTGAGGACGTCCAAATTCATTATACTGCTGGCGAAAAGTAATCCGGCGTTCAAATAGAAGAAAACAACTATAAAAACGCTTTTATATTTTTTTCGTTTGACCGAATTTGCGGCAGAATAAAAAAATTTTGCTTGCCTCACTGGTCGTACCATTTCGGCAGTTGGCGACCAATAAAAACCACCTTGTGATTCGCAGACAACAGGTTCAAAAGGCCAATTTGACCAACTGGCACTTACTTCCCAGATATGTCATGATCGTGAACACACTGCCGGGCCAGGCGGCCTCCGTGTGGTTCGCGGTGAAGGTTTCCATGATGGCGACGAAAAAGAAGCCCGAGTTGATCTGCGTGGCGAGATTGAAGAAGGACGCGGCAGCTGCGGCCCCTGCTATGCCCCAGTGTGTGTCTTTCTGCCGGCTGCAGCGTCCCACTCTTTCCGATGACGACAGCGTGAAAACGCTGCTTGACCTGCGAGATATCAGGGAATAATGTAGACGACAACTTCTGCAAACCGTTCACTCGAACGTTAACCGAACTGCCCCATTTTTCTGTTGCTATGAAAAAACGGATTAGGTTCAGTATTTTTGAGTCGGCCAGTTAGATAACATGTGCAGTTTTTTTTCCCTGACAAACAGTATTCTTATCATTACGTCGTGTTTTCTGCACCTCTTCGGTTCAGTGATGTACAGCTTCGTTTAACATGATACGTTGGGTTTTGTGCAGCTGGGCTACTGAACTGATTGTCCGAACTGCCGGGCACTGGCTGTCGAACACGCGTGCGGCTTCGGCAGGCCCGTACAAGCATTCCCTCACATGTATGACGTAATTCGGGAGATCAAAGCATTATCTTTTCAATTTATTTATTGTTGTAAATAATTAGTGGTGCTTGCACCGTAATTGCTGATTAGGGTTCTTACGAAAAAATAAGCGAAACTGTCGCGTTAGTGGTCGTTGAAAGCAGCCATTCAAAGGGATGCCATCCGAGGACAAGTGCAGCCCAGCTATACTTACCAGCCCCTATATACTATAGCGTTCATTGATTACGAGAAAGCATTCGACTCAGTGGGCTTCATTGTGTGCTTGGCGGCACCGGCGCGAACAGAATGAACAATTCACTTCTCACCCTTCTCCAGGTGGTGGCCTATTCTGCACAAGTTCTACCGGAACATGGCCTCGTCAACGTATCAACGTGGAATACGGCTTTACTTTGCGCCGCACAAGAAACAGGAGCAGCTGCAAGAAGCTTTGACGAATGGCAATGGACCGGCAACCGCTGCGTCGGCACAGCACCAGGAGCACCGACATTATCGGCGGAGGCGTTTTCCTTGAACCTGCCTGTCCCTGATTTCGGCAGTGGGCTTGGCGGCACCGGCGCGAACAGAATGAACAATTCACTTCTCACCCTTCTCCAGGTGGTGGCCTATTCTGCACAAGTTCTACCGGAACATGGCCTCGTCAACGTATCAACGTGGAATACGGCTTTCCTTTGCGCCGCACAAGAAACAGGAGCGGCTGCAACAAGCTTTGACGAATGGCAATGGACCGGCAACCGCTGCGTCGGCACAGCACCAGGAGCATCGACATTATCGGCGGAGGCGTTTTCCTTGAACCTGCTTGTCCCTGATTTCGGCAGTGGGCTTGGCGGCACCGGCGCGAACAGAATGAACAATTCACTTCTCACCCTTCTCCAGGTTAGTGAAAAACGTCATTACAGCAGTATTAGGGACGATTGTCCTGGTTTGCTAGTGCTGCCGAGCCCACATGCCCTCTTGTCTATTGCTGTTGAGTGTTGCGATGTCATTTCTGGCATTCTGCTGTGTTGTGGCGATATTGAAACGAACCCGGGGCCCGACACGGCGGCTTTGTTGCAAACTATTCTTGATGGTCAAAACGAAATCAAGGCGGATATATCAGAAATGAAGCAGAAGTTGTCTAACATGGAAACGGTGGTATCTCATGTGACCGAATTGGCTAAAAGGCTTGAGGAGTCTGAGAAAGAACTTTCTAGTTTGCGTGCAAGCATGGATAACATGTTGAGAAAGATCGACGACCTCGAGAATCGTTCTCGTCGAAACAATGTTGTCATTCACGGTATTCGTGAGGTTCCAGATGAAACGTACCAACAGCTAAAAACCAGTGTAGTGAGCGGTGTTTTTCATGAAAAACTGGGCGTTTCCGTGGCGAGCACCGAACGTATTCATAGGATAGGACGACCAAGCACAGAGCGTCCCAGGCCTGTAATTGTGCGTTTTGGCAACTACAATGAAAAGGTAGAAGTTCTAAAAAATACCAAGAAGTTGAAGGATACAAATTTTTCCGTTCACGAAGATTTCTCAAGTATCGTCAGGAACAGAAGGCAAAACCTTTGGAAGAGTGCTGCAGATAGCCGAAAGAACGGACAAAAAGTGGCTTCAATTTTTGACAAGCTGAAAATAGATGGTGTCATGTATGCTTGGAATGACGTTACAAGCGAACGTTATCAGGTTTATCAGCCGCTATCAAATGCTTCCACGTCTGCCCGAGAGAGTGCTTCTACGCCTACCCGGGGGAGTGATTCCCCATCTTTTCAAGACTGACCGACAAGCAGAAATGAACTTCATATACTAAACATAAATGCACGCAGTCTTGTTAATAAGGTAGAGGAGCTGGAGCACGTTTTATTAGAACACCAACCTGATGTCGCAGTTGTCACGGAAACTTGGCTTCACCCTGATATTTTGGATGCGGAGATATGCCCCCTGGGTACGGAGTTATCAGATTTGACCGCAGCAGCCGAGGGGGAGGCGTAGCTATTTTCATTGACAATACGATACAGCACACGGTTATTTCAGGCCCTCATAACATCGAATCCGCTTTTTGCCGAGTCTATCGCGGAACGCATGAAATTTTAATTGGCGCTGTGTATCGTCCTCCGGGCGCAACTTCAGACGTCATTGACGCATTGAACCACTTTCTACACCATTTGCGAATTCAAAACAAAAACGCGATAATCGCGGGGGATTTTAACGTTGCGGATGGGAAATGGGATGAAATGATGCCGGGGCAACGTGAACGAGAGGCAGCGCTCGGTCTTCTAGATTTGTGCTTTTCTCGTGGGCTTCAGCAGGTAGTACGAGAGTACACAAGAGTACGGGGTAACAGCAAATCAGTTTTAGACCTTCTTTTTCTAACTCAAGGTCTTTTGTCACAGCCCGTCGAGGTAGAAGTGTTACCTGGTCTTTGCGATCATTGTTTAGTTAGTATGAAATTGTCCCTTGCTTCTTTTCGAAAGAAGACGATTGAAGTGTCATCTTATAGAGATTTTAACAGGGCAGACGACACCGCCGTACTTGACGAGCTAGATTACTGCTTTGGCCCGTTTGAAGAACTAAGCTGCAACGAATCAGTGACTGTTAATGAACTATGGTTAGAATTCAAATCTTTAGTCCATAGGTGCATAACTCGTTATGTGCCACTGGTCACAAAAAAGAAAGGTGCGTGCAGTCCGTGGATAACAAGGAACATTATTCAACTAAAAAGAAAAATCGGCAGGCGTAGGAAAAAGTACCGACGCACACTCGATCTGGCTGCGTTGAGTGACGTGCTAGCTCTAAGTAGTAATATGAGGTAATATGAGGTCACACATAAAAGAATCTAAATTTAAGTTTTATAACGTTACATTGGAAAAATTTCTACGAGAATCACCTCAAAAGTTTTGGAGACACTTGGCAGTACCAAAGAAAAAAGTCGCGGAGATAAGCTCAGAGAGCGGACCTATAAGTGATAAGACTGAAATGTGCGATCTTTTCAATAGATACTTCGCAAGTGTTTTCAGTGAAGACGATAACAAGCCAGCGGATACTAGGTTCGCTGCTGAAACACGCGCAATTGACGACATAAGCTTATCGATAGAAGGCGTACTGAATTTATTGTTGAGCCTAAAAACATCAAAATCAATGGGCCCTGATGATATTCCTAATCTGTTTTTGAAGCTATACGCAGAATGGTCAGCTAGATACCTCGTACTAGTGTTTAGGAAGTCACTATCAACAAGCACGGTTCCCGATGATTGGAAAACTAGCAAAATAGTTCCTATTCTCAAGACTGGAGATTCAAAAACGGTCAGTAATTATCGTCCCATCGCACTAACGTCAACCTGTTGTAAGCTTCTAGAGCACATTGTCTCAAAGCACATTCGACAATACTTAACAGATATTGAATTCTTGAATAGGTGTCAGCATGGTTTTCGACAGGGCATGTCGACGGTTACACAATTAATAGAAACTTTGCACGATTTTAGCGAAATCATTGACCAGAAAGGGCAAACTGACATAATATTCCTAGACTTTAGGAAAGCCTTCGATCAGGTAAATCATAGAAAACTTTTAAGCAAATTTCAATCAGTACTCAAAAACTCAAATATAGTTCGTTGGCTGGAAAGTTTTCTTGTGGGCCGCAGGCAATTTGTAAGTATTGACGGGAGCGCATCCCAAGTGTGTGACGTGACATCGGGAGTACCACAAGGCTCGGTACTCGGACCGTTATTGTTTCTTGTTTACATAAACAACCTCATTGAAGATTCAGAAATCAAGGCCAGATTATTTGCAGACGATTGCATTATTTATACTAATGTTAATTCAGTTGAAGATCAAGTTAAGCTTAATGGTTACCTGCTCGACATTAGCGAATGGTGTAGAAATTGGCAAATGTCTTTAAACCCCAGTAAAACAGTATGTATGACAATCACACACAAACATCAGCCACTCGAATTTGACTACTCAGTACAAGAAAACAAACGTAATCCAGTAACAGAATATACATACCTGGGAGTGACAATTACTTCAGACCTGCGTTGGAACACTCACGTACATAACAATGTTGCTAAAGCAAATAAAAGATTAGGATTCATTAGACGGTCACTTAAGCATGCTACACAGGATACTAAACTTACGGCTTATAAGATGCTCGTACGCCCGATAATGGAATATGCGTGTGAGGTGTGGGATCCCTACACTCAAACACTTGCAGCTGAACTGCAGCGAGTGCAGCGACGTGCACTTCGCTTTATCTATTCTCGCTTCCGAAGACAAGATCAGGTAACCCCACTTTACACTTTAGCGAACTTGCGCCCTCTTCAATGTCGCCGGAAACAAAAGAGACTCATTCTTTTCTATAAGATTATGAACAACATGATACATATCAATAAGCAGCAATACATAAGCGAAACTACTTCACGTATCACTCGGGGTAAACACTGCAGACACGTAAAAGAACAAAAGTTTTCTAAGCACTGCTACAAGCATTCCTTCTTCCTGTCCACAGCGAGAGAATGGAACAGACTGCCAGAGAATGTGGTGCTCGCATCGGGTGTGGATGTGTTCTCTGCTGGAGTTCGTGATTGGTTGGTATAGTGCCTGATATAATGCGCCTTGCATTTGTGTTGGACATGGATTTCACATTGTTTTCTGTTTCGTTGCAGCGATATTTCTGCGCATTTTTTATTTGTTGCTTAGAGGTCAATTCCATTTTTTGATATGTTAAAACTTGGCACCGACTGGATGGTGCTGGTGTTTTGTTTGTCGTGTTCCGCCTTTCTAATCTGTACCTTGTATCACTCCTATCTTGGTCCTGACCGGACTGATAGTATCTCTAATAAATAAATAAATAAATAAATAAATAAATAAATAAATAAATAAATAAATAAATAAATAAATAAATAAATAAAGTTTCATGCAAAATTTTCAACGCAGAATCGTCCACCATCTAGTTCGTAATATAAAAGCTCTCCTATATCAACTGTGGCGGCCCCGTGTGCTCCCAACCACCGGGATCTTCCTACGAAAGCTCCAACGAGCGGCCCCCTTCATCATTCAGTGGAGCAGGAGCGGTGGCGATAGCGGAGTCCCATGTACTCCCCCTAAACCTCTCTTTAAATTTCATGCAAAATTTTCATCGTCTACCACCTACTTCGTCGTATCAAAGATCTCCTATATAAACTGTGGCAGTCCAGCGTGCACCCAACCACCGGTGTCTTCCTACAAAAGCTGCAACGAGCGGCCCCCTTTACCATTCAGTGGAACAGGAGCAGTGGCGATTGCGAAGTCCCATGTACTCCGCCTAAACCTGGCTTCAAATTCATGCAAAAGTTTCTACACGGAGTCATCCAGCATCTATTTCGTCATATCAAAGCTCTCCTATATCAACTGTGGCAGCCCCGTGTGCTCCCAACCACCGGGATCTTCCTACAAAAGCTGCAACGACCGGCCCCCTTCATCATTCAGTGAAGCAGGAGCGGTGGCGATAGCGTAGTCCCATGTACTCCGCCTAAACCTGTCTAAACCGCCTAAACCGCCTAAACCGCCTAAATCGCCTAAACCGATAATGGAATATGCGTGTTAGGTGTGGGATCCCTACACTCAAACACTTGCAGCTGAACTGGAGCGAGTGCAGCGACGTGCACTTCGCTTTATCTATTCTCGCTTCCGAAGACAAGATCAGGTAACCCCACTTTACACTTTAGCGAACTTGCGCCCTCTTCAATGTCGCCGGAAACAAAAGAGACTCATTCTTTTCTATAAGATTATGAACAACATGGTACATATCGATAAGCAGCAATACATAAGCGAAACTACTTCACGTATCACTCGGGGTAAACACTGCAGACACGTAAAAGAACAAATTTTTCTAAGCACTGCTACAAGCATTCCTTCTTCCTGTCCACAGCGAGAGAATGGAACAGACTGCCAGAGAATGTGGTGCTCGCATCGGGTGTGGATGTGTTCTCTGCTGGAGTTCGTGATTGGTTGGTATAGTGCCTGATATAATGCGCCTTGCATTTGTGTTGGACATGGTGTTTTCACATTGTTTTCTGCTTCGTTGCAGCGATATTTCTGCGCGTTTTTATTTGTTGCTTAGAGGTCAATTCCATTTTTTGATATGTTAAAACTTGGCACCGACTGGATGGTGCTGGTGTTTTGTTTGTCGTGTTCCGCCTTTCTATTCTGTACCTTGTATCACTCCTATCTTGGTCCTGACCGGACCGATAGTATCTCTAATAAATAAATAAATAAATAAAAACCCCAGCAGTCATGCAGGCATTGCGGAATCGGGGTGTAGAAGAGTGCTATGTGAAAATATTGGAAGATATTTATAACGATTGCACAGCTACCATAGTTTTCCATAAAGTCAGTAATAAAATTCCAATAAGGAAAGGTGTCAGTCAGGGAGACATGATATCGCCTATGGTGTTCACTGCCTGTTTACAAGGGGTATTCCGGGGACTGAAATGGGAAAAGTTGGGGATAAGAGCTAATGGAGAATACCTAAGTAATTTGCGATTCGCTGATGACATTGCCTTGCTAAGTCACTCAGGACATGAACTGCAAAGTATGATCAATGAATTAGACAGGCAGAGCAGAACGGTGGGGCTAAAAATTAACATGCAGAAAACCAAAGTAATGTTCAACTGCCTAGCAAGAGAACTGCCGTTCGCATTTGGTAGCCAGGTGCTGGAAGTAGTAAGAGAATAGAAGAACTTGTTGTTGGGCTAGTTGGTAGTTATTCATCATTAAATTCAAAGGCGCCAAACCATACGCACACACACACACACAGGAGAAGAAAGAAAGACGAGACAGAGCGCCACTCACAACTGATTTAATGTGCAGAAAGACACGTACATATATGTCACTGTCGGCGCATGCGCAAGGAAGACATTCAGCTTCGTGAAGATAAGCAACGATCAAAAAACGCTTTTTCAGCCTTATACAGGTTTATCGATGTTTCGCTGACGCACAAGTTGCCCCTCTTTTCGTTTTGAACTTAGAAAAGCGCAATAAAAAGACAGGGACAACAAGAAGAAGAAGCACGCAGGACAAACGCTTGACATCAACTAGTTCTTTACTCGGGAAAAAACACATATATACAGATACATAGAGGGCGGAAACAAATTATAAACCAAGCAATGAATCGGCTTTATCACAAGTGTGTTTAGCGTGAACAGGTATCAAGGAAATTTCTTTCCTTGATACCTGTTCCAAAACTTGACAAGTTTATCTATTGACAACTTCTTAGAAGTGCTTCGTTTTTACCTTGCATCAACATTTGTTATTCATAACGGACAGTCTTTCCTTCAAAAAGAAGGCATATGCATCGGTTCCTGCCTTGCCCCCATTTTAAGTGACGTCTTTGTAGCCCATTGTGACAGGCGCATTAGCGACAGCCTTGATAAATCTGTTGTTGTCAAAGTGTTTAGGTATGTGGATGATTATCTTATGGTTATGAAATCGTCAGAAGGTGGCCAAAGTAGCAATGCTATAAAAAATGTCATCAAGGTGTTCGAAAATTGTTCCCACGGTCTGCAGTTTACATGTGAGGATCCTATCAAAGGCAGTCTGCAGTACCTTGACGTTTGTTTAACTGTAGATAAGGATAAAGTCTGCTGGGTGTATCAGCCGCGTACCAAAAAATGCATTTTGAACTATGATTCGGCCCACTCAAATGTAGTAAAGGGGGGGATTGCCCTAAATTGCATACGTGAGGCCCTCAACAAATCGTGTAGGCACAAAGTCTCGGCAAGTGTGCAGATGCAGTCACAGCGCCTGAAAAGGGCTGCTTTCCCAAAAGAAATCATCGCCTCTGTGGTGGAAAGCCTAGTGAAGGAGCTAAACTCTGGGAAGCGAAAAGAAAAGGAACCCCAGACTAGGCGTCCGGCGGTGATCCCCTACTTACACAACGTGTCGCACCGGCTTAAAAAAGTGGCCGAGAAGTGCGGGGTATCCGTCGTGTTTTCAGCGCCCAATAAGCTCTCACAAATGTGTCGAGCTGTCAACGAGGTGAATGACCATCCTGGGTGCACAACGAAGCATGCCAACCGTTTCACAACCTGCGTCACAGGGGTGGTCTACCAGATTCCGCTCTCGTGCAAGAAATCGTACATTGGCCAGACAGGCAGGTGCCTGAACGATAGGTTGAGGGAACACCGTCGTGCTGTGCAAGCTGTAGCAATGGATGGGCACCTAGCAGAACACTGCAAGTCATGTAAAAAATGCAAAGCAAATGAGCCGCAGTTCAATGCCACACGCACGTGCGGTAAAGGAAAAGAGAGGCTTGACAGAGAAATTATAGAGGCCTATCATATTGTAAAGAAAGCTGAAAATTGTATCAGCACTCCTTCCCTGACCTTATCACGAAAGGAAATTGCTTTCCTTGATACCTGTTCACGCTAACCACACTTGTGATAAAGCCGATTCATTGTATGGTTTATAATTTGTTTCCGCCCTCTGTATCTGTATATATGTGTTTTTTCCCGAGTAAAGAACTAGTTGATGTCAAGCGTTTGTCCTGCGTGCTTCTTCTTCTTGTTGTCCCTGTCTTTTTAGTGCGCTTTTCTAAGTTCAACATGTATTACCAACTCGCCCAACTTTCTGCATTGCTTGAAGTCCCTCTTTTCGATATGGAATGCTTCTATCAGTTCTCTGGCTTTTGTCACACTACTCTTTGCCAAAATCCTCACGTCAGAAAAGCATGGTTCACAAGTGCGCGACGGGCAGGTTCTGATGTGCATGGGTAAATGGGGGCCATCTTTATTTTGTTCTACATTTCTTTGGTGTTCTCTGATCCGCTCATTCACACATCGTCCGGTTTGTCCGATGTAGGAACTGCCGCAGGAGAGGGGAACTTCGTACACAACCCCTACCGCACATTTCGTGAACGGTCGCCCATGCCTGGTACCGCAGCCACTTTCTTTTACTTTTTCTTTTCTTTTGGCTATTCGAGAGCAAAGGCTTCCGAGTTTTTGGGGAGCGGTAAAAACGAGTGGCACCCCATGCCTACTCGCAACCTTCTTCAGGTTGTGGGCCAACTTGTGCGCATACGGCACAGCCACCGGTCTCACCTCTTCTCGAGGGACCTCCTCCTCTGCTCCTACTACCTTCTTCTTCAACTTCTGTAGGAGGCTTTCGGCAACCTGTGTCACGACCGAACCAGGGAACCCGGCTGAAGCCAGCCTAACCAATTGATTATCAAAACTCTGTCGCATCTTGTGAACACATGACTTCCCTAGAGCAGACTCAAGGCAAAGTGAAGCAATTCCTCTTTTAACTAGTTTTGAATGCGAAGAGTCGAATGGCAGAAGCCCCTTTTTTCCACGTGGAGCATATGCCCAACAAACCTGATCCATACAGAACTCAATGTTTAAATCTAAAAACTGTAAACAATTGTTTTCAGGCAGTTCATAAGTAAACTCCAAGCCTTTTCCATGTTGTCTAAAAAGGGATAAAACACTGTTTACTGTACCAGCGAAGTTAGAGCTGCCGTCCTTAGTTAAAACAATCAAGAAATCGTCAATGTATCTAAAAACTTTAAAAACATGGTTAGTTGGCAAAACCAGCAGAAGCTTTTCGTCAATTTGTGACAGAAAAATGTTGCATAAAACTGGGGCGACACACGAACCAATGCAGATACCGGCCTTCTGCAGAAAGAAGTCTTGGACAAAAAAATAAAAGTAGACTCTAAATAAAACTTTAACAAACTTAAAAAGTTATCAGTAGAAATACCAGCTGAGTTCTGAAAGGAAACAGGATCATTTCTTTCAATACAGTCCCGAAGAGAAGTAAATAGGGCATCATGGGGCACGGAATAAAATAAATCAACAACATCGACTGAAAAGGCACGCCCAATCCCAGTCTGAGATTTCAGGAAATCACAAACATCTTCAGAATTCTTGGTAAAAAACGGGTCTTGTAAATCTAGCTTGCTCAAGTGCTTCAACAAGTAGAGACTATCATGCTTCTGCCACGACCCCTTTTCCGTAACTATTGTTCTGAAAGGTAAACCAACCTTGTGTGTTTTCACCGAGAAGAACACATTCAGGGCGTTATTTTCGGTATTCTTGATTTCCTTAGCAAGGCTGGACAAGCCCAAACACTCGCACATGGATACTGCACGGTTTTTAAATTTTGTGCACTTTACAGGGACAGGCTTAAAATTCTTCTTAATCGCTTCATCTGCTTTTTTCTAGAAGTTATCAACGGACAAAACGACAAAACCACCCTCCTTATCAGCTTGAAGAAGAGTTAAAGAATTTTTGCTGAAGAATGACACGATATTTCCGCTAAACATTTCGCTGCGTTGAGTAGGTTTCGGGTAGCCAGATTTAAGAAGGCAGTCAACACCCTCCAGTAGACATTTTTCTTGCTGCTCTGAATCAGCTTTTCTAGCTATTCTACGATTCACAGCAACCAGTTCATGTGGGGGCACATTTGGCTCAACACCGAACTTTGGACCTTTTTGAAGCACGGCCTCTACCTTCTCAGGCAAAACAATGTCCCCTTCAACCACCAAGCCACTCCCACCTTTCTTCTTGTCCTTTTTTGTCACTTTGAGGAGACTGTTCAGCATGCACAACCAGAGTCGCTCGGTCATCTGGGAGGCCAACCTCTAGGCAGATCGCATGTTGTTTCCAGCAAGCCAAGGGGGATATTGCGCAAAACAAGCACAGCGAAGGAGATCGTCCAGCAGGCGAATTTGGCGCCACAGCTCAGACTTCAGAATCTTGCTTGTGCGCTTCACATGTCCCCAGGAAGGTAGCACCGGACGGTGGCGCCAAATTCGCCTGCTTGACGACCTCCTTCGCTGTGCTTGTTTTGCGCAATATCCCCCTTGGCTTGCTGGAAACAACATGCGATCTGCCTAGAGGTTGGCCTCCCAGATGACCGAGCGACTCTGGATGTGCATGCTGAACAGTCTCCTCAAAGTGACAAGAAAGGACAAGAAGAAAGGTGGGAGGGCCTTGGTGGTCGAAGGGGACATTGTTTTGCCTGAGAAGGTAGAGGCCGTGCTTCAAAAAGGTCCAAAGTTCGGTGTTGAGCCAAATGTGCCCCCACATGAACTGGTTGCTGTAAATCGTAGAATAGCTAGAAAAGCTGATTCAGAGCAGCAAGAAAAATTTCTACTGGAGGGTGTTGACTGCCTTCTTAAATCTGGCTACCCGAAACCTACTCAACGCAGCGAAATGTTTAGCGGAAATATCGTGTCATTCTTCAGCAAAAATTCTTTAACTCTTCTTCAAGCTGATAAGGAGGTGGTTTTGTCGTTTTGTCCGTTGATAACTTCTAGAAAAAAGCAGATGAAGCGATTAAGAAGAATTTTAAGCCTGTCCCTGTAAAGTGCACAAAATTTCAAAACCGTGCAGTATCCATGTGCGAGTGTTTGGGCTTGTCCAGCCTTGCTAAGGAAATCAAGAATACCGAAAATAACGCCCTGAATGTGTTCTTCTCGGTGAAAACACACAAGGTTGGTTTACCTTTCAGAACAATAGTTACGGAAAAAGGGTCGTGGCAGAAGCATAATAGTCTCTACTTGTTGAAGCACTTGAGCAAGCTAGATTTACAAGACCCGTTTTTTACCAAGAATTCTGAAGATGTTTGTGATTTCCTGAAATCTCAGACTGGGATTGGGCGTGCCTTTTCAGTCGATGTTGTTGATTTATTTTATTCCGTGCCCCATGATGCCCTATTTACTTCTCTTCGGGACTGTATTGAAAGAAATGATCCTGTTTCCTTTCAGAACTCAGCTGGTATTTCTACTGATAACTTTTTAAGTTTGTTAAAGTTTTATTTAGAGTCTACTTTTATTTTTTTTGTCCAAGACTTCTTTCTGCAGAAGGCCGGTATCTGCATTGGTTCGTGTGTCGCCCCAGTTTTATGCAACATTTTTCTGTCACAAATTGACGAAAAGCTTCTGCTGGTTTTGCCAACTAACCATGTTTTTAAAGTTTTTAGATACATTGACGATTTCTTGATTGTTTTAACTAAGGACGGCAGCTCTAACTTCGCTGGTACAGTAAACAGTGTTTTATCCCTTTTTAGACAACATGGAAAAGGCTTGGATTTTACTTATGAACTGCCTGAAAACAATTTTTTACAGTTTTTAGATTTAAACATTGAGTTCTGTATGGATCAGGTGTGTTGGGCATATGCTCCACGTGCAAAAAAGGGGCTTCTGCCATTCGACTCTTCGCATTCAAAACTAGTTAAAAGAGGAATTGCTTCACTTTGCCTTGAGTCTGCTCTAGGGAAGTCATGTGTTCACAAGATGCGACAGAGTTTTGATAATCAATTGGTTAGGCTGGCTTCAGCCGGGTTCCCTGGTTCGGTCGTGGCACAGGTTGCCGAAAGCCTCCTACGGAAGTTGAAGAAGAAGGTTGTAGGAGTAGGGGAGGAGGTCCCTCGAGAAGAGGTGAGACCGGTGGCTGTGCTGTATGTGCACAAGTTGGCCCACAACCTGAAGAAGGTTGCGAGTAGGCATGGGGTGCCACTCGTTTTTACCGCTCCCCAAAAGCTCGGAAGTCTTTGCTCTCGAATAGCCAAAAGAAAAGAAAAAGTAAAAGAAAGTGGCTGCGGTACCAGGCATGGGCAACCGTTCACGAAATGTGCGGTAGGGGTTGTGTACGAAGTTCCCCTCTCCTGCGGCAGTTCCTACATCGGACAAACCGGGCGATGTGTCAATGACCGGATCAGAGAACACCAAAGAAATGTAGAACAAAAAAAATTACCGACGATTACGTTACTTCCTAATGCGAAATTTGAGCGCAGCAAATAAGCTGTTTCACCTTTTCGATAGTGAGTCAACCCCAGCTGCGGAGTTGGTTTCAGGGACAACGCCGCCGATGCCGACACAAACAATATGATACCCTCGCTTCCGCAGCGCTAAGAACCAGGTCTAGCCGTGGGAAGGTGGTCACGTATTCGTCGACGTGCCGGGGCCTACGTGAAATAACCGGCGCGTCGGCAACTGAAGAGCACCCTATCCGCCACACAAGAACAGGGGGGGGGGGGGACCCTTTCCTCCTCTTTCTGCATGGCGGCGACGGTGTTCTATGCAGTCACGTTATCGTGACTCTCTAGCGGCGTCGGCGGCATCCAGCGGTATCAGTCGGTTGTTATCAGTCGGTCGCTGCTAGCGCTGGGGGGGATGAAAGGGGGGCGGAGCTGGTTACGAGGCCGACGACGACGCGAAACCCAGGAACGGACGCCAAAGAGCTGCGCTCTAATAAAGATGGCCCCCATTTACGCATGCACATCAGAACCTGCCCGTCGCGCACTTGTGAACCATGCTTTTCTGATGTGCGGATTTTGGCAAAGAGTAATGTGACAAAAGCCAGAGCACTGATAGAAGCATTCCATATCGAAAAGAGGGGCAACTTGTGCGTCAGCGAAACATCGATAAACCTGTATAAGGCTGAAAAAGCGTTTTTTGATCGCTGCTTATCTTCACGAAGCTGAATGTCTTCCTTGCGCATGCGCCGACAGTGACATATATGTACGTGTCTTTCTGCACATTAAATCAGTTGTGAGTGGCGCTCTGTCTCGTCTTTCTTCCTTCTCCTGTGTGTGTGTGTGTGTGTGTGTGTGTGTGTGTGTGTGTGTGTATGGTTTGGCGCCTTTGAATTTAATGATGAGTAAGAGAATATGTCTGTTTAGGGCAGGTAGTGACAGCTGATCCAGATCATGAGAGGGAAATAACTAGAAGAATAAGAATGGGGTGGAGCGCATATGGCAGGTTGTCTCAGATCATGAATGGCAGTTTACCAATATCCCTCAAGAGAAAAGTATAAAACAGCTGTACCTTACCGGTACTCACCTATGGGACAGAAACGTGGAGGCTAACAAAGAGGGTTCAGCTTAAGTTAAGAACAACGCAGCGAGCTATGGAAAGAAATATGATAGGTGTAATGTTAACAGATCGGAAGCGGGCGGGGTGGGTGAGAGAACAGACGAGCGTTAATGAGACCCTAGTCGAAATCGAGAGGAATCCCGCCGAAAAATTAGTCGGCTCGCTTTTTTGCATAACTGCGTCTCAGGTACGCTGAGGTTAAACATGCCAGACTGTGTTAAGCCACATTGTACCAGGAAAACTCGACACACACACCCTCACTCCTTGGCTCCAATTTTTGCACGAACTAATACCTATAAGCATAGTTTTTTTCCCAGGACTACCAGTGAATGGAATTCCCTGCCTTCGCACACTTTCGCAGCCAGCGACTTTGTTAAAGAACTGGAGCGTCAATTCTTGCACTGTTAATAGTACTTCGCTCGTTATGAAATTTTTGTGTGAAATTTGTTTCTGACCAGCTGCATGCTGGTTAATGTGTACTCATGTTTTTGCCGCGGATGCCCCTCCTGCCTGGGCCATGTATATGTATGGTCTGCAGTATCTGCAAATAAAAAAAAAATTTAAGAAGTGGGCTTGGGCAGGGCATGTAATGCGAAGGCAAGATAACCGCTGTTCCTTAAGGGTAACGAAGTGGATTCCAAGAGAAGACAAGCGTACCAGGGGTCGGCAGAAAATTGGGTGGGCGGATGAGATTAAGAAATTTGCGGCAGTATGGTGGCCGCGGCTGGCGAAGGACAGGGTTAATTGGAGAGACATGGGAGAGGCCTTTGCCCTGCAGTGGGCGTAGTCAGGCTGATGATGATGATGATCCATAGGAATGGCAGCAGTCTTAAAGACACGACACACAAGTTGGCCACAACACTGGTGCTATGCATCCGTACTGAGGAATGCCGCTTGTACAGGTGCTGCTGCTGCTTATCCTGGACCAGCTGCCGAGCCGAGCCTATTTCCTGGATGGGCCTAAAATGAACGTCTGGAATAGCGGCGCTGCAGTCTACTTTGCAGAGCCGTTTGACACCTACTGCCTCACCACGCGCATTACACTTCACCGCTAGCTCTGGAAGCCACTTCGCAGTTCGTCGAGCAACATGGGGCCACGTCACCTATCCCAACGTTACTAGATTACCTGGTGAATTTGCAAACTCCCCTGCAGTTCGGCGGCCAAACGCGGTCCCATTCGGCTCCCTTTCGACGCTGTTGGCCCGCTCCGGCCTGTCACACGAACTATCGCATCGCTATGAGACGAGCGCGCCGTGTTTCAAGCAACTTTCAATTTCAATTTATTTTCCCATGTACACATGGTGAGGGCCGAGGGAAAAAAGCCAGAAATTGTGGCTTGACGTGCCCCTCGGCCCCTACATTGCAGGGCAGCAGGTAGCATATAAGTGTTCTAGACAAGTAGCATCCAAAAATGCAAACAGTAGTTATCAAAAATGGTTTGGCGCATTATTAGAAAAGATGACAAGGAATGAAGTGTACACAAAAAATGGTAACAAAATAGGATACAAAAATACACGTCATCGAAAAACAGGAATTCGGTTATTCAAATCAGGTCAGCACTATACGGCAACGAAATAGATAAAGAAGCAGTGAATATAAAAAGTAGCACATACATCGTGTATATCTTTGCGGCATGCTCGCTAAAGATAAACTTTTACAGCCTGAAACTTATTTAAAAGACAGGGCAACTTGTTTGCTAGACTATGTGTGCCATATATTGTGCGGCATGTTGGAATATGCCACAGTTCGCTGTGTCTTCTAGGATAAACTTGAACATTTAGTGAAAGGTGGGCCGTGTCACGCAAGTAATACATAGTTTGTTTTATCTCCTTCTTATATCTTTCGCCGCTAATTCCTGTTTAGCGGAGATATTTCTAAGATAGGGCACAAATATTTTTCTGAATGTGCAACTACAGTGGCATTAAGGATGCGCGAACGGTCCTGGGCGGCGGAGGTACGTACGATCGGGATGTCTGAATCATTACCTATTTCGATGAGACATCTGGTTCTTGGTTGGGTATAGTGTTTTGTTTCATTTACTTCCCTAAAAACTGAATGACTCTTTGCTTACGGCGAGCCACGGCACGGTAAATTTATTTATTTATTTATTCAAATACCCTAAAGACCCGAGCGGGCATTACATAGGGGGGAACAACAGAAAAAATTTCCGATGAGTACAAAATTCGTTGGCCGGGAACACATTGTTGAAAAGCATCAAACACTCAAAATATAAAGGCACATGACAAAGAACACTCAGGTTTCCTTCAAAAGCAGTGCTTCAACAAGAATGCAAAAATATGAAGGTTACAGCTCGAAGTGACGTTTTAGAGCGGTTACAAACGCTTCGTAATCATTGGCAGACGCAATGGTGCCAGGGAGTAGATTCCATTGACGGATGGCGATGAGGAGAGGCGAATGAAAGAAGAGATTAGTTCTAGCAAAAATGGGTTCTACTTTCAGTTGGTGATCAATTCGTGGGAATATCCGATGAGCCGGCTTGATATGGTACGAAACAAAGGAAGAATGACTGTGATATAATTTGTAGAAAAATGACAGTATGGAAACCATTCTCCGTTTTTCGAGAATAGGTAAATTTAGAGCTTTTTTTATTTCAGTTACACTCGCTGATCGAGAGTAGTTCTTCGATATGAACCGGGCGGCTTTATTTTGCAGGGACTCCAATTTTGTTACTAGGTATGCTTGATGGGGGTTCCAGATCAAAGAGGCGTAATCCAATTTCGAGCGAACTAATGTAGTGTATGCTAATAGCTTTGTGCCTGGCCGCCGCGGTGGCTCAGTGGCTATGGTGCTCGGCTGCTGTCCCGAAAGACGCGGGTTCGATCCCGGCCGCGGCGGTTGAATTTCTTTGGAGGAGAAATTCGAGGCCCGTGTACTGTGAGATGTCAGTGCACGTTAAAGAACCCCAGGTGGTCGAAATTTCCGGAGCCCTCCACTACGGCGTCTCTCATAGCCTTAGTCGCTTTGGGACGTTAAACCCCATAAACCAACCAACCAGCTTTGTGCCTGGATTAGCTAAACGCAGGTTACGTCTGAGGAAGCCGAGTGTTTTGGAAGCTTTGTTAATAACTGTATCGATGTGCCTGTTCCATGAGAGGTCTGCTGCTAAATGCAAACCTAAATATTTTATGATGGGTGCCGATTCTACTCGCACATTGTTCAAAGTGTAACGACAAGGTTCGGCGCTAGATATTGTGGTAAATCTAACAACTTTTGTTTTTGAGGTGTTAATCTCCATTTGCCATTGTGTGCACCAGTCATTAATTTTGTTAAGGTCTGATTGTAGACGAGTAGAGTCAGAAGGATCAGTAATCTGTCTGTATATCACGCAATCATCTGCAAATAATCTGACCGTGGAATTTAGGTTATTACTTATATCATTAATATAAACTAAGAACAAGATAGTGAGGTGCACAATATAATGAGGTGCATGTTGCCGAAAATGTGGAAACCTAAGGCCAAGTACCATCGGTTTGAAGCAAGACAGTCAACGATGCATGCGTGCTTTTTAAAGGGAGATGCCGGACTACCACCGTGAAACTTCGACCTTATTAAAGTCATAAAACACGAAAAATGACGGTAATAGCACAGGTCAATTTGAAAGCAGTTTGTTCAATTCATATAGGAAAAAAGCATATACAACTTAATGGGAGCCACTTTTAATGGGCCAAACAGTTACAAGAGACGTGCTTTTACAAGAGACGAGACACGTGCTATAGAAAAAGTGCATTCTTTTAGCAATAACAAAATTCAGTATCTGACTACTGAATGCCGACACGTGCTCAGCACAACGCAAGCGAGCAAGGCTGCACTTCTATAGCTCTTCCAGCACTTTCCAGAAAATGTTTGCAGCCTTGGCGATGGCCAGTGTGAATTTCGGTCGCACACTGCGTAGAACGCTTATCTTGCCTTGGTTTGGGAGCAGACAGGTCGACAGCTCGGCCGCACCGAGTCACGGACGCATAGCTCGGGTGCACGGACGCTGTTGGGCTTCTGTGTTGAGTTGCAGCCGGAGCCAACGCCGCACGAGCAGCGTCACTCGAAACGCACTTATATAAATGTGGCAAGGACACCGACGAGCAGCGATCAACTTGCAGCGCAGTTTAACCCAACAAAGAAACTCCTGGCACAGAAACGCTTCGCTGTAGTCTTCGCTGACGTGGTCAGCGCGGCTACTGTATCGAGAAGCCGGTCAAACAGCGACGAGAGCGCCCCCGCTCGGCGGTACAGGCAAGGGCGACATCCGCGGCGTCGGAGTTTGCAAACTGAAAAAGTAATCTAGTAACGCTGACCTATCCGGCTGCTTGAAAAGGGCATCATTCCTGCTGACCCCGTTGGCCACGACACTGCTGCTATGCATCCCTACTCACGAATGCCGCTTGTACAGGTTAGTTATCTTGAAACTCAGTGTTATCGTGACAATAATGTCTGCCTATTTGCGATGTCGTGGCCCCCTGGTGTAGTGGATCATGTGACGTATGTTCCTGCTGCTGCATTCGGCGCCGTTTGGTTCTTGGCGGTGACGTGGAGGTAAACCCAGGCCCTATGACTGAAATGCAAGAAGACAAGCTTGACGCTGTAGCTTTAGCCGCCCAACGTCTTGAGGCGAGCAACTCAAGCCTTCTTGAATCGATAAATCAAGCCTTGAACCTCCACGTCACCCTTAGGAACGACATGGAACAGTTGACTAAAAGAGTTAATGAATTGGAATGCAAAATTGAATCTCTACCCTCCAGTCAATCTGATGCGGATATCTCTAAAACAATTCAGGGGAAAGTTGATGGTCTGGAAACTCGCTCAAGGCGGTCGAACCTATTGTTTTTTGGCATCGATGATTCTGATCCATCTGAGCCTTGGGAAGACTGGGAGCGGTATGTAAGAGAATTTTGCACGGATAAACTAACTTGGCGTTACTGTCACTTCCGTTGCCAGAGCTCACCGCTTGGGGCGTCTTTCGACTGAAAAGAAACGTCCCATTATTGCCAAATCTTATAATAATAAAGTAGAATCTGTTATTAGCCGTGGCTACAAACTAAAGAACACCAATTTGAGCATATCACGCGACTACTCTGAGGCTGTTCGTGATAAGCGCCGCAAACTGTGGCAGTTTTCTAAGACGATAAAGAAGGAGGGGGACCGCATTCGTCTGTATTTTAATAAACTTCATGTAAACGACGACGTTTATCTATGGGGCACTACTGGCAACCGGGCTGTGCGTCTAACTGAGCCTTCTACCAATTGACAACATTAAAATAATCATAGTGCTTCCGACCATGCACTGCCAATCTTGCCGGGACCGAAGTGTTTAGATAACATTTGCTTCCTATGTACTAACATCAGAAGCGTTACAGCGAAAAGTGGTGCCCTCTCCTCCCTCATCGACTCCTCTGGAACCTCGTTAATAGCATTAACTGAAACGTGGCTAACCCATTATATCTCAGATGATGACATCCTTTCATGCGAATCATGTTTTAAATTTTTTCGGTGCGACAGAAAGAACAGAAGAGGAAGTGGTGTGCTTATTGCGATTAAGCAACAGCTGAAATCTATACCAATCGTTGCTTCTACTTTCCTCAAGTGTGTATTCGTCCCCTTGAAATGTACTACTACGAACATTATTGCTGGTGTGTTGTATCGTCTACATGACCTGTGTGCTGGCTTTGCAGATGAATTTTGTCGCTTACTGGCCGATGTATGTATGCGTTTTCCAAATTCTGTCCTAATTATGTCTGGCTACTTTAATTTCCCAGGTATCAATTGGGAAACACTATCTGTTTCTCCAAATGGTAAGGATGCGCACGCTTTCCTACAGACTTGTCTTGATTTTCACCTAACTCCGCTCATTACAAAGCCCACGCGATCCTCAGGTACCACTGCAAACATTTTCGACTTGATTCTAACTAATAATCCCCATGCTTGTTGTAAAATATTTCACCTTAACGGTATTTCTGACCATGACATTATTACTGGGTGCATCAATGGCAGAATTATCGAAAGAAAAACTGCCACCAAGCTAATCGGGTGTTACAGCAGAGCTAATTTTGACCAAATGTACCATGAATTAAGCTCTTTTTCTGGGCGGTTCTTGGCTTAATCTTCATTCCGTTCCATTGAACAGAACTGGATATTGTTTAAAACTACTCTAATTAACCTCATTACAAAATACATACCGGTTATCAGAATTAAGTGCAGAAAAAGTGCGCCCTGGTTCAGTGGGCGGCTACGAATAGCTAATAATAAGAAAAAACGTTGGTTTAGGCAGGCAGTTGCTAACAACCAATTTAACTCATGGGAAAAATACAAACAAAGTGATAAAAATTACCAAAAAATGCTTAAAGCTATCCGTCGCCAGTTTTATAGTGACGTTCTTGCCCACCACGCTATGTAATAACCCCCGCGGATTTTGGAGAGTAATTAACCCTCATTCGCGTGCTGATTCTTTTTTGACAAGTTCTAATGGTGAACATTCAAGACAGGTTTCAAAGCGCGACAAGACGGAGACGAAAGGGAAAGAACACACACGACAAGTGCTTACTAGCAACAAAAAACGTTTATTGCAACGCTGTCGGAGAAGGAACGAGCGTTTTTAGATAGTAATGGCTAATCTCTTTTTCTGTCTTGTTATTTTATGGTTCTTTATGTTTTCTGTGAATCCTATTTATTCCCAGCGTTGCAATAACCGTTTTTTGTTGCTAGTAAGAGCTTGTCGTGTGTGTTCTTTTCTTTCGTCTCCGTCTGGACGCGCTTTGAAACCCATCATGAATGTCTACCAACGTGCCCAACTTTTTGCCCTCCTTCTAATGGGGACCAGCTGGACGATGTCCACTCTGCTCAACTCTTCAACAATGCCTTCTCATCTGTTTTCACTCAAGAAGTCATCACTACCTCTCCAGTTCTCAACCCATCATCAGCCTGACTACACCCACTGCAGGGCAAAGGCCTCTCCCATGCCTCTGAAATTAACCCTGTCCTTTGCCAGTTGCGGCCACTGTATCCCCGCCAACTTCTTAATCTCATCCGCCCACCTAACTTTCTGCCGTCCCATGCTACGTTTGCCTTCTCTCGGAATCCACTCCGTTACCCTTAAGGACCAGCGGTTATCTTGCCTTCGGATTACATGCCCTGCCCAAGCCCACTTCTTCCTCTTGATTTCAACTAAGATATCATTAACACGCGAATGTTCCCTCACCCACTCCGCCCTCTTCCGATCTCTTAACGTTACACCTATCATTTTCCTTTCCATAGCTCGCTGCGTTGTTCTTAACTTAAGCTGAACCTTCTTTGTTAGCCTCCACGTTTCTGCCCCGGCTGTGGCTAGAGTTCCGTCCAGACGAAACAACAATTTGCGCTAGAGTTCCGTCCAGACGGAACTGCAAGTAGCGATGGGGTTCCGTCCAGACGGAACTGTATCTGACACCATACAGTGCCGTCCAGCATTATCTGCCACAAGAGTTATGTCAAAACGGAATTAAAGCTGGCGTTAGGGATTGGGAAACCAGTTTGCTTTCAGACTTTTGCATGTCCGTTTAAAAAATAGGCAATCCTGTTCCGCCTAATGTGTGACAGGATATTCTGCTGCATTATTTTATTTTCCTAGCAGTCAGTGAGAAATGGCAATAGAACGAGTTTTGGCTTGGATTTATTGGTGCGTTTGCATAATGCTTGTTGACCGTTTGTGTACGTCTTAGTCTTTTTCGCGCTACGTCATCTTGCAGCACAGAGACAGGGCTTCACATCACTTCGCAAAGAGTTTCTGTACTCTGCTTCTAACAGTGTCCTTTTCCCGATCCTGCATGCATGCACGGAAGTTATATTTTCGAGGGTGCAACTAAACGCAGTACGCGGACAGATATTTTGGTGCCGTATACATGCGTAGAGAGAACATCTGGATACAGATTTGTCAACTGGTTATTCCAGAGGCAAAGAAATCCTTTGTGTGGGTAGACATCACCCATTTTTTATAGTATGGACAGTACGGACATTAGACAGTTTTAGTTTTACGTACGTAAACGTGAGCAGTCTACGTAGCGTACGCTCGTGTCGCTTAGTATAGTTTTAGCTACACGTACGGGACGCAAACTGTGTAGATCTGCCATAGAACCTAAAAAATGTGCAAGCATGTTATGCCGCGCCATCTAGTACAGATAAAAAAAAAACTAATTTTGTTTCGTCGAGCTGCTTGGAGCGGAGCCAGGCCAAGCCAACGTTGGCCAAGCCACAGTGCGGGCGGTAAATACTTTCCCGCTTTCTTCTGACAAACGTTGAGCGATTTCATTCCCCCGAACTGTATGTTGTATGATATCTTCAAAGGGATTGCATCCGTTCACATCCCACAGTATATTTAAAGCATCGATTTTCGAGCGATGCTTTAAGCGAAGGCGCGCTGGTGTCCCATTCATGTTGACGTGTGCGTATGCAGCCAAAACGTGCACCGTTTTGCTTTTCCCGCTGACTGTGCCGAGGGTCTCGCGATATCCCGCGAGGTTTTGCTTCGCGTGGTCTCGCGAGACCGTCGCCACACTCGTTGCTATGACGACCACAAACGCTTCTCCGTCAGGCTTAGGAGCTGCTGAAACGGATTTCTAACTGGAAAACAAAAGCTAGTTCTCACCTAAAACTTCATGCGAGAGCAAGAATGGACCAACTGAACGCAAATACAGCAGTTTACAGCATGATACCACGTCGAGTAATTAGCGACGAAGCTGTTATCGTTGTGAAGCGGGTGGGCAGGGCGCCGCCATCTTGCCAACGCCACGTACGCAAGCAGCGTAAACACCGCAACGCAAAGATCCGAATCTCACTTACGTCCGTGCGACTCACGCAGACACTTCTCGTTCTGCACATGCGCACTGGTGACCCGTAAGCGCTCTACTTACGTGAAGCTGCTACGTACGTGAAGCTAAAACTGTGTATTGTATGGACGCAACTCTAGCTGCAGTAAATATTCCGTCTGGACGGAACTGCAGCAGCCGCAAATGTTCCGTCTGGACGGAACGCTAGACACTCCGCAACAACAACGACTCCTACGCAGCCATTCGGGGCTAAAAATACTAGAAAAGCTAGGCTTCGAACCTCGAGCGCGGCCCAAACACACGGAGAATATCCCAACAGACATAAGGAACAAAATTAGAATCCCACCACTCCCAAGGAATATGCATCCGGTGCACCATGAGGGTAGGCGAAAGGACAGAGCGAAATCTCTACAGAAAACGTTAGCCAACAGACAGGACGTGGTTTACACGGACGCGGCGGAATATGAAGGCAGAACGGGTTTCGTAGCCCTAGTGACCAGGGAGGGCGGAGACCGAGTCTCGTGCTGCAGCACCCAACAGAGAGATGCAACAGCGGCTGAGGAGGTAGCCATTGCGCTGGCTTTAACTCAACGGAATGTCAGGGTGATTATAACAGATTCCAAATCGGCTATCCGCAACTACAACGTAGGCAGGGTATCTGTAGAAGCAGTCAAAATTCTGACTGCCGGCCCGACACCGGCAGAACTAATTAACCTTGTTTGGACTCCGGCCCACGAGGGCCTCCGGGGAAACGAGACAGCGCACGCATTGGCCCGAGGACTCACACACCGGGACCCCAATGCGGTCTCGTCGAGCAGAGAGCCCCTTCAGAGGGACAAGGAGCTGAACACGTACCAAGATATTCTTAGCCATTACACAATTAGAAAGACAGACACTGCCTGGAGGATGCAAGGGGCTCAGCAAAAAGGAAGAGGTCATATGGAGAAAGTTACAGGCGGGAGTTTTTCCGAACCCACTCGCACTAAGCAGATGGCATCCGGCGATCCAAGACCCGAGGTGTAAACAGTGTAATGAAATAGCAGAAATGATCCACATGGTGTGGACATGCCCTAGCCACAACGAACCAGACAGGAATATAGGGTCCTGGGAGGCTTTAATGGCCAGCCAGAAAGAAGAACAACAAAAAGAAGTCATCCGTCTGGCCCTGGACACCGCTGAATCCCAAGGGATCCCAGCCTGCTGAAAGGGGAGGAAGATGGCGGCGGTCAAGGCTCAAGTCTTCATCGCCCTCTGATTTCTTGACGGGTGCAAATAAAGTTATTTCATCATCATCTATCACCTGATTGATAGTGTGAATATGGTCTATTGTCGAGTATCCTTTGCGAAAGGCTGCCTGATCATTTCGTTTACTGAAGTCCAAGGTTGTCCTGACTCTATTAGCGATTACATTGGTAAATACCTTGTAGGCAACTGTCAATAAGCTGATCGATCTGTAATTCTTCAAGTCATTGACGTCTCCTTTCTTATGAACTAAGATAATGTTAGCGTTCTTCCAAGCTGTCGAGGTCACAAGGCATTGCGTATACAGGGTGGCTAGCTTTTGTGGCACATTCGCCCCTCCGTCCTTCAACAGATCTGCTGCTACCTGATCCTCACCAGCTGCTTTCCCCCTTTGCATTGCTCCTAAGGCTTTATTTACTTCCTCCTTCGTTACTTCTCAACCATTTCATGATTATTCTATGCCCCCAATAGTCATTAGAGAAGACTGTATTCTTTCTTTGTTAAGTAATCTTAAAATTACCACAAGCGCGGATCCACTGGGCTTTTACAGCAAAAAAAAAACTAAAAACATAAGTACAGAAAGTTGAGCTAGTTGGTGTGGATTCAGTTGACAGTCTGTGCTTGTGTCGTGTCTCCTCGTTCGCTTTGGTCCTCGTTTTTTGTGCTGCTAAGTATGGTACTAAAAACATATCTCACAGTATTTTCCAAGTCTTGTGTGCACTTTTTTCTCACTCTTTATCATATGGCTCCATCCCTCAGGACTGGCGTATAGCCAAAGTAATTCCAATTTTCAAATCTGGCGTCCGCTCTGATCCTCTAAACTATAGACCCATTTCATTGACTTGCACCTTCTCCAAGCTCCTTGAACACGTCCTACACACTATGATCATTCATGATCTTGAAGATCATAACATCATATTTAAATATCAGCACGGTTTTCGCAAGGGCGTTTCTTGCGACACTCAGTTCGCCGGATTTACTAACGACTTATTTACTTCTTCGGATGCAGCAATTCAGGTCAGCAATTCAGGTCGATGCATTGTTTTTAGATTTTTCGAAGGCATTTGATCGGGTTTGACCCCATAGACTACTTCTCAAGCTATCGCATCTTAATATTCACCCTCAGGTACTAGCATGGATTAAAGACTTCCTTTCATCTCGCGTTCAGTTCACTTCTGTTAATGATTCTAACTCAAAATGGCCCATGTCACATCTGGTGTGCCCCAGGGGGTGTGCTTGGTCTCCTGCTCTTTCTAATATTTATTAATTACTTAACAAATTGCATTTATTTACAAATTGGACTGTCTCCTGACGACTGTGTTGTGTACCGAACCATTACAAATGACTCTGACCGACAGTCCTTACAAACTGACCTCGATTCTATTAACACTTGGTGTCAGCAGCGTCTTATGACACTATATCGCTCTAAGACAAAGCTCGTCTTCTTTACTAGAAATTCTTATCGCATCCCAACCACATATTCTCTTAATGACATAGCAGTTGAGACAACTTCCACTTACAAGTATCTAGGTGTTTACCTTCAATCAGACTTAACCTGGAACTATCATGTTAACTTCATTGTAGCAGCTGCTAACCGTTCTCTTGTCCTTTTAGAACGTAACCTTCGACATGCTCTGGTTTGTGTGCTTAAACTTGCTTATATTACATTAATTCGACCTAAAATTGAGTACGCTTCCGCCATATGGGACCCAGATCAAGGCTACATAAAGATAACATATATAGAATCCCTGCAAATCCGTGCTGCTCAATTAATTTATTCTGACTACTCACGTTTTACTAGCGTAACGGCGTTAAAAGCTCTTGCTGGACTTGGCAGCCTTTCCCATCGTCGTAAACCGGCCCGCCAAACTTTTTCACAAAATTTACTATCATCCGTTGCTTCACGACGATTTCTTTCACTTACCCTCAGCAGTGTTTCCACGCCGTGACCCTCCTTTCAAGATCAAACGCATCACATGTCACACTTCAAGATTTGCCAAATCATTCATACCCAAAATCATTATTGACTGGAACCGGCTGCCTTCCACAATTCCAACTGAAACGAATGCGACATCATTTCATGAACTTTTAAAAAATCAAAGCGATGTTTGGTTTGGTTTGGTTTATGGGGTTGGTCAAATGTTTAGGGGAATCCCCCAAGGTGGAGTAGATTGGTAATAAGGGAGTAATTACTCATTGGCATCCACCCAAGCGCAGCCATACGGCTACAAAGGAAAGCTATACACCCAAGCGCAGCCATACGGCTACAAAGGAAAGCTATACAGCTTTCTCAGAAACTTCGTAGTTAAAGAAAAATTCGTCCTGGTCCGGGGTTCGAACCCGGAACCACCGCCACACCGGAGCAGTCGCTCTACCAATTGGGCTAACCGGGACGGCAAGCTGGGGACGGATGGGGTTTAACGTCCCAAAGCGGCTAAGGCTATGAGAGGCGCCGTAGTGGAGGACTCCGGCAATTTCGACCACCTGGGGTTCCTTAACCTGTACTGACATCGCACAGTACACGGGCCTCTAGAATTTCTCCTCCAAAAAATATTCAAGCGCCGCGGCCGGGATCGAACCCGCGTCTTTCGGGTCAGCAGCCGAGCACCGTAACTACTGAGCCACCGCGGTGGCTTTTTTTTTTTTCTTTCATGGTATTTATTTACATGGTTTTGTATACAAAGCATATATATACATATATGTGTCTGTATATACACACACCAAAACAACTATTTACAGAGCACCTAGGTAGGCGCTACGTGGCAGAAACATAATAGTAACATATTATAACTAAAAGGCCGGTAAGGATATACAGCGCATCAGGAGAGGAAACCAATCCGGTACAAAGTCCAATTTTTTGTAAATGTCCGTTACCTGCAGCAACATTCGGCTAAAGTGAATTCTGGGCGAAACAACAGGTTCAACGTTGCGATCTTGCATGCGCGTTTTCCAAAGACTATGAAGTCAAATCAGAAGAATCATATCATAAGGATTCGAGTCAGGCTGGGAAACAACAAGGTAGCGCACACTGTAGGAATTTAGGAGAAAATCTTTCTGTAGCGTCCTTTGCAACACATCCCAAAACAAAATCGCGTCTTTGCAGTCTATAAAACAATGTTCAATTGTTTCAGGCACATTGCACAAGCGACAGTTTACAGAAGACACAAAAATGTTTTTCCTATCGAGCCACGTCTTGACAGGTAGAGTTTCAGTGTGTAATTTATAGAAAAATGTTTTGGTGCAAGGAGAAATTGGTATTTTACGCACTCGCTTTAAAACATCATGACCCATGAGCCCAAAGTAGACGGAACGATACAGTGGGGGCGGGAAGAGCATGGATATCAAATCCCTGTACACATTTTTGCGCGAAACAGAATATAAGTACTCATTTGAAAACCGAACTGTCAAAAAACGCACGGAGGCATAAACTTCCTGCATAAAGCCTAGTAAACGGGGTCGTTCAGTAAAATTGGAAGAAACTACTAAGTTCGGAAGTAGAGTCATGAAGCTAACCTGCAAGAATGTTCTAATAATCGGAAGGGAACAAGCACGAAAAAAGAAGAAACGGGCAACCAACTGTCTCACATACAGGTGCTCTAGGCCCAGGCCTCCTGCACAAACCGGCCTGAAAAGGTTATCGCGCCGCATGGGCTAAAATTTGGAGGACCAAATAAACGTCGCAAATATACGATGGAAACGCTGTATGTGACGTCTGGCGCAGTGAAGGACCTGGAGTACGTAATAAATCCTTGTTGCCTTGTTGCAAGCCTGGACTCGACCAAAAATTGGAGGCGATGCGGTACAAACGTCTGAGCATAACGCTCAACAGCCGGAACTCGCTCTCTCCAGTAATGGGCACTGGATTTGTAGGCATGAAGTGGAACGCCAAGATATTTAGGAGGCACACAAGACCATTCTATGCCAGCGTACAGAGGTGGAGTTGTGCCCCATGAACCAAACCATAGGCCAGAACTTTTGGAGCGATTCATTTGAGCACCAGAAACGATGCCGCATTGATCTATTGTGGACAACACATCATCAATGCTGGGCTTGTCAATGCAGAAAAATGCAAGGTCGTCAGCATATGCCAGCAATTTGACTTCATTACCCAAAATAGGGAACCCATGGATATTACTCTCACGCAAAACACTCAAACAAAGCGGTTCCAGGTAAAGAGCAAAAAGCAGAGGAGACATCGGACAGCCTTGCTTCACAGAAGAGCGGATTGGCACAGGGTTCGAGAGCTGGCCATTAATGATCAATCGTATTGAACAGTTGCTGTAGCAAAGTTGCACCCCTTTAAGTACAGTAGAACCCACGTTTGCTCGCTCTAGAAGTGAAAACAGAAATGAATGGCGAACGCGGTCAAATGCTTTCGCAAGGTCAATCTGAAGGAGGGCAAGCTGCTCATGACAGCTGGAGGAATATTCAAGTATTGTCCGCGCAATGTGAACATTACTTTGAATGGAGCGGCCTCTCAAACCGCAAGTCTGGTGAGATCCAATGAGTACCGACATTGCAAATTGCAGGCGATTTGACAAGACTTTAGCAAAAATTTTGTAATCCACATTTGCCAATGTAATGGGCCGATAACCTTCTACGGAGCGCAGTTTTCCTTCATCAGTAGTTTTCGGAATTAGGACTGTGTGGCTTTTTGTAAAAGACTGAGGAAGGGCTCCAATATCGAGCCCCACTGTGAAGACCCGCAGCAGGACAGGAGTGAGAATACATTTAAAAGCCTTGTAAAATTCGCTTGAAATGCCGTCAGGACCAGGCGTCTTTGAGACAGGTAACTGATCACTTGCATGTTCCACCTCTTCCTGTGTGAAAGAGCCGCTAATAACAGAACAATCATCTTCTGATAAAGGGCTCACTAAGGTGTTGAAATACGCCAAAATTTCCGAATTATGCACATCAGGTGAAGCACTAAACAAGCCTGTGTAATAATCTACAAATACGGTCATCACCTCATTTGTACTGGACACTAGTGCGCCATTGGACATCATCCCCGAAATAAACTTTGCAGTCGCATGACGGCGCTCATCAAGCAAAGCCTGTCGTGTCGGTTGCTCACATTGCAGATCACGCTTGGTACGAGATCGAACACGGGCACCCCGGTAACGTTCTGCATCAAATCGTTGTAACTCACGTTTGATACTAGCTAATTCATCCGTATATAAACCAGGTGCTTCGCATTCCATTTCATACAAATTGTACAAATTTTTCCTGAGTGTCTGCTCCTGATGTTTCCTGTGAAAGGACCGCACGGAACCAATTTCTATAGCTGTAGCACGCACGTCTTGCTTAAACATTTCCCAAGCGGCGAACAACGGCATCTTGCTCGAGAGACAGGATTCCAGTTGCCAGCGGACACGAATGACAAACTCTTCATCATTAATTACTGAAGAGTTCAGCTTCCAAAGCGCCCATTTCGGCCTAAATTTTGAACCAGCACTGCCTCCGAGGCGAGCAACCACCATGCAGTGATCAGAGAACGAAACTGGTACAGTCTCACAGACCAATCCTCTGGAGACAAGTGAAAAAGATGCATAAATTCGATCTAGGCGAGCGTGAGAATGGCCCTGAATGCGTGTGAATAAGCGGAAACCGGGACATGAACTTCCGGTATCAATGAGCCCTGCATCTTCCGTAACAACAGACAAAAATTCACCGCTCCTATCCCTGGGTGTATCAGGACCGGCACGATCAGCTGGGTCGCACACACAATTAAAGTCACCCATTAGCACAACGTGCCGGTCACAGTCCAGTAAGCTGGCAATGCATTCAAAAAGAGTAATGCGCTGTGGCACAGTATTAAATGCATAGACATTCATTAGTCGCCATGGCTTTCCATAGAGAAGAAAATCGCAGCATATCAACCGGCCCTCATTATCGACATTATAGGTCAAGCCCGAACAGGGCAGTGTCTTGCGCAGAAACAACCAGCAACCCGCCGACAAGCCCACAGCATGCGTTACGAGAACATTATATTCTGATAAAAAGGGCTGCAGGGCCACCTCAGTATCCTCCTCACTTTCAATTTTCGTCTCCTGGACGGCGATAACATCAAGCTGCCTGCTGCAGAAGAGTCGGCGGAGTTGCACCTGCCTCTGGCGAGACCTAAGGCCACGTACATTCAGTGTTGCGAATACTAACTCTGCGGAATCAGCCATGATGACTGTAACTAATTATGCCTACAGTTCCCTGTTCTTGTCGGTGGACGGCGATGCCGCCTGAGAACCACCGCCAGGCCTCCTGGACCGCGAACGTCGGCACTGCTCCTTGTGCCTCGACGCACGACGCCGACGGCGATGAGTGCTGCGCACCGGGTCCTCATCGCCACTCGTTTCGGAAGCGCAGGACGCACGGCGCTTCTGAAGCGGCTCGTCTGCGGAACCAGGTTCAGCGTCCGCTGGAAGAAGGCCCTTATCCGGAAGCTGCTGGCCAGCATTGACAGGAGGAAGCGAAGTGTCCGCTGTGGCATCCGTAGGGGCCTCAAGGACGGCCACTGGTTCTCCTCCACCAGCAGCAGAATCCGGCGCCTCACGGCGCTGCATGGTCATCCGCCGGCTCTTTACACTCTGCGGCAGCACTTTGGGGAACAACCGGTGCACTGACACTCGAAGGCTCAGCTACAACGGCGGCTGGCAAGTCCCCAGTCGCGTCAAGTACTTCTGTAGCGTCCATGATGTGCTCCTGTAGAGCGTCGTCAGGGGGCCGCACACGATGCCGCAGCTTGTCAGCATACGTCACGACGCACTCCTCCGTTGTGTGGCCGAAACGCCGGCAGTCGTCACACCGCGGCGTACGACAGTGCCGACGAATGTGGCCAACACGGTTGCAACGTAAACACAGAGGTGGTCGGCCCGGAATTAGAACAAGGCTCTGAACGCCGCACACAGTCAGCTGATGCGGAACGTCACTAACCCCGACTCCATCCGCAAGAGACAGGACGACATCACGGCTTAGAGTTCTCATCTGCTCCATGTCTGAAACTTTCCAATTTTCCGCCGAGATAGTTGTCACCTTCCCGTACGCCTGAAGTGCCTCACGGGTGAAGCAATCTTCCAAGCGCTCGGGAAGCCACAAAAGCTTCAGCTTCACCTCCTTCGGTTCCGGGTCAACAACAACGCAGCGGCGGCTCTTCACCAAGAGATCGCCGCACGACACGAGCTTTTCTTTTGATTGCGCAGATTTGCAAGTCACCATCCAGACGTGAGACATCTGGAATTGTCCGATGGAGCTAATTTCTTTGAGGTCTATGACGTTTCGCAGCGAGTCTCTGAAATCCTGTGCCCTGTACGGGCGTCCGGCAAGATCTGCATGCAGGAAAACGGAGTCGGTCACAAGCTTACCGGTTAGGAGTCGGGGCAGAACGATACGGTAGTCATTACTGCCAGCAAAAGCCTGAGCAGTACCTCGGCCAGGGGCCGATTGAACCTTTTGTGCGGAGAACATCGAGGAACGCGTCCGCTTCGAACAACGTCTTCTTTTTTCTGATCGCGGAAGCGGTGGCTCAAAGCGATGTGTAGTTTTCTTCTAGTTCTCTTCTGCTCACCGTAATATGTTTGAGTTTTGTTTTTTCGTTCTGTTTATTCCGTTGTTTTTATCTTTGTGTTTTTTCTTGTTTTTTTTTCATTTTGTTTATTTTGCGTCTTGTTCCGCCACATTTTGATTCTTGCTGACTACCAGTTACTGCTCTTTTCTTGCTTCTTTTTTTGCCGTGTTACTCATGTTAGATGTTCCTTCTATATATTCAAGTTGTAATTTTTACCATCCCCTATTACCACACCCTCGTGAAGAGGGCCTTTAGGGGTATCTTGAAATAAAATAAAAAAATAAAGTAAGTCGGAGGATTTCTCGTCTCGCATTCAATCAGCACGAACAAAGCTTTGGGCGAGTACGAAAGAATATGAGTAGTGACAAAGTCATGCTATGACAAACAAACATAGACGGCAAACGGTATCGACGTCCGGGCGTACAATGTCCCCTGTGTTTTATGTGACGGTCCAATTTCTAGATCCGGTGCGCTAAAAGTGTCCTTCATATTTTAAAACTGCGCGAACAAAAACAAGGACCGGGCAAGAACACAGAAACACACACAAGCGCAGACTTCAAACTTTTATTCGAAAAGATTGCCGCAGTCATTTTACACCCTCTGTGGATACCATCACCACTCCCCAACCCATCCGTAACATTTGAAACACGTGCGCTTATCTCCTCTGAATGTCCCAAACATTCCACGATAATGGACAGGCGCCTTAACAGCACACAAGTGACTAAGAAAACACGCGCAAATTTTTACCTCAATAAAACGAAGATCGCGAGCCACGTGCCTTGTCCACGACATGTCGAACACGCCATGAAGCATAGATAATAACAACGAAAAGAAGACATATGATAAGCATGACACCCAACATGAACATGGTAAAAGGCAATGGAGAGATCACTAAAACCTGAGCAAACAATGCGAATCCAACAGGAACGCGGAAAAACAACTCTGAGGCCACTAAAGTGGAGCTACACAATAAATAATAATCTCATTCCTCAATGAACTAAAGCCATCTAAAATATGAAACAAGTGTAAAGTGAGAACCTAAATATAGAAAGCTAAAATAGTGACGCATGAACCCAGCAGGACTAAGAGGAAGGCGAAAATCTAACCATGACGGTATGCATTTCTCCCTTTTAGAAACTCGATTTCTTTATCTGAAAGGTGAATTGACGGCGTGCTCACACATCGATCTGCACTCTTAGCAATTAGAAAGGCCTCAATTATTTCTCTTTCTGTCTTTCCTCCCGCTTTTGCAAGGAATTCAGCATCTTCTAAAAACGCTCCACAGTCGCGTTTTGCGCACTCAAGCAGTGAATGTCCATATTGCTTCCTGATTTACTTGACAAATTGCGCTCATGCTCACTCGCCCTTTCATTAAAGCAACGCCCTGTTTGGCCGATGTACATCTGGCCGCACTTTTCGAATAAAAGTTGGAAGTCTGTGCTTCTGTGTGTTTATGTGTTCTTGCTCGGGCCTTATTTTTGTTCGCGCAATTTTAAAATATGAACGATTCAGACCAACTAGCCCGCCAGAAGATACTTTTGAACTAAAAGTGTCACGCAAATCTCAGGAACACTGACCGCACACACACCCTTGTACTCGTTTTCGGTGCAGCGTCCGGTCGTAGTATGTCCGCTTTCTTTGTGCAAAATGGCATCGTCGTGAAGACCTTCGCCTTCAGTAGGACCGTCGTCGTCTCCTCGTCGTTCCAAACAACCTAAAAGAAGACATCCTGCTGGCTTCGTAGGACGAACCAACACCTGGGTTCACCCGGCACTTCCACCAGACGTCACGTGGGGGCTACCGCAGTCCGGAAGTGAGGAAGAAAGCGCGGAGGCTTCCAAATCAATCTCCTCTTTGGGCTGCCTCGCACCCACAAGTAACTGCACAACTCGACGGCGACGATAGCAGCAATCGCGCTCCGCGACCGTCGAACAGAATCACCGCTACACTCGGCCGCGCTCATTTTAAAGCTGGCGGAGAACCTTCGAGATAAAGCGCGAAAAACAGCTGCAACAATATCGATAGATGGATTTATTGATTGATTGAGAGATTGACTGATAACCTTTAGTTAGTTTACTGGGGCTTAACGTCCCAAAGCGACTCAGGCTATGAGGGACGCAATAGATAAACTTTATTGACTGAAACAGATAAAATGTGGTTTTAGGTGGCTGACATAAACCTTTTTGCGGACGACGCGGCAGCCAAAATTTTTCTTTTTGTCATTTTCGCAAATGGATGCGCAAATGCCGTTGACAAACCGACCAGAGTGAGTTCCACTACCAAGTCTTTAATTCACCTCTTTATAGCAAGTTTTGACAGTGACCATTTCGTTTCCGCAGTTTTCTGCTCCGAGATCAGTGACCGTCTTCCAGTTCTGTTCGCGGTTAAAGTGAGAACAACGCCCTGCAATAACCTCGTATGTTTCAAAGACTTACTGGCCTTGCAGCTTTCCAAGAAGCCATTGCTACTGTGAATTGTCATAATGTTGTAATTTTGACGTTGAAAAACGGCATACAATACATTTTTATTGCGAAAGCAATACTGCTCTCACTTTCGAGCTATTAGCGTGGTCGTGGCGCTTCCTCCATTGACCTTTAACTTACCCCTGAGGTGACGTCACGCCAGACCAAGAGAGACAGGGCCCCAGCTCGCGCGGTTAGCATGGGCGCGGCGGAGCTCCCACAGCGCACTGCGAAGCTGCCGCGAGAGGGCGTGCTTTGCTATGACGTCACACCAGGGGGGATAAAGGTTTCTTGTGAAACAGCGCAACGGCACAAGGCCAGAGGACAAGAAAGGACGAGACACAGCGCTGCGGGGGAGCAGTTGTTGCTCCCAGTTGCCGTGGTGGAGCTACCTCGGTATGTCGGGTGATGTGTATACAACGAAATGCAGCAGCCAGGAAGCGCCGGCGCGCTGAAGAAACAGATGAAGAGGTGGTGGCTCGGCTCGAGCCAGTAGGCAGGCCCGTGCATTTCTTTGTCATCCTTCTCCAGTCACAACAACACCAACAACCGTCGGCGCAGAGCGGCGGTAGACACGACGGATGCGGGCTGCAGAAACGGATGAAGTTGCTTTCGCAATTTCCGGGCTTAACCAAGCTGAGCCTCTGCCAATTTTTTTTGAAAAATATCTTCACATATGCGAAACACTCTTCCCAAGTAGGAAGCATGATAGAGCAAAGAAAGCCCGAAAAGATTTATTGCAGATCTACAGCGCTAGATTGGAACAAAGAATAAGATGTTTAAAACCTTTCTGTGAACACGTGAGCCAGACCTTTTTGCAATGTGTAAATTTTATAGAAACAAACTGAATACGTTTTGGTTTCGTTTGTGGGGTTTAACGGGAAAACGGGTTTAACGGGAAGTAATACACGGGAAAAACGAAGCACACAGATAATGCTCAAAAGCCATGATTCCTAATAAGAAGCAGTGCAAATAGACAAAGACAACACAAGCCAAAAGGACTGGCGCTGAACCTCCAACAGTTTATTGAAAGCATGGAGCAGCTTTTATACGCATTCTACAACCCATGTGACATCACGAGACTGAGAGTAACGTAACAAAAGTTATCAAACAAAACATCATCCATCCACTGCCCTAAAAACACGCTAAACCCGTATCTGCAAGAATTTGAAAGCGTCGCACAGCCAAACGTGAGCGGAGTCAAAGAATAGAGGAAGGATGCAAAAAACAAGGAAGGAGACAACATAAAACAAACGAAAAAACTGAAACATCAGCGAGAGCAAAGTCAGGACAACCGTAAAAACAAGGAGAGTCATAAGTAAAAGTCAAAAACAGCATTAATAACAAAGTCAAACAAGTCGGAGAAAAAGCTGTCAAACCCGCGGACTCCGGGTGAACGGACACAGGCAAATCCAACCAAAACAAAAAATTGGCTGAAGGCTTAGCTTGGTTAAGCCTGGCTGATTGCGAAAGCGATAACGCTCCGCACTGCTCATAGATTCTTTTTCGGCATTAAGAGCGTCCATGAAACTACCCTCGTTTAAACTTGACTCTGAACGTGTAGATGCACCCGCAGCAAGCCGGCGTGCTCGCCATTCTGCAGCATACGCACGTTGCTTCGCCAACCGTTGTTCCCTTTCTTCGTCTGTTTCTTCGGCACGGCGCCGTCGCTTGGCCGCGGCACATCGTTCCAGCCTCGCCTTGTACGCATCCTCCGACATAGCACAGCACTGCGAGGAGCACAGCCGCAGCCCCGTTTTATCCCAGTCTAGCGAGTGCGCTCACTCGGCAGCTGCGCCGGAGCGGAGGAGGAGCCTCCATCGATGAGATGAGTTGGGCCCCCAGCTCTCCTCTTGTAGTGACGTCACGCGGTCACGTGGTAGCGCGCCGCAGCTCCGCCGGAGCGAAGGACGAACCTCCATCGATGGCAGAAAAGTGCAAGCAGTATTGCTTTCGCAATAAAACGAAAGCAACCATAACGCAAAAGCAGTGTCAATATATCGAAGCCAAAGCAGGGTCACAATTTGAAACCCTGCTAAAAAATCTAATTCCTTGTCGATCTAAAACTAAAGTTGTGGTGACACACCTGGTCTTCGGTCTTAGCAATCGGCACTGGCTCACTGCCTCGCGCGTTCTGCAGTGTTCATCCAAATGGCTGCCGGTTTTGTTATGTACCGTCGGTGTTCAAGCAATCTCTCATTGAGGTCCCGTTTGACGGATTGTAGTTTTTTACCGGCGCGAAACAGAGCGGAAATCGGGAGAAGGAACGCGCATGCGCGCCATTATGCCGCTGGTAGGTCTGCTTGGCTGTTCTGTTTCGCGCGAATACCCCCTGCGAGGCAAATTTCTTAGGCCGACTTCTGAGAGCGGTTGTTTCGCGCCCTATCTGCTGAGGCTCCGGAAAGGTGGAAACGCGTGGAGTTCCAAGCACGACTCCAGGCCCCGGTGGCATTTGCAGTTACCGTCTCGAGAGCATTTGCTTTAAAGCGGCCACAGCGAGGGTCCTCTTCAGTAAGTTTTCGTTAACAAACCTATGCTCTTTTCAGAATCACCCGCGTTGTATGCAGCGGATAAAAGCAATCACTGGCAGCTTCTTGGGGCTCCGATGCCCAACAGCCGTTGATGGGCAGGGGTTGCTTCGCAGTTATCACAACAGCCTAGCAGGCTAAGCTTACTGCAGCAGCACGAATTGTGGGCATGTTTTGCCCTCGCACGCTTTCTCCTCTCCTTCTTCCGGCACAACAGCGTCGGGCAGTCGACGCTCGCGAGTTCATGCTCAAAAATTGGAGGGGTGTAACTACTAGAGCACTGCACGGGCCTCAATCTGAGGCCCAAGCCCGGCCCGGGCCCGAGACCTGAAGCCCGAGCACGGCCCAGGCCCGCGGCATCAAGCCCGGGCCCGGCCCAGGCCCGCGGCTTCAAGCCCGGGCCCGGATCAGACCCGCTAAATTATCGCTCTAGTGGGCCCGGAGTGAAGCCCAGCCCGGGCCCGGCCTGGTCCATTTCACAGTAACGCTTGAGATATACTGCTCACTCTGAGGAAGTAGACTGCTACTAGACCGATAAGGAACTGGCCGACAAAGGTTCTGAAACCACAGTTTGGCTTGCAGAAAGTTGGTTCTTTTTAACCCAGAAGGAAGTGATTAAAAGTGGTGCTCGCCAGGCCCGTCTTTTGGACAGTGATCTCGTCTAGGTGCGCAAAGATAAACTCGGAAGTTCCGAGAGCCAAATAAAAATGGCTGCATACGCGCGTAATAGACTACTTTGCATTCCCCCATGATTTTAATCACTTATATTTTTCCGCCCGGAAGTATAAACATTAAAGCTGCCTAGCAAGCAGTGGGATATTATTTCTTTTAGTGAACGCGATCTCACAGGTTGAACTCATGTCCGAACTGGTCGCCTTTCAGCAGAAGGCTTGAGTGTTTCATGGTGTGTTTTGAAGACTAGTAGTAGTAGTAAAAGACTTTTATTCGACCATAATTTATAGGCCGAGAATGTCGACCGCCTGGGCGACCAGAAGCCGCTGTTCTTCCCCTTCAGCGCCAAGCCAGTCGAGCCAGGTGGTGATGGATAGAGAGGGCGGGGGGAAGGAACCCGACTGCTGAGCAGCCGGGCAATAGAAGAGGCAATGGGCCAGGTCCGCATAGATACAGGGGCAGTTGGGACAGGAAGGGTCCGATCGATAGCGATAGAGGAAGAGGCGGGACGGGGTGATAACAGCATTCATCTGAATGTGCCGAAGAAGGCGAGACTCCGGCACCGTGAGTGATGGATGAGGGGGAGGGTAAAGGCGTTTGTCGAGGCGGAGCTCAAGGTAGACCTATTTTATGGTGCGGCGAAGGGTGAGTCTCCCACCGTCGTCCGGAGGGCTTGGGCCAGGGGATCAACGGTGCCCGGAAAAGTGTGTCGCGGGCGAGCTGATGGGCCAGCTCATTGCCGTCAATCCCTGAATGCCCAGGGACCCAGCGGAAGAAAACGATGGAAGGCTGCAGTGCGGAGACCGCTCGTTCGACCTCCTGTTGGAGAGAAGGGGTCAGGGTGCGTTTCTGTATGTGGTGTATAGCGGCTTGTGAGTCTGAAAAGACTGAGTACTCGTGGAGAGAGGGAAGGAGGGCAAATGACTGGAGGGCATGCGCAATGGCGAGGACCTCGAGGGACAATGCGTCTGGAGGGTGTAGATGCGGCCCGCTGGTGTGGGTTTCAGGAGCAGGGAGGTGGGGACGGTACAGGGCGTAGCCGCAGGAACCTCGAGGAGCCACGAAGGAGGCATCCGTGTAGGCTACACCCTGGATATAAAAGGGAGGGGGATGGTGCTGCGCGGCCGCATGACGACAGCCGCCGTGCAGGACGGGGGACATGTTGGTCGGGAGGAGAAGGATACGAAGATTGGGAGCGGGGGTGGGAATAGGAGAGGTAAACGGAGAGATTGGAATGGGCGAGATACCCGCTTGAGTCAATAACCACTGACCCTGACGGGTAAGGGAAAGCCGGGCAAGCTGCGAGTCACGATGGAGACTGAGAAGAGAACGAAGAGGATGGAAAAGGCCTGTGGCAAAGAGCTTAGTGGTGGAGGTAGGGATAGGGAGGTTGAGAGCTGCCTTGTAGAGGCCCACAAGGGCAGTCTCGAGAGCGTTAAGTTGAGTCTGAGTGAAGGAAGCGTAGGGTGCAAAGTACAAGACCTTGTTGAGGGCCAGCGCGTGGGCAACTCGGCACGCGTGAGCCTCGTGGAGACCTGAGCGCCGAGTGACCACGCGCCGCAGGAGGTGAGTTACAGAGTGGCAGGTGGTGACAGCGCGGTGGAGGGCTTGCACATTCTTAGCCGCATGCAAAGGGAAGCCAAGAACTTTGTACTGTGTGACGACAGGAATGGAAGAGCCAGAAAGGTGGAGAGAGACGAAGTGGTTGTGTGAGCGCTGGCAGGAGGAATGGTTGAGGAGGAGAAGCTCGGATTTCTCAGGAGCAGGAGAGAGGCCAGCGGTGGTGAGAAAGGAGTCGATGAGATCTAGGCCACGTTGTAGGGTGTCCTGTACGTGACCGGGAGAGACAGATGAACACCAGAGAGTGATGTCATCGGCGTAAAATATATGATGCAGGTCGGGACGGGAACTTCAGCTAGCTGGGAGGCGAGAGGGGCCATAGCGAGATTGAAAAGGGTAGGAGAGAGAACAGCACCTTCACGAGTGCCACGGGTGAGGTGGTGTGGGTTAGACAAGTGGGTATCTACTCGAAAGCGAGCCACACGTTTATAGAGGAATGAGCGGATATAGGAGTACATGCGGGAGCCACAATCCAAAGAGGCGAGTTGAGAAAGGATGTGATCGTGGCAAACACCGTCAAAGGCCTTGCGAACATCGACGGTCACAAGTGCGTAAATTTGAGTGGGTGTAGGGGATAGGAACGTTTGCTGGAGAATCAGAAACATGTCCTGTGCACAGACGCGGCGTCGGAAGCCAATGAGAGAATGGGGGAAGAACTCCCGTGCCTCAAGAAAATTAGAGAGGCGAGTCAGAGCCATCCGCTCAAGGGTTTTACCAACGCACGACGTCAGGGATATTGGGCGGAGGTTAGAGAGAGAGGGAGGTTTGCCTGGCTTTGGAATCATAGAAATAAGGGAGGATGTCCAGGAGCTCGGCAAGCAGCCGCTCTCCCAGGCCTCATTGTAGGTCTGAAGGAGGAATTCTTTGGCGCAGTCAGGAAGGTTACGAAGTGTGGTGTATATAATGGCATCCTCACCGGGAGCCGAGCGTGTAGCATTAGCAGCCAGAGCAGATTCGAGCTCCCGGAGAGTGAAGCATTGGTCAAGGTCGGGGTTAGGTCCACCTGAGTACACCGGGTAGGAGGGTGCCAGAGGGGGCGGGAGGCAGAGAGAAGAGAGTTGATCAAAAAATTGCGCCTCTCCCGTAACCGAGAGTAGAGTAAGCATGATATGTTTACGGGCCTAATACAGGCTCCATTGCTCGGCTTAAGCAGCTGTGACGGTGGCGGCATTGAAATCCAGGACGATGCAGAAGCGTACGCGGACATGACGAGACGCAGGCCCGAAAAGAATGTATATGCAGCGCGTTCGGATACTCCGCGAGCGTGTATACATCTGCCTGCCCGAAGGGGAAAGGGCATGAAGGCCCTGCGGCCGGTCTTTTACATGCGTGAGTGTAGGACCGCAGCGCCATCCTTAGGGAAAGCGCGAAAGCACGCCCTGGAGCTTCCTTCTTTCTCTAAGCGGCCTTTTTATTTATTTTTTTTATTTATAAATACTGCTGTCTCTGAGGAGAGACATAGCAGGAGTGGGTGAATACATGAGTAAAAACAAATAACATGGGTAGCATAGAAATAGATAACACAGAAATATTAAAAAAGGCCTTCTCTCAAAGCCCTTAATAGATCACGTATGACAACGAAGTGTATTGTGGCATGTATGTGCTTTTTGCACGCGTTATTAGAAATCGGAAATTATAATTCCGTGCATTATCAAATGCACAGCTCGACTGATATCTTGATAAACATTGAGAAGACACTGGCAGCAGTTATTTTTTGTGACTCGTTCAACCGGCGCTTGTATGCCGGTCCCGTAGGAGGGCTTAGAGAGTCTCGTTGAATCTCGAGAAGTCTCGTACGGTGCCCGGATGTTCTCGTTTCAGAGCCCGGATGAGTGGATTTCAGTGCCCGGATGATGGCTCTCGGTCTCGGCGTGACGTCACCACATTGCCGACAACGGGAGCTAAAAGCATTTCATGCTTAAAACTTCGGAGGGAGTCCCCTGAGTGAGGGCTTTAGCTAGAGTGGGAGCAAGGGCAGGCTTAGTGCCAAGGAGGGATTTAAAGAGAGACCATGCGGATCGCGAGTGCAATGCAGAATCAAGGCCATCACAAAGAGCACTCCAACGAGAGTGCTCGAGGGAAGCGCAGTGGGCGACGATCTCGGCCAGCAGAGCTGTGATCCAGGAGGAAAGTTGGGCATTGTGTGGTTGGGAGCGAAAGGAGCGTTGAAGACGTTTACGGCGACGCCATAAACGGAGAAGGTGAGGATCTGGGTCTTGGATTGGGTAACGAGAGCGAACGCGACGGCTACTGGACGTGAGCGCTGCAGAGATGCGCGACGTCCAGAGTCGTCGTAGGATTGAAAGGAGTCGGAGGCGAGATTAGTGCGAAAAGCATGCCAGTCAGTGTGAATAACCCGATGACAGCGATGGATGTGGGAAAGAGAGGTGGTGATATGGATGAGAAAGTGGTCACTTAGAAGAGTTTCGGCTGTCACCTGTCAGTGAAAGGAAAGTGAACCCCGAGAGAAAGTGAGGTCGGGTGTTGTGGGGCGTTGTGAGGCAGTGCCCGCTCGAGTAGGAGAGCCAGGAGTATTAAGAAGGGTGAGGTGGCGTTCCTGGGCCAGACAATGGAGGAGACGGCCGGGTTTGAGGGTTTGTGGGTAGCCCCAGAGTGTGTGAGGGGCATTAAAGTCACCACCAAAGAGGAGATGGGAGGTAGAAGGAAGAGAGTGAAGGAATTTGCCCAGAGCAGAGAATAAAGAGGAAGTGACAAGGGGTTGTAAAAAGACAAAAGGACGAGTGAAAACGGGAAGAAGGGTGGTAATAAACCACACCAACTAAATATTTAAGGAGGGTGGAGGGGATGTCAATTTGCTCTACGAGCACGTCACTGCGTACATAAATAGACGCAAGTGGTGTGGCCGTAGTGGCATGGTAGGCGCGGTAGCCTGGGACATTGCGGGCCGTCCGGGTCTCCTGGAGAAGGAGAAAATGAGGCAGAGAGGGGCGGGTGAGTAGATACTGGTGGAGGGGGGTCTTATTGCGGCAAAGATTTGGGCAGTTCCACTGCACAATCTCGAGGTCCTCGCCAAACGCCATTATGATAGTGGAGAGGTACGCGATGGTACGCGTTCTTTCTTTTGTGCCGGGGGCAGTGACCCATGGACGGATTGGAGCACAAATGTGAAGGATTCCAATTGCATTGATTGTGCTTGGAGGATGGTAAGAATCTGGAGAACCGAAGTTTCCAGCTGAACCAAGCGAGTGTGATGTGCCTGTGTGGTGGTTTCGACACGGTCAGCCAAAGGGCCGACCTGGGCGCTGGAGGAGGGAGTGGTGAACCTGGCAAGGTGCTCATTTAGCTTGCTAAGCTGGGAGGTAAGAGAGGAGGTGCTTGTCTGGAGGGTTTGAATCAAGGCATGTATCTGCGGTTGTAGATCGTGGGAAATGCGCTGTTGCTCTCGCTGCAGGCGTTCCAGCATTGCGAGCCGGAGGTCGAAGGAGCGGCTCTCGTCAGTCAAGGATGGAGAGGGTGGTGTAGTGGAAGAGAGGGACGCTTGCACCGAGGATCCTTTAACTATGGCGGCGTAGGAGCCTGGTGGTGACGTGATCGGAGCTGATGGAGATTCATGATTAGAGGAGGAGGAGGAGGGTGTGGTGGATTGAGTGGCCCGGCGCAAAGCTAGGCGTCGGAGGCATGCAGCTTTAGCACACTCGCGTTATTTAGCAAGGAGGAAGGGGCAAGTGGGATCGAGGGAGGGGTGGGTGTTCACCTGGCAATGAACGCAGCAGGGCTGGGCACACACATGAGCGGAAGGGTCAGCGGGTAGAGGAGCAGCACAGCGACGGCACTTGGCCGGAACGCTGTGCTAGGGGCATTGGTGAGCGCGGTGGCCTAGAGTGAGGCAACGGGTGCAGGTGGGAGGCTTAGGTTTATGAGGAAGGCACCGGAAGGCAACGCGTTTGAAATATACAAAGTGGGGGATGATGGTACCAGCGAACGTTATCAGCACTGATTGAGTGGATCCCATCATGCGAGCAGCAAGAATATCTGTTTTGAAAGAGTCTAGATCATGCATGAGCTCATCAGGAGTGAAGTGGCCACCGACGTTATGGATGACGCCGAGGCATGAGATGGGAGGATGGGGGGCATACGTTTTGATGCTGACAGGCTTACCGTGAAGGTGAAGGTGCGTGATAGAAAGTAGGAGGTGGGCGGTGAGAGGAGAATGAGTTTTTAAAAACAGAAGGCTTTGGATTTGGATTGAGCTTAGGATTGAGGGTACCAGGAGGGAGTTGTATGCCAACAGTGATGAGCTCGGAGCGGGGTCGGGTGGCGGAAGCAGGCTTACGGCTGGCACCGATGGTGCTCCAGCCGATTTCCGGCGATGGTGTGTCGTCTACCGGGGACGCCATGAAGTCCATGTCTGCCGACGAATCGTCAGCCTGAGGCGCAATCTGCGACGCTGGTACCGGGCTGCAGGTCTTGGTGTCAGCGGGTAATGCGGCTGGAGTAGGCGCGGCCGCACCGGCGGCGTCGACGAACGCAGGCGGCTGCGACGCGTCTATAACTCATATGTTCTTCCCGAAAGCATTTCTAATAGTGTGTAGATATGTTTTGGGATGACGAACGATCAATGGCGAATTAAAACCGGTCTTGCTGGTGGAGCAGAAGATAACGTGCGAACCACGTGATAACTTACAGGGCAAAACACTTATCATGAAAACCAGGCTGAAGAAGCGAGAAGGGATAGATATGGTTATGAGATGAGATTTACAAACCCCTGAGCTTTTGTGGTTAGTTAAGAATAACTTCTTGTTGGGCGAGTTGGTGCACAAAAGACACACACAGGAAAAAACACGAGGGAGACTGAAAGAGCGCAAACTATCAACTGGTGTTTATTTGATTCAGTGCCGCTTTATAGGCAGTGTGCACACGTGCCTATAAAGAGGGGAAGGAGAGGATAAGGAGGCAAATCAACCCTGCGTGACAATCCATCAAAAACGCTCCGAAAAATTCTTTTCGGCGTTGTACAATGAAACGGAGGTGTCACTCACACAGTTATCACCTCCTGCCTTGATGTGGTATGCCTCTAGAAGTTCACGGGAAACTTTGTCATTACTCCTGCCCAGAATTCTGATATTATTTAGCAGTGGCTCACAACCGTTGCATGCAATGCAATGAGCAGGCAAATTTGCTCCTTCTCTGTTCCTAATTGAACGCTGATGCTCCCCTGCGCGTTCATTCACGCAGCGTCCTGTCTGGCCCACATACACGCGACCACACTTGAGCGGGATGAGATACACAACGCCCGTGGCGCATTTTACAATACGAGCTCTGTTAGAAAAGTATCCGACTTTATTTTTTTTTTGCGAACACCTGACGGATATGAAACAAGCGCGCTTGCATCACGTGACCTTGAACCTTCGTGCGCATGCACGAATTTTTTCCCGCCTGCCGATAGCGTCAATCGCTGGGACCCAGCATTTGAGTGAGTCGGTACGCAGTGCTCTCGTCGGTTTTTTATTGCAAAGAAAATGGCGGAGTGACAGGAGCAGCGCTACTGCATCAAATTTTGCCATAAACTGGGCGACAGCCAAGTGGAAACCATTCGGAATAATAAGACGGCTTTCGGTGACGATGCTATGAGCAGCACACAGATTAAGCAGTGGTACAATTGATTTGAAGGGCGATGGGTGAAGGGCGATGGCGTAGAGTGAAGGGCGATGGCTTAGAGGTAGAGCATCCGCCTCGCGTGCAAGAGGACCGGGGTTCGAATCCCGGCGCCACGCAATTCTCCACCGGATATATAAAAAAAAACTCCGCGTGTCGATGGAATTGCATAACCAGGCTTGGAGTGCGGCTTGATTTCGGTGACCAGAGCCGACAACGCACTTCCTCATCAGAACAGGATTTGGCCACCCTGGTGTAGTACTTGGCCACAACCTTCTATGAACAAACCAATTAACCCTCGGCCCTCAGTCCCCAGCAGCTGCGGAGCAACTGACCAAGGCGACGGTCACATCTGTGACGCAGCGGAGGGTGCTAAGAATCTCTGGCTCCGGACAGGCCGCCATTGGAAACTGAACCTGGCAACGTTTAACGCAAGAACCTTATCAAGTGAGGCTAGCTTAGCAGTGCTGCTGGAGGAATTAGCCCGTATTAAATGGGATGTCATAGGGCTCAGTGAGGTTAGGAGGTCAGATGAGGCGTATACAGTACTAAAGGGCGGGCATGTACTGTGCTATCGTGGATTAGCAGACAGGCGAGAACTAGGAGTGGGATTCCTCATTAATCAGGATATAGCTGGCAACATCGAGCAGTTTTACAGTATTAACGAGAGAGTGGCAGCTATCGTAATCACGGTTAATAACAGGTACAAGCTAGAGGTGGTGCAGGCCTACGCGCCTACATCAAGCCATGATGACCAGGTAGTTGAAAGCTTCTACGAGGATGTGGAATCGGCAATGACCAAAGTAAAATAACAGTACACTGTACTGATGGGCGAATTTAATGCAAAGGTAGGTAAAAAGCAGGCTGGAGACAAGGCGGTAGGTGACTATGGCATAGGTTCTAGGAACAGTAGGGGAGAGTTATTAGTAGAGTTCGCAGATAGAAATAATTTACGGATTATGAATACCTTCTTCCGCAAACGAGCAAACAGGAAGTGGACGTGGAAGAGCCCCAATGGTGCGACTAAAAATGAAATCGACTTCATACTGTGTGCACACCCTGGCATCGTAGAGGATGTGGATGTCCTCGGTAAGGTCCGTTGCAGCGACCACAGAATGGTAAGGTCTCGTATTAGCTTAGATTTGAAGAGGGAACGGAGGAAACTGGTGAATCGAAACGCTATTAACGAGTTAGCATTAAGAGGGAAGGTAGAGGAATTCAGAATGTCGCTGCAAAACAGATTTTCCGCTTTAACTGAAGAAGACGGCCGTAGTGTTGAAACAATGAATGATAATCTTACAGCTATTGTTACAGAGTGCGCCGCAGAAGTAGGTGGTAGGATGGTTCGACAGGATACCAACAAGCTATCTCAGGAGACTAAAGATCTGATTAAGAAACGCCAAAGCATGAGGACGTCTAACTCCACAGACCGGATAGAACTAGCAGAGCTATCTAAGTTAATAAATAAGCGCAAGGTAGCCGACATAAGAAAGTTTAACATGGAGAAAATCGAGCATGCTCTAAGGAATGGAGGTAGCCTAAAATCAGTGAGGAGAAAACTGGGCATAGGTAAAAACCAGATGTATGCGCTAAAAGACAAACAGGGCAATGTCATCAGCAATATGGATAAGATAGTTGAATTAGACGAAGAGTTCTACACAAATCTATACAGTAGCGAATGTAATCATCAAGTTACTGAGGGAGGCAGTCGAGCACAGCAATGGGACATCCCGACAGTAACGAAGGAGGAAGTAAAGAAAGCCTTAGGAGCAATGCAAAGAGGGAAAGCAGCTGGTGGGGATCAGGTAACAGCAGATTTGCTGAAGGACGGAGGAGAGATTGTGCTACAAAAACTAAGGAACTAGCAATGCCTTGTGACCGCGAGAGTACCAGAAGCTTGGAAGAACGCTAACATTATCTTAATTCATAAGAAAGGAAACGTCAAGGACTTGAAGAATTACAGACCGATCAGCTTGATGTCCGTTGCCTACAAGGTATTTACTAAGGTAATCGCTAATAGAATCAGGACAACCTTGGACTTTAGTCAACCAAATGATCAGGCAGGCTTTCGTAAAGGATACTCGATAATAGACCACATTCACACTATCAATCAGGTGATAGAGAAATGCGCAGAATATAACCAACCCCTATATATAGCCTTCATTGATTACGAGAAAGCATTCGACTCAGTGCAAACCTCAGCTGTCATGCAGGCATTGCGGAATCAGGGTGTGGAAGAGTGATATGTGAAAATATTGGAAGATATTTATAACGATTGCACAGCTACTATAGTTCTCCATAAAGTCAGCAATAAAATTCCAATACGGAAAGGTGTCAGGCAGGGAGACACGATCTCGCCAATGCTCTTCACTGCCTGCTTACAGGAGGTATTCCGAGGACTGGAATGGGAAGAGTTGGGGATAAGAGTTAATGGAGAATACCTGAGTAATTTGCGATTCGCTGATGACATTGCCTTGCTAAGCCACTCAGGACAAGAACTGCAAAGCATGATCAATCAGCTAGACAGGCAGAGTAGAACGGTGGGGCTAAGAATTAACATGCAGAAAACCAAAGTAATGTTCAATAGCCTTGCAAGGGAACAGCAGTTCGCAATTCGTAGTGAGGTGCTAGAAGTAGTAAGAGAATATGTCTACTTAGGGCAGGTAGTGACCGCAGATCCGGATCATGAGAGGGAAATAACTGGAAGAATAAGAATGGGGTGGAGCGCGTATGGCAGGTTCTCTCAGGTAATGAATGGTAGCTTACCAATATCCATGAAGAGAAAAGTATATCACAGCTGTATCCTACCGGTACTCACCTATGGGGCAGAAACGTGGAGGCTAACAAAGAGGGTTCAGCTTAAGTTAAGAACAACGCAGCGAGCTATGGAAAGGAAAATGATAGGTGTAACGTTAAGAGATCGGAAGAGGGCGGAGTGGGTGAGGGAACAAACGCGGGTTAATGACATCCTAGTTGAAATCAAGAGGAAGAAGTGGGCTTGGGCAGGGCATGTAATGCGAAGGCAAGATAACCGCTGGTCCTTAAGGGTAACGGAGTGGATTCCAAGAGAAAGCAAACGTGGCAGGGGACGGCAGAAAGTTAAGTGGGCGGATGAGATTAAGAAGTTTGCGGGGATACAGTGGCGGCAACCAGCAAAGGACAGGGTTAATTGGAGAGACATGGGAGAGGCCTTTGCCCTGAAGTGGGTGTAGTCAGGCTGATGATGATGATGATCATGACAATTGATTTAAAGATGGCCGCACATCGGTGGGAGCGAGCCACTCTCCAATCGGCCATCAACATGCCGAAATGACCAGATCATTGCCGAACTGAACGCTGTGGTGATGCGGGACTATCGCGTGACTATCCGAGAAATTGAGGAAGAGGTGGACATGAGCAATTTTTCCGTACATTCCATTATCACCGAAGATTTGGCCATGGAGAGAGTTGCGGCGAAATTCGTGCCGAAGCTGCTCACGGTGGATCAAAAACAGCTTCGTGTTGAAGTCTCACAGGACATGCTGGATTCCGCGAACAGTGACCCCGACTTCATAAACATCATAATCACTGGTGACGAGTCTTGCGTGTACAGGTACGACCCGGAAACCAGATCCCAGTCGTCACAGTGGAAGCATTCCACGTCACCAAGACTTCAGAAGGCCCGCCAAGTGCGCAGTAATGTGAAAGTGATGCTGACTGCTTTCTTTGACACCCTCTGTGTGGCAGACCACGAGTGCGCACTCCACAGGGTCAAACAATGACCAAAGAGTGCTACAGGGATGTCCTTTGTTGCCTACGTGATGCTCTGCGGCGCAAGAACCCGGAGTTGAGGTCAACAGGAAAGTGGCGCATCCATCACGACAATGCTCCTGCACATGCCTCGCACTTGATTCAGTCTTTTTTGGCGAAAAACCAGACTCCTGTAGTTCAACAGACTCCTTACTCTCTTGATATAGCCCCTGAGATTTCTGGCTTGTTCCCAAAATCAAAAGGCCATTGAAAGGAGCGCGATTTCAGACAAGGAAGAACATTAGGGCTGCAACGACAGCTGAGCTAAACTCCATTCCGAAAGGGGCCTTTTCGGAATACTTCCCAAAATGGCAGCACCGCTGGAAGTGTGTGGAGTCCCAAGTAGACTACTTTGAAGGTGACTAGGTTTGGAACGCTCCAGTTATGCAAGTTTTTTTTCTACAGCCAAAGGTCGGATACTTTTCTAACAGACCTCGTATGTGCCGCATGCTTTATCACGCATGCTCTTCGTCGAGCGCCTTCCGCGCTGATCCTTGGGCACAACCCGGCGCCGAAAACACCACAGGGACGCGATGCCTATTTGCCACTTTTTTTTTATGTTGTGGGCCACCTTGTGCATATACGGGACGACCGTAGTCTTTCTTCGCGGCAATCGCTCCTCGTTGTTGGCGCGGTTTCCTTTTTGCTAATTTCATTTACGAGACGTTCCGGTTCCGGTAAATGGCTAATTTCATTTACGAGACGTTCCGGTCGGCTGATCAAAAAGAAAACCAAACGCGCTTTAGTTTGTGAATTTTCTCACACGAGAAAAATATAGCTATAAAATAAAAGCTATGTTTTTGGCGCTTAAGGGCCCAAGGGGAGTCAGGCTGTGAGAGACACCGAAGCAGAGGGCTCCGGATCATTTCGATCACCTGGGTTTCTTCAACGAGCAATGATACTGCAAAGTACATGGCTTTCATGCTTGCCGCCTAAACAGAAATGCGGCCGCCGAGGCTAGGAGCAAACCCTGGTTCCCCGGCTCAGTAATCAAGCTTTGCAGGAGAGTTGGAATCTGGGTGAGTTGGTACATACTTAAGAAAAAACCAGCCGAAAAGATCAGTAATCAAGCGCCTTGACCACTAAGCCACTGCGGCATCGAAATAAGGAAAGAAATAAGTCAATGAGTAAAGCTTAGTTTTTTTTGTCTCAGCGCGTACATAACCCATAGCTCATCCGTGTCGCTGCTCCAATGCCGCAGTTGTGTACTTCACTCTGCAAAAGTAAAGGAATAGTCGGACACCAGCCGTTTCTGTACAGACCCAAGCCCGACTCGGGTCCGCAGCTTTAAGCCCGAGCCCAGCCCGGGCCCGCAACTTCAGGCCCGGGCCCGGCCCAGGCCCAGCAAAACAGATCATGTCCCGGCCTGGCCCGCGGGCCGGGCCCGGGCTTTCGGGCCGGCCCGAGCCCGTGTAGTGCTCTAGCACATACTCACGGCCACACCAACGCGATGTAGAATGTTGGCGAAGGCTGGGCCCAAAAACGGTTTAGCGCGACTGCAGCACAGCCACAGTCTGTGGGGCAAAACACTCATGTAAAGAAATACTAAAGGACAGAGAAAAATGCTATACAACAACAAAAAATATATATTTTAATGCTGATTTTATAAAATAGATAAATTATTTTACGTCGAATTTCGAACATTACGCCGAATTTCGTAATTTTTTGTAACGATCTTGTTGCGCCGCCTGTTTATGAGTGTTCGGTGTATTTGCAGCTCGACTTTGCAGGCCTTGTTTCGGTTTGCGGCCAGTGGCGGAGCTTGAGAATGTTGCGAAGCGATTCCTCGTCGCTAGCTGTCTGCAACGACGCGTCTGGGAAAGCGTGTTAACTAAGTTCGCCGGTCTTGAAATGGGCCCTTTGAGAAGGTTTTGTCGTCCTAGCCTGTCGCTTCGCTGTCACCGTTTGGTTAGATTTGCACCCTGCTGCACCGCTGTAGCAGTTTTATTGATTCTATCCTTTCCTTCGGTGTACGGCCAGTGAGATACCGTCGCTGTGTCACGCCCGCACGGTTCTTTTGAAGCTTTTCATTTCAAGATGAGCTCGCAGCATGTGGAAGGCGTGAAGAAACTTTGCTCCGTGGCACATTGCGACAGCGTGGACTGTGCCGTCGGTTTCTTATTACACCGCTTCCCACTGTACCTGGCTGTACTTTCACAGGTTGCCATTGTCGTCTGCTCCAGATATGATTTTGTCGGTAACACGTTCTCCTGGGCGAGTTGGTTCATCTTGGTAAAGTGAAGGCTTTTAGCGCAAGACGACTAAGAAAGGACGGGGACAGAACACAGACACAAAGGAGCGCTACTCTAAACTAAATTTATTGTCATATGAAACAGTCATTTTATACACTGGTTCCAGTACAGAATCTGCTCACATTCCAAAGACTGCGTGAGTGCGCACACGCCGTCGGGCTTGTCGGGCTTTTCGCGTCAGTTTAGCAGCTGTAACCGTTTTATGCGTACTTGGCTTCATGTTATCGGGAATATTGAAGTAAACCGCAGGTCGCGCACTTGCAGTCCTAAGGTGGGCGAAAGAGGCCCACCACTTGTCTTATTTATAGTTAGTTTCGGGCAGCCGACTGCCACCGACGTGAAGTTGGTGCCGTGCTCTCAGGAGCAACCACGTGCCTTCAACTGACCGCAAGGCCAACTGCGCTGCCTAACAGCTCTGAGCATGGCGTTAGTGGGTTTTCCAACGCCGTGAAGCCACTTTGAGGATCCCCTCGCAACTGACAGTATCGAAGCTCAATGTGCGCCGTCTTGGCGGGGCCTTAACTGAATTGGTCAGCAGTGGTTATTGCCGTCCTACATATACATCAAAAGTATCTTCTGGTGGGCTAGTTGGTTTGAATCATTCATAATTAAAACTGCGCGAACAAAAACAAGGACACGAGGAAGAAAACAGCAACACACACAAGCGCAGACTTCCAACATTTATTCGAAAAGATTGCCGCAGTCTTTTTATACCCTCTGTAGATACTATCAACACACCCTCAAACCCATCCGTAACATTTAAAACACGTGCGCTTATCTCCTCTGAACGTCCGAAAACAATCCACGTTAATGACCAGGCGCCTAGCGGCACACAAGTGACTCAGAAACACGCGCAAATTTTTCCTCAAAAAGACGAAGGTCATGAGCCACGTGCCTTGTCCACGACATGTCCAACACGCCAAATAATCACGGATAAAGCAACGAAAAGAAGACAAAAACAATGAATGAAGACCTAAACATGGAAAGGAGAGATCACTAAAACCTGAGCAAAAAATGCGAAACCAACAGGAACGCGGAAAAACAACGCTGAGGCCACTACATTGGAGCTAAAAAATAAAAAGGAGCTAAAAAATTTTTAATCTCATACCTACATGAACAAAAGCCATCTGAAACATGAAACAAGTGTAAAGTGACAACATAACCATAGAAAGCTAAAAGGGTGACATGAAACAAGTGTAAAGTGAGAACCTAACTATAGAAAGCTAAAAGGGTGACGCATGAACCCTACAGGACTAAGAGGATGGCGAACATCTAACCATGACGGTATGCATTGCTCCCTTCTAGAAACTCGATTTCTTTATCAGACAGGTGAATTGACGGCGTGCTCACACATCGATCTGCGCTCTTGGCAATAAGAAAGGCCTCAATAATTTCCCTTTCTGTCTTCCCTCCCGCTTTCGCAAGGAATTCAGTATCTTCTAAAAACGCTCCACACTGCGCTTGTGTGTGTTACTGTTTTCTTCCTCGTGTCCTTGTTTTTGTTCGCGCAGTTTTAATTATGAATGATACATATACATGACCGTCAATGTAGTTTTAAACTCATTTCGCTGCTTCGCTCTCGTTACTCTTTGAGAATAGAAAAGCAGCTAGCCGCGTGGTATCAGGCGAGCGTAACCGCACTCTGGAGCTTGGCGCGAGCATTTACTTTCATAGTTAAAGTACATGTATATTGCATTTAGGTGAAAGGAATCATGGCGTATTGACGTTTGGAGTATATGGTATTCATTTGGGTGCAGTTGTATAACGTGCACGCTGCACCATGTCCAGGTGCAAAACGTGGGTGCAGTCCTGCCGCAGCCTGGAGAAGACTCCGTGCCAGCCGCGAGACCTGAGGGTTTGTTCCAAGCACTTCGAACCGTCTGCGTATCTGCACCCAGAATGGCTGCGTCACGATGCGGTGCCTACTCGAGGAAGGACTGGATCTATTGAATGTCCTTGCACTTCACGGTAAACTGCACTTCGTGTATGTTTTAGTTTGATTCGAATTGCTGCATATTACTCCGGTTAGCGACAAGAAGCAGGTCTCGAGGTTGTGCGCAGACCCTATGTATGGTGTAATGCTCTAGCGTTGAGCAGATTTGTTGATGCTAAAACTTGCTTTTATTATTGTCATGCAGGTGTAAACATAGCTGCTACATTCTTTTAGTTGAAGAAATGAAATGTGAAGAAAAGTGTCAGTGCTCCACGCCCCATGTGTATCTTGGTGCGCCTATTTGATGTCATTTTTACCTCAATTGAAGTTGTCATAGTATGTTTTCTGTACATTTAAATATTTCAACTGGCAACATTTGTAGCACTTCAGGGATTTTTCCTGTCTGCACTTCGACCATTGACATTATTAGCCAGCATAAACACTGCTACTGTTTGTGTTGCTTGTGACATGCGTTTCTATTGGTGCGCTTTATCACTGTATTTGTTTGGTTGATGTAATAAACCATCAATATGAAAGCGATACTTGCCGTGCACTCTGTTGTGAACTGTGCACATGAGCCAGTGCTTTGGGGATCATAGTTTGCTATACTCAGAGACCAAGTACTTGTAAAGGTACTGTATTTGCGCTGTGAAATATGCATGCCTAGCCTGTGTCTGGAAGGGATGCTGCCTTTCTACGCTGTCTTCTTTGCCAGAAACTTTCATTTTCTTTCAAATTGCTCATAAACAAGGACATGACTAGCACGAACTCGAGCACATTTGACTGGGAAAGGTTGGCGCGCATTGAAAGGTAACAACCTCCAAGGGACGCGGTCTCGAAAATGTGGTTTCTGCAAAAATACTGAATACGAACAAACACACGGCCTCCCTCGTAGCCTTAGTTACTTCAGGACGTTAAACCCCAATAAACCAACTAGTAAGTTTGCAACGGGGTGAGATTCACACCACTACGCTTCGCAACCTTCTTTAAATTGTGGGATAAATTATGGATTACAGCTAAAAGTCGCCTATTAGTTTGTTTTTGCTTGTTACCGACTTTTCCTTTGACCTTCTTAGCAGGGACTCCGAGACACGACGCACAAGGTGTACAGGGTAACGTGCACTGTGAAGTCGTAGCACCTGTGTTTCCACATTGCTGTGCATGCTGTGCGGACAACATTTTGTTAGCGCATCCTGGATAGCTGATGATTAAGCGCGGCATCGTTTCATCAGCTATACAAAATGCGCTCACAAAAAAAGTTGCCCGCACAGCGTGCAGAGCAGTGTGTAAACACAGGTGCTACGACTTCACAGTGCACGTTACCCTGTACACCTTGCGCGCAGCGTCTCGGAGACCCTGCTACAGAAGGTCAAATGGAAAGTCGGCAACTACAACGTTGAACGATAATTAAAGCTTGGGCTGGGACTGATGTCGAAAATGTCCTCATTGAGGCACTGTTGGTCGCTAAAGCCGTAGACCTGTGTGTCAGCACCCCTTCAGTTTTGCCGACTGACAAGGAACTAGATTTGTTAGAACGGCTTCAAATTGTGTGACTGCTTTGGCTTCGATGTATTGACACTGCTTTGGCGTTAATGGTTGTTGTCGTCTTTGTTTCGGTTGGATGTGCCTCGTGTCCGTTGATCCGGCGTCCACAGGTTTGACTCAGCTTTTCCTCCGACTTGTTTTATTTTGTTGTTGAAGTCACGATGGCACCCTGGGAACAATTATGCACGGGCAAAAGAAGCACGTGCGTTTGCTAAACATAAATGCTCGAAGTGTCATTAATAAAACAGACAGCCTTTACTCCAATACGATCCTCACATCGCTGTAATAACAGAAAATTGGCTTCGCAGTGAAATATTAGACTACGAAGTTTTTCGTCCCACATATCAGGTATTCCGAAACGACAGGTCATCTAGGGGAGGTGGTGTGGCCGTGCTTGTTAAAAATCAAATAGATGCTTTTATTCTGGACGTTGTCGCTGACCTTGATTGCTTGCGCCTAAAACTGATATGCTGGGGTTATAGCTTAGTTCTGTACGCAATCTACAGGCCTCCTGATTCCCCACCGAGCTACTTAAGCAAACTGCAGATACATATGTCACAATTCCAAAAGAGCCGAACTCTTCTAACTGGGGATTTCAATTTACCTGGCGTCAACTGGGAGCTGTTTCAAACATGTTCGCATCATAACCAAAGCATCGATGTCATGTTTGATATAACGCTAGCGCATGATTTGATTCAGGTGGTAGATAAGCCAACACGCGTACATGGTTCGAGCAGTTGTGTTCTAGATTTGGTATTTATAAAACGTGACATCGCTGAATATTCTGGGCAAGTTGGGCAGGGGCTCTCTGATCATTATTTAGTAGATGTTAGCTTTCCTCTTTTATCGCCTAAGAAACATCAAAGATTACTCCCGTGCCAATGAAGCATGCATAGTAGATTATATGGAAAGCTGTCTGACTGAATTCGGTGACACTGACGTCTGCATCCGGTGTGTTTTAAGCGCATGTGCCACTGCTGCCTTGATAACTTTGTGCCGAGCGAACGTAAGAAAGTTAACAAACAGACTCCATGGATGACGCGTGACATCATACACCAGAAGCGCAAAATAAAACGATTAAAAAAGCAGCGAATGCATTGACCAGGGTGGAAATTTGGACAAGTCGGTATTGATCCATAACATAAGAGTTTGGACAAATGCTCAGTCGTTGCTAAGAGTAGAGATAAGCTAACTCGCGAAATTGTGGAAGCTGCACAGATTGCTGCCTTACAAGATAACTGCGTTAGTACTCCGTCCATTTCCTTGTCTAAACGAGAGCTGGCCTTCTTGGGTTCAAAACATCCGTGATCTCACATTGTTTATCGCATTTTATCGCACCTTTTTTTTCTCTCTCTTAGGTCAGTGCATGCGCTACTTTTGCTCAGGTTCCGTTCACTTGGTTAGGTTTGGTTTTCTTCGTCAGTCGGAAGTTAGCGCCTGTGTTGTTGGTGTGTGTTCTCTCCCCTTGTGTCCGTCGTCCTGGTTTTGCGCTACTCTTATGTTCAGCGAGTGCAACCTGGCATAATCAAGAAACTACAGGAGAATCTTTCACAGTCAGTCCGCGATTCGAAAAATTACTATTTCAGTACGTCTGTACCAAACTTTATAAGAACGCACCAGAAAAGTTCTGGAATTACATAACCGGAAAATGCTGTTGTGTCACAGATATCAGTCAACAGTTCCATAATCACAGACCAGAGAGCCATTGCGCAGCATTTTAATACATATTGTTACGTGACGGCAAGCGATGAAGAAAGGACTGCATGACCGATGGCGATGATATGATTTTAATGGCTGCGAGCCTAGCACGAGCGCTCCTGCCCATGCCACTGCCCTCTTCGTCGTCTTCTTGTCCGTCACATGACTCGGGGCCACGAAGCGATCGTCCCGATCGCGCGAACTAGAAGAATGCCACAGACGATGACAAGCAGGACGTGACGATGGGCGTGGCAGAACATATGAACAGAGAAGAGAAGATGAAGGGCTTGCCGTCACGATGAAAGAGATGATGAGCGGGTGAAGCCAGGTCCACGAAGACTGAGGAGCCGCCGGTTGTTGGAAGTCAACGTCGAGGCCCGTGGACGCACCCAATGGCAGGGGCTGGGGTACTTGTTTCTCGTGTGAGTGTCGGTGGTCAATGGGTTCTCTGGTCAGTGGCGGCGGTCTCGGTTCAGTGGGGTCGTAGGTAGTTGGGTCTTATAGGACCGTTCTCATGTGGGTTCTCATGTGGGCGGTGAGTGGGGTCACAGGGCAGTTGCGGCGGTCGTTGTGTCGTCGTGTCTTCTAGTCGGGGCTTGGGGCGGGGCGGTGAAGAGCGGCGGCGTCGGGGCATACCTGGCAGGCTGGGCAAGCGCCGGGAGGTGCGAAGCCGTGAGCTCTCCACAGAAGACCTCGGTGTACAGCAGGCTCCTAAGCTCCGGGACCGGGATGAAGAAGGTACCCCGCACCTTACACCAAATGTTACGTGACGGCAAGCGATGAAGAAAGGACTGCATGACCGATGGCGATGATATGATTTTAATGGCTGCGAGCCTAGCACGAGCGCTCCTGCCCATGCCACTGCCCTCTTCGTCGTCTTCTTGTCCGTCACAATATTTTCAAAGCGTGTTTTAGGATTCCAGATCATGTACCCCAACAGTCGCACAGTTTCATGACACCGAAGTCAGTTTTGTTCCTTATGCTGGGATATTGTCTATGCTACTGAACTTGAAAACCAAAAAAGCATGTGGCCCTGATAGCATTCCTAACATTTTTCTGCGAAGATATGCCGAATCAGTTGCAAAGTCTTTGTATGTACTGTTTCAGGCATCCTTGCGAACTGGGAAATTGCCTGGTGACTGGGAGACCGTCCGAATCATCCCTGTACCTAAGAAAGGAGATCGTTTAATACTGTCAAACTACCGCCCAATCTCCCTTATTTCATCTTGCTGTAAATTAATTGAAGACGTCATTGCTGATCGCATAAATGAATTCCTAAATCGGCATTCCATTTTATCCAAATTTCAGCATGGTTTTCATAAAGGATATTCAACAGTAGCCCAATTAGTAACAATTGTTCACTCGATTGCATTGACCTTAGACAGTAATGGCCAAGTTGACCTAATATTTTTAAATTTTAGCAAGGCTTTTGACAAAGTCCCTCATGATAAATTAATTCTAAAGCTTCTATTGGCCTTCCTGAGATATTAGTTACCTGGATTTCAAACTATCTAACTAACCGTAAGCAGTATGTCTCGATTGATGGAGAGGAATCGGACACTTTTAGTCACTTCTGGAGTGCCTCAGGGGAGTGTACTTGGACCTTTATTGTTCTTACTACATATTAATGACATCATCGATACAACTGTTCCGGGCGTTGAGATTCGATTGTTTGCGGATGATTGCTTGCTGTACAGAGATATTACATGTTCAAATCACCATATTGACCTAAACACTTCTCTAACATCCTTACATGGTGCCAGAAATGGGGCATGGCTTTAAACCAAGAAAAAACAAACTTCCTTCGCGTGACACGTAAAAAAAAAATATTTTTGAGCACAGATATCTCGGACAAACACCACTACAGGAAGTTCGCAGTTTTAAATACCTGGGTGTAACATTAACTAACAATCTGTCCTGGAATTCACATGTGGAAAATATATCTTCGTCCGCCTTTCGCAAACTCTATTTTTTAAGAAATAAACTTTCCAAAGCTCCCCCTCAGGTTAAACTTCTCGCGTTTAACTCACTAATCAGGCATAAGCTCGAACATGCATGCGTGGTGTGGGATCCGTATACTAATACCAATATTAAGAAAATTGAAAGAATCCAAAGAAAAGCCATAAGATTTATTTATTCTAAATTTTCACCTTTTGATTCTCCGTCTGAGCTAATGAAATCTAACCGTATCCAACCACTTGAGGTAAGAAGAAAAAATATTCGACGAGAATTTCTTTCCTTGCTCATAAATAACAAACTGGCTCTTGATCCTGCACCCTATTTATCGTTTTTAGCTACACGCATCACACGTCCCCATCATCCCGGTTCAGCCGCCGCGGTGGCTCAGTGGCTATGGTGCTCGGCTACTGACCCGAAAGACGTGGGTTCGATCCCGGCCGCGGCGGCTGGAATTTCTTTGGAGGAGAAATTCTAGAGGCCCGTGTACTGTGCGATGTCAGTGCACATTAAAGAACCCCAGGTGGTCGAAATTTCCGGAGCCCTCCACTACGGCGTCTCTCATAGCCTTAGTCGCTTTGGGACGTTAAACCCCATAAACCAAACCAAACCAAACCATCCCGGTTCACTTACCCCGTACTTTGCTAGAGCTGACACTTTTAAATTTTCCTTTTTCCCGAGTACCATCAGTGAGTGGAATTCTCTGACATGATAAAATGTAAGCGCATAGTCATCCTGCATGCCTTTTTATTTTTAGTTTTTCTTTTTATTTTACTTGTTACCCGTGTATCTGTGTTATCTTGTTCTGCTTGGATCTGTAAGATGGTCTGCAGTATGAAATAAATAAATAAATTGGAGTCAGACTTCGGTCAGAGACAGGGGAGTCGTTTCGTGGTGGTGCGTAACCGGATGGGCGCTGAGACGATGTGAAGACACGGTCATGAACAGGCGCATTGAAACTCGGGCGAGGGTACGACCATTGGCGCTGGGAGCGGGAAAACTGGCCCCGGCGACGGCAGAATCTAGAGATGTGACCGATCAGACCACAGCGGTAACAAAGTGGTGGGTCGCGGGGGCACTCGGGATAACACTCCTCGTAGCCAGTATCGAAGCGGCCATCGTAGTCCGGCTGCCGCAGGTGGCGTTGCGGACGAGCTGGCGCACTGGGGCTGGGGCGCAGGGTTGCCAGATTGGGCTATTAATAGCCAAATTGGGCGACTTTTTGCCCGAGTTGACGTCAGAAATTTCGTTTTGGCTATGTGGCTACTTTTTGGCTACATCTTTTTCATGCGTCAAAAAAAAGTTAAAGTAGTTATAGTGTGCTCTTTTACAATTATACGGTGACAGAAATAAAAGGCATGCTGGAATCAAAATGCAGGCTATGGCAGGATAAAGAAATTGAGCGCGTCTGCTACAAAATGACAATTTGTAAACGCTGTGTTCGAGAAAACTTATGTGTTTCAGGCGGTCAAGGATCATGGCCTTTCGATTTCTTTTATAAAGAGTCGACACTACGTGAAAGTTGCCCCCGGAAACACTTCACGGCCTATAGATTGCACTCCATCCGCGAACTGACGCCACCCGCGCACGCGCGCCACCGAACATACCCTGCTGCCGTCTACACATGTGAGCGTTCTCCCATTGACGGTGCACCGCGGGTGACCATGGTACCAGAATAGAGGGAAAACACTAAGAGAACATAAGTCTCCCTACATGGTGCGAATGTGTAAGCATTAAATGCTACTGTTTCGTTTCTGTTGTTTGGTTTCGTGATCCTCACATGTTAACCGTTAACCGTAGACGTGGCCTAGTGGTTTGGGCGTCCGCTTCGGCTGCGGTAGGTGGCTGGTTGGAAACCCATCGCCAGGCATGTCCTTTTCTTGTATAGTTTATTCTAGTTCTGCGGACACATTCTGCTCAAGATATGCATGAGGCAAGTAATGCATTAATAACGTCTTTTTCTGTTTCTTCCTATTCTCGTGGTGGACACACCAAGCGCGCCACACGCAAGAGTCTACGCTTTTTCTGCAGCCTCAAGCGGCACACGTGCAGCCCTCGAGATTCATTGCGAGCGACGCCAGAGCGCCGTGTCCGTTGCGTATTCTGCATGCACTGATGCGGAGCCATGGAGCCATCCTTCGGCGCAGCGCGGAACGCACTGTAACTAACGAAGGTGGCGGAAGTTAGAGGCATGATATGGCATTAGATCCGTCGCTACGAGAACTTTCAGAATGGGCAGCTGGGTGATGTACATCCATAACTACAAAAAGAAATGAAAAAAGGAGCCGTAATTCAAGGGTAATATGTTTTTCTCATTATTGTGAACGTGCTGTTAGACTGAAGATAGATTGACATAGATTATCATGTAATGGCATATATCCTTGATTTATTCTGGGCTCATGCATATCGTAGAATGTAGCTTCAAGAAGGCGCATGCTGGATGCTTTGAGGTGACGCTCTTAGTGAGAACCTTTCTCTTAAAGCATAAAATTGAAATATGAGGCTGCGTAAGTATACAGTAAGGTATTTTCACTGTCGATGTGTCTAATCTGCGCGCGAACATTTAAAAGGTGAAATATTCCTAAACTAGAGCTGCGATTGCGTTATATAGCGCCGCCGTTCTTTTCCGCGTGCAGACTGGCTGTCGTCATCAGCCTCAGGTGATATGGCCTACCGCCGCGCCTGCGAAGTGGAACTGCGGCCCCATCTTCAGGACCTGGTTAGCCGCACTGGTTAGCGCGCGTGACGGGTGCGAAACGTAACAACGGAAAGAACAAGCCGTGCGCACCTCCTCAGACATCATGTGCGGGAAAGAAATCTAATATGTAAATATTCCTGCCGAAAATAATTAAATAAGCTTAAGAAATGTCGTCACAAAAACAAATATTTTGGTTACTTTTGGGCTACGCAAAAATTTCGCTTTTGGCTACGTTTGGGCTACTACGGAGGCCAATTTGGCTACCTGAGGTCGGAGCCATCTGGCAACCCTGCTGGGGCGGGTGATCCGGGGAGCGTCGCTGTAATCAATTCGAGTAGCACAGGTAGGGGCCTGACTGGACAAACTCCAAGGGGAGGAGCGGTAGGCTGGAGCCGCCTGCAGAGAGCAGCTCTCATACGGGACTTCACTGCGGCGCCCAATATCTTGATGCCGGGAGAGTTCGTCACGCACGATTTGACGAATGACGTCAGGGAGAGAAGCAGCATTCACAGGCTCGTGGAAATCCACGCTGGCGACGGTGGTGACGTTAGGCAGGCGGCTGAACTTGGGAGTAATTCGACGCAGCTTTAGGGCTTCAAAGGTGCGGCAGTGCTTGATGATATCCGTGGGCGAGTCTAAATTTTCTTTACTGATAAGAAAGCTGTAGACGTCCTCTGCGATGCCTTTAAGGAGATGGCCAACGCGATCTTCGTCGGACATACTGGGATTAACGACTTTGCACAGCTTCAAGACCTCTTCTATGTAAGTCGTGCAGGTCTCCCCTGGCACTTGCGCTCTTTGAAGCAAAGACTGCTCAGCGCATTTTCGTTTGGCAACGGTATCCCCGAAGCTGCTGCGGAGCTCTTCCATGAAGCGGTCCCAACTCGTTATTGATGCCTCATGGTTTTCGAACCAAGTTAGCGCGGTGCCATCGAGGAAGAAAACGACGTTGGCCAGCTGAAGAGTGGCATCCCAGCCGTTGTATTTGCTCACCCGCTTGTAATTGGTGAGCCAATCATCCACGTCTTCACCAGCCTTCCCGGAAAACGTCCGCGGCTCACGATAGTGCTGCCAAGCGGGCGTTGCTGCGCCGGTCGGACGTGCTTCGGCTTCCTTGGGCATTTGCACGGGCAACGGCGGCAATCCGGCGATTCTTCGGCTGCAGCGGTTTCGAGAGGGGTCCGTGGTGATCGACCCAGCGCCTCCACCACACTGCTACAGGTTCTATTTAAAAATGCTATTTACAAGGCAGGTCGAGAAGAGCCTGGTGCGCCGGCGGCAGGATACTGGACTTCCTCCTTTTCTTCCAGCCTGCGCATATCTTCTTTGTTCCTAAGGGCCCATGCGTAGCACGTGACAATATATAGCAGAAGGTGACGTCACGCACTCCAAACCGGGGCGACGCATCCGCGGCTGAGAGCGCGCTGACAGCGCCTGCTCATCGTATTGTAATCACGCGCTATAACAGTTGTTAATGCTGTCTACAACTTTTACTTATGATTCTGTTTTTACTACGATTGTCCTGACTGCTCTTGCTGCTGTTTTAATTTTTTCGTTTGTTTTTCGTTGTCTCCATGGATCCTTGTTCTTTGGCTCCGCTTGCGTATGGCTGTGCGACGCGTTCAAATTCTTGCAGATAAGGGTTTAGCGTGTTGTTAGGGCAATCGATGGATGATGTTTTGTTTGACTATTTTTGTTACGTTACTCTCAGTGTCGTGATGTCACGTGGGTTGTGGGTTGTGCTGCTCCCTGCTCTCAATAAACTGTTGGTAGTTCACCGCCAGTCCTGTTGTTTTGTGTTCGTCCTTGTCTATTAGCGCTGCTGGTTTTTTGTGACCAACCAGCCCAAATCAAGACTCTACTCCGATTCTTCTCAGGCTGATACTGCCGCGAATCTCTGTAGCGTTAGTTTGTTCATTCTTCAAAGCTGCCGGAATGCCGCTTTATCGCTTTGTCTGTGATGCAAGACGCGACCAGTTTTATCTCGATTGATCGCATCCAGACGGAGCCGAGTGTTCCAGGAGGTTCTAGTAGCTTTGCACGCTTTATCTCGAAAGTTCGCTATCATCTTTAAATTAAGCACGACCGGGAGAGGCGGGCATTCTGTTCGACGACCGCCGAGCTCGCATGTTGCTACGCATGTTGCTATTCAGTGCTTTGTGGACTCAAGTCCGCCAAAATAAAGAGTTTTGGTTTGGTTTGGTTTATGGGGTTTAACGTCCCAAAGCAACTAAGGCTATGAGAGACGCCGTAGTGGAGGGCTCCGGAAATTTCGACCACCTGGGCTTCTTTAACGTGCCCTGACATCGCACAGTACACGGGCCTCTAGAATTTCTCCTCCAAAGAAATTAAACCGCCGCGGCCGGGATCGAACCCGCGTCTTTCGTGACTGCAGCCGAGCACCATAACCACTGCGCCACCGCTGCGGCTAAAGAGTTGTTTAGAAGCCATTTTCGCTGTATTCCTGCTCTCCGGACTGCAGTCACCACTGCGTGACAGTATAGTCGTAGATTACCAGGTAAAACTAGTGGGAAAGGGCATGTGTGAAGCTCTCAGTGTATTTTCGTTGTGAATGCAAGTCATCTCTAGTGTAATGCACAGAAATTTCTCATAATCCAGTACATGGGCTATCGCGGGCAAATGTAACACTCACCCTCCCCTCGAACTTCTTACCGCTGCCACTCGGCATGGGGGCGCCACCTGACATACACTTCTGGTGTCGAGACCGGTGCAGTGGGCACTTTCGCAACCGGCAGAAATGCTTTGTCACGTGGCACCCCCACGTTACTGGCACGGGTCGGAACTTGGAGGGGAAGTCTCTTAATTTTGCCCGAGATAGTACATCGCAACCTAGTATTGCCAGGTGACGCATAGCTGACGACGACAAAGTAGGGCTCGCGCCGTGTGGAATCTGTCGCCTTTGCTGACCCAGCTTGCCTGGCCTTGTCTGTCTTCGTGCCTGGTATTAAGGCACCCCTCGTCAACAAGTACGCTACATCTGGTGGAGGTGCTGGGTACCTGTGAGCCCGTGCAAGAGACCCCTCCAGGCAGCCGTCGCGCCAGCCCTGTACCGCTTGACACCCCGGCAAATCGCTTCAGTCGGAGGATCCAGGGACTGCCTTCGGAGGTTGGACCATTAGACAGCGGCGCCATGGCGACAACCGCTCTTCCTCCCCTGCAAAACGCCGCTGCCGCGCCATCCCACTACACTTTGCAGACTCATAGTGATGGTTCAACAGCACAAACACACACAGACCAAGAAGGAGAGCAGACACACACAGCGCTGTGTGTGTTTGCTCTCCTTCTTGGTCTGTGTGTGTTTGCGCTGTTGAACCATCACTATGAATCTACGCCAACTAGCCCAATCTGCAGTTCTTCTACACTTTGCAGACTCCGCGGACGTTCCGTGGGGAATTTTTTGAGGATGTGGAGGACTGGCTCCTTCACTTTGAACGCGTAGCTGCGCTTAACCAATGGGACGACGCCGGCAAACTCGAGAACGTTTACTTCAGCCTCGAGGATGGTGCTGGCACCTGGTTTGAAAACCGAGAGGACGTTTTAATCTCGTGGCATGAGTTCCGTCGTCGGGTGCTGGGGGCCTACACAAGCGTGGATCGTCGCGAACGAGCTGAGCGTGCACTACAATCTCGCATCCAGCTGCCGAACGAAAGTGTTCAGTGCGTCGAGGACATGACGCGCCTCTTCAGGAGAGCTGATCCGGCCATGCCGGAAGAAAAGAAACTCCGGCAGTTGATGAGTGGCGTCAAAGAACAGCTGTTCGCAGGCCTCGTGCTCAGCCCACCATGTGATCGTCGCTGCATTCCTTGCCGAGGCTACAACGAGGAAAAATGTCCTTCAGCAACGTAGTAGTAGTAGTAGTAGTAAAAGACTTTTAATCAACCATAATTTACAGGCCGAGCATTTCGACCGCCTGGGCGACCAGAAGCCGCTGTTCTTCTTCCCCTTCAGCGCCAAGCCAGTCGAGCCAGGTGGTGATGGATAGAGAGGGTGGGGGGAAGGAACCCGACTGCTGAGCAGCCGGGCAATAGAATAGGCAATGGGCCAGGTCCGCATAGATACAGGGGCAGTTGGGACAGGAAGGGTCCGATCGATAGCGATAGAGAAAGAGGCGGGACGGGGTGATAACTGCATTCATCTGAATGTGCCGAAGAAGGCGAGACTCCGGCACCGTGAGTGATGGATGAGGGGGAGGGTAAAGGCGTTTGTCGAGGCGGAGCTCAAGGTAGACCTCTTTTATGGTGCGGCGAAGGGTGAGTCTCCCACCGTCCTCCGAGGGCTTGGGCCAGGGGATCAACGGTGCCCGGAAAAGTGTGTCGTCGGCGAGCTGATGGGCCAGCTCATTGCCGTCAATCCCTGAATGCCCAGGGACCCAGCGGAGGAAAACGATGGAAGGCTGCAGTGCGGAGACCGCTCGTTCGACCTCCTGTTGGAGAGAAGGGGTCAGGGTGCGTTTCTGTATGTGGTGTATAGCGGCTTGTGAGTCCGAATAGACTGTGTACTCTTGGAGAGAGGGAAGGAGGGAAAATGACTAGAGGGCATGCGCAATGGCGAGGACCTCGAGGGACAATGCGTCTGGAGGGTGTAGATACGGCCCGCTGGTGTGGATTTCAGGAGCAGGGAGGTGTGGATGGTACAGGGCGTAGCCGCAGGAACCTCGAGGAGCCACGAAGGAGGCATCCGTGTAAGCTACACCCTGGGTATCAAAGAGAGGGGAATGGTGCTGTGCGGCCGCATGACGACGTCCGGCGTGCAGGACGGGGGACATGTTGGTCGGGAGGGGAAGGATACGAAGATTGGGGGCGGGGGTGGGAATAGGAGAGGTAAACGGGGAGATTGGAATGGGCGAGATACCCGCTTGAGTCAATAACCACTGACCCTGACGGGTAAGGGAAAGCCGGGCAAGCTGCGAGTCACGATGGAGACTGAGAAGAGAACGAAGAGGATGGAAAAGGCCTGTGGCAAAGAGCTTAGTGGTAGAGGTAGTGATAGCGAGGTTGAGAGCTGCCTTGTAGAGGCCCACAAGGGCAGTCTCGAGAGCGTTAAGTTGAGACTGAGTGAAGGAAGCGTAGGGTGCAAAGTACAAGACCTTGTTGAGGGCCAGCGCGTGGGCAACTCGGCACGCGTGAGCCTCGTGGAGACCTGAGCGTCGAGTGACCACGCGCCGCAGGAGGTGAGTTACAGAGTGGCAGGTGGTGACAGCGCGGTGAATGGATTGCACATTCTTAGCCGCATGCAAAGGGAAGCCAAGAACTTTGCACTGTGTGACGACAGGAATGGGAGAGCCAGAAAGGTGGAGAGAGACGAAGTGGTTGTGTGAGCGCTGGTAGGAGGAATGGCTGAGAAGGAGAAGCTCGGATTTCTCAGGAGCTGGAGAGAGGCCAGCGGTGGTGAGAAAGGAGTCGATGAGATCTAGGCCACGTTGCAGGGTGTCCTGTACGTGACCGGGAGAGCCAGATGAGCACCAGAGAGTGATGTCATCGGCGTAAAATATATGATGCAGGTCGGGAATTTCAGCTAGCTGGGAGGCGAGAGGGGTCATAGCAAGATTGAAAAGGGTAGGAGAGAGAACAGCACCTTGAGGACTGCCTCGGGTGAGGTTGTGGGGGTCGAACAGATAGGTGTCGACTCGAAAGCGAGCGACACGTTTAGAGAGGAATGAGCGGATATAACAGTACATGCGGGAGCCACAGTTTAGGGAGGCGAGTTGGGAAAGGATGTGGTCGTGGCAAACACCGTCGAAGGCCTTGCGAACATCGACGGTCACAAGTGCGTGAATTTGAGTGGGGGTAGGTGACAGAAACGTGTGCTGGAGAACCAGAAACATGTCCTGTGCACAGACGTGGCGTCGGAAGCCGATGAGAGAATGAGGGAAGAACTCCCTCGTCTCGAGAAAATTAGAGAGGCGAGTCAGGGCCATTCGCTCAAGGGTCTTACCAACACATGATGTCAGGGAGATTGGGCGGAGGTTAGAGAGAGAGGGAGGCTTGCCCGGCTTTGGAATCATAGAAATGAGGGAGGAGGTCCAGGAGCTGGGCAGGCAGCCGCTGTCCCATGCATCATTGTAGGTTTTAAGGAGGAATTCTTTGGCGCAGTCAGGAAGGTTGCGAAGTGTGGTGTATGTAATGGCATCCTCACCGGGAGCCGAGCGTGTAGCATTAGCAGCCAGAGCCGATTCGAGCTCCCGGAGAGTGAAGGATTGGTCCAGGTCGGGGTTAGGTCCACCGCAGTACACCGGGTAGGAGGGTGCCAGAGGGGGCGGGAGATAGAGAGAGGCGAGCTGATCAAAAACATCGGAGGGAGTTCCTTGAGTGAGGGCTTTAGCTAGAGTGGGAGCAAGGGCAGGCTTAGTGCCAAGGAGGGATTTGAAGAGAGACCATGTGGATCGCGAGTGCCATGCAGAGTCAAGACGGTCACAAAGAGCACTCCAACGAGAGTGCTCGAGGGAGGCGCAGTGGGCGACGATCTCGGCCCGCAAAGCAGTGATCCGGGAGGAAAGTTGGGCATTGTGTGGTTGGGAGCGAAAGGAGCGTTGAAGACATTTACGGCGACGCCATAAACGGAGAAGGTGAGGATCTGGGTCTTGGATTGGGTAACGAGAGCGAACGCGACGGCTACTGGACGTGAGCGCTGCAGAGATGCGCGACGTCCAGTCGTCGTAGGATTGAAAGGAGTCGGAGGCGAGATTAGTGCGAAAAGCATGCCAGTCAGTGTGAATAATCGGATGACAGCGAGGGATGTGGGAGAGAGAGGTGGTGATATGGATGAGAAAGTGGTCACTTAGAAGAGTTTCGGCTGTCACCTGCCAGTGAAAGGAAAGTGAACCCCGAGAGAAAGTGAGGTCGGGTGTCGTAGGGCGTTGTGAGGCAGTGCCCGCTCGAGTAGGAGAGCCAGGAGTATTAAGAAGGGTGAGGTGGCGTTCCTGGGCCAGACAATGGAGGAGGCGGCCGGGTTTGAGGGTCTGTGGGTAGCCCCAGAGTGTGTGAGGGGCATTAAAGTCACCACCAAAGAGGAGATGGGAGGTAGAAGAAAGAGAGTGAAGGAATTTGCCCAGAGCAGAGAATAAAGAGGCAGTGACAGGGGGGTTGTAAAAAGACAAAAGGACGAGTGAGGTGCGGGAAGAAGGGTGGTAATAAACCACACCAACTAAATATTTAAGGAGGGTGGAGGGGATGTCAATTTGCTCTACGAGCACGTCACTGCGTACATAAATAGACGCAAGTGGTGTGGCCGTAGTGGCATGGTAGGCGCGGTAGCCTGGGACATTGCGGGCCGTCCGGGTCTCCTGGAGAAGGAGAAAATGAGGTAGGGAGGGGCGGGTGAGTAGATACTGGTGGAGGGGGGTCTTATTGTGGCAAAGATTTCGGCAGTTCCACTGCACAATCTCGAGGTCCTCGCCAAACGCCATTATGTTAGTTGAGAGGAACGCGATGGTACGCGTTCCTTCTTTTTTGCCGGGGGCAGTGACTCATGGACGGATTGGAGCATAGATGCGAAGGATTCCAATTGCTTTGATTGTGCTTGGAGGGTGGTAAGGATCTGGAGAACCGAAGTTTCCAGCTGAACCAAGCGAGTGTGATGTGCCTGTGTGGTGGTTTCTACAAGGTCAGCCAAAGGGGCGACCTGGGCGCTGGAGGAATGAGTGGTGAACGTGGCAAGGTGCTCATTTAGCTTGCTAAGCTGGGAGGTAAGAGAGGAGGTGGTTGTCTGGAGGGTTTGGGTCAAGGCATGTATCTGCTGTTGTAGATCGTGGGAAATGCGCTGCTGCTCTCGCTGCTGGCGTTCCAGCATTGCGAGCCGGAGGTCGAAGGAGCGGCTCTCGTCAGTCAAGGATGGAGAGGGTGGTGTAGTGGAAGAGAGGGACGCTGGCACCGAGGATCCTTTAACTATGGCGGCGTAGGAGCCTGGTGGTGACGTGATCGGAGATGATGGAGATTCATGATTAGAGGAGGAGGAGGAGGAGGAGGAGGCGGGGGAGGGGGGAGGGTTGGTGGGTTGAGTCAAAGCCACCTAGACACTTTGAGTGGCCCGGCGCAAAGCTAGGCGTCGGAGGTATGCAGATTTAGCACACTCGCGTTGCTTAGCAAGGATGAAGGGGCAAGTGGGGTCGAGGGAGGGGTGGGTGTTCACCTGGCAATGAACGCACCAGGGCTGGGCACACACATGAGCGGAAGGGTCAGCGGGTAGAGGAGCAGCACAGCGACGGCACTTGGCCGGAACGCTGTGCTGGGGGCATTGGTGGGCGCGATGGCCTAGAGTGAGACAACGGGTGCAGGTGGGAGGCTTAGGTTTATGAGGACGGCACCGGAAGGCAACGCGTTTGAAATAAACAAAGTGGGGGATGACGGTGCCAGCGAACGTTATGAGCACTGATTGAGTGGATCCCATCATGCGAGCAGCGAGAATATCTGTTTTGAAAGATTCCAGGTCATGCATGAGGTCATCAGGAGTGAAGTGGCCCCCGACGTTATGGATGACGCCGAGGCATGAGATGGGAGGATGGGGGGTGTAAGTTTTGATGGTGACAGGCTTACCATGAAGCTGAAGATGCGTGACAGAGAGTAGGAGGTGGGCGGTGAGAGGAGAATGAGTCTTTAGAAACACAAGGCTTTGGGCTGGCCTGGCCTGAAGGGTGATGTCGGCACTGGTCTTCGAGGAAAGTTGTGCAGCGGAGGCGACTGCGGCGAGTACGTCGTAGAGAGGTAGCTTGGGGGTGAGGGTTCCAGGGGGAAGCTGGATGGAAACTGTGATGAGCTCGGCGCGGGGTCGGGCTGCGGTGGCAGGCTTACGGTTGGCACCGATGGTGGTCCAGCCGATTTCCTGGGAAGGAGTGTCGTCTGCCGGGGACGTCGTAAGGTCCATGTCTGAGTCCTCAGCCGGAGTCTCAGTGTGCGACGCGGGTGCCGGGCTGGAGGTCTTGGTGTCAGTGGGACCTTTGGCTGGAGTAGGTGCAGCGGCTCCAGCGGCGGCGACGAACGCAGCCGGCTGCGACGCGTCTATGGCCCCGAAGCTCTTGGCGTCCCTTGTAGCGTGGAGTTGGCTAGGTGTGGACGCTGCGCCGACGACGAACGCTGCCGGCTGCGCCGCGGCCGTCGATCCGGTGCTCCCAGCGTCGCTCAAGGCGTGCAGTGCGGCAGGAATGTGCTCGGTTGCGTGGGCGGCGTTGAACGTACCCGTTTGAGAGACGGCTGTCGACGTGGTTGGAACAGGCCCCGCGGTGGCGGCATCGGTGGGTCTGGGCTGCAGGGGCTTGGTCAGACGCTGCATTGCGGCGGTGGAGGCGCGGCGCGTTAGGTTTAGCGAGGCGCCGCGCCGCTTCACAGTTTTGGAGACGCTTGGAGGGCCAGTTCGGCAGCGGGCCGTGATGCCGATGGTTTCCACGTGCTTCGGGAGCCTTCCTGAAGCGATGGAGTGTAAATCCAGGGGCGGGCGAGGCCCTGGACCAGGCCAGGGGCAGGTTAAAGCAGAGCGCGGTAGGCAGCCAGCTAACCAGGGCGGCGCCACCTAGCGGAATCACCTTCAGCAACGTTCTGCGACTTACAATCGGCCCCTGCATGCTGCTTGCTGCAGTCACCGAATCATTTGCCACCGCCGGGAGCCACCCTGACTATTTGCGCGAACTGATTCGCTCCATCGTGCGTGAAGTTGTCCTGAAATTTTGCAGCCCTTCGCAGCCTGCGCTGGGTTCAATTTCTGCTCTTGGTCACGAAGAGGTGCAACAGGCGTTCAGGGCTCCTGCTGTCAAAACACCACCTCTACCAGAAGACTACCACCGCCCCACCTATGGTGAAATTGCGAGGCGCCCGGCTGCCGTTTCGGCACCACTGTTTCCAGTAACGACTCCTCTTCCGCTGTCCTCAGTGCCACCAGTGCAGTATTTCGACGATCGCCGAGCACCCTTACGGAAAGCCGATGTCTGGCGCACACCTAACAACCGGCCACTCTGCTTTCACTGCGCAGAGCCAGGCTATCTCTACCGTCATTGCTCTTATCGACGCCTCGGTCTGCAGGGCTTTCGAGCCGATTCGCCCAGACCCCGTTTGGCCACCGGCCTCCTCGATTGAAGACTACCTCGCGGAACAGCGAATTTCAGCACGTGCGCCGCATCAGCCCCGCTTATTTTCTCCGAGGCGCTCTTCCCTGAACCCCCACAGCTCCTCGCGAGCAGCACAGGGTCGCTGGCCCAGCCCTCGCCGGGAAAACTGAGACCAGCGACCTTCGGGGGCGAGGTCGCTGGGAGTCGCTGCGCTGAAGACCTCCCGTCGCCATCGCTACGCTCCGACCGTGAACAGATGATACCGTCATCTAACCTAGACAGCCCAGTTTCTTTGGACATACCTGTTCTTCTCGACGACCACAGAGTCAGTGTATTAGTGGACACCGGGGCCCACTAATCAATTATGAGTGATAAATTGGCGACTCTTCTGAAAAAAGTGCTTACGCTTTGTTCTGTGGTGCATCTTCGTACTGCCGGTGGTCATCTCGTTAGCCCAAAGAGTATTTGCACGGCTCGCGTCCAGATTCACGGATCTACGTTCGTCGTCACTTGTGTTGTTCTGTGCAATTGCTCACGCGACCTCATCATCGGCATTGACACCTCCCGTTCTTTCGCACTTCGACGAAGATGCCGATACCGAGGTCCACACCGACGCCAGTTACATCGGTCTTGGCGGTGTCCGTGTTCAACACCAAGAGGGCCTTAAGAGAGTTGTCGCCTATGCTAGTCGCAGTCTCTCCCGCGCCGAGAGCAATTAATCCTGCCAAGTGTCGGCTACAAAAGCATCTGAGCAGCACTGTAACGATGGGGCGTGGAACCGGCGAAATGGCGGTGACCCTTACAAGTTTTCTACTGCTCGCGCTGGTTGGTATTTTTCGCCCTTTGAAACCGTCGCGCTACATTTTGCCGGTTCCACCCCAAATGCTTTATCTTACTTTTTCCTGTAAGCCACGCGGTTTTGTGTTGCCAAATCGTCTGTATGTTAAGAGGAATTTTTCAGTTTTTCGTAGCCCAGCATTTTATCTGCTAATGTTGTTGCTTTGTGGCGGGGATATTGAGAGTAAACCTGGCCCAGCAACAGCTGAACAATTTCAAGAGCTGCTGAATGGTCAAACCACAATTCTTTCCAAGTTATCGCAGCTTACCACGGACGTGACTGACGTAAAAGCCCGGCTTGTTGCATTGGAAACTAGGCTAGGAAAAATTGACGCAATTGAAATAGCCCTAGCCAACGTTGAAGATCAGCAACGAAAAGATCATAAAGTTCTGACAAGCATGATTGCAACAATAGACGATTTGGAAAATCGTGGAAGGCGTAATAATTTGATTTTTTACGGCTTAACTGATTCTGATGCCAGTGAGACGGCAGCCAAGTCTGAGGAGCTCATCATAAGTCAGTGCACTCAGAAGCTGGATTTGTCTTCCGTGTCTATTGAACGTGCTCAAAGGCTGGGCAAATTCTCCCAAGGAAAAAATCGGTCTATCATTGTGCGCTTCAATTCCTTTAAAGACCGCCAGGCTGTGCTTGCAAATGCATTCAAGCTCAAGAGATCCAGTGTTGCTATATCTGAAGACTTTTCCCGTACTCTCTGTGATAATAGAAAGAAATTATGGGATTATGCCAAACAAAATGGCGAAAAAGGTGTGAAAGCAGTTCTGAAATATGATACGCTTCATTTGGGTAGTAGGCGTTTCCAATGGGACAGTGAAGCCGGCACCGTACGAGAACAATGACAAACCACTGTTCATTCTGCGATGTGCCCATTCAGCATTTTGTCAATCATTTGCCGCAGTATAAAAAGTAAAGTTGATGACTTTCACTTTCTTCTTCGTACCGTCCAACCGACCTTTGTTTTGGGAACAGAATCGCGGCTCGATCCGACCATCTCAAGGGGTGAAATATTTCCTGACATATTTCCTGTTTTCGTCGCGACCGTTGTGCACGTGGCCGAGGAGTGTTTATTTTGGTCCATAAAAGTGTCCCATGCGCTCAAATGGAATTCTCTGATAGTGAGACTGAATTGATTGTTTGCTAAGTACGACTGCCGAACGGGAAAGCAATGGTTCTTGGGTCATTTTATAGGCCTCCTGGTCCTTCTGTAAAGCCGCTAGTTGGCTTATCTCATTTTCTTGAAACCATTAACACTGAATGCCTTGTTTTAGGGGGAGACTTTAGCCTTCCGGACATTGACTGGTCAGCTGACGAACCAAGAGATATAGCTCGAGGGAATCTATACTCAACTTTTTTTGACATTTTAGATTCCAACACCTTTTGTCAGTATGTGCATGAGCCATCACGAACGGACGGAACTGGTCACGTACTCGACCTCTTGCTGTGTAACGTGCCTGATGTTGTATGCAATGTACAAATGTTGCCTGGTTTGAGCGACCACAATATTATTCTAGCAGATTTATTAGTTCACTATGTGAATGTTGCAAAACCACCTAGGCGAAAGATTTATGTCTACAGCAGGGCCAACTACGAGGCGATTAGCGCTGCTTTCGATTCGTTCTTTCCAACTTCTGATGAACTCGCGGATAACTTAAATATCGAACAGCTATGGAATACATTCAAACAGAAACTGTTCGAATTACGCGAAGCTTTTATTCCATCAAGCGTTATATCAAGTAAGAGAGCTCGAGATAAGCCCTGGTTTAACACCGAGTTACGGGCCCTTGTTCGCAGACAGCGACGAATGTATCGAAGATGCAAGTTGTCTAAATCGCCAGAGTGTTTGGCCTTGCTGAAAACAATAAAAAATGAATTCAAACAGAAGTCTCACATCGCTAAAGACTTGCATTTTTCGAATTTAGGAGAAAAACTTGTCAGAGATACCAAAGAGTTTTGGAGATATGTGAAGCGTAATGGCGTAATGACAGCTCAGTACCTGCTCTGAAAAATGATAAGATAATCATCCATGATGATGAGTCTAAAGTTGAAATGTTTAGCCTTTATTTTTCATCTGTGTTTTTGCCACCTAGTTCACGTTCTGTCTGTTTTGCATTACCTCTTGAAATAGATTGCATGCCGGAAGTTACTTTTTGTGTTGACGGTGTGCGTAAATTATTCAAGGATTTGAATCAGGCTAAGGCTTGTGGCCCTGATGACATTCCTGCCGCAATTTTAAGGAATTGTGCGGATACATTATGTCTGTATTTCACCCGGCTGTTCCACAAGTCCCTTAATGAAACCTACTTGCCTGCTGATTGGAAGGTAGCGCGTGTCGTGCCCATACGTAAGAGTGGTATGCGAAACTCCGTTCAGAACTACAGACCCGTTTCCTTAACCAGCATAACCTGTAAAATTATGGAGCATGTAATATATAGTTGCGTTATGGCCCATCTCACCAAACACAATCTCCTATGCACTAGTCAACATGGTTTCAGGCGTGGATTTTCCTGCAGTACGCAGCTGGTAGAGTTCGTTCATGATTTGGCATCGGCAATCGATAAGCAAAGACTGGTGGACTGCGTTTTCTTGGATTTCCGCAAAGCATTTGATGTTGTCGCGCACAGTCTTCTTCTCTCCAAATTGAAAGCGTATAACCTGGATTGTAAAATAATTGCGTGGACTGCAGAATATCTGTCGTTACGAAAACAGGCTGTTGTTCTGAACGGTATTTCTTCACAGTATGCACCAGTTACGTCGAGAGTTCCCCAAGGCTCAGTATTGGGACCACTTTTGTTTTCGCTGTATATTAGTGATATTTCAGTTGGCATACAGTCTTCATTTAGGATGTTTGCCGATGATTGTGTTGTTTACAGAGTAGTAAATTCCACTTTTGATTCGCAAATCCTGCAAACTGATTTAGATACTGTAGCAGACTGGTGTGTACGTTGGGACGTGTCCTTAAATATAAACAAAACTGTTCACGTCACCTTCACAAGAAAACGTGCTAATCATCCGTATAGGTATAGAATTAATGATTTTACTCTAAACATAAGCAAGTCATTTAAATATCTAGGCGTCTTTTTTACATCGGACTTACGATGGAATAAGCACATTAATTATATTGCGAATAAGGCAGCATCACGTTTGGGTTTTCTACGGCGGAATTTTAGCCATTTACCAAGTAACTTAAAAACACAGCTGTATTTCAGTCATGTACTTGAATATGGATGTGTTGGCTGGGACCGACACACATCTGAGTGTGTAGGAAAAATAGAGAAAATTCAGAATAGGGCAGTTAGATTTGTTCTTGGTAATTATAATCGGCAAGTTAGTATGACGGAAAGCAAGCGAAAACTTAACTGGCAAGAGTTGAAGGACCGTAGAAGGTACATCAGATTGAAATTTTTCCATGAGATTTATTATTCAAAAACTGGCATAAACCGCGAACAATATATCCAGGCACCTCATCATATATCAAAGCGACTGGACCATTGCTTGAAGGTCAGGGAATTTTCTTGCAATGGTGACGTCTTGCGTTATTCTTTTTTTGTTAGAACTGTTCGGGACTAGAACAGTTTGCCATCGAGCATTGTATGTATTACATCTAATGAAGCATTTTTCCATGCACTGCAATAATTGTTTTATACCTATAATGAAGTCTGTGCCCCCCTGCTTTAATGCCCTGCGGGGCGATGCAGGTAACTAATAAATAAATAAAAAATAAATAAATCCACGCCTGAAAAAGAATGTCTTGCGGTCGTGTGGGCCACCATGAAGTTTCGCCCTTATCTATGCGGCCGCTCATTCAAAGTCGTAACCGATCACCACTGCCTGTGCTGACTGGCAAATTTACGAGACCATCTAGACAACGGGCACGCTGGAGCCCACGGCGCCAGGAATTGACATCACTATTGTCTACAAGTATGGCCGCAGACACGGAGACGCCGACACACTGTCGCGTGCACCAGTTGACCCTGGCGACGCAGTACCCGATGACGACAGAGGCTTCCTTGGTACCCTCACCGCCTCCGACCTATTGACCCAGCAGAGGGCAGACGCAGACCTTCGCCCTATCATTGACAACCTTGAAGGTAGCGACACGGCTATACCTCGCCACATCTCTCGACGTCTCGGCTCCTTCTGTTTGCGGCAAGGTCTCGAGTACAAGTAGAACTCGAGAGGCAACGATAGACCTTACCTTCTCGTCATTCCAGCCGATCTCCGGGCTGACATTCTTTTCGCCTGCCACGATGAGCCCACATCTGGCCACTTGGGCTTTTCACGTACGCTCGCCAGAGTGCGGAATCTGTACTACTGGCCTGGACTTTCTGCTGCTGTCAAAAGCTACGTTAAAATCAGAATAACGGCCTTATGGGCGAGTTGGTGCATGATGAAATGAACGCTGGCGCAACAAGGACACTACCAAGAAAGAGACACCACATGCGCACACTACCAACTGTTTATTGCACGGAAAGGTGGCATATTGAAACATTCAGCTCAAGCATGATACTCACCGAATTATCGCTCCGAATCCAACACGTGAAAAAAAGCAGCAACGTCAGGATAACAGACAAGAAACCTTTAACCCCCGCAGATAAACTAACAGATTCTGATAAAAGAAATTAGATGAGGAGGCCATCTCTTAGCAAAAGCAGTGTCAAATGTCGTAGCAAAAGCAGTCATACACGAGAATCAAAAGAATTCAGAAACCAAAAACAAAAAATAAGAGTAAAAACAAATGGCAGTCGCAGCAAAAGCAGTGTCAGAATATGAAGCAAAAGCAGTCAGAACCCGAAAAACAACAAAGAAGGAAAAACAAAACCAATAACAAAATTAACAACAAACAACAGACAGAAATGCAGCGCTGAAAATTCGCACAGTGCATGACGCCACAAAAAACTATCAAGAAAAGGTACTTCATTTCTACGGAGGGATACCGGAGTCGCTAACGCAAGTGCTTCCCTTCTTTCTGATCATAAAAGCCTCAAGAATTTCACGTGCCACTTGATCGTGACTGCTGCGCAGAATCCTTATTCCGTTAAGCACTGGCTCACACTTGCAATTTTTAAAATTTAGAGGCATATTAGACCCGCCTCCGTTTTCTAACGATTTCTCATGCTCCCGTGCCTTGTCGTTAACGCAGCGACCCGTCAGCGCCGGAAGGCGCCACCACTTAAGCCGGCGGGGTTTCTCAAGCCTGTTACAGCCCTTCGCGCTCCGTTCGATTAAATCGGCATGGACCTCCTCGGCCCTTTCCCTTTGTCGCAGGGATCACAATCGCTACCGACTATTTGACTCGCTACGCCGAGACCAAGGCGTGGCACAGCTTCCGAAGTCGCGGAGTTTTTCATGCACAACATCGTCTTGCGACATGGCGCCCCTTCGCACGTGATTACAGACAGAGGGATGGCGTTTACAGCGCAGCTAATCGACCACATCTTTCGGCTGAGTTGCCCAACGCACCACAAGACCATAGCCTACCATCCGCAGAGCAATGGCTTGACCGACCAATTAAACAGGACCCTTGCGGACATGTTGTCCATGTACATAGATGTCCAACACAAAACTTGGGATGAGGTGCTGCCGTATGTCACCTTTGCCTACAACACCGCCCTGCAGGAAACTACGCGCTTCACTCCGTTTAGCCTTGTGTACGGACGCGAAGTCCCAACTCACCCCAGACGCCCAAAAATTTGCCCAAAGTGCTGAAGAAGCCCGTCAGCTGGCCCGCGTTGACATCGGGCAACAGCAGAGCACGGATGCCCGCGGTTACAACCTTCGCCACCGACAGGTTGACTACAAACCCGTTGACCAAGTCGGGGTGTGGACTGTTCGTCGCCAAGGCTTGTGTGAGAAACTGCTCTGCCGCTATTTTGGCCCTTACAGAGTGGTACGGCGTGTGAGTGAGGTTAACCATGAAGAGGTTCCGGACGGTGCTGCGCAACCACGACGTCGACAGCCCAGCTGTGACATTGTGCACGTTGTGCGGCTTAAATACTATACACGGTGACGAAAACGTATTGATGTCTTCGCTCGCTTCAGTTGCGGCACTTTGCTCGTTTTTGGTTATTTTTTGTTTTAACTTTACGTCAAAAGCGACAAAGCTCTTCTTTTTCATAAGGGGGGAATAATGCCACCTAGTATTGCCAGGTGGCGCATAGCTGACGACGACGAAGTAGGGCTCGCGCTGTGAGGGATCGGTCGCCGCTGCCATTAAGCCTGAGGACATCATCATCATTATCATCATTGCTGCCTCAGCTTGCCTGGTCTTGTCTGTCTTTCTGCCTGATATTAAAGCCCCCTTCGTCAACAAGTACGTTACAATATAAACCCAACTAGTTGTAATCAAGTATTCTCAGTCTTTATGGCCATATAAAATTGTCCATCGATCATGTGATACTGATAACGTTCAGATAAGACCTGTGAAGTTTGTGATGGATATTTAAGCTCCTGTTCAGTGGGCTTCGTAGCGCAGCCGCAATGCAGCCTCACTCTACGCAACTGCTTTTTGCTCAGATCTTCACCGTGGCCTGCTTTCTTCCTCACGTGCTCGATCGGTACTCTGTTGGAAGCAGGTCCCTGACGCTCGAGCCTCAACGCCTTCCAGTTCAGATTCATCGCTGGCCTCTTCCAGCCTCGCCGCCAGACACAGCCCACTACTGGCCGGCTCCGCCATCTGCCGAACTGCATCGCCTCTGGCTGCTGCCATCGCTGTCGCCTAGGACAATATCATCGCTTCTGCCATCGCTGCTATTTGTACTTGATAAAAGGCGCGTGGAAATCTACGCCGTCTCCAGTGGGCTCGGCAGCGCACCCACAATGCAGCCTGTCAAAATGGGTGCCTGTCAACCTGACGAGAAAAATTCTCAGAGAACCTGCCTACCAAGGAGAATACCAAGGGAAAGAAAACCAGGACATGGACAAACCGATAACAAGAGAAAAAGTTATTCAAGCCATAAGGGCAACGACAAAGAACACGGCAGCGGGGGCGGACAAGATCCAGAACTCGTTGATAAGAAATCTCAGCGATGAAGCGGTAGAACAGCTCACAAAATACTTAAACAAACTCTGGGAAGAGGGAACGGTTCCGAAAGAGTGGAAACACGCGGAAGTCGTTATGATACCCAAACCAGGCAAAAAACTGCAGATAGAAAATCTCAGACCTATCTCGCTAACATCGTGTCTGGGCAAGCTTTTCGAAAGAATCATCACTAAAAGAATACAAAGACACCTAGAATACGGAGGATGGTACCCCAAAACCATGTTCGGCTTCAGGGAACATCTATCGACCCAAGACGTGCTGCTTCAGCTCAAAGAAGAAGTACTAGAAACAATGCCAAGCAAAGGGGAAAACGTAGTCATGGCCGTGGACATCAAAGGGGCCTTCGACAACGTATCCCACGCAGCAATCATGGAAGGGATCAACGCCACCAACTGCGGAAAGAAAACACACGACTACGTGAGAAGCTTCCTCACAAACAGAACTGCAACGGTGGGTTTGGGAGACCTACGAAGCGAGGTCTTTCAAACACCATGCAGGGGAACTCCACAAGGCTCAGTGATATCACCAGTGCTCTTCAACATATCAATGATCATCCTAGCCAAAGAGCTCAGCCAGATACAAGGAATCAGACACGCAATGTATGCGGATGACATCACCATATGGACCAGCGAAGGCTCGCTAGGAAGCAAAGAAGAAAGTCTACAAGCGGCAGCCACCTGCATTGAAGGATACATGAAGAAGAGGGACTAAGGTGTTCCACCGAAAAGTCCGAACTTATCAGAGTAGGAAGGCACCCTACAGAGGCTAACCTCGAGGTGAATCTAGAAGGGCAGAACATACCGGAACAAAGAATGATAAGAATACTCGGTATGTGGCTGCAAGGTAGCAGGAAATGCAGCCACACACTCAGCTTGCTACGCAAAGCGGCGGAGCAAGTAGGCCGAATGATAAATAGAGTAGCCAGCAAAAGGCATGGCATGAAGGAAGAAGACACAATCAGACTGGTGAACAGCCTGATAGTCGAATAACATACTCACTACCATACCACGTAACCATCAAAGCTGAAAGAGAGCAAGCAGAAGCTATCCTTCGCAAAGCGTACAAGATAGCCTTACATCTACCAAGGAACACGTCCAACGAGAAGCTAATGCAACTATGGCTAAACAACACTTTTGAAGAGCTGAGTGAATGCCAAATAAAGGCACAACTTCAAAGACTCAGCGATACAAGAACCGGACGAGCACTTCTGACTAGGTTGGGTCGGGAGACGGAGAACCATCACAACAACAGGGCAAACATACCAGACGCACTAAGAAGAAACATAAGCGTACAACCCATCCCCCGCAACATGGACCCAAACCTCCATGCCAGCAGGAGGAGAGCCAGAGCAGAATACTATGAAAAAACAATAGGGCACAGGGACAGCACGGTATACACCGACGCTTCCCCGTACTATGGTGAACGAGGAATTAAAATGGTGGCGGTAGTCGTCAACCACCAGGGAGAACACATAACGAGCCTCACGGCCAGGGCATCAAATGTAGCAGAGGCGGAGGAGATAGCGATAGCCCTAGCAATGAGGGAGGGGGATAGAAAGGAGAGACCCTTGAATATCTTAACAGACTCTCAAGAAGCGTGTCGAAACTACACAAAAGGAAGGGTAGGCAAAACGACACTCAGGATCCTCAGCGAGGGGACACCCTCGGGGAGGAGAGAGAAACATAACATAATTTGGATACCAGGCCACGCGGGGGTCTGGGGCAACGAAAGAGCAGACGAACTAGCTCGAGGGCTTACTATCCGAGCTGGGGGGTCACAAGCCCCGGAGGAGCTCTGGACTAGCCTAGGGGCTGGGTACTCTGAAACACTAAGTTTATACAGGGGGCTAAGATACAAATACCCCCCACCACACAAAGAGCTAAGCAAGGAAGAAGCCGCAAAATGGCGGAAGCTACAGACAGGCTCCTTCCCCAACTTATATATACTAAGCAAGATATTCCCGACACAATACCGCGCCACATGCCCTTGGTGCGAAGCGAGGCCAACACTATACCACATAACATGGGAATGCGACAGAAACATATCGTTCCACAAACACGACACACCAAGTGCGGAGCAATGGGAGAGCCGGCTCACCAGCTGCGAGCTAGAGGCACACGCAAGCGAGGTGGCCAGACTCAGTGGAGCCCTGGACTAGGGGACCACCGAAGGCTAAGGAGGCAACCTCAAGACTTGAAGAGAAGACTTGAAGAAGACCTCCACCGCAGGCTAAATCTTAGAAATCAATAAAGTTCCTACTCACTCACTCAGAGAACCTCTTTCTCTCTTTCTTCTTTCACTCCCACCTTCCTCCCTTCCCTTACGGCGCGGTTCAGGTGCCCACAGAGATAAGCGACACACATACTGCGCCGCTTCCCTTCCTAAAACAAACCACATTTGCCAACTTGTCTGCTTATGTGGACGAAAGCAAAAGCACGTGCTTTAAGGAAAGGAAAGGACGGAGTAGCTCTCAGATCTCGACATCCCGGTGACACCTCAATCGTGCCTTAAGGCATGCAACTAAAGGTGCATATTGTCACGCAGTGGTGACTGCTGTCCGGCGAATAGGAAAACAGCGATAATGGCTTCTAAATGAAACTCTTTATGTGGGTTGACTTGCGCCCACAAAGAAGTTAATCACTTGATGGCGGCGTCGCAACACGTGTACTCGGCGTTCGTCGAACTGAATGCCGGCCGCTCTTGGCCATGCTCTTTTTAAAGCTGATAGCGAACTTTCGAATTTTAAAGTCCTTTCGTAACCGGCTTACTGGAGAACTACGTCTAGCAAGAGCCTCATAATTTTGAAGCAAACTTTCTCGTGTGCCAAGACAAAAGCCGCAAAACTGTGGCACAAGCTTAATGGTTTAATGAATCGAGACTCGAGGGCAACACCCGAAATGCACATTGCCGTAAACGGCGTAGAAATCAGGGCTGACGCACTTCTAGGTTGTTTTAATGACCATTTCAGCAATAATGGTCGCCAAACTGCTGTTGTGACTGCATGCCGTTATATTAATGCACACTGCACAGAATCTTTCTTCACCTACAAACGAAAGTGAATTAACAATGCTTTTCAAAGAACTGAGCAACAGTACTGCCTGTGATGTCGATGACCTGCAGATCGGGCCTGGGAGGTATGTCCTTGACCTAATTTCGCCTGTTCTTGCTCATTATTACAATATTTGTCTTCCATTAGGCCAATTTCCAAAAAGAATGCAGGTGCAAATGCGCTTGCTCATTTCAAAAAAAGGTGACAAAGCTCAAATTTCTTACTATAGGCCCATCTCCATACTTAGAAATTTTCCAAAGGACTCGAGAATGTCATTTTTTGTAGGCTATATAGCTTTTTTGATACGCATAAGATAACAACCCCGCATCAACACGCCTTCCGCAAAGGCATGTCGAGTGAACTGGCGCTCCTTAAACAGAAAGAGCTAATCCTAAAGAATTTTGAGAAATGGTTATTAACCTTAGGAGTTTTTGTCGGCTTGTCCAAAGCCTTCAATTCCATTGACCACAAACTTCTGCTTTGCAAACTGTCTTATTATGGCATTCATGACATCGCCCTCAACTTGATCGAGTCATACCTAAGTCATAGAATGCAGTTTGTGCATGTGAATGGCGTATCATCTAACGTCCTTCATGTTGTTGTAGGTGTCCCCCAAGGAAGCATGTTGGGCCCTCTCTTGTTTAACATTTTCATCAACGCCAACATTGGCCCGTATACCTCATTCATTATATATGCTAGTAAAATTCACTTCTCTTCTCCTCCAAATCTCCAGATGACCTAACCCTACATGCTAACCACGTGCTTTCTAAGTTATATCCGTTTTCTATCGAAACGGCCTGTTAATGTGCACCGTTAAAACCAAAGCCTTACTCTTTCAACCGAAAAACATAAACACTTGCGTTACCTGGAGATATACCACTAAATACTTTTAAAATTGATGTTCTACGAACATTCAAATGTTTCGGCGTGCAATATGTCGCATAATTCGACGCTTTTTTGAAACAAACAAAGAAAAACCGCCGCGCGCACGGCGCCTCGCCAGCGCGAGCCGAACGGGGGAGAAGGAAAACCGCTGAGCGCGTGGCTCCCTCTCCCCTTCACCACCGCTCACCGTCACGGCGTGCGCCGAGGGAATGAGTCATCCATGCCGAAGATTTCTCTGGAACATCCGAGTTGCTTCTACAGCTGACGGGGGGAAAAGGGCGTAGCCTTGCGTGCACTAAGACACGTCCGTCTCGCCCGTCGGCGACGGCGCCAGCCAGAACACGCTCGAATCTTCGAGATGCGACCCCCGACCTCTGACCAATGGGGACGCGCCGCCGGTGAGAAGAGGCAAAGGAGACAGCACTGCCGATGCTGAGTGTATGTGCGCGCCTGCTCTGGCGCATAGAACAAACAGACGTGGAAGCGAGCCTATAAAAGAAGGCGTCGACCGCTGTCAAATTAGTCTAAGCTTCATCAAAGCGCGCCCGTTCAACTTCCGGGAAAACACCACTCGGCCAGCATCGGACCAACGAGGCATTGTTCGCAAGTCTGCGGGGCGGCATCGTCTTCGAACTCTGGTCGTCGGACTGCCGCAGTGCCCGGTGAACAAATTGTGTTTTGCTTGTTTACCTCTCTCTTGTGTTAGTGCACTTCAGGTGCAATATTTCCTTTGAGTATTGTATTCTCTCTTGAGTTTAACTTTGCACGAGTTGCATTGTTTTATTAATCACTTTGTATGTGTTTGTACTAGTGATTGTGAAATCCTCTGTATCCTCTCGTTGCTGTATAAACTTTGTTTTGTTTGTGAACCTTTGGCTCCGACCCATTCTCTGGCTTGCGACCAGCGAAAGCTGGGCACCGAACGCCCAAAAACCTCTTGTCACTTGGTAGCTGGTCTCCGCTGAGTTTACCACGCTGAGTCGAGGGCATCTCCTTTGAGTCCGAGACCGCTACCCCCACACGCTCTAAGGGTGTCTGGGAGCTTCCCACGTAAAAGTGCGCGAAGTGTGGGTGACACAATATGATCATAATACGGCTTGGCACTCCCATATAAATTTTCTCACCGGTAAACTGTCTCGGGTCGATTCTGTCAGATGCCTTCCTTTTTCCGTAAAACTGTGTGTATTATCTTAATGACTGCTGTCTTATATGGGGGTCAACAACTTGCACAGGCTGCTTTTCATCCAGAATAAAACGTTCTCCGCGTTATATGCAGCAAGCCTCGTGACTTTTATTCTGCGCCGCTTTTCCGTGATCTTAGAACCCTAAAACTTCCCGCCTTATTGAATCACCACCTGGTTTTACCCTACCGTAAAGACTCAAAGATTAGATTAGGTAATCCTTGCTCTCTCGCTAATCTCACAAAATGCGTAGCACCCTACCCTACTCGAGCTCCGGAGACTTGCTGCGTTCCTCATCCGCGAACTAATTAGGGTCAACAAACGTTAGGCTACAGGTTGCCAAAGTTACTAAATGACCTTACTCAATGTAACAGCGACGTGCTCACTTGCTCTGTAAGAAACCTATTTGAAATATTTTTGTGCTCATGACTGTGTGCTGTAATGAGCTGTGTACGGTGTTTTTCTTTTTGTTTTATTTTTCTTCCTTTTTTTACTGTTTGAATTGTATCTTTAATAGGGTTAACTGCTAAGCTAGTTGCTTTTCACACATAATAAATGATATTGCCACGTATTATTGTAGTGTTTGTTCGTTCACGCTCAAGGCTGCAGGAAAGGGCTGTTATCATTTTTGTTCTTGACGCGGGAAGCGACCAGTCTATTCTCGATTGATCGCAGCCATGAAAGGCTGCATCTAGGTTTTTCCAGATTACTGTAGATGATCTTGTCCTGCTATCTGGAAGTTTCTTTGCCGGCTTTAAATTGAGCGATGCCGCGAGCGGCGGACATTCGTAGATCGACGATTGACGAGCACGCTTGTTGCTTACGCCGCCACCGAGCGATTTAGTTCTTTTGCGGGCGCAAGTCAGCCCTAATAAAGAGCTTCGTTTGCAAGTATTTCTGGTGTCTTCCTGACCGCTGGACTGCCGTCACTAAAACGTGACAATATTTAGCGCAAAGGGGTCACAACACAAGAAAGACGACAACACGGGCACTTACTCCAACGGTTTAATCAAGAGACAGCATACGAAATATTTAGCACTCCTAGCGTATGCGCACACGTACAAGGCACCCAAACACACCATACATCTATCTTATCACAGTAGGCGCGACAAAAATTTTTGCTCAGTTTGAGTTTATTACCACAAACAAGAATATGCAGTGTTTGTGGGGGATAGAAGGGAAAAAAGCTTCTGAGGGGCAGCTTGACTGGACCAAGGATTGTATCTTTTTGGTTTTTTTGCAGTTTGTTTTAACTTTCATTCTATTTCATAATCCTTCTCTCTGCCCTGCTGCAGCCACTATAACGGTACTTAGGGCCAGTCAAGCTGCCCCTGGGAAGCTTTTTTCCCTTGTATCCCCAACAAACCTTGTATATTCTTGTTTGTGGTAATAAACTCAAACTCAACTCATATACGCCTCACCATGGCAAGAAGTTCTGGAGCACTTTTTTGGGGCTCAACGGCGTACCTTGGGCCAAGATCCAGCACTTGACGCACATGGGCCGGAAGCTGAGCGCCGCTCATGTTGTGAACCTGGCCAACGAACCCACGATGCTTCTTCGGAATGAGGTTTCGAAGCGCGGGAAGCTGCTGCTGCCAACGGACGTCTGTGGTGGTGTGGACAAGGCGCGTTAGTTCGCGCCACTGGTTCTTCCACCCAGCTGGCTGATTAGAGAGTTCAAAAAGAATCCGTAGGTGGTCCTGGCACAGTAGTCACACCGCCCTCAGAAATTTGCGCATCCTTGCGCTATGGCTGACTGAGGGCAAGAAGCCTCCAAACAACGCTGTTTCAGTTATACCATGCATAGCCAACCCGCCCATCAGTTCTTTTTTTCGCCGTATGTGTCTCTTCTCGGTCCTTGTCCAAGTTTTGCTCCCACTTCATTTGTATCATGCAATGCCAACTTGCCCGAAGCACGCTCTTCTGAGCAGCTTGAGCTCGGGACAACGCAGCGAGCTGTGGCAGGAGAAATGGTAGCTGTAACGTTGAGACCGGAAGCGGGCAGAAAAGGTGAAGGTACAAATGCCGGTTGATGACATCCTAGTCGTAATATAGAAAAAGGAATGGGCTTGGGCAGGGCATGTAATGCGAAGGCTAGATAACCGCTGGTCCTTAAGAGTAACGGAGTGGATTCCAAGAGAAGGCAAGCTGCAGAAAGTTTGGTGGGTGGATATATTTATGATAGTTTGCGGAGATACGGTGGCTGCAGCTGGCAAAGGACAGGGTTAGTTGGAGAGACATGGGACGGCCTTAGCCCAGCAGTGGGCGTAGTCTGGCTAGCTGACGACGAGGATCACACAAAATGGCAATGCCAAATGCATGCACCCGGTGGCATGGGATAGTAATCACGCCCATAAAGATGGCACTCCAATGAAATCCAACTGTGTTGAAATCATTTCGTTATGCCGATTCGTTGAATTGTTCTGCTTATAAAAAAAACTGATGTCAGTCGCCAGCAGGCGGCTTCATCACGCTGTTCTCGGCCTGCTGAATCTTGAATTGCCTGTGTGGTGGCTTATATCTACTTCTCGCTGTCATATTTCTGGTTCTTGGTGCCTTGAGACGAGAGGCTTATGATTGTTAGCGTTTTTTCTTAGAACGCTTCGGCGACGGCCTACGTTGAGCATTGACGACAATCCACCTCGGCTGCATTGGGCACAGGTGGGTGATGATGGGGTGTGAGGCCACGGGTGAAGGTTATTGAAGATGCATTTTTAGCAGTTAGTGCCCGGATGTATGCCTACTCCGAATGGGATTCGTACCAGTGGCAGCGCAACAGAAAACCTCTGTTTAGAGATGCCTTTTAAGCTACTCGGCCATCTCGGAGAATTCTTTTTATCGTTGTTGCATGGAACATTAAGAACATCTCTGACCCTCCTTTTTTCTTGGTTGATCTCGTCGAATTCAGCGAATTCGGCGTAAAGCCTCACGCCAGCATGACTCGCTTACTCCGCCCGCACACCAAAATTCAGGAAGGCGCACACGTCAAGAAAGCACAACTAGTCAGGAGGTTGAACGTGAGCAGCACATCCCTCCTTCGCTGAAGAGCACTGCTTTATGAACAGTGACTTTGCTGAACGCCGCGGTTCTGCGCGCTCATCCATCATGCGAGTTTAACACCCACTAAAAAGTCCTATGAACATGAAGTTCACTCGGAATTCCGCAGTCTTTTCTCGTAGACATCAACATTATAGCGAAGTGCATGGTCTCAATGTCTCTGCTATGAACAGGTACGTACTTGAGCGAAAAAGACGGGACAGAACTATGGAACACGCACGACATATACAGAGCGCTCTGTATATGTCGTGTGTGTTCCTTTGTTCTGTCCCGTCTTCTTTGCGCAAGCACGTACCTGCTCAAAGGTGAACCAACTCGCCCAAACAAGAGTTTTACTTAAATGTCTCTTCTAGGAGACTGCTGAAATATGTCCCAAAGAAATACAGCATCACGACAAAAAAAAATCGCCTAATTGCTCAGTGATTTCTCCTTGCTCGCACGGGTAGCGATTCACTGACCACGGCAAAAACGGCCCCTTGGAGCGAAGGCAAGACCTAACGCGTAAGGTCCATGTCTGAAGCGTGCAAAAGGTTTTTGTGGCCGATTGAAACTACGTCGAACCCGTTTATAACGAACCTAACCGTCAAGCGGATTCCATTCATTATATCTAATGTTCGTAGTAAGTGGACTCTGTGTAATAAAGTCAAAAATACTAGGGCCGCTAAAAGAGGCGTTTATTTCTTATAAAACTGCGTTGTGCGCGCCTACATGCTCAAAGCAGAGCCTCCCGGGGTTTTTTCCAGGCTATCTAGGGCGGTCATTTAATCCTCGTCGGGACCCTTGCTGCCAACTATCAAATTTGAGGACAGTGTATAACTATGCGTGGTTGAAGTGTCCACGGCAGCTGGTGGTAGGTCGGCCACATAAATAAGATCCTGGCAGTATGGGAGTGCTCGTACTCGGTGTTCACTCTCTTCGCAAAACACGCGCTTCTGCCATTTTGTAATCCGCAGGAACGTAGTTATACGAGGAAACATCTGGCCAGCTATGGATCAACGAAGCGCTGTCACAAATCTACATTCGTCTTGTCACGTGCGTTTTCGAGCTGCTTCTGTCGTTCGTGGGCTCATGCAACGACGACAGTAGCGCAGCGTTCGTGGCACACAGGCATCAGTTGCACAGTCCGCTGTATGACGCTGTCTGCACGTGGTAGCAGCGCAAAAGATGGAGCCGACTGGGCGGGCTATGCATACCACGTGACCGACAAGGCTTTGAAAATTCTCAAATCGCTGCTGGTAGTTGATCCACTCCCATGTCCAGCAGCGTCGCTTTCGATGAAGCCCCTTTCTCACGCGCACCGCGCTCCTTCCAGATGGGATGCTCCCATTTGGGATGCAGGCAATGATTGCCCTCGCAGGCCACCCACGCGGGCTTGGCCGGCGGCGGTTACTTACTGTTTCAATGGAGTTACAACATACCGTTACCGTGTTTATATTGCCGTTTACAGTGCTACCGGACGCCGGACTTTCCGATTAGCACTGCACACGGCAGTGCCGCCTTTTATCGCACTTTTGGGTCCACATGTTCTTTCCGGATCGGTGTCGGGAAGGTTGAGAGGCGCTCTTTCATTTCTGCGCTTACTGGAAGCAAGACCTCTTCAACTTCGGGGGTAGTTCACGGCGCCTCCTCGTTCGCTATAACCGAGTGGCGCGGCCAAAGTTGTTCGCTGTATCTACGACGAATTTACATTTTACATAAGGGTAATTTACATTACCCTTATGCACAATTTAACGGTAACAACACACCCCTTCGTAATAAGCGAGCGTCGTTATATCTGCGGCCGTTATAAGCGACTACATCAGCTGAATTCGCTTTAATACTTATTATCAAGAAAGGTTAGGTAAGCCTGCAGATGTATGGGCAGAGGAAGTAGTGACCGATCACAACCTTTGCCATCTGCATTGTGCAGAGGTCGTACAGGTATCCTAATGAAAATCGAAGAGTGAAAAAGCCTTCGCATCAGCAGGAAGTTCTCTCGCAACCATGTCCAGAAAATACAGACGAACACTTAGTCGCCTTTTAAGCACAGCTGCCAGAAAGGTGTGGTGGTTTGTAGTTTTGAAAATACATGCATGCACTAAAACAAATTTTTGGAGAAATGGTGCACGATAGATTCACCAGACTCTATCAAGGGCGGAAAAAATTCTCGAGACGCATAGGCTCGCTTTTTTAGCGTCCTAGAAAAAGTTACATAAATTCTATGTAGTGCATGTATACCTGCTTCCTCGCAGAATCCTATACTTGCAAGAATGTTGCAGCGCAACATCGCAACGAAGATGTTGCCAATTTGTGTCCGTGAAGAAACGAAGCGACTGAACCCATCCAAGCGTGTTTTTTTATTGTACTCTTTTTATGAGAACAAAGGAGGTGGGCGTCATTATAATAAGGCAAAGTCGTAATTTTAAGCGAGAAGCCGCGATTAGGTGTGTTTTGAAGATACTGATCTATACGGGCTCGAGACAAATGACGCGAGTCACAGAGGCGACGTCGAAGAGGTGACTTAAATAAAATATTTTTAGTAACCTCTGGATGTGAGGAAGAACCAGTGCTCCCACGAAGCTCTCGTTGGGTGAGGAATGGGCGGTGGAGGGGTTCTCGTATATTCTCGTACCGTACAGTAAAAAGAGTGCGTGTGTGTGGGGGGGGGGGGAGGGGGGGAGGTCGTCTGGAAAGTCGGTTTTGGGGTGACGGAAAGGTGTCTGTATATAGGTGCCGAATCATGACAGCTTCGTTTCTCAGTAGTGCGCGGGAACGTAGAGGCCGCGTGCGGCGGTCATGTCGGCACCCGCGTAAGTGCATTGCGTACGAGCAATTCCCGACCGACTTGAGCTCAAGAGGCGACCAATTACTCGCGCGACGGGTTCTCCGAAGCTTCTCAAGCTCTAGGGTTTTGTAGATACAAAATCCACCACCTTTTCGCATTGTACCTGATCAGATGGATTATAGCGTACACATAGCCAATTTACATCAATTTCGAGTTCATTTCATTTTGCGGCTCTTACTGCAAATTGTTCTCTTTGACAAATAAAGTGGATAAAGTGCGAACATGTCGCATTAAACAAATTTTGCATTTTTTATTTTATATGTGCCAGAAGAAAGGTTGATCTACGTTCTAATTTTTTTTTGAACCCGTTTCAACTCTGTCCAACCGGTTCATTATTGTCAGAACCGGTTTGAACCGGACGTAATGTCGCTCTGGAGCCTAACCCGTAACTGAACCCGAAAGGCGTGAACCAGAACCTGAACCGAACCCAAAAACATCCGGTTCTACGTCCAGGAGTATGTTCTCACTAACGCCTGCGCACGGCTCTTGCCATATTCCTTCGGTTCCGTGAAATGTGCCGACGAGGAGACATGTATGTTTTTTGCTTGTGTAGATTGCTCAATTTAAAGGTAATAACCGGAGATCACCTGACATGATTTTTGTCCTGCGCTCCATCTAACTTGGTGGTTGTTGACGACCTTTACTGCAAAAAACCTCGGCTGCACTCTTCTACTCGAACTGCTGAACACAGGTGCTGGAGCCTTGCTTTGAATACCCATTAGCCATGGGTACCATAGCGTCTCTAAGCAGCAGTGTGGCCTCATTGGATGTGGCGCGATAAGGGAATGTGTGTCGGATGAGGCGCACAGCATGGCAGCAAAAAAAAAAAATACGCACAAAACAGTTGAGTGCCTTGATTATCGTATTTCTGACTATTCAAGAGTGTAACATCATTTTTTCTTTGCTAAAAGCATTGCGATATCAAGCCCGCTATGCCAGTGAACTGTCCACTCGGATCATGGCGATGTTCTTGTGTGACCCTGGCCGCACGCACTACAATGATTCGGCGGCATTTCGTACCGAGCTGTAAATAAAGCACGACACATTAACATTAAGCGCTGATTAGACGCTTCCAAACAACAGCGGTCAGCTCCTTCCAACCTCCGAGCTTACGCCTCACGTGCAAGAAATAGCCATGGCGATGCGAGTCTTCAGGCATCGTGCCCTGTTTCTCCCGTCACTCATCTATTCATGCAAGTGCCTTGGTCTGTCTTTCTTTTGCGTGAAATGAGGCTGTCATTTCGTGGACATGAAATATTGCTACGGGAGCAGTTATTTATGAATGCTTTCTCATCAGTCCAGTTTTCATTGCATGAAGTTGATTCCGAGATTGCACAAAACTTTACAGCACCGTTGAAAAGCTGCAAAGAGGGCAGCCCACAAGGAACAAGGTGAAGTCAGGTGACAGCAGACTACAAACTCCCGAAAAATAAGGTAACTAACTCACCGTCCCTCTGAAGCCATGACCAGCGCTTCTGGCTCACTCGGGATCAAAAACAATGTGGAAGCTTTTTCTGCCCGTGCTTTGAGTCCATCGCTGCCACAGCTGGCCCTCTTCTGCGCTCATTCGACTGGCCACACCCCGTGTGCACTAATGGAGCTGTCGGTCTCTTTTTCACATTGCTATTGTTTTTATTATTATGTTCTGCGCGGCATGTCTCTGTCCGACAAGCTTGCCTGTGACAAGCATGTGCTCGACAGGCTCCAGCCACAATGCTACAGCTGCGCAGAAGAGGCCTTCGTCCAGCTGCTGCGCCGCAGAATGCCACGGAGGAGCAGTACTGGTAGGCTGTGCCACTTTATTTCGGAGGAAATGCTGAAGAGCAATCACCAACACTTGCAGCAAAAAATTTCACTAATATATTAATATCCCTGCTGTTGCAAGCTACAGCCTGAATGCGACGAAGTGAGCCCAAAAAAAAAGCGCTCGTGATCCGCCATTGCAGCCAGTGGAAGTTCGTTTTCCGCATGCCTCAGTGCGGACAATATGCGCTGAACTTGAACAGCGCAAGGGCTTTGCCGAGCTGCGTTTTTCTATTGCTCAGCCATGCAAAACTCACTCGAGGTAGTGCAGGCCGAGGAAACCTGTTCGCTACTTCCTTCCAAGGCCTTTCGATTAATGCACACCTCTGAGGCGCGCACTACAGGACGTGCAGACTGAGGCTGCCACAGCACAGAGACCTCAAAGAACATACTAGCAGGAGGCCTTGCTCTGTTTCTGCACAAGTCAGTGCGGTTGGCTGCCATCCGGCCATGGAACTCGCGTACTTGGGCCTCAGGTAAGATAAGCACGCTACGCGCTTTTCAACCCTACCGCTTGCCGGAGCCCTCAGTGATCGTACTACGTGCGGCGTTGTCGTGTACAGCGTTAAGAGCCCTGAGGTGGGTTTGGGAGGGGGGGGGGGGGGGGGGGTATTTTTGACTTTCTATTCATAAGCCCTGCCAATGGATTACATGGGTGTGATGATTAAAAGATCAGCACAATGAAAGTGCTCCTGTTTCTCCAATGTCAACTGCTTCACAAAGCCCATTGCATTAAATTTTGTTTTTATTGACACCTTATTTCTGCATGTTCTACAAAACATGCTACGTCCCATATCTGACTAGATAGTAGCAGTGCCGGTTGGTCAATGTGCCACAATATTTCGGCTGCCAGTAAAAGAAACTGAGCCAGAAAAATACTGACATTGAGAACGTCAGCGTCCACAATCTGCAGTGAGCGATAGGAGCTCATAAATTATTTTTACATTACATTTCGACTGTTCATGCAGTGAACAAAAAATACTTCACGAACGCTGAAAAATGGACAGGGTGCGTTGCTGGGCAAGTTGGTTTGACATCCTGAACTTGCAGCGCTGGCAGACGAGGGACGAAGGAGAGACGACACACACAGCTAGGGCGCTGAACTAACAACTTCAATTTCGAAGAAGGGCGATCCGTACGTTTTATACCGCACCCAAAACCCGTGATTGTAAGGAACATACGCAAGTCAAGGCAACTAACAATAAAACCAAAGAAAAACAGAGTCAATACGCGCCTGTTTTTCTTTGGTTTTATTGTTAGTTGCCTTGACTTGCGACGCTGCGCACATGAGTGAGTAGACCTCGGCCTCTTTTTTCAACCGCATGAGTTCGGCTTCGGCAACGAGAGTAAGTTCGTGCTGTGCGTGTTTTTTTTTTATCTGTGGGGCGAACATGCATATTCTGGTCGTGGACACGCGCTGACCCGGATCCTTCCACGACGCTGTCGTCAGGCGCCACTCCGAGGCTGAGGAAGGCCTGCTGGACGATGGCGAAGTTTTTTCTGGGTAAGCAGTAAAAGGGCGCTGTCGACCGTCGGGCGACTTCACTCAGATATACTGAGCTCCAGCACACTGCATTTGCCCTTATCTGCTAAAGCTACAAGAATGAGCCTGGCTAGTTACACCAATGCAGACACTTTACAGTATGGTATTGTGTATTTTCACCCAACTGCAGCAGAAACACAGCACTGATATAACGTTTTTGAAACACATGATATTTCCTGTCTAATGAATGAATGAATGAATGAATGAATGAATGAATGAATGAATGAATGAATGAATGAATGAATGAATGAATGAATGAATGAATGAATGAATGAATGAATGAATGAATGAATGAATGAATGAATGAATGATTATTTTTCGCTTTTTGCCTTACAGAAAGCGTGGGTGACGAAATAAAAGCGGTTCGCAATAACCGCTTGACGGGCTTCGTAACCCGAAAAAGTCGACGATGACACCAGCGGCAGTTCTTGCGGCATACAAATAACAATTCATAGTCCAGAGTTCGACGAAAACTCGTCTGGCGAGGAAATGACATCATTGTGAAAAACCTAACACTCGCCGAGAAATTGAAGAACAGGGTAAAAAAATGACGTTTCGGGACCCCTACGGATCCCTTGTTCACATATGAAAACGAAAAAACGGATCGGCCGTGTTTATATATATGAAGGTCGCTGTAATGAGCATGCGTATGCTGCAGGCAAGGGCCCACGTGTCCGAATAAGTGTGTGCGGAGTTGATTGGATATGGAAGGACTCTAGGAGTAGGCGTGACGACAATGATTTCCGGTTGATATGATACTGGCTGCATGCGTCCCAGGCGATAATGTGACCGGTGCTTTTATGGTGATCTTTTTGTTGCTCGCGGTGATGTATGTCTTTTAGTACGTTTTGCCCTGTATATTTATAATTGTGTTTAATTTTTGCATTGTATCACGCGTTGTTTTTAATTTATTCTTACTACTTGCTTAATCCATTGTTTTTGCCCCCCTTACTCAATGCCTTTCTGGGCCCTGTAAGGTATCTTGAATAAATAAATAAATCTGCCAAGGCGTTTTCCTCGGTGAGCCCCTTGGCAACGTCATTTTTGATGCTGCCTGAGCCGTCTCCTGTAATCCCCCGTTTCGCCGATGTAGGCTGCGTCGCAATCCTGGCAAAGAATCTTGTATACAACCCCGGGGTATCTAGTGCTTTCCCGCTTGTCTTTCACTCGCACAATTTGCTGTCTGAGCTTGTTTGTAGGCACGTGACAGATTTAAACATCGTAATCACGGAAGTTTCTTGCCAGTGTTTCGCTTACACCAACCGCGTAGGGAAGGACGGTTCGCTTCCGCTCTTTTTTCGGTGCCGTGGGTGGATTTGAACATCGGCGTTGCTGCGAGTTTAGGATTTGCCTGGGGTAGCCATTTCTGGAGAGTTGTTCTTTTATCCTTTTTCCTTCTTTCCTTCGCGCTTGTGAGGATGAGCATAGGCGTTGCGCTCGTGTGGAGAGCGCTGACGCCACGGAGCGCTTGTGTCCAATCGGATGCGCAGAGGCAAAGTTCAGGTATTGGCCCGTATGTGTGGCTTTCCGGTAGACCGACGTTACGAGCCTGTTCGTTGTGCGCTGCACTAAAACATCGAGAAAGGCAATGCGACCGGAACTCTCCTCTTCCATGGTAAACTGAATGGTTGGCTGGATAGAGTTCAGATGAAGTAGTCATGCAGGCGCGTCTTCCCGGTTCAACACGCAAAAACAGTCGTCTACATAGCGCAAAAATATTTTTGGGCGACGAGGGAATGAAGCAAGGGCGAGTGCCTCGATGGTCTCCAAGGCAAGGTTGGCGCAAGTGACCGAAATTGAAGCGCCCATGGCGGTTCCTGTAGAACTCGTCATTAAAAACGAAGTAAGTGCTCTGCAGGCAAAATTTTAAAAGGTGGCATAGGTCCACAGATTCAAGCGGAGTGCGGTTGGAAAGGATCTCGTCGTTTTCAAGGACGCCTTTACAGCACTGGACAGCGAAGTCGATTGACACACAGGTGAACCTAGATTTGACGTCAAAGGACACCATGATGTCGTCTTCTTGGATGTCGACGTCCTGTAACATTCTGACGAAGGGTAGCGGAGCGGGCTAGTTTGTGCAGTTTTGATATTTTTCGAAGCGCTAAAACAACATGGACGCAGAGAGAACAGACAGGGACGAGCGCTACCTCCAGCTGTTTACTTCGTAAAACCGCAAGTGCTTTAAACAGTTCTCGAACGCTTTTATGACACGGCAGAAAACTGCACGTGCGAGATAACACAGTATAGCTGCCGAGACTAACAGAACCAAGAAGATAAGCGCGCGATTACGTTGAAACCCTGAGGAAGGCAAGTTCTATTTTTGACAATGAAATAGACGGTGAGCTTACACAAGTGTTACCCAGTTACGCTATGTTCTGTGCTTCTATAATCTCTCGGGTTAGTTGATCACGACTACGTCCGATGATGTGGCACTGATTTAACAATGAAGCACAATTACGGCACTTACTGCAGTGAATGGCTAGGTTGCTTCCGCAGTAATTTTTAACATTGTTGTTGTGCTGGCTTAGCCGCTCAATGAGACAACAGCCCGTTTGCCCAACATACTTTTTGCCACAAGATAGAGGGATGCAGTAAACAACACAGTCTACACAGTCCACGTACGCTGTTTGGTGTTTGATACCGCATAATTGTTTGACAGAAGAGTAAGGTTTCGTCAGCTTGCAAAGCTTGTTTAGCTTGTTAGGGGCCGTGAATACAACTCTCACATCTGCTTTCTGCGCTATCTTTTTCAAGTTGTGGGAAACAGTGTGCATGTAAGGGAGCACAGCAACCTTTCTTCTTTCACTAGACTTATTTGCGATTTCGTCACGACCGTTCAGGTTCCTAAGGACGCGTTCTGCTACCGAGACCTGAAGTGGAACCGGGTAGCCAGCGGCGGATAACCGGTTCACTTGTTTGTGGAAACTACGAGGCATGCAGTCTTGCCACCACTGCATACCCCGTAGTTTCCACAAACAAGCTAAACAAGCTTTGCAAGCTGACGAAACCCTACTCTTCTGTCAAACAATTATTTATTTATTATGTGGTATCAAACACCAAACAGCGTACGTGGACTGTGTAGACTGTGTTGTGTACTGCATCCCTCTATCTTGTGGCAAAAAGTGTGTTGGGCAAACGGGCTGTTGTCTCAATGACCGGTTACGCCAGCACAACAACAATATTAAAAATTCCTGCGGAAGCAACCTGGCCATTCACTGCAGTAAGTGCCGTAATTGTGCTTCATTGTTAAATCAGTGCCACATCATCGGACGTAGTCGTGATCAACTAACCCGAGAGATTATAAAGCACAGAACATAGTATAACTGGGTAGCACTTGTGTAAGCTCACCGTCTATTTCATTGTCAAAAATAGAACTTGCCTTCCTCAGGGTTTCAACGTAATCGCGCACTTATCTTCTTGGTTCTGTTAGTCTCGGCAGCTATACTGTGTTATCTCGCACGTGCAGTTTTCTGCCGTGTCATAAAAGCGTTCGAGAACTGTTTAAAGCACTTGCGGTTTTACAAAATAAACAGTTGGAAGTAGCGCTCGTCCTTGTCTGTTCTCTCTGCGTCCATGTTGTTTAACGAGAACAGAAAATTGAGCAAGTTGGAACGGATTCATCTTAAAGCAGCGCGATACACAGGACGAGAGAAAGAAACAAGAGACAACACGAGCGCAATCTAACAACTGAGTTTTATTCCTAGAAGGGTTAGTTATATACGCACCTAACACAACGATAAAACACAGACACATCGCGATAGCCCCCACAAACCCGTACGTGCATGTAGCGGACTGAAAAAACCGCCTCATCCAAAAAAAACAAAAAAAAACAAAAAAAAGAAGCCATTCAGCATCTTAGCACATGGCAAGCACCTGCAATCACCCTTTCGCCACACATTCCCCGAGAGCGCGAATCTCTTTTTCTACGAGATTAATGGAAGGCGAGGCGACACATGTTTCAGTCTCCTGGCTTATCAAAAACGCCTCAACTAACTCCCTGCAGGTCCTATCTGGATGACAGAACACTGCCGGAAATGCACTGCCGGAAATACTTTGCACTGCTGGAAATGTAAAGATTGTTTCCCCCATTTGGACAGGACTAATATCTTGTTCAGTCACCCAGATAGGACCTGCAGGGAGTTAGTTGAGGCGTTTTTGATAAGCCAGGAGACTGAAACATGTGTCGCCTCGCCTTCCATTAATCTCGTAGAAAAAGAGATTCGCGCTCTCGGGGAATGTGTGGCGACAGGCTGATTGCAGGTGCTTGTCATGTGCTAAGATGCTGAATGGCTTCTTTTTTTTTTTTTGGATGAGGCGGTTTGTGCAGTCCGCTACATGCGCGTACGGGTTTGTGGGGGCTATCGCGATGTGTCTGTGTTTTATCGTTAGGTGCGTATATAACTAACCCTTCTAGGAATAAAACTGAGTTGTTAGGTTGCGCTCGTGTTGTCTCTTGTTTCTTTCTCTCGTCCTGTGTATTGCGCTGCTTTAAGATGAATCCATGTTGTTCTAGCGCTCCGAAAAATGTCAAATCCTAACGAAGTGACTGGAGTCCTTCACATACGTCTCTGTTGTTCCGACCCTGGGGCGCAGGATGCTGTGCAGGTACCGAGAAAGCTTATGCAGGGGGGACCGGGTAAAGTCTACTATTGGCCGTAGAGGCACGTCGGGCTTGTGTATCTTCGGAACACCGTAGATGGCTGGAGCTGAGCCATTATGACATAAGAGTTGGTAATATAAATTCTTGCTTTGCGGCGGAACAAATTTGAAGACGTCCGTCAGCAGTTTTTGCACTTCGCTCTCAATCTTCTTTGTAGGATCTCGTTTGACTTTAGCATATGTGGTCTCGTCTTTCAGTAGTTGAGCCATCTTTGTGATGTAATCCTTGCGGTCCAGCACAACCGTTGCATTACGTTTTTCAGCCGGCAAGAGCACAATTTTTTCAGTCTTTTTTAGGCTCCTGATAGCCATTGTTTCTGCCGGTAATAAAACAGACTTTCTTCCTCTCGGGAGTTTGGAAAGAGCTCCAATGGCGCGCGTGCGAACTTCACTCTGGCGGCAGTGCTCAACTTTGCAGACTGCTTGCTCGACGACACATGCCATCGCTCCCATATTTGGTGCTCGTCCAGTGTTAAAGTTCAGTCCGCGGCTGAGGACACTCTGGTCACCTGGGGTCAAGTGGTGTGACGAATTGTTTTCATTTTTTACCCTGTTCTTCAATTTCTTGGCGAGTGTTAGGTTTAACACAAATAACAATTCACATCTCAAACCAAACAGATTGTGCTGTAATGCTGGTGGGGGGGGGGGGGGCAGATATATTAAACAATGACAAGGGAAGAAAAAATAACGGTCAACATACGTATTTCAGTACTAATACAACCTAACCAATAAAAGTTTCACGAAGTGCATGAAAAGTGATTTTGTTTATATTGTTATAAAGAGAAGAGTTCAAACATCTTGATAGTATATACAGGGTCTGTTCTGAAAGTAGTAGGACTGGTTTTTTCCTGGGCGAACGGGCGGACGAGAGGCAGTCTGCGCGTTGTTGGGACTTTAGGGCATCCCACCGCTGCCATCACTGTTGGGACGGGGAGTCCGAGCCAGGAAACGGTCGAGGCGACGCTGAGTCAAAGGCCTTTTATCTACACTATGTACAAGGGCTTTTACATGATACAAGAGCCAAGAGCACCACGGGCTAGCACAACAAAGAAGGGCGGCCCCGGGGGCGAGCGTAGCTCCAGCGTGATGGCTCTTCTGCTGCCCGTCTGCTGCTCGGGCTCAGCAGCAGTTTTTAAAGCCGCCGGTGCCCGTTGCGGCAGCCAGCAGTTCAAATCCTCCAACCAGGTCACGGCACTGGGCACCGTTCAAATTAGACCAATGGTAGAGAGGCGGGCGGCCGGCGAAGCGTCGTAGGAGTTCGCACCGACGGTGAGGAGGGGAGGACGAAGGGTCCGCGTGGGCGCCGGCGAGGCTGATGATTCACACTGCAAGCCGCGACATGTCCCAGAGAGTCTGGGCCTGCTTTGAGCGACGGCGGGCGCGCAGCGCTGGTTTAGAGAGGCCAGCCAGCGAAATGTGGGCGCCAGCACAACAGCGTGCAGGAATGTTGAAGGGAGATATTGCGAATGCTTGGGAAAATAGGCAGTCGGCTCTCGGCCGTTGAAGAGAGCAGGTCGTTTCTACTGTGTACCCCTGTCGAAACGTACCGTCACGCAGAATCATGGAACGTTTACAGGATCAGCGATACGTGATCAAATTTTGTGTAAATATTGGTAAAACGGGCAACGAGACTCGCGACATGATTAAGGAGGCCTACGGTGACGTTGCCATGGGTATATAAGGCGTTTTTTGAGTGGCACAAGCTGTTCCGAGAAGCTAAGGAAAGAATGGATGACGACGATCGCTCCGGACGCCCTTCGACCAGCAAGACCAACGAAAGTGTGTAGCGAGTGAAACATTTACTGAACAGTGATCGTAGGATGAGTATCAAAATGATTGCTGATGACTTGAGCATTCCTCAAGCCCAAGTCTTTGAGATCGGGACAGAAAACTTAGCCATGAGGAAAGTTGGCGCGAAGTTGGTGCCAGGTGTGTTGTCAGAGGAGCAAAAGGCCCACCGGAAAGCGATCTGCCAGGACCTTCTTCATCATGTGAATAAGGACCCAGATTTTTTGCCCAGTACAAAGCGGCAACACTGCCTCAGGCCCCCTACAGCCCCGACTTGCCCCCCCCAGACTTTTTTCTATTCCCGAGAATAAAATCTACGCTCAAGGGGAAACATCACGGAACGGTAGAGGCGGTTCAAAAGGCCGTGACGAGGGAGCTAAACAGCATTCCGGTCCAGGCGTTCCTGGACGCGTACGAAAACTGGAAAACTCATTGGCAGCAGCGTGTAGGTACTGAAGGGTGCTACTTTGAAAAATTCTAATCGTCTGTACTATTATCATGAATAAATTGTATTTAAAAAAATGAGTCCTACTACTTTCAGAACAGGCCCTGTATTTCAGCATAAGCCATAGTTTGTTCTACATCTGGGTACCAAAAACATTTCAGTGTTTCTAGTGGTATATGGAGTGTTGTGTGGCACCAAGGCAAAATGCACCTGACAGCATTTGTGTTGTGTAGGCAATCATAATGCATCATTGATATCAGTACGATGTTAGAATACTGACCTTATAGCAGTGCTCACTTATATATCGCCATCCTGTGTTATCTGTATGCTCATGAATATCATGTTCTGCAGAGCCTGGCTGTGGGCTACTTGGCATGAGTCTTCCATTATATTGTAGAGCGTCCTGTAAGTCTGTTGAAATCACCGGGAAAGGACATGCTTAACAGCATAATTTTTCGTTATGCAGGAGACAGTGTCTACTCATTGGAGCCAGCCATGGCTGCTTGCACCAGTGGCGTGGCATCACAGACCCCACTCAGCTGAAGACCTGTACAATATGCCACATTCTTTCGTGCTATTAGTGGTTGAGCGCTGCATCGATGAACCGAATAGATACTTCCAGTGCTTTCAAAGGCACCAGACACACCACCGCCAGTGGGAGTGGACAGTGGGAGTGGACAGTGTTCATCATCACTGCATGTGCCGCACTTTACAACCTCTCTTTGGATGCATATACATGTATGTCAGTAGAGGGCACAGGCGACGCTGCCACTGACCTAGAAACAACGGGCCACCTCTACATGCCGGCTGCCTAGTAGAGACAGGATCCCTCCTCGCTTACCTCCAGGGGAGAGCAATGCACTACTGTATTTTCGGCCTCTTAGGACGACCCGTCTCCAGAGGCAGGCGTACTTAGGGATGGTGCAGGGACAGTTGCGGTGGCAACTCTTGCGTCAGGCAATGGCTCACCATACTGGCGTGGAGAGTCATATCACAGTCACTGTGGAGACTCATATCACAGTCACTGTTTCTATTGCCACTGTCATTGCCTCGTGCCGGTGCACAACACACACCGGCAACTGTGTGAGCAACTGCGTGATGTGGTTGTGCCCTCGCCCACAGCCAGCCTCGTTGTCTGAATGGATTGCCAAATACAAGCCTTTATAACTGTGTTTAAACAAGGGCCCCACCAGCTGCCACTTTGTTGGCAGTGTGTTTGCCAGTATACTTCCCAGTCCCTCAACAGTGTGTTGCAGTCTCTCTCTGAAAGCGGAATAGGTGTTGAAACAGCTAGCCCTGTGAGTTAAACGGATCAGTGCGCACTATCTTTTGCCAATGCTTAAGTCGACCCACCTGCCCCTTCCCTGCTATCACTTTCCGCCTTGGTCAGTGCTTGTGGTCATTACCTGTGTGATGAACATGCATAAAACCAAGAGTGTAGTGCTGAGTTAAGGCACTAAATGTTTGTGATGGTTGTTGGAATCAGAAAGCACCACCAACGCTTTTTTTTACTGCAACATACATTCAGTACGTGGGTTTATTGTTTTAGCCACAGCGTTTCACATGACCGTTTTATTGCAAAAGAAGCAGTGTATATACATGCATGCTTTACCTTGATGTACAATGATCATATGGCATTTTCAAGTGCAATTAAGAAAGAAGTTTTGAGTTCAAATTGCCTGTTTTCTTTCATACAGAGGCTGCCTGTTCAATAAGTACTGCATGGAACAGTGTACATGATGCATTTTCAGGACTAGAAAACATTTTGGCATGTATAAAATGCGTGAATACCAAAGATAAGCTTTTAGCTTGATGATAGGTGACTAGGGGTTTTGCTCTGTGTTGAAAGCTAACTACAGCAAGGAGAATGCTGTATAAAAATTCATAATAAATATTGTAAGGTGCAGTGGCCACTGTAAATGCTGAATGACTAGAAAATCCTGTCTGATAGACAAAGGTGTGTCAACATCACAGATACATCAGATGGTGTGTGAGTAGAGGTTATTTTACAATAACAAAACATGCAATACCATTACTGGGAATGCAATGCTCTACAGCTCGAAGAATATACAGGCAGCTCCATTATAGGAAAGTTTCAGCACTCGATGATTGCCCCCATAACTGACACCTAGCTTGGTTTGCGGTAGGACAACGCTATGAAGCCTTTTCCTTGATGACAAAATACTGTGACACTGCCAAATGGCCCGACAAGTTTCTTACGCTGTCGGATGTATGCAACAAGTACACCTTGAACTGCTTTCAGGCTATTTATTTGTTTATTTACAATACTGTCAGTCCCATCAGGGACCATAGCAGGTGGGCAAACAAAAATGACAAACATGATAAAAATTTGAGCAGTGCACGCTGAAATTCATCAAAAAAAGTGAATACAAATCAAACACAGGTGAACAGCAAAATAAAATAAAGCAAAAGCAAAATAAAAGAAAAGGTAAACATTAGCAAGGAAAAAGCAAAATACATGTCTAGGAGCCAGGTGGAGCATTTCCAGAAGGAATTCAATTCACATGAGAACAGAGAGCACATGAGAACACAGGAGCGAAAAAAAGACTTTCTTCACGATTAATTAACAAACTAATGAAGTGTTGAGAGGCTTTGTCAGTGAAACTGCATTATTGGTTAATTGATAAGGGTTCTATCCGTAACGTGAACTGAGATAATGTGGCAGCAGTTATGATTGAGGGATCAAGGCAATTCCATTCTCTGATCACGAGGGGAAAGTAGGAATAAATGAACGTGTCGTTAAGGCATGAGTATTCTGTTATCGCGCGTGCGTGTTTATGCCTCGACGGAAGTGATTATGAGAAAGATATGTATTTATACGTCTATCTTGTAGTAGTTGTGCATCAGCTGAAATAAAAATTTGAGTCGTGCTTGTTGCGCTCTTGATGATAGCGTCGCTAAACCCGAAATAGCCGCTAGGTTAGTTGGTGAATCAGTGCGCTGATATTTGTTGTGTATGAACCGCACTGTACTTTTTCCAGCTTTGTTACATTAGTCACTGAATGGGGGAACCAAACTGTGCTAGCATACTCTAAAACTGGTCAAACGAAGGTAGTATATGCGAGAAGCTTGGTCGATGTGGGTGCGAGGCGCAGACATCTTCGAAGAAAAAATAGTTTTGCGTAATGCTTTCGAGGTTATGCTAGCAATGTGCGCGTCCCATCTGAGGTCAGAAGTAAGTGTGATGCCTAAGTACTTATGCTGGTGAACTTTCATCAGTATTCTGCCATTAACAAAGTCCGGAAAATCATAACGTTGTTTTTTCTTGTTACCGTCATGCAAACAGATTTAGTCGTGTTAATCGTCATTTGCCATGTTTTTCACCATTCGGTTATTTTGTTCAATGAATCGCTGAGTGAAATGTGGTCTTCGTAGCTGTTAATTGTTTTATAGATAATGCAGTCATCGGCGAAAAGTTTGATGTTAGAATCAATATTGTTGGTTATGTCGTTGATGAAAATTAAAAATAACAGTGGCTCCAATACGGATCCTTGAGGTACACGTGATATGACGGGTACTGTCGCAGATTCCATGTTCTGAAACAGTACGAATTGTGTCCGGTTTGATAAGTAATCTGAAATCCAATCTAAAATTTCCCCGTCCCCGATGGCACCCCGTAACTTTGCTATTAATTTGTAGTGGCAGACGCAATCGAATGCTTTGGAAAAGTCCAATAATATAATGTCAGTCTGGCTACAGTTATTGATGGCAAATGCAAGGTCATGCAAAACCTCTGTAAGCTTGAAAGTGGTTCGGACGGCACGAAAACAACAAAGACAAAGGAGACACGAACACAACAGGACGGGCGCCAACTTGCAACTGAAGTTTATTGCACCAGACCTCTACATTTTATGCATCACCCCCGCCATATCTCGCAAGCCTATCACACAACAAAACGAAATTGTCATCAAAAGTCCTAACACCGGAAGTAGGCGCAACTATTACAGACGGATATGCGTTCTGCACTATACACATGATAACAATTTCCTTATTTTATAAGTCTCAAGATTATAAGAGCGCGCAACCCACATGAAAGCAATTCATTCTCAAAAGAAATACACACGCTTGAACAAGGCAACCAGAGCGCAAACTCAACAATCCTGATTTAACACAAATTGTGATAATGAAAGAAAGACCAACAACAAACGTGGAAAATTTTTGGTGGACATGAAAACTCAAACCTTCGGGGAAACCTCCCAGCGTCAAAGAACTATTTCTAGCGTCAAAATCATTGAGAAAACCTCCCAGCATCAAAGAAAACGTTAAAATCTAAAGACAGCCTTCGAGAAAAGCCACCTCAGCGTCACTAATTGAAATTGAAGGCCTACTCACGCATGCACTTCCCGCTTTCTTAATAAAAAATGCCTCCACTACTTCCCGCTCAAATCTGTCTTTACCGCTCTTCAAAAAAACTGTTTGCTTAATTCCGGACTACACTCTTTGCAAGTCTTGCAGTGGTCAGCAAGGAAACTTCCATGTTGTTGGCGCACATTCCGCATGTGTTCGCTGGCACGTTCATTAAAACATCGACCGGTTTGCCCTATGTACACAAGACCGCAGCTTAGAGAAATCTGATATACCACTTGTGATCTGCATTTCGTGAACTGTTTTTGATGTTTAATAGGGCAAACCGGTCGTTTCTTCTCCGGTTTTGACATAGTGCAAATCTTTGACAACTTTGATGGGGCCGAGAACACAACCTGCACCTGATGTTTGCTTGCGACTTTTTTTAATGGCATGGGAAACCTTATGCATGTAGGGAATCACAGGGACCGATTTTTTTCTTGCTTCTAGAAGTTTCTCATCCCGAGGCCGCTTCAATCTCTGAACTAACATTTCAGAAACAGCCAAAATCAAATGGGGCGGGTAACCGGCTTCATGCAATCTCTGAATTTGGGCAGCAAAGCTCGATGACATCCTGTGATGGCACGACTTTCTTAAAGCACTCAGAAGGGAATTAACGATTATTGCTCTTTTTACGAGTTTTGAATGAGCACTATCAAACGGCAACAGCCCTTTCTTTGATCTGGGATTATATGCCCAGCATAGGTGATCCTGCATGAAAACCAATCTAACGTCTAAAACTACAGTTCACGATTCACTGGTAACTCCCACGTGAACTTGAGGCCCTGGCTGTTATTGGTGAAGACTGATAACACACTTTCTGCCGCCGAAGCTAGATCGGACTCATGAACATTCTTCATGATAACCAAAAAATCGTCCACATATCTAAAAATGGATACTACACGTGGGTCTATAAGATGACTTTTAATTTGGTTCCCAACAGCTGACAAGAAAATATCACAGAGTACAGGTGCCACTGAAGACCCTATGCATACATCTTTTTTCTGGACAAAGAAGCTACCTTCAAATGAAATGGCTGTCGAGCCTAAGTAAAATTATAATAAGGTTACAAAACTGTCACTGCTAATCCCAGCTGCATTTTGAAATTGAACTTCACCTGTTGTGATGATCTTTTTTCTGACCGCGCTTAGGAGTTCATGATGAGGAACAGAGTAGTATAAATCTTCAATATCAATGGAGAAACCAGTGTATTCGAGGGAGGGCAAAACGTTCAGTTGCTGCACGACGTACGAAGAACTGCGAACCATGAAAGGATCATCTTCCACCAAAAACCCGAGGTGCTTCTGAAGGTAGCACCTTTCAAGATATGAACCAACTAGCCCAAATCAAAGTACTTCTCTGTAAGCTGTGTGACGGTTGATAGCCCATGACGAAATCCATGTTGGTTTTATGATAACAGATTGTGTGTATCAAAAAATATTGTTAGGTGCTTAAGGATGATATGCTCGAGCATCTTGCAAGCCGTGCTGGTGAGAGATATTGGTCTATAATTCGGTGGTAATGTGGTGTCTCCTGTTTTGTGTATTGGTATGATCTTTGCCTTCCTCCAGTCGTCGGGTAAAGTTGATGACGAGAGAGATTTACGAAATATCAGACCCAAGTATCTGCTGCACCATTCTGCGTATCGTTTCAAGAAATCGTTTGGGATATTGTCTGGTCTAGGTGATTTTTTAGGGTCAAGCGTGAGTAATAGATTAAAAATGCGCGTATCTGATATGATTAAAGAGTCGATGCGTGATGTTTGATTGCCATGAAAGTCCAGGAGATTACCGTCATCTTTTGTGAAACTTTAGTGAAAAAACGTGTTGTACGCATTAGCATTGTTAGCTCTATCCTCAGGAGACAAGTCGGATAACGGGTTTTTAGTTGGGCGGAAATGGTTCCAAAATCTATGCGGGTTGTTTGTCAGAAAGTTAGGCAGCGTTACATTAAAACAGCGTTCCTCTTGGTATGTAATATTCCCTCTTGGTATGTAATATTTTGTAACTTTTTGTACGTAATTTTCCTCTTGGCATGTAATATCCTTTTTCAACTTTAATGTTTCGTCTTTTGTACAAACTGGTTGTTCCTTTCTCTATTGGAGGGGCCTATATACAACGTGCCTCAGCTACGAGGGACCAAGATTGAAAAAAAAAACCAAGTGTTCTTTTGAGCTGATAGAAAGTGCATGTTAGAAGCCATTAGAAGTAAGTAAAGCCCTTCAAACACTGCCCTCACTAAACCCAGCGATACCAACAGGATCACTCCACCTGCTCTGCAAAATGCAATAACATATTGCACACCACTGCACTGTCCTACCTTTATCGCCTTCGCACTACCTCACTGCCCTGGATCATCTGCAAACTTGAACACTGCCTCTACACAGTCACTGTAGAAATTTCAGGTTGCTGTGTACCAGCAAACGCTCAACTGTCCCAACTTTCTGCCCTGTTCTAATTAGCCTTTACAAAAGCCATACAACCGCCCTTCTTATTCCCTGGTTGACCCCTGACCAGTTAGAAGATCAGCAAATGACCTTGGTGGTACAAGCTCGTTTCACCATCGGTGACAATAACAAATTTACCAAATCAAGTGTAGCCGCCGCGGTGGCTCAGTGGTTATGGTGCTCGGCTGCTGACTCGAAAGACGCGGGTTCGATCCCGGCCGCGGCGGTTGAATTTCTTTGGAGGAGAAATTCTAGAGGCACGTGTACTGTGCGATGTCCGTGCACGTTAAAGAGCCCCAGGTGGTCGAAATTTCCGGAGCCCTCCACTACGGCGTCTCTCATAGCCTTAGTCGCTTTGGGTCGTTAAACCCCATAAACCAACCAACCAAATCAAGTGCTGCCTCTCACTCTATACAAACTGAATGGAGCATAAACATCACAATTTCTGAATCTCGCACAGGCACCAAAAAAAAAATACTGCAGCAACTGAACATCAACCAAACGGAACATCAAGTGCTGAGCCCGATGTGAGCGGCATCATCTGGCTACGAGGCAGATGAGTGATTCACAGTAACCGGGCGTGTCGGCTCTCATTTCCCGCGCTGAGATTGCAAGCTCCCAGCAGCTGCACCTGCCTGCTCCCGTCTATCAGCAGTTGCTGCAGAGTGATGATTCATGGTCGTCCGATATTTTCTAAACAAAAATAAACAGAACCACACGTCACCCTTAGAGCACATTTGTCATCGATAGTAGATGCCGACTGAGAACAGGGGCTAAGTTGTCTTCGGCGATTTTTCAGACGAGCGCTCCTGCAAATCGACCTTGGTAGACCCGCGGTAATCACTGCTTTCAAAGAGATTTTGCGCAGTACGCGCTTAGGACATCCGGTCAGTACCTTGATTCTAGACGACGCGTAAAAAAAGCTGCAGAGGCGTGGAATGAGCTGTTTTTCTTTCTGGCTGCCATGTTCACGATGAATGCATATGTGGGTGGATGCATGGAGGAAGAAAAAACTAGGAGGGAGCATGACGTCATAATCTTGAAGCCTAGTCATAAAAAATATAATGAAAAGCATCACGGGAAATAGGCCCTCACGTGAAAAGGCAGCGGTAGCTCTTAGCCGGATTTCGGTTTCGGTTTTGCTCTCTCACTCTACGAGCAACTGCGCGACCGTCTGCTTGTGTTCACTGACGGCTCCGTAGTGAGCGCAAACTGCTCGCCCGCCACAGCGGCCACCATCCCCGAGCGACGCGTGCGCTGACTGCGGCGCATGGAGCCATTGGAGCACATGCTTCTTCGCTGTGCCACTTCTGCAGTGCCGCGTCGGGAGATGGTCGCGGCCTACAGGGCGCTGGGTATCATCCCGGACAGTCTCGAAGCGCTCCTGTGGCCGCAGGGCAGTGCGCGCACCCGTGGCAGAACAATGGTGAGCCTCTGTGCGTTCATCGAGCCGGCGGGCTTGACTTCCCGCTTGCTCTTCGCCAGGTAGTGCACACGTGACACGAACGCTCCGTGGGTGCCACCTCGGACGGTATACGCGGCCGGGCGCCCCACCCCGGCCGCTAGTGCAGTTTGCCGCGCGCGCGATTTGTCCGAGACAGGACGCTACGTGCGCGCGGCTATGTACAATCTTTGTCAAACGTAAACAGGCTGCATGGTTTGATTGCAGCTCGTACAGTGGAACCCGTACAGCTTCCCTGAAGCTGAAATGATCGTTAAAGGTAAGGACTGGGGGTCTTCTTGCCTTCCAACAACTTTTGATGCTTAGGAAAGCCACAAGGGCTCCACTATACAAGCTAGAAGCAAACCATGTAGCCTGGTTACTTTTGACAAAGACTGTACATACAGTTTACTTCTTTTGTTAAGTGATTGTGCGCAGTGGCCGCTCACGGGCACTTATTTTCGGACAATGCTTGGGCATTAGCGCGCGAGCGGTGCGAACTCGATTACTTTTGTATTTTGTAAATAGTGTCACGTGTGGTTGGTGACTGCAGTACGGCGAACAGGAAAACAGCGAGAACGTCTTCGAAACGAAACGCTTTATTCGGGCTGACTTGAGCCCGCAAAGAACTGAATCACTCGGCGGCGGCGGCGTAGAAAGAGAACTATTTTTTCTAATGTCAACAAAAAATACAAAGCAAAACTGCTGAACTCAATGCTCTGATTAGTCAAGCTCATGCGCAGTGACGCAGCACTGAGCACGTCAGTAAGGCAGTAAGAAAGCCGACACTCGACCGCCACGCAGGACGATGAAATATGTCGACCATTTGCGCAAGAACTCAGCCTCACTCATTGACAGTGCGTCCACGCATGCTTGCTCAAAGAGGCGCGTGCGGAGGCGCTGCAACATTGGAAACATTGCTCTTTGCGGACGCCCATTTAAGGAAGCCGCTCCACGCTGCCGCCACAAAACGAACATGCCGACACACAACAGCATATTTGTAAACAGTTCGCGTGAACTAGTGCGCGCTTCGAGGCGGGTTAAAAACATCCGTGACACTAGTACCCAAAAGGTGCGCGCCACTACACAGTCGAACATAGCGTGCCGCAACGTTTCTAAAAGACCGCATTGCGGGCATCGGGCGGAGGGCGCCACGCCCCACGCCGCAAGGCGGTCTCTTGTGGGCAGGACCCGCCAGCCTCGCAGCCAGCCGAAGTCCCTGACATCTGCAGGAAGCGCAGCTGAGGTCAGTTGGCGCCAGCGTGCCCGTCTCGTTTTCTGGAGTTGTTCGCGGGTCAGCTCAGCGACCGTTAGTGCTTCACACATCCTGGAGGGCGGGGTTTCATCAACATCCAGATCGGGCACGCTGGCAGACAACGACGCCAGTGTGCGACGCACGTTAACGAAAAATGCCGGCGGCTGCTCGGCTGTAGGGCCAACCACGTGTTGTGTAAAAAACACGTTACGCGCTGTACCCAGAAAGTATGTGAGGAGTGTTCTCCCGGGATAGTCTGGGTTGCGTACAAGATCTCGTACTCCTCGCAAGGCGAGCACTTTGCACATGGTGCGGATACAAGGTATACCAAACCCACCCATGTACGATGGAAGCCGCATGAACATTCGTGACACAAGTTCGGTTTTGCCCACCCAAACGAAAGAGCCACAGGCCGAGGTTAGCCTGCGAGCAAACGTGCGCGGTGGGTTTGCGACGCGGGCGACAAAAAAACATGCGGCTATAGATTGTAGACTTAACTATATAGCAGCGCTCTGCCATTGAAAGGCGGAAAGTTGACGCCACCGAGAGGCGTTTCTCAGCCTTCGTGCGGAGGTTAGTCCAGGTTTCGCGGGCTACTTCTCCGCTGGCGAGGAATACTACTCCCAGGACTTTCACTCCCTGCACCCACTCCACCTCGCCCGCAAGGTTCGGTGTGAAGGTGCCAAACCTTAGTGCCTTGCTTTTTCCCCTGTTCAATAGGGCCCCCGATATCTCGCTTTACTCGAGAAACAGCCGCGAAAAAGCGGCGTAGCTATCCTCGTCCTTGAGGAAAAGCGACACGTCGTCGGCGTAGGCTGAAACCTTGATTTGACCCTGGCCAGGCAGAGGGAAGCCGCGTATGGAAGGGCTGTTGTTAATGCGCCGGATGAGTGGATCCAGGCATAACACGAAGAACGTTGGGGAGAGAGGGCATCCTTGCCTTATGCCCCGGGTGACTGAGAAGGGAGCACTCTGGTGGCCGTTTACGGAGAGACGAGCATTCAGGTCTGCGTAAAGTAAGCGCAGCCTGCTGACAATTTGCGGCGGGAATCCGAAGGCTTCGAGGACTCCGAACAGATACGAGTGTTCCACCCGATCGAATGCTTTCGCCTGATCAAGCGAAACAAAGCACCCGCTGAAGCCCGTCCTGCTGGCAAATGTGAACAGGTCTCTTGTGAGTGTCAGTGCATCAAACACAGAGCGGTCACGCACGCTGCTGGTTTGAGCCCGGTGGATTAGGTGAGGCAGAATCGTCCGCATTCTTTTGTTTAGTAAAGATGCGACGATTTTGTAGTCTGCGTTTAGGAGGCTTATGGGCCGCCATGCTTGCGGGTCGGAGGGGTCACCGCCCGCTTTCGGAATGAGTATGATGCGACATTCGCGGAAAGAGTTTGGACGTAACCCATCCGCGAGAAAGCCGTTGACCATCTTCAGCAGTGCTCCTTGGATCTGAAAAAAAAACGTTGAATAAAAACTTTTTGGAATGCCGTCTGGACCGGGGGCAGAGGCTGCATTCATACTCTGCAGGATGGCGTGCTGCTCTTGGCTTGTGGCTGGTGCGCAAAGGTTTTCCTGCAGCTCTTCAGCTACTCGTGGCAAGTTTCCAAAAAAAAATTACCGACGATTACGTTACTTCCTAATGCGAAATTTGAGCGCAGCAAATAAGCTGTTTCACCTTTTCGATAGATTGAGGCAAAGAAATCGAGCAACACATGTATGCGCTATCACAGAAATTTTTTTTTATTTTTCACACGTATTCGCAATTTCGGCTCGGGCGGTGCACATATACAGATCCGCCGCCACCGATCTGGCTCTCTGATTGCCACCGCACAGGGGTTGCATTGGAGGAGGAGCGAAGAAAGGAATTAAGTTCGAGCCGGCGCTTTGACAACCGGAGACTCGCAGGAAGAGGGGGGCGGCGTGTACACCCAGCGGCAAACGATGGGGGCAGAAGCGCGCGCAGCAAGCGGACAACACGATAAAGGGAGAAGGGAAGAGATAGCAGCGACTGACTGATGCCGCTGACGCCGATAGCGCTGGGGGGATGAAAGGGGGGCGGAGCTGGTTACGAGGCCGACGACGACGCGAAACCCAGGAACGGACGCCAAAGAGCTGCGCTCTAAAAACCTTTGTAGAAGCCCGTCATACCCATCTTGAAGATGTAGCCAATTGCCCGTCGAGAACAGGTCCGAGAAGTGGCTTGCGAAAATCGCGCAGATGTCGGACGTGATTCTGCTTTTTTGTTGGGGAGGAGGGATAACCGCAAACTTGACAGGACTGAAGATCGAGAAGAGGACAGGACGCTCGTCCTGTCCTCTTCTCGATCTTCAGTCCTGTCAAGTTTGCTGTTATCCCTCCTCCCCAACATGTCTGACCAACTGGCCTAAAGCTTCCCCTTGTTGATTCTGCTTTGTGTGCCGTCTGGGAGGGTCACGAAAGGCACAGTAACGGGAGCGAATTCCTCTGCCGTGCCAGCGCGTACGTGTCGCAGCACAGCCGGGTCTGATATAGGCCGCCCAAGCTGATGTGCGCGACTAGCTGCCCGTGATCACTGGCTGAGCAACACGTGGTAACGTGCTTTAAGTAGGCTCAGGTAATCGCTCATGGCAAAGGTTAAGCGTGCTCCCCTTTGCACTATACGGATGCGCTTGAGGGTATCATTCAGTGCATGAGTTACCAGGCGTCTGCGGTCTTGACCGGCCGCCACCAGAGTTGCCTGCCAACGAGTCTTCAGTGTGTCCCATGAATCAGTCGCAACGAAGCTCTTGCACGATGCGGCCAACGCCGTACGCAGCGACGCCACGCTCTCCGGTCTGCCAGTAGGCTCGTGTCCATGCGCCACGTAACAGTACGTGGGGTGTCCTCACCAAAGTCAAGCCTGACTGACAAGGGGTGGTGATCGGAAATCACCGGCGTGCCTGCAGGGAACGGGAGAACCTCGCAGCTGACGACAAAAGAAGCGAGCTCTGGTGGAAAATAGAATTTGTCTATCCGACTGGCTGACTGCGCTCTCTCCCACGTCGCTCCAAAGGCATCCCCGTGAAGCTGCACCCACGCGTCAGACAAGCGGAACTGAGTCACGAGATCGCGGAGCGCGGGGGCAACGGAATAACGGCGACCATGACCCTGTCCGCGGACATCACGGTCGATGTTAAGTACACAATTGAAGTCACCGACGATGAAAGTGGGGTAAGGATCAAGGAGGAAGGAGTCGAGGCGCTCAAAAAAATCTGAACTACTAGTCTGCCGTGCTGGCGCGTATACAACCAACGCACGTACCCGCCGCTGGTTTAGTTTGAAGTCGACCGCAAGAGTGCGGCCGTCCAGCCCGAAAGTGCAATGAGCACCCGAGCGCAGGCAGGGGTTTACAAAAATCACATCAACACCGCACATATGGGAATCAGTCAACGAAAAATAAGCAAAAACAGAAAACCGGGTGGTGAAATTCAGCACATCAAGTGAAGTACGGAAGTTGCATTCCTGTAAGAACAGGATATCGACGCCCCTAGCCCTGGCAAAGTGCATCACCTCTCTCTGTCTATCTACGGATTGAAATCCCCGAACATTCAGGGTGAGGAGATGCACAACCGCCATGACTGCCAAGAGCACCGACGCCATAGCATACAACCTAAAGAGTGCTGCCATGGGCGGCGCGTGCGCGTGCGGCACTTTTTTGCTAGAACGTTCGTTAACAGTCCCTTCGGATTCCGATGATTGGGGGTGGGCACGTTTGTAGTCGGGTCTTGAGAAGTCCATATTTTCGGGGTCGTCGGCGCTTGTGGCCTCGCTCACCGGTTGCTGCGTGGTCTTGGCGACGCTCGCAGCTGAAGCCGATGCCGACGCCAGGGTCGCCGAAGGGAGGGTGTGGCTGGCTGGTGATGGGAAGCGCGCGTCGTCCGCACCTCGAGGAGTCGTCGGCCCTGACACCTGCCCGCACGTCAAGTCGCCTGTCAGGCGGAGCGGCGTGACTTTGTCTGGTACGTCCACCAGGTCGCCCGACGCCACGCTCGACTCGTCGCTGCTGCTCACGGTGTCGTAGGTGTCAGTGCCGGGAAGCGGCGCCAAGGGTTCGGCAAAAACTGCAGCGAACGGCTCCACCTTGTCTGAAGGCGTCCCCTCGTGCAGCTCCTTCACGGGCACCTCCGTCGCGGGGGCGTGCTCAGGCTCCCTCGGGCTGCTGGTCGTAGGGTCCGCGTCGGCAACAGGCGTCCGGACGATTGGTGTGCTCCGCGTTTCTGCGGCCACGTTGTCCTTGCTCGGTTCCTACATCGAGGCGGCGGCCGCCGCATAGGACCGTGGTCGCAGGCAATCCGCTGTGGCGTGGCTTCCGCCGCAGCGCCTGCAAGCCGCTCCGCATCCGGCCGTGTCGTGGCCGAACACCTCGCAGCGAGCGCACCGCGGCGTTCGACACGCCGCGCCGATGTGGCCATCCTGCCCGCAGCGGGACACCTTTCGTACGCCTCGGTAGTCAAACATGACGCGGTGGCCCTGGACGGTCAAGAAGTTCGGCACCGCCTGCTTCATCTCAATCCGGACCACGCGCGTCCCGTTGCCGACGTGACGACGGCCCTTGAGGACGGGGTGGGTGATGTCCAGCACCTTTCTGTAAGAGGACAGTGCTGCCGCCAGCGCCACATCTCCCACGTACAGCGGCACACGAAAAGCCGTCACGTGGACCACGGCGAGACCCACGCAGGCTACTGGGACGGAAACGCCGTTCACGTTGAAGACGCCTTCCACTAGCATCTTCTCCGCCGCCGCAGCCGAGGCCAAGGCGACGCAGAACTTCATACCTCCATGGTGTTGGAGGCTCTCTAGCCCTTTCGGGCCGACAACAGACTCGATGCCGTCGACGATGTCGTCAGCAGTCGCGTCGGAAGTAACTGAAAACTGGAAACAGTGCGCCTTTGGGGGCGGCGCACGGAACACCGGAGGGGCAGCAGGTCCGGGCCTCCCATGACGTCACGGGCGGCCGACTGGGCTGCTGCTTGAAGGTCTCGAAGTTGCCCGAGCACCGGCAAAGGCACGGCGCCTGGGCTGGGAGGCTGGTTGCGGAACCTCGGGGTCGCAGTGGATCCGAGGCCCGCCTGCACTTCTCAAAACTTCTCAGCAAGCCAGCGCCGAAAAATCTTCGCTGGGTCTGGACGAGCTCGGGCAGCAACAAACGTGCTCGGCGGTCGTCGAACAGAATGCCCGCCGTGTCGGCCGTGCTCTTTTTAAAGCCGACAGCGAATCTTCGAGATAAAAATTTAGAAGTTACTAGAACATTCTGGCACAAACTAGAGTCGGCTCCGTCCGGATGCGATCCATCGAGATAATTCTAGGCGCGTCTTGCGTCACAAACGAAGCGATAAAGCGGCGTGCCGGCAGCCTTGAAGCATGAACAAATAAACACAACAAACAAACGCTATAAAGGCTCGCGGCATTACTCCCCTCTCAAAGAAGCATCGCCTCGATGCTGTAGAAAATAATGCGGCTATCAACAATGAAAAACTAATTGTGCGAAAATAAACACCGAATGTGGAAAGGCGTCCTTTAGCGTGCATGATAGGGCTTCAGGCGTACGACATGGACTAGTTCCAGTCGTACGCGGCGTCGCGGGGATGCAGTCATTTGGTCAGGGACGACTTCATAGTCCAATTCACCTAGCCGACGAAGAACCTTGTACGGGCCGAAATAGCGTCGCAAAAGCTTTTCGCTCAATCCTCGGCGGCGAATGGGCGTCTTGAAAGTAGTTCGGACGGCGCGAAAACAACAAAGACAAAGGAGACACGAACACAACAGGACGGGCGCCAACTTGCAACTGAAGTTTATTGCACCAGACCCCTACATTTTATGCATCACCCCAGCCATATCTCGCAAGCTTATCACACAACAAAACGAAATTGTCATCAAAAGTCCTAACACCGGAAGTAGGCGCCACTATTACAGACGGATATGCGTTCTGCACTATACACATGATAACATTTTCCTTATTTTATAAGTCTCAAGATTAGAAGAAAGGGCTGTTGCCGTTTGATAGTGCTCATTCAAAACTCGTAAAAAGAGCAATAATCGTTAATTCCCTTCTGAGTGCTTTAAGAAAGTCGTGCCATCACAGGATGTCATCGAGCTTTGCTGCCCAAATTCAGAGATTGCATGAAGCCGGTTACCCGCCCCATTTGATTTTGGCTGTTTCTGAAATGTTAGTTCAGAGATTGAAGCGGCCTCGGGATGAAAAACTTCTAGAAGCAAGAAAAAAATCGGTCCCTGTGATTCCCTACATGCATAAGGTTTCCCATGGCATTAAAAAAGTCGCAAGCAAACATCAGGTGCAGGTTGTGTTCTCGGCCCCATCAAAGTTGTCAAATATTTGCACTATGTCAAAACCGGAGAAGAAACGACCGGTTTGTCCTATTAAACATCAAAAACTGTTCACGAAATGCAGATGAAAAGTGGTATATCAGATTCCTCTAAGCTGCGGTCTTGTGTACATAGGGCAAACCGGTCGATGTTTTAACGAACGTGCCAGCGAACACATGCAGAATGTGCGCCAACAACATGGAAGTTTCTTTGCTGACCACTGCAAGACTTGCAAAGGGTGTAGTCCGGAATTGAGCAAAACAGTTTTATGCGAAGCATAGTACTTTAGCTACCACTTCAGCCCTTCACCGTGGTTATGCGCCTCCGAATCACGTGATACATGACGTCACACCACGTGACACGATGACGTCGCGACAGTAGAGAAACGGGGGCCCACCTCGCGCCGTCGCTGTGGTTGTGCGCCTCCAAATCACGTGATACATGACGTAACACCACGTGACACGATGACGTCACGACAGTGGAGAAACGGGGGCCCACCTCGCGCCGTCGCTGTGGTTGTGCGCCTCCAAATCACGTGATACATGACGTCACACCACGTGACACGATGACGTCACGACAGTGGAGAAATGGGGCCCACCTCGCGCCGTCGCTGTGGTTGTGCGCCTCCAAATCACGTGACACATGACATGACACCACGTGACACGATGACGTCACGGCAGTGGAGAAACGGGGGCCCACCTCGCGCTGTCGCTGTGGTTGTGCGCCTCCAAATTACGCGACACGATGATACTTCGCATTCTCCAGGCTTAACCAAGTTAAGCCTCAGCATTTTTTTGAAGAGCGGTAAAGACAGATTTCAGCGGGCAGTAGTGGAGGCATTTTTTATTAAAAAAGCGGGAAGCGCATGCGTGAGTAGGCCTTCAATTTCAATTAGTGACGCTGAGGTGGCTTTTCTCGAAGGCTGTCTTTAGATTTTAACGTTTTATCTTTGACGCTGGGAGGTTTTCTCGATGATTTTGACGCTAGAAATAGTTCATTGACGCTGGGAGGTTTCCCCGAAGGTTTAAGTTTTCATGTCCACCAAAAATTTTCCGCGTTTGTTGTTGGTCTTTCTTTCATTATCACAATTTGTGTTAAATCAGGATTATTGAGTTTGCGCTCTGGTTGCCTTGTTCAAGCGTGTGTATTTCTTTTGAGAATGAATTGCTTTCATGTGGGTTGCGCGCTCTTCTAATCTTGAGACTTATAAAATAAGGAAAATGTTATCATGTGTATAGTGCAGAACGCATATCTGTCTGTAATAGTTGCGCCTACTTCCGGTGTTAGGACTTTTGATGACAATTTAGTTTTGTTGTGTGATAGGCTTGCTAGATATGGCTGGGGTGATGCATAAAATGTGGGGGTCTGGTGCAATAAACTTCAGTTGCAATAAACTTCAGTTGCAAGTTGGCGCCCGTCCTGTTGTGTTCGTGTCTCCTTTGTCTTTGTTGTTTTCGCGCCGTCCGAACTACTTTCAAGATATGAACCAACTAGTCCAAATCAAAGTACTTCTTGAGAATGGGCGTCCAAACCCAGACTCGGTCTCCTGGCTTGTATTCCGCGTCGCGTCTTCGTAGGTTGTAGCGTGTGGCGTCGGTCCGCTGCTGGTCTTTGATCCTTAATCGGGCAAGTCTTCGGGCTTCTTCTTCTGCGCGTTGTGTTTAGGCGGCGACGTCGACGTTATCTTCCTCGATAACGTTCGGCAGCATGGCGTCCAGCGTGGTCGTGGCCTCTCTGCCGTGGACGAGCCTAAAAGGCGTCATCTGTGTGGTCTCCTGCACTGCAGTGTTGTAGGCGAAGACTACGTAAGGCAAGATGACGTCCCAGATCTTGTGTTCGGCATCGACATACATGGCGAGCATATCGGCGATGGTTTTGTTGAGGCGCTCGGTCAGTCCGTTGGTCTGCGGGTGGTATGCAGGTGTTCTCCGGTGGCTGGTTTGGCTGTAATGGAGGACGGCTTGCGTCAGTTCCGCCGTGAATGCTGTTCCTCTGTCAGTGATGAGCACATCGGGGGCGCCGTGTCGCAGAAGAATGTTCTCCACGAAAATTTGGCGACTTCTGCTGCTGTTCCGTTCGGTAGGGCTTTTGCCTCGGCGTAGCGGGTCAGGTAGTCGGTCGCTATAATGATCCACTTATTTCCAGATGTTGTTATCGAGAACGGCCCAAGCAAGTTCATGCCGATCTGCTGAAAGGGCCTTGAGGGGGGTTCAATGGGGTTCAGAAATCCTGCTGGTCGGGTTGGAGGGGTCTTCGTCGCTGACAATCTCGGCAGGTTTTCACATAATGCGCGACATCGGAAGACAGTCGGGGCCAGCAATACTTTTCTTGAATGCGGCGGAGGGTGCGTGAAAAACCGAGATGTCCAGCTGTCGGCTCGTCGTGTGAGGCCTGAAGAAATCCGCGCAGACTTACAGGTACAACAAGGAGGTAGGCTGTCTTGTTCGCTGCAAAGTTCTTCTTCACGAGGACATCGTTCTGTAAACAAAACGAAGACAATCCTCGCTTGAACGAGGCAGGGGGTGAAGAAACCTTGGCTTCCAAGTATTCGACGAGGCATTTTATGTCGGGGTCCGCGCGTTGCTGTTGTACAAAAGAGCTGGAGCTGATGGGTCCCAGGAAGGCGTCCTCATCGTCGTCCGGCGGCGGTGCATCTACAGGGGCTCGTGACAGGCAGTCGGCGTCAGAGTGCTTACGTCCGGACTTGTAAACGACGGTTACATCAAACTCCTGGAGCCGCAGGCTCCATCGTGCAAGGCGGCCGGAGGGGTCCTTCAAACTGGCGAGCCAGCACAGTGCGTGGTGATCGCTGACCACCTTGAACGGTCGTCCGTACAGGTAGGGGCGGAACTTCGACGTAGCCCAGATGATGGCAAGGCACTCCTTCTCAGTTGTCGAATAATTAGCCTCGGCTTTGGACAGGGAACGGCTAGCGTACGCGATGACCTTCTCCACTCCGTCAATTTTCTGAACGAGGACAGCGCCTAGGCCCACACTACTTGCGTCGGTATCAAATTTCAGTCTCGGCGTTTTCATCAAAGTGCGCAAGGATCGGTGGGGTCTGTAAACGGTGCTGAAGTTCCTTGAAGGCTTCTATTTGCGGCGCTTCCCATTTAAATGGCACATCTGTCTTTGTCAGGTGGATCAGTGGCTCGGCGATGCGCGAAAAGTTTTTGACGAAACGACGGTAATACGCGCACAGTCCGAGGAATCTGCGCACAGCTTTCTTATCGGCCGGTGGCGGAAACATTGCGATAGCAGCTGTTTTCTGCAGGTCTGGGCGCACTCCCTCCTTGCTAACAATGTGGCCTAGAAACAGCAGCTCTTCATAGGCAAAGTGGCACTTCTCTGCTTTCCAGGTTAGCCCGGACGATTTGATTGCGTCTAGTACTGTTCAAAGCCTTTTCAGGTGCTCTTCAAAGCTCGAGGCGAAGACAATGACGTCATCTAAATATACCAGACAAATCTGCCACTTCAGGCCTGCCAGCACTGTATCCATTACTCGTTGAAATGTCGCTGGTGCGGAACAGATACCAAACGGCACCATCTTGAACTCGAAGAGGCCATCTGGAGTGATGAATGCGGTCTTCTCGCGATCTCTTTCATCGACCTCAATTTGACAGTAGCCGCTCTTCAGGTCGATCGATGAGAAATACCTGGCGTTGCAGAGCCGGTCCAGTGTGTCGTCGATGCGAGGGAGGGGGTAGACGTCCTTCTTTGTGATGTTGTTCAAGCGCCGGTAATCAACGCAGAATCGAAGTGCACCGTCTTTCTTTCTCACTAGAACAACAGGTGCCGCCCAGGGGCTCTTTGAAGGCTGGATAACGTCGTCGCGCAGCATTTCTTCCACTTGGTCCCGGATGGCTTGTCGTTCTCGCGTCGACACTCGGTAGGGGCTCTGGCGGAGAGGTCGGGCGTGCTGGTCGGTTATAATGCGATGTTTGGCAATTGGCGTTTGTCGGACTTTTGGCGACGACGAGAAGCACTGGCTGTAGCTCCGAAGGAGATTGTGGATCTGGTCTAGTCTGGTCCGGGGCAGGGCTGGGTTTATGTCGAAAGTGGGCGAGTTTTCTTGGTCAGGTGAATCTTCTACGGATGGATCGGAGAGGGCGAATGAGTCTCGTACGTCGGATATTTCGTCGAGGAAAGCAATCGTCGTTCCTCTGCTAACGTGCCGGTATTCTTCGCTGAAGTTTGTCACGAGTACTTCGGCTTGTTCTTTCCGGAAATGTGCAATGCCTCTGGCGATGCCGATTCCTCGGTCGAGAAGCAACTGCATGTTCCCCTCGATAGTGGCTGCAGTGTTATCCGCTTCAGTGGCGCCTACGGTGATGATGACGCTTGAGCGGGGTGGGACACTCACTTGTTCCTCCTGGACACTAAGTGCAACATGATGCTCCGGAGATCTCTTCGACGGAATGGCTACGTCCGTGGAAAGTGTGATCATCTTGGATCGCAGGTCGATGATCGCCTGATGCTCATTAAGGAAATCCATGCCCAAGATCACTTCGCGGGAACATTGCCGTAGCACTACGAAGGTCGCGGGATAGGTATGTCCCTTGAGAGTCACTCGCGCTGTGCATCGTCCTGATGGCGTAATGAGGTGGCCCCCGCGGTGCGAATTTGTCAAGCGGTCGTTAGTTTCCTCAGCTGCGCAGCGAACGGTCCGTTCATCACCGAAAAATCGGCTCCTGTGTCGACTAGAGCGGTAACTTTTCGGCCGTCGATAACGACTTCTAAGTCGGATGTCCTGGCTGTGGCGTTGCATGTCGTCTTCGGCGTCGGGTCACGGCTTCGTCGGATATGTGAATTGTAGGTGGGGCGTGTGGTAGACGCTTTTCCTGATGACGGCGTCGTTTTGAAGGCGGATCGCGTTGTGGTCGAGACTGTTGTTGCATGCGTCGTTGGCGTAGTAGGTGCGGCGTCTTCGAATGGCGTGTTCGCTGGAGGATCTTCGTCGTTTCCTCGGCAATCAACCTGACCTCCACAAGTTGCTTTGTTTAGTTTCCCCTACGGGGGCTAGGGGACCCTCCTCGGACAGCCGCGGCGTAGCTTCGGCCCGGTGATGGAAATCGTGCGGTGGACGGCGACGGGGAGCGGGAAAAACGGCTTGAAGACACGTACTCCCCTCTACGTAGGTACTCGTCAATTTCCTGTGGTCGCTGGCCGGGGAGCGGTCGAGGGGCGTCGATGGCGAAACCTCGCAGCCCGATGCGTCTGTACGGGCAGTGGCGAAGTATGTGCCCGGCGTGGCCACAATGGAAACACAGTGGGCGGTTGTCGGGAGTCCGCCACTCGTCGCATTTCCTAAAGCTGTTGCGTCGGTCGTAATGTGGGCGCGCAGGAGCTTGAGGCCGTCCTTCTTGTAGAGCTGGTGCGCTTCGAAGAGGGCCTGGGGTCTCGTCGAGGTGCAGGACAGCGTAGTGCGGCGGCGTAGTTCATGGCTACAACTTCCGTTGGTGTTGTCGGTGACGGGGAGCCAAGTGCATGCTGTGCTTCTTCGCGGATGATGTCCGTGAACGACGCCACCTGAGTCTCCTGCGTCGGCTGTGTTGGCGATAGCAGCAGCCGGCGAAGTTCTTCGCGAACAATTTCGCGTATGAGATCACGAAGGTTACCTCCACTTGCAGGGGTATCTTCTGGAGGGCTCGCCGACAGTACTTCAAGTGGTCGGTTGTAGTGCCGGGTCCGGGCGTTCAGGGTCTTTTCGTTGGTTGAAGCTTCAGCTTCAAACTCGGCGACGGTTGCTGGAGGATCCCGGATCAGTCCAGCGAAGAGTTGCTCCTTCACGCCTCGCATTAGGAGGGAGAGTTTCTTTTCTTCGTTCATGTCAGGGTTCGGATCCCACCGGCGGCATGTGGTTGTTTTTTCTTCTGCTTTTCTAATCAATTAGCTTTAAGCGACAGTAATATTCTTACTTGATCAACACCAGAAAAAAATAAATTAATTAAAAAAAATCCCCTGTGCTCCTTGGTTTCTGTAGCTGTTGGCTTATCAAAAAAAAGGAATTCAATGCAACGCTGAGGCTAAAAAATCGATTTCACCGTCTGCGTTAACAGAGGGCTCACTGATACACGGATTCCGACATTTCCTAATATGGTATGCCTCCATTATCTCGCGTACACGCTGATCTCGATCTCGGTTTCCGCTTTGCACATGTTGTGAACCTCACATGTGATGGTGCTGCAGCAAACGTATCAGTGTTGCGCAGCCTTGGCTGCAAGCTTGACCTTGCTGTACTGAATGCATCTTTCCTACATCCAGTTACAAAACAACCGGTTTTTGCAATGCTGGATGCGTGTCATGTGCTGAAGCTCCTGCGTAATAGAGAACCTGCGCTGCCCAGGTGGCACTGCAGTTATTCCACTAGGTGCCTAAAAACTGCTGCCGTCAGTCGCTTGGGCCGCTACAAACGCGAGGGCACATTCTGAACGATTACAAGCCCACGTTTGGTTGATAGCACTATTTGCCTCACTGCTGTAAGCATAACCCAGATAGCTGACAGACACCACGTGTGGCTTCGACAGAGCGCAGAAGCTCATGCCAATAAGCTCAGGAAGGTGGCGTGGAATAGTACCAAAAGCGCTCCCAAAACTGCTTGCTCTTCTCGCTATGCTGTGTGTTACGGCGCTGCAATCGGCACGGCAAACTCCAGCTTGGATTCCCTATACACTTTGTGACAAGAGAATCATTGCAGATGAAGACGGTGGAGTCATGGCCAGGATTCTGGTTCATGCGCCCCTAGTTCACAAATCTGCCACCACGCGCCGCATGAAGTTGAGGTCCTCCTTCTCCTCTTACATTCCTCCTTCCTGCTTTGGGAGAGATGCCTTCACCTATTGTCCACATACTGTGCGCACTATTGTCCCCTCACGTGAACCCAGCTTTTCGGTGCCCCGGCTGAGATTCTCTTTATTCTTTTGTCACCCAGCGTGTTCAAGGCGCGCTGATTGTGTGGCTCCCCTACTCGCTCCCTTCTTTGCTCTGGTGAAAGAAAAGAAGCCGGACCGTGGCTAGTGCGGTGTACGCGCGCCGTCTTCGTCGAAAAATTGGCCGTGGTTTAGCACTGCTAACTACGAAATATTTTGCGAAAGCAGGTTTTTGCATGTGGACACCAACGCCGCGTAGCTGCTTTGTTTCCTCTCGTGACTAGGGCCCACAGATGAAAGTCGTTGAAGACGACGAGACGCAAAGCACAGCGTGAGAGTGTGTTGCAGTTTAGCACGAGGCGTGATCGGCTGCGGCGAGAGCATAGTGCTCTTGTGTACAGGCCAGCGAGACTGATCTGTTTGCACCGCCGCGGGTTCCAAACTCAGTCGCGGCAATATTTCTTTTGTTTGTTTGTTCATTTATTTACATAACTACGTTACAGCGCTGCGGATGCTATGTTGCAGTTGCTATGTTCTTGTCTCAAACTTACATTTATAGCACGACCTTGCTCGGGATTTACACACCGGAACAGTGTTTTCGTACTAATAATGCAACTCTGCATACGAGACAAGAAATATCCAAAAGCTCCAAAAGCCGTTCAGCACTTCGAGACAAGGAGAATGCCAAAGCGGCTGATAAAGACAACCTTGTTGCTGCGATAACCAGACAGTGGCGCCTTAAACGCCCGGAAGTTGCTCTCATTAACACCATCGACAACTTCTTTAAAGTATGAAGAACAAGGTAAATGCGCATACACATTCCGAGAGAAAGTGTATCACTAAAAATTAAGAGCCTGGACAGCCGTTAGGTGAACAGTGAATCAAACGAAAAATGGAACCAAAGAAACTTAAGAACCACGCAAACAGATTGCTTTGAGTCGTGGGAAATTGAGGTAGCCTAAACGCCCAGTTTTGTTTCTAATTGCATTCAGCACAGTACGAATGATTTTTTGTATTTACGAAATTATTTCCATATCATTTATTTGTATTTTTCTGTGAGGAAATAATTTCTGCACATCACTGTCATATCGACTAATCATAAACACATGTCGTAAGCTTAAAGCCCAGTAACAGCGTTAACACCTCAATGTGCATGAAGGAGTGCGGCCAGCAGGCACGTAGGCAGGAATTTTTTTCGAGAGTGGCCCGGGGTAAATTTTGAGCTATTGAGGGGAAGGGGGGGGGGGCTTCGATAGGTGCCTTTTGGGCAGTTAAAAATATAATACTGCCCTCCCCGCCCCGACTAAAGTACAATGAGCTTGCCTCAAGACGCAGAGGAAGGACTGATTACCTACAGCAGGGCAGATGTTACCGCATGCTATACCCGCCTCGCAAAACTGAACAAACTAGCGGCCGCGTAAGCATTAGTGAAAACACGGCATTTCGGATTTGTTTTCACTTTTTTTTCTTTTTGCTCGAAGAGGCTGAAGTCATATGGGTCCGTCAGTGTACGCTGATCTCGTATGGTGACCGGATACATGCAGCAGGACATGCGGCGAATTTGGGGTATTTCACATCTACGTATAACCTCAGTCACCATGTTCTTTTGATTTTTCCGAAACGGAGAAACACAATATCCATCGCGCCCGTTTCCTGCACCCGTGCAGTATTATGGAGATAGCTCTACTGAAACGTGTATCCATTTTTCGAGTATGAGTTTATTTCAAACAAGCATGTTTACATACATGTTTGAGGTGTATGGGCGTAAAAGCCGCTCAAGAGCAGCTTGACAAAGCGCCCATTACCCTTCTATACTCGGCAGTGCAGGACAGAAAACACACATTACACTAAAAGATAACAGATAACAAAAATCAGCCAGATGCAGTGCAGTACAACCAAAATTGTGCAAATACAACAATGCAAGACATTATTTTATGTTCACTTTATAATCGTACTCATGCAATCAATATACCGGTGCATTAGAAAAAAAGTTCTTTTAAACTTTTAAAAGAAAAAGAAGAGCTGGTAATATTTTGTTGTGTAACTTTAAATTTATTTAATGTGTATGGCAAATCATAGTAAAGTGTTTCAAAGCCATAGTTTGTGTGCGGATGTGGAACGTGCCAATGTTCGCGGCATCGTGTCGTGTAATTTGAAGGATTTTCACGTAATTTAGCGATGTCTCTAAACAACATATTGTTTTGTTTAACCTGAACTTTATGGGACCTAAGAATGCGAAATTTATATACTTTTTCGATTTTCATGATGTGGTATGTTGAGAAATGGGAGCTAATGTGTGACATAAAGGTACATTCGCTATGGCTCTCATCGCAGCCTTCTGAAATTTCAGAAGTTTATTTTTACACGTAGACGTCGTGGTTCCCCGCACCAAATTACAGTAGTTAATATGAGACTCGAATAAAGCATGATATATTGCATGATATTTCCTGATATTTTCATGACATTTGCCGCCGCATTTAAGATATAGTTTGATGCGCTTACATAGGAATCGCGCTTGCATTCACGCAACTGTTTGTTGACACTCTTCGCTGCCTTTTGTGTGGGTGTGCGCACACACACACGCACACACACGTGCACGCACGCGCGTGCACACACACCCACACACACACACCTAACAGCTGATATGGGCCTAAGAGCTGGACCACTGATAGGCCTCCACCAGCACTGGTGGAGCCTTACCAGTGGTTAGAAGGTGTTGGATCGGCCCAGGACGTGATGCTTTCCAAGTGCAGGCGTCTGTCTTATGATAGTGTAAATTAGAAATTCGAGAACGCAACACGCAACCAGATCCTCCAGCTGTGTCGCTTTCGTCATAGAGAAATGGACACCTTGCTCCATACGACTGGTTTCTTGACACACAGGCTGAGGACACGTGGTTTTCGAAGCTTCCACCAATTACGTGGCCGCAGAAAGGTCTCGCGACCTGATGCGATCGAATTTTTTTTTTATCCGGCGGTGAGGCTTTCAATCTTAGTGTTCGCCTAGGTCCGTCTGTATGTCTGGAGTTTTCTTGACCTTAAATAAAATTAATCAATAGAAAATATCTTACAGCCCGAGTGGGTTTCGAATCCGGACGGCGCGATTAGATTAGTTTTGCTGGCCACTGCATCAGATAACTACATCATTGCCTTTTTTTCCTGTGTACATGAACCATGTTCAAACCATGAGGAAAACAGTAGCAGATCGACATGACACGTAATACGACACACCCCAGCAGCACAGCACTCGCTCTTACATCGCCGCAACCGAACATCCCCTGTCCTAAACTACCAGTCTCTCGCGTTGTGCTTTGGGTATCTTCTGCATCAACTTCCAGCCGTGATCAGTGGATTCGAATATCGAAACCGCAGTGCTAACACACCTAATTCGCATTTGCCGTGGCCACGCCCAATCGACCAAAATTTGTTTTTGTGTCACTCTTTGCGCCTTGAACTGCGCTCTTCACAAAGCTGGTGGCAGTCCTGCGTAACCAGGACGTCTAAAGCCCCAACTCCAACGGCACTTCCTGGGCGTACGCGCCCAGCGTCGGCGCTCTTGGCGTACGCCGGAACGGCCGTCGAAAAGAGGCATGCGTCTCCATGTCCCTGATGCTGGCTGGCTCCCCCTCTCGAGTCGAGGGAAAGAATTTCAAGCCGTGAAGAAAAGGGGTTAGGGGGCGCTGAAGGGACGAATTAAACCGCGAAGAAAAGTTCGGGGAACACGAAGCTATGAAGAAAAAAATGGCCTGGCTTCATTTCATTTCATTTTATTACCTTAAAGGCCCCTTAAAAGGGGTGTTACATAAGGGGTGGCAAGAATAAAAGCACAATTTCACAATGACAGGAAAGTTTCTACATTATCAGTGAAAAGTCGTGGGCAGGTGATGATGGCAACGTTGTTTGGAAGGCCGTTCCAGTCTGCGGCTGCACGAGGAAAGAAGGAATTAGAAAAAGTGACGGTGCGTGATCGTGGACGGGAAACTTGTAGGTGATTGCTGGTGCGGTGAGATATGCGTGCGGGTGGAAGAATATAAGGTGCCACGTGCATAGGGCTGTGGAAGAATTTGTGAAATAAAGACATGCTGGCAATGCGACGGCGGAGCGATAAGGGTGATAATCGGGATGCTGTTTTTAAGGACGAAACACTGATTTCATAAGAGTATAGGATGAATGAATGAAACGAGCAGCGCGATTCTAAACAGATTCGAGGGCATTGATGAGATATGCTTGATGAGGATTCCAGATGGGCGACGCAAATTCTAGTTTGGACCTGACTAATGACTTGTAAGCTAATAACTTGACATGATGGGGAGCATGATGAAGATGGCGCTTTAGGAAACCTAATGTCTTGTTTGCTGACGATATTATATTAGTAACATGCAGGCTCCAAGAAAGATCGCTAGAAATAGTTATGCCTAGATACTTGTATGATTGAACTAGTTGTACGGGAACTTCAGATATTACGTAAGAGAAGGTTAAAGGATTACGGCGACGGCTAATGGATAAAAGATTACACTTACGTGGGTTAAGTTCCATTAGCCATTTATTACACCACTCCTGAACGGCATTAAGATCATTTTGAAGAGAAGATTGGTCAGCGGTGGTGAGAATAGCACGACAAAGTACACAGTCGTCAGCGAACATGCGTATGTTAGATGTTACATTTGAAGGCAGATCACTAATGTATATAAGAAACAGTAGTGGGCCAAGCACAGATCCCTGAGGGCCGCCCGACGTTACTAAGAGTGAGTTAGAGTTTTTATTGCTAACGGAGACAAACTGCGAACGATTAGTTAAAAATTCTTCGATCCACTTCAAAATATGGGGGTGCAAATTTAATCGAGAAAGTTTTATCAGCAGGCGTTTATGGGGTACTTTATCAAAGGATTTGGCGAAATCTAGAAAAATGATATCAGTCTGTAGATTAGAATCAAGGTTAGCATGCAGATCATGAATGAATGTGGCAAGTTGGGTCTCGCAGGAGTAACCCCGGCGAAACCCGTGCTGAGCAGAATGGAAGAAGTTAATCGAATCAAGGAATGTCATGATGTGGGTATAGATGACGTGTTCCATGATTTTGCAGGGAATACTAGTTAGAGAGATGGGGCGGTAATTAAGCGGGGAGTTCTTGTTACCTGACTTGTAGACTGGAACGACCTTCCCATTTTTCCAGTCTATGGGCAGTTGACCTGTGAAGGGTGACTCAGCGAATAACAAGCACAACAGAGATGAACATATATCTTTGGTATTAATCAGTATTTTAGCGTTGATATTGTCAATTCCAGCAGAGGATGATATTTTAATGTTTTCTATTAGTGACCAAATTTCTGCAGAAGAAAATATAAGAGGAGGCATAGTATCTGGAATAATTGGGGGGTTTGGAGGAAATGTCGGCTCTGTTTCATTAGTAAACACGGATGAAAAGGCTGTGTTGAACATGTTGGCGCATTCAGTTTCAGAGACAGTTGCACCCGAAGCATCAGTGAGGGAAACAGTGCGTGTGTGCTGGGGGTTAATGGCTTGCCAGAACCTACGGGGGTTAGTTGACAACATTTTAGGCAGATCGGAGTTAAAGTGCGTTTGGCTTCTCGAATACTTGATAAATAAGTTTTTTCGGCTGCATAATATTTGTTCCAAGCGTTCTGACTACGAAGCAACTTGGCTGATCGTAAAAGACGCTTCTTTTTATTTTCAAGACGTTTGAGTGTATTTGTGAACCATGGCTTTTGAGGGTTATTTCGTATATTTATGTTTGGAATAAACCTGTCGACCAAATCTTCGATTTTCCTCTTAAACAAGGACCAGTTATCATGGATGGATCTTTGATGAAAGCTGGATTGAAATACTGGTAAAAATGCGCGAAGTTCATTATTTATTGCTGTGTAGTTTCCTTTATCGCACAGTCGGATAGTTCGTTTAGTAGTTACGCGTAAGGACGGTTTAATCGTCAAGCCGGCATGTATGACGTGGTGATCGCTGACGCCTGGTAGATACGTGATGGAATGAACGCATTCAGGATTATCCGTTAATATTAGGTCCAGGATATTAGCGCTGTCTACAGTTACACGGGTTGGTTCGGATATAGTTTGAACGAGGTTAAAATTAAGGCAGACGTCTAGAAATTCATTAGCATCCTTATTACCTGTAGCAGTTAGATTATGCCAGTCAATGCTCGGAAAATTGAAATCTCCGAATAGGAGAGTGCAGGTGTTAGGGTGCTTAGCTTTAATTTCATTTAATGCGTTATGAAGTTTTCGAGGGAAGTCTGGGCAGCTAGGAGGCCTGTAGCAAACGCCAATCACAACTGATTTAGGTGAAGCATGGCATAAAACCCATAATATTTCTATACCTGATGAAAGGTGAACAGCTGAGCGTGATAGATCCCGAGCGGTTGCAATCAGTACCCCCCTCCCCTTCGATCTGGGCGATCTTTCCGAAAAACACTGAAATTAGGCAAGTCAGCAAGGACTTCACTATCAGGAGTGTCGCTGATCAGCCACGTTTCAGTCAAGACTAGTATGTTGCTAGCAGATGAAGTGACAATATGGAAAATAATGTCGCGCTTTGAACTGAAACTCCGCACGTTAGTAAAGATCGCTGACAATGAAAGTGCTTCTTGCTGTGCATGCTTCGAATGATCTGTCGATAGGTGCTGAGATGGTTGCTATTTCACTTCTTTTACTGTTTGTGATGATTCATCGAATATGTAGCGTTTGGGACCAATATGTAATGTTTTGAAGCGCAAGGAGAACTTATCGGATACTGATTTGGCAAAGGTTACAAGATGTTTGCGGGCGTTACGAACGTTACCAATACTGTAGTTGGTGCCTTTAAGCTTAGTACCTAAAGAAAGGATGCTTTCTTTAGTTTTCGATGAGGTGAATTTAACGATGATTGGCCTAGTGCGATCAGTTGAGTGGCGCCCGAGGCGGTGAGCACGCTCGATTAGATTGGGTTCGATGGCAAAATCTAGTTGAGTGGAGCAATGACGAATGACTGTTTCTTCCGAGTCTGCATACGTTTCAGTGGGGTTAGTGTCAGGAATATTGTAAAATATGAGATTGTTACGGCGAGAGCGATTTTCTGCATCGTCGATGCGTGCTTCAAGTTTGTCGATCCTGCAGGTAAGTTTGGTGTTTAAAGTTCTCAGGGCGTCTATCTTAGAATGAAGAGTGGAAAGTGTGGCGTAGTGTGATTCCAGGGTGTCCATGCGCTTGTTTAAGTCGGTCAAGGTTGTTTCGGTAGTGTTTAGTTGATCTTTAATGTCCTGTAGATCGGAAATTAACGTAGCTTGCCCGGTAGTTAGTTTTTGGAGCTCGGAAAGTATGCAATCGTAACGATCGGGGCCTGGGTTAGATTCGACATCGCCTGACAATAGTAAAAGAAAACGGAGAACATGTGAACACTCGGCAACAATACTACCGCAGCACTGAGGGCTTGGCAGCTGCATTAAAAAGTAGTTACTGGTTTTTTTAGCAAATAGGGAAAACTTGTTACTAACCTGCATTGCGAAAAGCAGAGGATTAGTAGTCTGTGCTGACACACAGCTACCGAGCCCACAGAGCGGCGGCGATGACATCATGGGCTTTATATGCCTGATAAAATTATCAGATGCTGATGTTCCTGGCGATGGGGCTGGCCACTGATGGTCCAGGATGACGTACTCTGGCGGCGATGAGGGAAGTTGATGGGGTAGCAATGGTGATGGGGCAGGCGGATGAAAATAGTCTTCTTCATGATACTTCACGGCGGCAGTAGACACTGATGAACAGGAGGCAGACGGTAGAGCGGCGAAAAGCAGTTTCAGGGCGAGGGTAAACACCTGCATTGCGAAAAGCAGAGGATTAGTAGTCTGTGCTGACACACAGCTACCGAGCCCACCTTACTATGATTTCTTATGGTTAAGCTTATGGTTAAGCCTAGGATGCGAAGCATACCGCCGGCGGAGGCTGCGCGTCCGCAAGCGAGAGCACGAGTTGAGCCCCAGCTTTCACAGCTGTTGTGACGTCAGCGCCCCTAGCGGAAGGAGCGGGAGTTAGGCCGCCGGTGGAGGCTGCGCGTCCGCAAGCGAGCGCACGAGTTGAGCCCCAGCTTTCACAGCTGTTGTGACGTCATATCACGTGGTGCGCCGATGTAGGTCAAGTGGTAGCTACGCGGCCGCGCGCGGCGCAGCAAGGAAGAGCTCGGTTGTGAGGCTAGTATGCTTCGCATAAAAGAGTTCCCGAGAGCCCCGCGGTCCTCCAATTGTTGTCAACCGGACCCCGCTTCCGACGCGTGCGCCAGCGCCCGTGCGCTGGCGCCGACACCTAGCAGGGACAGATATTGGCACCTCGCCGAGGTTCGCTGTAGTCTCCTGCAGTGCGCATGCGCAGACCGGTTCTGGCGTACGCCAAGAGCGCCGACGCTGAGCGCGTACGCCCAGGAAGTGTCGTTCGAGTTGGGGCTTAAGAATGCAACTGATTCTCTCCAAACACTCTGATGGGATTTTTGGGAAATGTTTGACAGCTTCAGGACTGACCAACCCTTCGTCAGGAGTGACACATTAGCAGCTGTAAGGGTTTTTTTTTTCTTTTTTCGTGAGCCGGCAAGGATGCGTTCATGCATGAGGTATTTCAGGACGGTTTGGCAGACGCGCCAGCTTTGCCGTTCTTCAGCGTCGGAAGTAAAAGGGGTTGGAGACTTGGAGGCTGCCACTGCCCTCACCCGCTGCGCTGCTCGATGCTTGGGGTGTCGCTGCAGTTGAACCGGTCTCGACACGCTAAAATCGAGTTCTTGTAAACGCGCAGTCGTCGCGTGGGCTGACCTTACACAACTCGACCCCCTGACTCGATCCACCGCAGTCGGGTTCATGTAAACGTGGCTTAGGCTGGTGACACTAACAATGTGACGGAAATGGTGAAGCAGCACAAAGCTTATGTCAAGCAAATGAACAGAAGCGCAGTGGCCGTACTTCCCAGCCATTTTTAATTATTTATTTATTTACATTTCTGCAGCGCCATGAAGGCATAATTGCAGGGGGAATACATACAAACATTCATTCGTACAGCATGTGCCAACTTTTTGTACAGGATAGTGCAGAGGATGAAAAAGAGGTTTAAACAGAGCGTTCACATCAGTCAATTGGTCGGGAAAGGACAGGAAGAGGAAAAGCAGGAAAACAGCAGATGAACATGGGTTTACATCACAGTTCCGACAACAGTGCTCGGAACTTTTCTTCGGACTGCCATTGAACAATACTATGAGGCAGCTTATTCCATTCATTTACGGCGTGTGGAAAGAAAGAGTGTTTGAACACGTTAGTACGGCATTTCATTTCACGTAGTTTCCAGTCGTGGTCGCGCCTTCTGGATACAAAATGAGGGGGCAGCAGATAAGTTTCGGGGTTAATAGCAGTTTTTTTTTTTAATAAATGCGGTAAAGGCATTCTAATTTTATTCGTAAACGGCGCTCCTCCAAAGAGTCCCAGTTCAGCTCCTGCTTAATACTGTTGCTTCGATAAGTAAAAGAATATTTATTGGTAACAAACCGCGCCGCACGATTCTGAACCCGTTCCAACATGCCACAATAGGTTACTACGCGAGGGTCCCATACTGCGCAGGCGTACTCCATAATTGGCCTGATGTTAGTGAAGTATAAAAGTTCCTTAACCTTCTGAGGAGCGTCCCGAAAATTCCTTTTTAAAAAATTTAGCATTCTAGATGCCTTTGCCGATATATATTCAGTCTGCTTTCTCCATGTCAGGTCAGCTGGAAAATAAACCCCGAGATATTTAAAATCTGTTATTTTAGATAAAAGCTGGTTGTTTAAAACATAGTCAGACAAAACAGGAGTACGACTGCGCGTAAAAGAAATATAGTAACATTTTTTAGCATTCAAAGCCATGTCACATTTCTCGCACCAGCGCTGAGTGCGGTCCAGATTTTGCTGTAAATTATTTGTGTCACATGAGGCTTTAATCGAGCGATATAAGACACAGTCATCTGCGTACAGGCGTACCTGACAGTTAATATTTACCACGATATCATTGATATAGATTAAAAACAGTAGAGGCCCCAGTACTGATCCCTGCGGAACACCAGATGTGACAGAAGCAGTGTTCGAAAGCCGGCCGTTGACCAATACGCGCTGCTTGCGCCCTTCAAGATAGTTTTTAATCCATTGAAGCACTTCTATTGTTAAGCCAAGAAACGATAGCCTGTGAAGTAGCAGGAGGTGGGGAACTGTGTCGAATGCCTTTCTGAAATCTAAAAAAAACGCAATCAATCTGCTCGTGGCGGTCGAAGGCAGAGCAGAGATCATGGTTGAATTCAGCTAGTTGAGTTACGCAAGAACGGCCAGCCCTAAAACCGTGCTGTCTGTCGGTGAAAATTTTATTGCATTCAAGATGTTTTATCACAGAACTGTAAATGATGTGTTCTAATAGTCTACAGCATATGCAAGTAAGAGAGATGGGCCTGTAATTAGCTACATTATTCTTGGAACCACCTTTATGAATCGGCACCACGTTCGCTAATTTCCACTCGTCAGGCAGAGAGCTTGTTTCAAGAGACTTATTGAACAAAATAACTAAATAGTGAGCAATCATATCCGGACAGGCGCGTAGGACATGGGAGGAAAGACCGTCTGGTCCACCTGCAGAGCCAGCTTTAATGTTCTGAAGAATTTTAACAACACCACTGTGAGTAACAACCAGGTCAGGCATAAGAGTGGTTAGGTCCTCGGAAACAGGGGGGAGGTGACCTGAATAAGGCTGAGTAAAAACAGATTGGAAATAAGCGTTGAATGAGCAGGCCTTTTTGTAATCGTTATCAACCACAACCCCGTTATCGTCTACTAAGTTCGGGATTCCTACAGGTTCCCTTCCATGAGATTTTAAGAATTTCCACATTTCCTTAGAATTTGTTTGCAGCTTAGTACCCAAGGCATAAAAGTAGTTATTCTTGGCGATCTGGTTCTTGATTTTTATTTCTTTACCAAGACGCTTTAACAAGTCATAAACATTACGATCCTTTTTTCTTTTGCATCTGCTTAGGAGGCGGTGTCTTTTGTTGATAAGTAATCTGGTGTCTCGAGTTACCCATGGCTTGTCAGCTCTACGTTTACGAGTGATGCATTTACTAGGAATGTGCCGGTCAATTAATTTTTGAAGTGTGTTCCTAAACATTATCCGCAGCTCATTGCAGCCTAAACTTTGGCCGGCCTCAGCGAATTCTGGCAGGAAGGATTCAAGCTCAGCGCAGATGGATGTGTAGTCGCCCTTTTCATAGAAATAAACCCTTCTGGATCCCGCATGAGCTACCCTAGAATTAACAGGCGCAAGCTGTGCAACAACGCAGTCATGGTCACTTATGCCGGGAGTGACTACAACGTCCGTAATGATGGATGGTCTGTTAGTAAAAATTAAGTCGAGGACAGAAGCATTCTTACTTCCTTGTCTTGTTGGCTCCGTAACAAATTGATGCAGGTCATTAGCTAGTACAAATTCAGAAAATCCTGCGGTCAAGGCACTGGAATCAGTCACAATGCATTTATTATGGGCCCACTGGACATTGGGCATATTAAAATCGCCACCTATGATAAAATCTTGGTTTAGTGAAGAAAGAAAATTCGACAGAAATTTAAAAACGCCAGGATCTGTACACGCGGGGGAGCTGTAAAACGAACCAACAGCTAGATGACGACCATTATCCAACTGAACATTACACCATCATTAAAATCAAAGGCGCCAAACCATACACACACACACACAGGAGAAGAAAGAAAGACGAGACAGAGCGCCACTCACAACTGATTTAATGTGCAGAAAGACACGTACATATATGTCACTGTCGGCGCATGCGCAAGGAAGACATTCAGCTTCGTGAAGATAAGCAGCGATCAAAAAACGCTTTTTCAGCCTTATACAGGTTTATCGATGTTTCGCTGACGCACAAGTTGCCCCTCTTTTCGATATGGAATGCTTCTATCAGTTCTCTCGCTTTTGTCACACTACTCTTTGCCAAAATCCTCTTTGCCAAATGAGACCGGTGGCCGTGCCGTATGTGCACAAGTTGGTCCACAACCTGAAGAAGGTTGCGAGTAGGCATGGCGTGCCACTCGTTTTTACCGCTCCCCAAAAGCTCGGAAGCCTTTGCTCTCGAATAGCCAAAAGAAAAGAAAAAGTAAACGAAAGTGGCTGCGGTACCAGGCATGGGCGACCGTTCACGAAATGTGCGGTAGGGGTTGTGTACGAAGTTCCCCTCTCCTGCGGCAGTTCCTACATCGGACAAACCGGGCGATGTGTCAATGAGCGGATCAGAGAACACCAAAGAAATGTAGAACAAAATAAAGATGGCCCCCATTTACCCATGAACATCAGAACCTGCCCGTCGCGCACTTGTGAACCATGCTTTTCTGATGTGCAGATTTTGGCAAAGAGTAGTGTGATAAAAGCCAGAGAATGATAGAAGCATTCCATATCGAAAAGAGGGGCAACTTGTGCGTCAGCGAAACATCGATAAACCTGTATAAGGCTGAAAAAGCGTTTTTTGATCGCTGCTTATCTTCACGAAGCTGAATGTCTTCCTTGCGCATGCGCCGACAGTGACATATATGTACGTGTCTCTCTGCACATTAAATCAGTTGTGAGTGGCGCTCTGTCTCGTCTTTCTTCTCCTGTGTGTGTGTGTGCGTATGGTTTGGCGCCTTTGATTTTAATGATGAATAACTACCAACTAGCCCAACAACAAGTTCTTCTAAGATATATTTCTAGTACAGTGGGCCCTTCTATTTGTGTGTCGTCTCCGTGTTTTATCGACCAATGGATTTCACTTGTCGTCGCGAACACCTGTCGCGCAAGGAACATCACCTTCTGCATCAAGAATGGATTAGTTCCAGGCGAAGTAAGTGCTCTCTTCCGTCCGGTGCTTCCTTCCTGGGGACATGTGAAGCGCACAAGCAAGATTCTGAAGTCTGAGCTGTGGCGCCAAATTCGCCTGCTGGACGATCTCCTTCGCTGTGCTTGTTTTGCGCAATATCCCCCTTGGCTTGCTGGAAACAACATGCGATCTGCCAAGAGGTTGGCCTCCCTGATGACCGAGCGACTCTGGTTGTGCATGCTGAACAGTCTCCTCAAAGTGACAAGAAAGGACAAGAAGAAAGGCGGGAGTGGCTTGGTGGTTGAAGGGGACATTGTTTTGCCTGAGAAGGTAGAGGCCGTGCTTCAAAAAGGTCCAAAGTTCGGTGTTGAGCCAAATGTGCCCCCGCATGAACTGGTTGCTGTAAATCGTAGAATAGCTAGAAAAGCTGATTCAGAGCAGCAAGAAAAATGTCTACTGGAGGCTGTTGACTGCCTTCTTAAATCTGGCTACCCGAAACCTACTCAACGCAGCGAAATGTTTAGCGGAAATATCGTGTCATTCTTCAGCAAAAATTCTTTAACTCTTCTTCAAGCTGATAAGGAGGGTGGTTTTGTCGTTTTGTCCGATGATAACTTCTCGAAAAAAGCAGATGAAGCGATTAAGAAGAATTTTACGCCTGTCCCTGTAAAGTGCACAAAAGTTAAAAGCCGTGCAGTATCCATGTGCGAGTGTTTGGGCTTGTCCAGCCTTGCTAAAGAAATTAAGAAAACCAAAAATAACGCCCTGAATGTGTTCTTCTCGGTGAAAACACACAAGGTTGGTTTACCTTTCAGAACAATAGTTACGGAAAAGGGGTCGTGGCAGAAGCATATTAGTCTCTACTTGTTGAAGCACTTGAGCAAGCTAGATTTACAAGACCCGTTTTTTACCAAGAATTCTGAAGATGTTTGTGATTTCCTGAAATCTCAGACTGGGATTGGGCGTGCCTTTTCAGTCGATGTTGTTGATTTATTTTATTCCGTGCCCCATGATGCCCTATTTACTTCTGTTCGGGACTGTATTGAAAGAAATGATCCTGTGCCCTTTCAGAACTCAGCTGGTATTTCTACTGATAATTTTTTAAGTATGTTAAAGTTTTATTTAGAGTCTACTTTTATTTCTTTTGACCAAGGCTTCTTTCTGCAGAAGGCCGGTATCTGCATTGGTTCGTGTGTCGCCCCGGTTTTATGCAACATTTTTCTGTCACAAATTGACGAAAAGCTTCTGCAGGTTTTGCCAACTAACCATGTTTTTAAAGTTTTTAGATATATTGACGATTTCTTGATTGTTTTAACTAAGGACGGCAGCTCTAACTTCGCTGGTACAGTAAACAGTGTTTTATCCCTTTCTAGACAACACGGTAAAGGCTTGGATTTTACTTATGAACTGCCTGAAAACAATCTTTTACAGTCTTTAGATTTAAACATTGAGTTCTGTATGGATCAGGTGTGTTGGGCATATGCTCCACGTGCAAAAAAGGGGCTTCTGCCATTCGACTCTTGGCATTCAAAACTAGTTAAAAGAGGAATTGCTTCACTTTGCCTTGAGTCTGCTCTAGGGAAGTCATGTGTTCACAAGATGCGACAGAGTTTTGATAATCAATTGGTTAGGCTGGCTTCAGCCGGGTTCCCTGGTTCGGTCGTGACACAGGTTGCCGAAAGCCTCCTACGGAAGTTGAAGAAGGTAGTAGGAGTAGGGGAGGAGGTCCCTCGAGAAGAGGTGAGACCGGTGGCCGTGCCGTATGTGCACAAGTTGGTCCACAACCTGAAGAAGGTTGCGAGTAGGCATGGGGTGCCACTCGTTTTTACCGCTCCCCAAAAGCTCGGAAGCCTTTGCTCTCGAATAGCCAAAAGAAAAGAAAAAGTAAAAGAAAGTGGCTGCGGTACCAGGCATGGGCGACCGTTCACGAAATGTGCGGTAGGGGTTGTGTACGAAGTTCCCCTCTCCTGCGGCAGTTCCTACATCGGACAAACCGGGCGATGTGTCAATGAGCGGATCAGAGAACACCAAAGAAATGTAGAACAAAATAAAGATGGCCCCCATTTACCCATGCACATCAGAACCTGCCCGTCGCGCACTTGTGAACCATGCTTTTCTGATGTGCAGATTTTGGCAAATTGTAGTGTGACAAAAGCCAGAGAACTGATAGAAGCATTCCATATCGAAAAGAGGGGCAACTTGTGCGTCAGCGAAACATCGATAAACCTGTATAAGGCTGAAAAAGCGTTTTTTGATCGCTGCTTATCTTCACGAAGCTGAATGTCTTCCTTGCGCATGCGCCGACAGTGACATATATGTACGTGTCTTTCTGCACATTAAATCAGTTGTGAGTGGCGCTCTGTCTCGTCTTTCTTTCTTCTCCTGTGTGTGTGTGTGTGCGTATGGTTTGGCGCCTTTGAATTTAATGATGAATAACTACCAACTAGCCCAACAACAAGTTCTTCTAAGGAACATTACACCAAACGGATTCACCGCATTCCGGGCGAGAAGCTAACGCAGAAGACCGTAGGCATGCATCGACAAGCAGGAACACGCCCCCACCCCGGGTATCCCGGTCACGACGATAGATTTCGAAGCCCTCTGGGAAAACTTCAGTATTTAGAATAGAGTCATGAAGCCAAGATTCCGTACCAATAACAATATGTGGCCTAACGGTGGAAACCAGAGTTGCAAAGTCATCTGGTTTATTTTTTATACTTCGGCAGTTTACTACAAGAACGGACAAGGCCATCGATCCAGACACTAAACTATCCCGCCGGTCCCTGAGAGACATGCTCCGTCTAGTCATATATCTTGTTTCTAGCTAGCTTTTAGAGTCAATAACTTGGTTGTGCTCGTGGTCAAAGAAAAAACATTTTCGAATCCATTATCAGCCGTTCATACCGTTGTTTAAAAGGCTTTGCTGAGTCACGGGCATACTGAAAAGTTTAGAGCGCGCATGCCTCACTGCAGAAGTGAAATCCTCCCGAATAGCAAAAGCCGTTTCCTTTAGCCTAGGGGCGCATGATAGCACTCGCTCCTTATCTTTGTATTTCGATAATTTAACTATAATCGGATGGGATCTAGCAGTCTGATACTGTCCAAGTCGATGTGCGTGCTCAATGCAGCTTGGTAAAATAAACTCACCCAGATTGGACTCAAAAAAAGACCGAGCCTTTTCTTCTGATTCAACCCAGCCCTCATGCACAGAATCAGGCAAGCCAAAAAGAACCAAATTATTTCGGCGTAAATGCTTATTGGGATCCTGTAATGACGACTTCATCTGAGCAACCTCACGGGCCAGATAGTGAACTGTACCAGATTTGGAAGGCTGCTGATTAGGCCCATATTCACTCAGTGAGTGTTCTAGCATGTCAACTCGGCCCGCTAGTTCATTCAGTGACGTCGTCATCGTATTATGCTGTTCCCGCACATCCCTTAGTTCCCGAACGAATTGCCTCTGAATATTTTCTAACCGTGTCAAAATTTCGTGAATGCCATTGATAGTGGTTTGCGGTGGGATCCTACTATCAGGACCGGGGTTTTGCTCAACATCTCCGCAAAGCAAGAGTAACAACCAGGCCGTATATTTAAAAGAAAACAGAGTACAACTACAAAAACGTCGCTTTACAGACAATATACACTCAAGCACAGCGTCGGGGCCCGACACCGCAATAAGGCACGGATTAGAAGTGCGATACGTCTAAGCGAAGGATAAGTAACTAACCTGTACAAAGAAGGTGGTTGAGCACATGTCGGAAGCGATGTAAAAGATTTGTTTTACTCGATTCCTCAAGACCAGCTCTTGGCGGCAGTAAAGGAATGCATAGAAGCAAACGGTGCCGTGTCTTTTCAAAATTCTTCAGGTTTGTCGGTTGACAACTTTATCGCATTATTGCAGTTTTATCTTAGTTCTACTTTTATAAGTTTTGACAACCTGCCTTTTTTGCAGCGCAAGGGTGTGTGCATAGGTTCCTGTGTGGCCCCCATCCTTTGCGATATTTCCTTAGCGAAAGTTGACCAGTCTTTGGACATAGTTTTTAATGGGGGGGGGGGGGTGGTTTTAAAGGTTTTTAGGTACGTGGACGATTTTTTAGTGCTTTTAAAAAAACAGACTTCCTTCACCTACCCCTCTACAGTAGGTGAAGTTTTAAATGCTTTTAACAAACATGGACTTGGGCTCACGTTCACCCATGAACTTCCTGACACTAACGTCTTACAATTTTTGGATTTAAAACTAACCTTTATTGAGAGACATGTTTGCTGGGGCTATTACCCGCGCGCGAAGAAAGATCTTTTGCCTTATGATTCTATGCACTCAAAGACGGTGAAAAGAGCAATAGCGTCGCATTGCTTGGAGTCTTCTTTGAAAAAGTCGTGCCCGCATCGGTTGCAGGCTAGCTTCCAGAATCAGGTGAGCCGGCTTTCGGCGGCTGGGTTCCCCTGCTCAGTGTTGACTGCTGTCTGCGAGACCCTTCTAAAGAAACTTAAGCAAGGAACACGAAGAAACTCCGGAGAGGATCGTTGCAGGTCACAGAAGCCGTTGGTGGTGCCTTACTTGCACAAAACTGCTCACAACTTGAAGAAAGTGGCCAACAGGCATGGGGTGAGTGTCGTTTTTTCCGCCCCCAACAAGCTGAAAAAGCTGTGCCCCCGTATTTGCAGCTCAAGAAAGCGGGGTTGCCAGATAAGGCACGACTTTCCATTCATCATGTGTTCCGCAGGAGTGGTCTATGCTATCCCCTTAACGTGTGGGAAGACCTATGTCGGCCAGACTGGGCGTTGCATCAACGAGCGCTTGGGGGAACATGCCCGAAATTTATCAGATTTAAAGCATAAATATGCACATTTGGTAACGCATATTATGGGTTGCGACGGTTGCGAGGCACGATTCAGTCAAACTAAGATTCTTGGCAAAAGCGCAGATAAGAAGGCACGTGAATGTCTGGAGGCTTTTCACATAAGGAAACTTGGCAATAGGTGTGTCAGCACCCCATCTGTTTCACTTTATTCATCCGAGTTCGAATTCTTAGATGCCGCCCTTAAATAATCTTTGTTAACTTTTTTGTTTTTGTTTTGGTTACCGCTTTCTCATGTGTGCTCGCTGTGATGGTCGCTTTGATATCTTTACCTTTCCTGCCCTCCTCCCTCTTTTTTCAGTGAAACTTCGCCATATTGTCACGTTGTAGTGACGGCAGTCCAGCGGTCAGGAAGGCACCAGAAATACTTGCAAACGAAGTTCTTTATTTGGGCTGACTTGCGCCCGCAAAAGAACCGACTCACTCGGTGGCGGCGGAAGCAACAAGCGTGCTCGTCAATCGTCGAACTACGAATGCCCGCCGCTCGCGGCATCGCTCAATTTAAAGCCGGCAAAGAAACTTCCAGATAACAGGACAAGATCATCTACAGTAATCTAGAAAAACCTAGATGCAGCCTTTCATGGCTGCGATCAATCGAGATTAGTCTGGTCGCTTCTCGCGTCACGAACAAAAGTGATAACAACCCTTTCCTGCAGCCTTGAGCGTGAACGAACAAACACTTCAATGATACGTGGCATTACCCCCCTTCCAAAGAAGCATCGTCTCGATGCTTTAAAATGAAAATAAACACGGAAAATGAAACTTCGAGTCCTTTAGCGTTCATAATATGGCTTCAGGCGTACGACATGTACGACTTCCGGGCGAGGGCGGCGTCGCTGAGATGCTGTCGTGGCGTCGGGGATGACTTCATAGTCGAGGTCACCGATGCGACGGAGAACCCTGTACGGGCCAAAGTAGCGTCGCAGCAACTTTTCGCTCAATCCACGGCGGCGAACTGGCGTCCATATGCAAACCCGATCACCTGGCTTGTAATGCGTGTCTCGTCGGCGCAGATTGTAGCGTCGAGCGTCGGTGTGCTGCTGGTCTTGAATGCGAAGCCGCGCAAGTCTTCGGGCTTCCTCGGCGCGATGAAGGTAGGCGGCGACGTCAAGGTTGTCTTCGTCGGAAACGTGCGGGAGCATTGCGTCGAGTGTTGTCGTGGGCTTCCTGCCGTATACCAGCTGGAATGGGGTAAACCTGGTTGTCTCCTGGACGGCAGTATTATAAGCGAAGATCACGTAGGGCAGAATGGAGTCCCACGTCTTGTGTTCGGCGTCGATGTACATGGAGAGCATGTCTGCGATGGTCTTGTTCAGACGCTCTGTGAGTCCGTTGGTTTGTGGATGATAGGCAGTGGTCCTCCGATGGCTTGTCTGGCTGTAGTTTAAAATGGCTTGCGTCAGCTCCGCTGTAAACGCCGTTCCTCTGTCTGTGATGAGCACTTCCGGGGCGCCGTGTCGCAGGAGAATTTGTTCGACAAAAAATTTTGCGACTTCTGTTGCGGTACCACTAGGCAACGCTTTTGCTTCGGCGTAGCGGGTCATGTAGTCGGTGGCCATGATGATCCACTTGTTTCCTGATGAAGAGGTAGGAAAGGGGCCGAGGAGGTCCATCCCTATTTGCTGAAAGGGCTTAGTTGGCGGTGGTATGGGGTTCAGGAGTCCGGCTGGTCTAGTCGGAGGCGTTTTGCGTCGCTGACACTCACGGCACGTTTTCACGTAATAGGAAACGTCGGTAGCTAGCCGTGGCCAATAGTACTTCTCCTGGATGCGGTGCAACGTACGAGCAATCCCGAGATGTCCTGCAGTCGGCTCATCATGACATGCCTGCATAATTTCTTGCCTGAGATTTTTGGGCTCGACAAGAAGATGCACTGTCCTGTTCGGCGCGAAGTTCTCCTTCATGAGGACATTATTGTGAAGGACGAAGGACGACAGTTGCCGCTTGAACCCTCGGGGAGGCGATGCGGTCTTGCCTTTCAGATAATCAACTAGGCTTTGCAAGTCAGGATCCGAGTGCTGCTGCTGCGCGAAACTGCTGGCGCTTACCGGTCCTAAGAAAGCATCGTCGTCTTCCTCTTCGGGTGCTGCGTCGACAGGAGCTCGTGACAAGCAGTCTGCATCGGAATGCTTGCGGCCAGATTTGTAGACTACAGTTATGTCGAATTCTTGAAGACGCAGGCTCCAACGAGCAAGGCGGCCGGAGGGATCTTTCAAATTGGCCAGCCAGCACAGAGCATGGTGATCGCTCACAACCTTGAATGGTCGTCCGTATAGGTAGGGGCGAAATTTGGACGTGGCCCAAATAATGGCGAGACATTCTTTCTCTGTCGTCGAATGAGTGCCAGAAATAGTGCCAGAAATAGTGCCAGAAATAGAAATAGAAATGAGTGCCAGAAATAGTGAAACAATATTTTTAACACCGGTTACAGTAAATGAAGTAATTACAGAATTTTTAGCGCTTAATAATAGTAAAGCTACAGATGCGTCAGGTTTTCAGATACAGCCCATAAAATTTACTATCGACATTCTTGCACCTTCCCTCGCCCATATCTTCAACCTATCCTTAGTTTCCGGTGTTTTTCCGCGTCTTATGCAAAGGGCAAAAGTCACAGTAGTGTATAAAAAAGGAAACAAAAATGAAATGGGAAACTATCGCCCGATATCAATCTTACCTGTGTTTTCCAAAGGCCTCGAAAAAGTTATTCTTAAACGGCTATCCTCCTTCACTGAAAGATGTAACATTATCACTACCGCTCAATATGGGTTTCGTAAAAATAGATCGACTGAGTTAGCTCTCCTTGCTCAGAAAGAATTCATACTAAAACATTTTGAATCCAAAAACATGGTACTTGGTTTATTTTTAGATTTTTCAAAGGCGTTTGACCTTGTTAATCACTCTGTGCTGCTTAAAAAATTAGACCACTACGGTATTAGAGGCATAGCCCATATGCTGATTTCCTCATACTTGCGACATAGATCTCAGTTTGTTAGTATTGCCGGTGAATGCTCCCAGTTGAAAGCGGTAGCTTCTGGCGTTCCGCAAGGGAGCATTTTGGGTCCGTTTCTTTTTGTTCTTTATATTAATGATATTGTTCGCATCGATAGCACTGCTAAGTACATAATTTATGCAGATGACACTAGTCTGTTTTTTTCGGGTACTTCAACGGCTGATCTCGCAAATCGAGCTAATAAAACCTTAAAAGAAATAAATACTTGGACTGCTGATAATCACTTAAGAATTAACGTTAGTAAAACTGCAGCCGTCATGTTCCACCCACGTCACAAACACTTTGAACTTCCTCTAATTGAATTAAACAATACCAGAATAGAATTTGTGCAGTCTGTGAAAACTCTGGGCGTTTACTTTGCAGCAGATATGTCGTGGAATGACCATATTAATTACGACGTTCAGAAACTTTCCAGAACAGTTGGTATCATGCGCCGCCGTTGCTTTAATTTTCCTACGTCAGTCAACATGTTACTTTATCACTCTTTGTTCTCTTCCATAGCCAGCTACGGATGTATGGTGTGGGCAACAACAACAGCTGAAAATATTAACAAACTCACTGTCTTACAAAAACGTATTATACGCATTGCATGTAAAGTGCCGTATTTCTTCCACACTGCGAGCCTTTTCCACCGACACAACGTTATTCCAATGAAATCCATGTATAACTATAGGCTGTGCTATAAATATAAACTCGCCATAATGAAAAATGATGACTTCTTACTTACACTTGCTAGGTTAGAGCAAAGCAGAACTGTGTATGATACCCGCGCAGCAGAGCCTTGGAATGTTAAGAAATGCCGTACAAACTATGGCAAACAAATGTTGCAGCATACCTTACCGACACTTCTGAATCAGTTGTACTGCCACAAGAATCTTGATGTCTCCAATATTTCTCTGAAAGAATTGCCCCAAATATTCGTGTAGTTCTTTTTTTTCTTGCTATTACCATTTTGAGTGCACCTGTCAGTTCTGCTGTCCTTTATTTTCTCCTCCCTGTGTTTGCCTTTATAGTCTATTTGACCTAATATAGTTCTTTTTTCTTTTACAAGCAGAATGTACTGCTTACTGAACGTACATGTGTCATTCTATGTACAGAACATACGAGTTTTTTCTTACCATTTGTTTGATGTCCTATTCCGCCGCCGTCAATGCTGCACTGTAAGAGGAAGCCAGGACCTCTCAAGCTGTCTATACAGCTTTTTCCCTGGCTGTCCTCGCAACACCTAGTTGCGGAAATAAACCTTCAAACCTTCAAATAGTTGGCTTCGGCTTTCGACAGTGAACGGCTAGCGTACGCGATAACTTTCTCCTGTCTGCCATTTTTCTGAACGAGGACCGCTCCTAAGCCCACCCCGCTTGCATCGGTATGAACTTCGGTTTCGGCGTTTTCATCAAAGTGCCCGAGCACAGGAGGGGACTGTAAGCGGCGCTTCAGCTCGTTGAAAGCTTCCTCTTGTGGCCTTTCCCATTTAAAAGGCACGTCAGCCTTGGTAAGTTGGGTCAAAGGTTCAGCGATGCGCGAAAAGTTCTTGACGAATCGCCGGTAATAAGCGCACAATCCAAGGAATCTGCGTATAGCCTTCTTGTCATTAGGCTGTGGAAACTCTGCGATCGCAGCCGTCTTCTGGGGGTCGGGGCGAACTCCATCCTTGCTTACGACGTGACTAAGGAACAGCAGCTCCTCGTAGGCGAAGTGGCACTTCTCTGGTTTCAGTGTCAGGCCTGAAGACTTGATCGTTTCCAGCACTATCCGAAGCCTTCTGAGGTGGTCTTCAAAGCTTGAGGAGAAGACAACAACGTCATCTAAGTAGACTAGGCAAATCTGCCACTTCAAGCCTGCGAGCACCGTATCCATTACTCGCTGGAACGTTGCTGGGGCAGAGCAGAGGCCGAATGGCATCACCTTGAACTCGAAGAGTCCGTCTGGCGTGATGAACGCAGTCTTTTCGCGATCTCTTTCGTCGACTTCAATTTGCGAGTAGCCGCTCTTCAGGTCCATCGATGAGAAGTACTTAGCGTTGCACAGCCGGTCCAATGTATCGTCGATGCGGGGGAGGGGGTAGACATCCTTCTTCGTAATGCTGTTCAAGCGGCGGTAATCGACGCAAAAGCGAAGGGTGCCGTCTTTCTTTTTCACTAGGACGACTGGTGCTGCCCAGGGGCTCCTTGATGGCTGGATAACGTCGTCACGAAGCATTTCCTCAACTTGCTTACGGATAGCTTGGCGTTCTAGCGGCGATACGCGGTAGGGGCTCTGTCGCAGTGGTCGGGCGTGTTCGTCTGTGACAATTCGGTGCTTGGCAAGCCTGGTTCGTCGCACATTCGATGCTGATGAGAAGCAATCGCTGTACTCTTGAAGAAGACTGCGTATTTGGTCTTGTCTGCTCCGTGGTAATGCTGGGTTGATATCAAACGTTGGTTGATGGCGTTGGTCAGATGGTTCTACGGGTTGGTCGGGTTGGGCAAATATGTCTCTGATGTCTGCCAGCTCGTCGAGGAAAGCGATCGTCGTACCTTTGTTTAGATGCCGGTATTCTTCGGTGAAGTTGGTTAGCAAGACCTGTGCTTGGCCATTTAGGATTTGGGCGACTCCCCTTGCGACGGCCAGTCCTCGATCCAGGAGTAGCTGGGTGTTCCCCTCGATGACGCCTTCGGCTGTTTCGATGTCTCCAGTACCTATGCAGGCGACGACACTTGATCGGGGCGGCACGCTCAATGCTTCGTCGAGGACGTTCAAGGCAACGGGATGAGTCGCTGTCGTCGCTGCAGATATGGCTTTGTCCGTGGAAAGCTTGATCGACTTAGATCGAAGGTCGATGATCGCTCGATGTTCATTCAGGAAGTCCATTCCCAAAATCACGTCTCGCGAGCATTGCTGTAGGATCAGGAAGGTTGTCGCATAGGTTCTCCCGTTTACACTAACTCTCGCGGTGCAGCGTCCTGACGGCGTAATCAGGTTGCCACCTGCGGTGCGGATCAGCGGGCCATCCCAAGTTGTTGTTACCTTCCTGAGTCGGACAGCGAGTGGGCCACTCATGACAGAGTAGTCAGCTCCAGTGTCGACCAAGGCAGTAACCGCGTGACCGTCGACCGTAACTTCAAGGTCACTTGTTCGCGTTCTCGTATTGTACGTTGTCTTCGGTGTCCGATCTCGGCTTCGTCGAGTAGTAAGGCTGCGGTGGGCGTACTCCGACGTTACTTCACTGGGAAGCGGTAAAAGTTTCAAGTCTGGCCGCGTCGTCGTCGTCGTCGTTGTCGGTGCTGTCGTCGGTGTTGTCGTCGTTGTTGTCGTCGTTGTTGTCGTCGGTGTTGTCGTCGTAGTTGTCGTCGTAGTTGTCATCGTAGTTGAGGCATGGACTTGGGTTTCCGTCGATGGAGGATCTTTGTGCTTGCGCTCGGAAGCAACCTCACCTCCAGAGGCTGATTTATTCAGTTTAACCTTCGGGGGCTGGGGGAGCGTCCACGCACTGCGTAGCCTCGGCTAGGAGATACAAAGCGCGGAGACGAAGGCGACGGGGAACGTGATAGGCGGCTGGGCGGTGAGCATTCTTCCCGGCGCAAAAACTCCTCGATTTCGGCTGGTCGCTGCCCGGGTCGGGGTCGTGGAGCGCCGTAAGAGAACCCTCGGATGCCCAGTCGTCTGTATGGGCAGTGCCGGAGGACGTGACCGGCTTCGCCACAGTGGAAGCATAGTGGGCGGCGCTGGTCGGGAGTTCTCCACTCGTCGCATTTCCTCGGCTGCGCGCGTCGCTCGTAGGACTGGCGGGTTGGGGCGAGTTGGCGGCGGTCCAACGCAGCTGGCTGAGGGCGATAGGGGCTTGGGTCCTGGCGTCGAGGGGCAGGGCGGCGCACAGCTGCGGCGTAAGTCATGGCTGGGGGCTGCAGTGGCTGCGTGGGTGTCGGCGTCACACCCAAGGCCTGTTGAACCTCGTCCCGGATGACGTCAGTGAGCGATGAAAGTTGCGGCTGCGTTCCCGTTGGCAGCAATCGTCGGAGCTCCTCTCGCACAACTTCATCGCACAACTTTCATAACCTCCCGCAGGTTATCGTTGTTAGCGGTGTCCATGCAGCTTGCTGACAAAAAGCGCTGCTGGCGGTCATACTGGCGGGCTCGGGCGTCAAGAGTTTTCTCCATTGTGAATGCCTCTTCTACGAATTCCGCGACGGTTTTCGGTGGGTTGAGAACGAGCCCGGCAAATAGTTGCTCTTTAACTCCTCGCATAAGCAACTTCACCTTCTCTTCTTCCTTCATGCTCGCATCGGCACGCCGGAAGAGACGCTTCATTTCCTCAGTGTGCACAGCAACGGTCTCGTTTGGGTGTTGTATGCGAGACTGTAGCAGCTGCTGGGCTCTCTCTTTCGCACGACGTTTGTGAAGGTCTTCAGAAGCTGTTCCTTGAAGGTTTCCCAGTGGGCAAGGCTGGCTTCCTCATTCTCGAACCAGACTCTTGCTGGTCCCTCCAGGGCGAAGAAGACGTACCTAAATTTCATGGCATCGTCCCAGTTGTTGAAGACAGCTACACGGTCGAACTGCTCCAGCCATTCCTCGGGGTCGGCGCCAGGCGAAGCGTCGAAGGTTGGTGGCACCCGGGGCTGCTGCAGAATGATTGGAGTGGTCGTCTGGGGCAAGGTCATGATGGACGTTGGTACTTGCTTTCGCTTCCGGGTAGGGTCCGGCAGGGTCCCGAACTCAGGTGCGTCCCCTTGCAGGCGTCGGCTTGCGCGGTGGACTGGACTCAGGTCCTGCGGTAGATGACTCAGAGGGCTGGCGTCACGACTTGTTGGGGGTGTTCGGAACATGAAAGGCTACCCAGCACCTCCACCAGATGTCACGTTGTAGTGACGGCAGTCCAGCGGTCAGGAAGACACCAGAAATACTTGCTAACGAAGTTCTTTATTTGGGCTGACTTGCGCCCGCAAAAGAACCGACTCACTCGGTGGCGGCGTAGAAAGAGAAGTTTATTTTTTCTGTTTTAACATAGAAAATACAAAACAAAACAGATGAACTTAATTCTCTGATCAGTCAAGCACATGCGCAGTGACGCAGCACTGAGCACGTCAGTAATGCAGTGGCGGTGGCGGCGTAAGCAACAAGCGTCCTCGTCAATCGTCGAACTACGAATGCCCGCCGCTCGCGGCATCGCTCAATTTAAAGCCGGCAAAGAAACTTCCAGATAACAGGACAAGATCATCTACAGTAATCTAGAAAAACCTAGATGCAGCCTTTCATGGCTGCGATCAATCGAGATTAGTCTGGTCGCTTCTCGCGTCACGAACAAAAGTGATAACAACCCTTTCCTGCAGCCTTGAGCGTGAACGAACGAACACTACAATGATACGTGGCAATATAAAGGCGCTGCCTGGTTTCAATAAAATTAGTTGGGAGTTAGCGCTTTGTGTCTCGTTCTTGTCTTTTCGTGGTTTGCATGCTCTGGCGCTATTTTCTTCAAATCAAGTATGCACCAACTCGCCCAAGAAGAAGTGTTAATCATCTAAGTACACTAAGCACGACTGCCACTTCAGACCTGATAAAAACCGTGTCCATCATACGTTGGAACGTGGCCGGCGCAGAGCAAAGACCAAACGGAAGCACCTTAAACTCGTATAGGCCGTCGGGCGTCACAAATGCAGTCTTCTCTCGGTCTCTCTGATCCACCTCGATTTGCCAGTATCCGCTTTTGAGGTCTAATGAGGAGAAGTACCTGGCATCGCGTAGACGGTCGAGGGCATCATCAATCCTGGGGAGCGGATAGACGTCCTTTTTGGTCACGTTGTTTAGTTTCCGGTAATCGACACAGAATCTCAGTGTGCCATCTTTCTTCTTGACGAGGACTACTGGCGACGCCCATGGGCTCGTCGAAGGCTGGATTACGTCGTCCGCAAGCATCTCATCCACTTGCGTTTGAATGGCTTCACGTTCCTTAGGAGAAACCCGGTACGGGCGTTGGCATACCGGTAACGTGGCCTCATCGGTTATGATACGGTGCTTGGCGACAGGAGTACGACCGACCTTGGAGCCAGTGGCGAAGCAGTCTGCGAAATCAGACATAAGAGCCAAAAGAAGATTCCTTTGATCGGGCGTCAAGTCCGGGCTAATTTTAACGGTTTCAAGGAGACGGCAAGATGTAGCCTCCTCTTGAGGGTTGGCCCCGGCGGTGCATAAACGAGGCGAGGCAATTACGTCGTGAAGGAAGGCAACAGCCGTTTCCTTGGCGAGGTGCCGCATCTCCTTAGCAAAATTCGTCAGGAGGACAGTAGCACAACCGTTATGGAGTTGAACGAGTCCTCGAGCAACGGCTATCTCCTTCTCGAGAAGTAGCGGGAGGTGCCCATCCGCGATGCCCTCGTAGTCGTGAAACAAGTCATGACGCACAAGAACAAGCACACTAGACCGTGCTGGCACCCTCACGTCATCGTCGACAATACGCAGAACGTTGAGTTCCGGATCCTCGATTTCAATGCGCTCCACGGCCCGTTTCGTCGAGAACGTCACACGCGCTTCTTTCAGGTCAATGACAGCGCCGTTAGTCTGCAGGAAGTCTAGGCCAAGGATCAAGTCTTTCGAACACTCGCGAAGTACGACGAATTCTCCGACATACACAAAACCCCGGATGCCGACACGCGCTGTGCACTTGCCTACAGGGGTAATCAAGTGACTCCCCGCCATGCGAATTTTCGGGCCGGACCAGTGCGTCAAAACTTTCTTCAATTCGCGGGCGAGGCCGTGGCTCATTACCAAGTAATCAGCACCGGTGTCTAGTAACGCCGTTACATCGGCTCCATCAATCTTTGCGCGCAAATCGGAGGTAGTGTGTCGGATGCTGTCGCCACCTGTCCCAAGCGGAATGTCGTCGTATCGGTCGAAGGTAGCCCGTCGGATGCTGTTGCTACCTGACCCCAGCGAAATCTCGTCGAGTCGGCGTGACGAGGACGGAGGATCTTCACATTTCGCGACATCAGCGACCCTGCCTCCGAAGGCCGCTGACATTAGTTTTCCCGGCGAGGGCTGGGAGAGCGTCGGTGTCGGGGATAGCTCGGACTTGAGGAACGGTAGCTTCTCGGGGACGTAGACCGACGCTCTTGGTAGCCGGACGTAACAGGATGCTGTTGCGCAGCAAGGTGGCTTGCGATTTCAGTAGGCCGCTCGCCATTTTGAGGGCAGGGGTCGTCCGGTGCGAAACCCCGCAGGCCGACGCGGCGGTACGGGCACGCCCGGTAGAGGTGACCTGCTTCACCGCAATGGAAGCAGAGGGGCCGACGGTCGCGGGCCCGCCATACTTGACTCTTACGGGGTCGCTGATAGGTTGACGGAGGGGTGTAGCGAGGAGGACCCTGCGGCTCCATTGCTGGAGCTGCGGTGTTGATACTGTGGTCCTGCGTGGGAGCCCTACGTAGGACGGACGCGTAGGTGGGTCTCGCGTCGAGCTGGTAGGAAACGTCAGGAACTCGCTCAGCTGCCATACGCACCTTGTCCCGGACGACTTCAGCTAGTGATGGAAAGGACGGCGTGTTGCAAGGCATCCGGAGTGCTTGCAGTTCTTCTCGCACGACAGAACGGACGAGGTTGCGTAGTGCATCCATATCGCTACCGCCCTGCATAGGTAGTGCGTCGGACCCAATGATGTTCACGTCGCGATTGTATTGACGAGCCCGGTGTTGCAGCGTCGTCTCCATGGTGGTAGCCTCACTGAGGAACTCCGCAACAGTGCGCGGTGGGCTGCCCACTAGTCCTGCGAAAAGTTCTTGCTTCACGCCCCGCATCAAGTGGCGCAGCTTCTTGTCTTCTGGCATCTGTGGGTCTGCGCGCTTGAAAAGACGCGTCATGTCCTCATAAAACATGCGCACGCTCTCGTTTTGGCGCTGGTTGCGCGAGTGCAGCGCAGCTTCTGCTCGCTCCCGGCGGTCGGCGCTTGGAAAAGTGGCCTTCAAGTCACGACAGAAGGCTTCCCAGGATGGAAAGGAAGCCTCATGGTTTTCAAACCATGTCCGCGCCGACTCTTCAAGAGCAAAGTAGACGTTGTGGAGCTTACGCTCATTGGTCCACCCGTTATAACGTGCCACACGCTCAAAGGCCTCAAGCCAGTCCTCGGCGTCCTCGAACACGTCTCCATGAAAAGACGGTGGTGTTCGCGGCAGATGGCAGAGGATGTTGTGGCCGTGATCGTTGTGGCCGTGGGTAGTGGCATCCCACCGCTGCCACCAGTTGTTATGGCCGTGGTAGCATGCCAGTTGTTGCATCACCAAGGGGGCTCGTCCGGGATGAGGAATGGTCTGAAGCTTCAAATGTTGGGGATACGAAAAACAAGCAGGTTTAATGGCAAGTAACCAAGACACTTATTTACATAAATTACAAAAAGAAGACCAAGGAATCAAAAGTTAAGAGTTCATAGCGTGGAGCGTCTGGATGAGCCTATTACCCAAGGCTAAGAGCCACTGGATGAACCTATTACCCAAGGTTCAGAGCGTTCGTGCTCACTTAAGGCGCAGGTTATATAGCCCAAGGCTCCGCCCTTTCACCAGGCGGCAATTCATCGTGACACAAAAGATCGGCACTACACAACACAGCCAACGAAGACACCTGTTGTAGAGCCCACCCGTGGGAACTGGCGAGGAGGAACGTAAGTCCGCATCTCTGTCGCACTGCGAGGCAACCATACTGTTGTCAGCTCGCGTCCATCGAACACAGGTGTGGCATGATGACGTCGCAGCCGCAGCTGCGCTGGCTTCCTCTGATTCGTTCCGGGTTTTTTTCAGACGAGGGGCACCCTTTCTTCCCCTGTCGTCGGTTGCTTCTCGAAGGTCATTGGCACCGAGCCGAGCGTGGGGTCATCTTGGGGGTCAAACGACCCGTCTAAATTGCCGCTACTGTTGCCGCCACCGTGACCATCCCGGTCGATTAAATCTGCGCCTTAATATCTCTTTGGCTGGTTTACATCCCGGTCATGACAATATGCAGTTGGAAAATATGCTTATTTTCATACAATGAAGTCGAATCTTAGGCATTCCAACTCTAAGGACATTGAAAATTTCCGAAATATATGCAGTTTAAATAAACGGGACCATTTTCAGTATGGTTTCCGGGTGTTCTGCATGTTCGAAGTAAGTAATTAAGTTCAACTTAATGAGAGTCCACAAGTAAAAGAAAGAAGAAATTGCTCTCGTTTGTACTGCTTACCTCTAAAGGATCCTGATTCAGCTTTCCGGTAAGTGCATAAGATGCTCCTTGGGATAAAATATCTTTCGTGAGGTCTAGGACTTACACAAGAGTAACACGAAGAGATTCAGTGGTAGGTTGCGAAGCAAACATAACAGTTTCTTGAGAAGTGTGGTTCCTCTCCGTCAGATTTAGTGCGTCAAGGAACTTCTGGATGACCTGGAAGGTGAACCAGGAGGAAGAAAACAGTCAACAGTGTTAGAGAAAATTTGCACCCATTTGCGAGATGTTTCGTTTATATGTGCTTACCTCCATTTCCTTCGAGGAGCTTATTCCAAACTGAGGCAGTTTTATGATTAAAGCATCAAACAGACTGTTCACCATGAACGTGAACTCGTTAGTGCCATCAAAGTCTTCCAGTCCAGCCTGCTTGAGCCGCTGGTAGACCCTTAGCCCGACTGTAGTACTGCGGCCTAATAGCTGTAAAGAAAGCAATGAATACAGTGCTTTAATATGTGTCGCAACCGCGCCAAGGAGTTCTAGTTCGACTCTAAATTTGGCACACACTTCAGCACCTTTACGTACCTGAACAGCCAGCCGGACATTCATTTTTCTCGTATTGTCGGGGCATGTCTAGTCAGTTTAGGCACGACGTGTAGCTGCTGTTTGCCATTAACCTCCTGTATTGTCCGGTAGTGGTCATAGTTGATCTTGTGCTCGCCGATCAGATCGAAAACAAATACTTCTGCGAAAACATACAATGAATGTTTGTTAAAAGCAATCTTTAGCTCACCATTGCGTACTTATGATGAAGATGGTTCCTGATGCACTATATAATGTGCGGGACATCACAGTACAGGTGCTGCCCAGGTACAGTCGGATGGTCCACTTTGTGCTTCGGTGCATGCAGCTTGCATGATATTCGAACGCCTCCAGAACGAGCCTTGCTAACACCTTCCCAGGTTCTGCATGTTTTAACTCGCAATGGGCTGAACCCAGGAGTGAAAGAGGGGCAGAATATAAGAACCAGTGCGTGGTCAGCAGCTGTAGTTGAATCGTGGCCATCGCCATAATTCACAAAGCCGTCAATCTTATAAGTGTTCTTGTTCAAAGCAACAGCCTGCCGCACCTTCATTTTGGCCAGTATGAACGCCTTCCTTCATGAACGCTCCGACACTGGCGAGAGCTACCTTGTTAAACCCGAACTCACAGGTCATCCCACGCATGATCTGTCTTAGCCGGGTGGTAGTTGGAAGCGGCAGGAGCTTCACCTTTACCATGAGTTTGTACGCTCTCGGAATTGAGATTCGTAAGAGCATGCATGTCACGAGCCATTCTGACCCGTAGCAGGCGTTTTTGCTTTTGCAGCTTGAAATGCTGTGCGAAATTATTCGCGCTGTGCATCAGATATTTTTTCCAGTGCTTTCTCCAAGACATTTGGTGACACCTGCGAGAGCTGGTGCTTTAGAGCATCGAGTTCCCTTTTCGCTTTTTCACGAAAAGCAGCTGCTCTTTTCATTAGGTTCTTAATTACCCATCGCGCCTTGCGTTGAGACTTCATGCCCTTTCTTGCTAGGCGCTTCACTCTGTCCTCAAATTTTTGTTTTCATTTTTTTTTTCATTTTCTTGCATGGAGTACTGTTACATCCTTTATTGCCGGTGGCAGGTTACAGACTGGCGGGAAAGCCGCCATCACGTGACACATGGTATCACAGGGTTGCTTGGCCCTAAGATTGTCCCGCTATAACACTCCTCCCCCCTACGTCACGAAGTCCTTCAGATACGCAGGGCAGCTGCGATGACGCTGTGGTCGCTGGACTTGCAGGGGTGCACTCACTTCATGGTCCTCACCACAGGAAGCAGATTCGGTACTGGGCATTCCAGCCTCTTCTCCTAATTCTCCTTGGTCCTGTCTTCCGGGGTCCTCTGGGCTTGAAGGAATGCCAAGTTCAGAACACCCTGCCGGGGAAGCAACCAACGGTTCCTCCTCGTCACACATCCCAGAAGTGGAACTGCCCAATGCGTAGCTGGCAGAACGACTTCTGAGTTGGTGAACATGACGTCTCCATTGACGACCACCCTTGGTGACGACCAAGTACGACACTGGTCCTGTGACAGCATCCACAATGCCCGGCAACCACTTGGGCCCATAAAGATAGTTGCGCACAAACACTCGATCCCCCACATCAAACAGTCGCACTGCCTGGCTACGGCGCTGCATCACCTGCTCTTGTTTCTGCTGCACACCGGACTGCAGGTCAGGATGCAGAGGCTCTAACACAGTTGAAAGTTTCCTGCCCATTAGCAATTCGGCCGGGCTCTTGCCTGTTGCAGCATGAGGCAGGATATGCTGGGTCATTAAGAACCTAGCCAGACGTGTTTAGATATCGCCTCCAACCATGCGCTTCAGTACTTCCTTGGTTTCGCGCACCATCCGTTCTGCTTGACCATTCGAAGAAGGGTGATATGGGGCAACGGTCACATGCCGGATTTGATTTCGGCACATGAAGACTCTGAACTCCTCCGAACGAAAGGCAGTTCCATTATCCGAAACAATAGTATCTGGAATGCCATGGGTAGCAAAAAGAAAACGAAGCTTCACACAAAAACTGCAGCTGCCGACATGGAATTCATCTGGCACACTTCCAACCACTTTGAGTGAGAGTCCACCACAATGAGGAAAACGTTGCGTTGGAAGGGCCCAGCAAAATCGATGTGTAGTCGTGTCCAAGGACGCTTGGTGAATTCCCAAGGGTGAATCTTTGCAGCTGCTGGCGCAGACCTGGATTCCTGACAACGTGCACAGTCCCGTCCCTCACTTTCTGCCCAACATCTCTGTCGATTCCTGGCCACCACACGGCTCCTCTGGCCAGCCCCTTCATCTTGACAATTTCTGGATGAGCTGTGTGAAGAATGTCCATGACATTCGGTCGAGCAGGCTCCGGAATGAGCACACGACTGCCCCACAGCAAACAACCTTGGTACACCGACAGTTCATGCTTGCGGATCACAAACGCTGCAAACTCTTCTGGTAGCTTGCCCTCTGGCCACCCATGCTGCACCCGATTGCAGACTCTAGCCAACAGCTTATCCCTTGATGTAAATCTTGCCACCTTCCTGGAGTTCCATGTTACTACCGGCGCCATTTCCAGCATTCCAACTTCCCAAAGACGCTGCTCCTCTTCCTCTGTCTTACTGGCCCTCAGTGGTAAACAACTGAATGCATCCGCATTGGAAAGCTTCTTCACTGGCGGTACTCAATTTCATAGTCATACGGCGATAACATGAGAGTCCAAAGCAGCATCCGTGGTGATAGCACCTAGGGAATGGGGGGTGGGGGCGATGGCGAGCGCTTCTCGGTCTGTCTGGGCGTAATTCCGTTCTGCCGCGCTCATAGTTCTCGATGCATATGCAACCGGTCTCTCGCTGCCATCTTCACACACATGACTCAACACAGCACCCAGTTCGTACGGGGACGCATCACAGGCCAGCACTAGGGGCTTGTTGACATCATAGTGCACCAGAACATGTGATGACTGCAGCAGATCTTTCGCCTGGCGAAATGCCTCTGCCTCGGCTTCCGTCCAACGCCACTCGCGACCCTTGTCCAACAGCCGGTACAGTGGCTCCAAGGCATGAGCTGCTCCTTTAAGAAACTTGTAAAAGTTCAGAGCTCCCAAAAAGGCTTGAAGTTCCTTTTTGCATGTCGGCTCCGGGGCCTTGTGAATAGCACGCACCTTGTCTTCTGTCGGCTGCACACCTGCAGAGTTCACGCGGAATCCCAAGTAACACACTTCCTCAACACAAAATTGACATTTGTCAAATTTTAGTCGCAGACCGTCTTCATGAATTCTTTTGAGCACTTCTTGCAAACGTGCATTGTGCTGCGCCTCATCCTTTCCACCAATCAAGATGTCATCCAAGAACACAAGAACACCATCAATTCCATGCAACAGTTCTTCCATGTACCTCTGGAAAATAGCCACTGCCACTGCCACGCCAAATTGAAGACGGGTTACGCGGAACAGTCCCCGATGTGTTGTAACCGTCAACAAGTCAGCCGTTTCTTCATCAACAGTCTTCTGTTGATACGCCTGTCCAAGGTCTAGCCTTGAAAACTTCGAGCAACCTGCGAGCTTGGCAAACAGCTGCTCTGGTGTCGGCAGGGGATACGTTTCCCACTGCACTACAACGATTGACTGTGCTCTTGTAGTCACTGCAGATCCTTATCGATCCATCTTTTTTGACCACTGGAACGACAGGTGTTGCCCACTTCGAATGCCGTACAGGCTGGAAAATGCCTTGGCTCACCAGCTTGTCCAGTGCTTCGTCGACATTCGGTCTCAATGCAAACGGTACTTATCGTGGCTTCAGAAATCGCGGCGAAGCTGCCGGGTTCACCTCTATGCGTACAGGAGGCCTTTTACTTCTCCCAAATCCAGGCTCAAAAACTGAAGAATACTTCTTAAGCAAGGCCGTTGTTCCCTTACTGCCAGTTCGACTCGGCTCGCACACACTGTGAACGCCACTCAGAGTTATTCCCAAGACTTGAACCAGTGCCGACCGAGAAGTCCGATACTAGCACCCTTAACCACCACCAATCGCAGGCGATGTTCCTGCCCCTTGAATTCCATCGTCACGGTCATCGTCCATTCCTTGTTATTGTAAGTTCGCAGATGAAGATTACTTGGGCGCAACGCCGTTTTCGATATTGGCAGCTTCTGCATAGTCCGGTCATTGATGACTGAACACAGAGTCCACCTCCATCTCCAGGGGACTTCCGTTGACGCGCACTTCCACTCTGACGGCTGGCTCTTCATCAGACAGCACGAACACGTCGTAAACGTCCGACGCAGAATTCTTGTGGCGGCCTCCATTGGCCCGTTTTTTGTCCTGAGAGTTGGGTTCAGCCGAAGCGCGAGCTGCAGCCTTCCTCCTGCATGCTCTCACTATGTGCCCTCGTTGCTTGCAGAAGTGGCACTGCACATTAATGAATGGGCAACTGCTTGGCGAATGCGCACCCTTGCAGCGGAAACATGTCCGCTCGTGCTCCCAGGCGAACCAGCCTGCTTCTGGGTACCCTCCTTGGCTGTCACTGGCGCAGAGACCTTCGCAACACATGGGTCGGAACGCTTCCCGCTCACGCTGCAAACTTCAGACGATGCGGCACTGCCGCGAATTTGCTCCGTCTGTCGCTGCGCAGATTCCATTGCAATGGCTTTCTACCGAGCTGTCGCAAACGTAAGCTCTGGCTCCGCCAGCAACCGACGCTGAACAGTCTCGCTTCGCACCCCGCACACTAGCCGGTCGCGCAACATGTCGTCCAGCGACGCACCGAAATCGCAATGTTCCGAGAGACGCCGCAGTTCTGCGATGTAGAAGGCAATTGACTCACCGGGCTGCAGCTGACGTGAGCCAAACTTGAAACGCTGTCCTGTCCTTCACGCGCTGCGCCTTCAGTTTTTGGTTATCTTAACTGCTTCAAGCTTTTCATTACGATTGAGAGTCCCGGCACAAAGGTAGTTTACTCAGTGGTGCTGCTTTGTATGTGTGTAGGCTGTTTGACAGTGCAGTGAAGTACTACGGCTCTTTGCAGGCATGGCAGCTTTTATTTTTTGGAAAACCATTGCACCGTGCACAGCTGGCGTTGTCCCTGCTTCACTGTATACATTTCGTTTTGGGTACAGGCTGTTCAACAGTGGTTTTCAGAGGACCTCCTTGCCTGTTGAACTCCAAGTTTTGGTAAGCACTCTTTGCAGCTGACACTTTTTCTTTCACTTCATGCTTTCTTGTATAGGTCTAGACTGTTTGCTAATGTTCATTCCACAAGCCCCATTATTTGTTTGACTTTTAGAACTCCAACTGTTGGCCGGAGGAGCAAGGATCTGGTCTAGTTTCACGCAAATTAATCGCAGCACCTTGTACTTGGTTGTTCAGAAGACTTGGCCTGGAGATTGTTTCAGGTCTTAGGTGGGAATCTGGACTAATGCTGCTTGTGCAGTGGTGTAAGTAATCTCTTGTCCGCTGTTTGAGCTCCATCGTACAGATTAGAAAGGGCTTGTTTGGCAATGAAGTGTTAGGAACCTTATACACATGCACTTTTATTTGTCGTATCTTTCAGATGTGCCCCTGTGTGGCTGTCAAGGTAAGGTCCAAGATTTAACCCATCTCTGGTGTATACTGATGCAGGTGTTACCAGGACAGCAGCGTCTCTGCTATGTTTTCGTGCGACGGTGGAAGATGTCAACCAACCATCAACCACTTTTGATTCAGCCACATCTAGCAGGTAAGAGAAAGCCTGTTTGCAAGATGCAGCTTAGGAGGTTCTGTGAGTACAGTGTGCGTCACAGTAAGGCAGTGCACTTGCTATTGACTGCTTGGCTTTCAGTGTCCATGCACGCTGTTTGAATTTTGCTTCTGTTAAAGGCCTCCATAGTGATTGACTTCTTGAGTTTATGGTGAGCCGTAGCACTCTGCTGAAATGCCACTTGCAGTGACATCACATGCATCTATGTTTTTAGTTAGCTTATTTTATTGCCTGTGCTGTCACTCCTTGCCATTTCCTGGTCTTATTTGCTTCCGACTCCTCATACTGTGCGATGTGAGTGCACGTTAAAAAACCCCAGATGGTCGAAATTTCCGGAGCCCTTCACTACGGCGTCTCTCATAGCCTTAGTCACTTTGGGACGTTAAACCCCATAAAACCAAACCAACCAACCATCATTGGCCATTCTACATGCACCTGACTGACTGCTTTTGGTCACTAATATTTTTCACTTCTGCAGGCTCCTGAACAGAGCTGGATATGACTTCCCCTTGTTACCGTCTAGTTTGCATCCTCCTTGCAAGAAAAGCGATTTTGGGAACACCTGGCAAGCTCTTCACTGCCGTCCACATCACAGCAACTTGATCATCAACGCATCCGTTGTGAACAAGGCCTGGGGCCGAATGAATTTTTGATTTAACAATTGGTTGCTGCTCGACACTTTCCCGCCATCCAAGTGCTTACCGTTGTAATGTCAGCCAAACCAGTGAAGCTACCTCCTCCGTGGCTTCTAACATTAATTTCCTGGTCCTTTTCTTTTTTGTGTGGGTGTATGCACTGGATTCAATAAAGAGTAACGCAGTGACTGAAAAGTGTGCTAGCACATGCATTTATGCCTCATTACTGCAGCCATACATCCCTTGTAATGTGGGCTCATTGTTCGAGTCATTGAAAATCAGCTTTGAGTTCTTTTTTGAGTGGTGTATACCAGAAAAATGAACTATAACATTTTTAAAGCTTTAGAGGGTTTAAAGGCAGCACTAAAATCAGTCCTGAAATGCGTAAAATAATCCAGGCACCCATTTCGGAAAAAAAAAAGGAACGTCTAAAAAATCCTAGAAACGTTCTACATCAGAAGTTTTCTAGCCGTATACAAGCGTAGCGTTAGCAGAGCTAATAGAGGGCTAGTAAACGTTTAAGTCTAAAAAACTGTTTAGCTGAAACTTCTTTTAGATGTCAAACTTTTTTTTCCGAGACTTTTTTTAGACGTCTACTAGCGCTTTTTGTGTTTCGTGGGGAGGGCGATATTTTAAAGGAAGCAGCTGCGCTCGCTTTGCTCCTAGTATACTGCAGAAACTTTGTTACCCGCCCGTTTCAAGCGTGTAGCGTTTGAAGCGTCTAGCGAGCTCTAGCTTCTGGGACGTGCCGGGCTCAAGTGTATTCGTTCATATCGTAGCCAAGTCTGTGTTTCTGGTCGTGGGCTATGCTTAGACCGGTTTCCTGTTGCAGGTTTGCAATTGCTTTTCTATCTGATGTCATGGTCAAGAAGTGCGAAAAAGGTGAAGCTCTAACTGAATTAGGAGGCCTTTTCTCACGTGTTTATTGTGCCCATGTCCTGTGATAGTGTTTTTTGGGGTAAAAAGTACGTAGTGAAATGAGGATCCACATGTGCGCTGAATTTCATTGATGTCTGTGGTTATGTTGAAGACAAATAATTTGATGCATTGATCATTACGTACAATAGATCGACTTTCATTTTGTGTGGTCATCACGAGTAAAGTGTGCTACTATGCAGTGACATTAGAAGCTAGTATTTCATCAAGTAGCGAAAAGCGGTGCGTACAGCTGCAGCTCTGCACATTAAACATGAAACACAGCATTGAAATGATGCACAACACCGTGAAACTTATACTGCAGCCACTGGGTACTCCTAAACTTCTAGAAGTCTGAAAAGCTACGGTAATATATTATATGCACAATACTAGATCTGTGGATATGTGAAACAAGCTATGTTGCCATGCTACAAAGGATGGATTTATGGAGAGGGGCAGTCACATTTTAAACATTTATTTCTTGAGCTTTTTTCATTGAGAAAAAGATGTTCAGAATGGTTATCCTGTGTAAAATTGCCACCATGCTCAGCTTTCCTTTCTTTATTATTTTTTGTTTACTGCGTTGGCAATTCTCATTAAGATTCGCCTACGGTTTCCTACAATTCTAACCTTATGCCACATCTCTGCTTTTCAGCCACCAGTCCTCCAATCGCTTTTTGCTGACTTCCACTGCAGATTTAATTACAGGACCATTGTTATCTTTAAACCCTAGGGCCTCAGAAAGAGTGACTGTGCCTGCATCGACATCCGGATGGATACCATCACATTTGATTATGAGGTGTTTCTTTCCACAGATCTACCACACACTGCACATGTGTCATCTTCTTCGTTAAATTTCTTTTTGTAGCTGCGCGTTCTAAGACACCCTGACCTAGCTTCAAAAAGTAGGGCACTGCCTCTTGAGTTATCATAGAAAAATTCTTTCCTGATCTGCCTTTTCCAGTATCGATATAGTTCTACACTATGTTTCTTTTCCATTGAATTCATCCAATTTTTAACTTCCGCGTTTTTAACCTGTCGTTTAATGCTCTTTCTTTCTCCGTCCTCATGACCGGCATACTTACTGGTTAGTTTTCTAGTTCTTTTCCGCCACTGTGAGTCAACGTTCTTTCTGTATAAATATTTAAATACCTTAGCTGCCCGCCTGTTATCGTCAAATTTCCTCAGGCGTTCTTCATACAGTATTTTACTCTTAGCTTCCCGCGCCTCGAACGATGCCCAGCCCATATCCCCTTGTACTGCCTCGTTTGTGGTTTTGCCGTGGGCACCTAGTGCTAATCTTCCTACAGCTCTCTGATTTACGTCTAATTTCGACTGAACTTCTGCCCTTAAGCACAGAACCGCATTGCCGAAAGTAAGTCCCGGCACCATTATTCCTTTCCAAATACCTCTTAGTACTTCATATTTGTTGTACCCCCATAATGCCCTATGTTTCATTATCCCGGCGTCTCTTCGTCCTTTTGCCCTAAGAGCCTGTTCATGCTAAGAGCCATATCCCGTGGTATTTGTATTCGGCCACTTTGGGTATTTTGTGGCCTTGTATTGTAAGCACCTGATCAGTTGTATCGTTAAAAATCATCACACCTGATTTAGTTGCGCTAAAACTTAATCCTAGGGCGTCTCCTTGGTCTCCACAGCAATTAACCAAAGTTTGTAAATCTTTCTGGCTATCTGCTAACAGTACAATATCGTCCGCATACATCAAACCCGGGAGTCGCTGTTCAACTACATTTCCGCCTAATCTGTACGACAGATTATAACCCAGATTACTTTCTTCTAGCCTTCTTTCCATATTTATCACGTAAAGCATGAACAGCAGCGGTGATAGAGGACATTTTTTCCCTTCCCATGTAATTTCAACTTCATTATCTCGGTAGATTTCCTGTAGAAAATCAATTACCTCATCACCGATAGCTAAATCTTTCAATATGCTCCACAGGAGTTCCCTGTTCACGTTATCGTACTGCACCGCTTATGTCCAGAAAGGCTAAAAACAGAGGTCTGTTTTCCGCCTTAGCTATTTCTATGCATTGGGTAAGCACGAACAGGCTATCATCTAAGCGCTTACCCCTTCTGAACCCATTCTGAAGTTCTCCGAGTATCCCATTACCTTCTACCCATGACTGCATATTTAATTTCACCGCCTGCATTGCCAGCCTGTACATAACAGATGTTATCGTAATCGGACGGAAGGATTTTATGTTCATCTTTATAAACCAAATTCATTTTACTCTGTCTCCAGCTGTGCGGAATTTGCTGATTTGTTATGACTGTCTCCAATGCTTTTATCAGCGCTTCCTTGCTTCTTGGGCCAAGTTCATTAATCAGCTTAATTGGAATTTCGTCTATCCCTGCGGATGTTGTTTTAGGAATATTCGCTTCCACCTTTTCCCAGTTAAGACTAGTCAGTTCTAAGCTGTTCTCTATTGTGCTGTCCTGTGTTGCCGCCTCACTTGGGGAGATTACCCCATTGTCGTTGCTAAAAGACGCAGCTATAAACAACGTTAAGTTTAGTTCCATGAACGTTGGCTATAAATACGTAATGTAGTTCACAGCATGGTCTCCCTCTAAACATGTTCCCTCATCATCTATAGCCGCCGCGGTGGCTCAGTGGCTATGGTGCTCGGCTGCTGGCCCAAAAGACGCGGGTTCGATCCCGGCCGCGGCGGCTAGAATTTCTTTGAAGGAGAAATTCTAGAGGCCCGTGTGCTGTGCGATGTCAGTGCACGTTAAAGAACCCCAGGTGGTCGAAATTTCCGGAGCCCTTCACTACGGCGTCTCTCATAGCCTTAGTCGCTTTGGGACGTTAAACCCCACAAAACCAAACCAATCATCATCTATAATCTGTTCCTGCGTTCTTTGATTAGTTTTTCCCAACCAGCTTATATGGTTCCAGAATTTTCTTGGCCCCCCTTTATTTGCCTTGCGAACTTGAGCCAGCCATTTATCAGAGGACTGCTTCATTTTAGCCTGGACTAGGACCTGAACTTGCTGTTTCTTTTGTCGATAAGATTCCCATTTTTCGCCTATTTCCTCTTCAGATAACTGCGCCCTCTTTGCTTCTCTGTGTTCCCTTGAAGCCGCCCGTCGTTGTTCGATGGCCTCTTTAATTTCCATATTCCACCAACTTCGTGGCTTCCTCTTTCCTCTCCAGCGGTTTACTCCTTTCACTTGTTTCATTTTTGTAGCGATGAGCAGTTCTAACTGATTATAATCCCACTTTTCCATGTGGCGTTTCTCAATTTCTGCTTCTATATCGGCTGATATTAGCGCTATTTGTTCATCGTTTAATTTTGCGTTGTCTTTTTGACTTCGCTGCATTTCTCTTCTAACTAGGGCTCCCAACTGTAGACTAATACGTTTATGATCACTTCCTAGGCTGTACTTCCCCTCTTCGTCTATTTCCATTATTGCGAGCTTGCTATAGATGCCCTGCGACATTAGACAGTAGTCAATGGTTGTTTGCCTGTTACGGGATTCCCAACAAGCACAAGACCTCCCCATGTGCGCCTAGAAAGGATGGAATGTCCCAGTCCCAGTACAACGTTTCTCAAACGTTTCCAGACCATAGAGGCAAGACATACAAACACAAGCAAAAAGGCAGTGCTCCCACTGAAGGTCTAGAAACGTTTTTTGTGGAGTTTTAAGCAGAAACAAGAGCAAGTTAATAGATTTTGGTCGCAAAAAGGTAACTGGGCATAACGTTTTCGGGGCCAATGGTTTTCAACAAGAAACAAAAATCGACTGCTCGCGTTCTTTTCTCTCTCCCTCGCGCCACAAGCTGCGGATAGAGGAGGTTTTGCTCTTGCACGCGTCGTTTTGAGAGATGAAACGGCAGTTTCGTTCGAACAGCCGAAGGAAGCGGTTAGCCCCGCATCTCTCTCGGCGCATGCGTTTCTTGCACGTGGGCCGTCGGCTCCATGCTGCAGGCAGGTGACGGCGGTCTGCATTTTCATCGCGCCGCCGTAAGCGGCGGTCACCAACTTTCCTGTCTTCTAGCGTTTTCCCTGCTGCCGTCCAACTGCAACATTGTGTGGTGGCCCCTCCAGGCATCTCCGGCTATCGGCGCTCCTAGCTGCGCCGCTGTCTAGCAGAAGTGCAGTAATGGCCTCCTGTCGCTCGCCGGGCTTCCTCGCTGGACGGATGCCATTTTGCGCGCTGTTTTTCGCGCTGCCTCAGCCATTCGAGCACAAGCCCCAGCGCACGGCAGTTCTTGCTCTCATCACTACGCCAATTGGGCTGTCGTGGACTTCGTAGCTACGGATTCACGGCAGTTTTCCCGCGCACCTCCCCAGCAAACCACAAACCTCCCATAGATGTCCAGATTAAGTCTGAACGTCTATGTACCAAAGCAAAATCTCTCAGACGTCTTATCTACCAACCTTTTTCGTGGAAAAGCTGGAGACGTACCCACGACATTATATCTGTCTTAACCTAGACTCCTCGTAGATATTACTTGTCACGTCCTGGGTATGTAAGTGAGATATATAATTTATGAATTCCATATTTTTCAATCGGTCGATATTTCGTGTTGCCTTACTGCATTTAAAGTTGGAAATCGCTGTTGACTACAAATTGGAGGCATGACAAGCGCTGCCTGTGTTTTTGTGTTTTTTCGTGCTCGCTTCACGGCAGCATTATACTACCTAGAAAGAAGAAAAATACAGGAAGTAGTAAAGACAAATCTGAATGCACACGCATCAGGTTTCTGACTCAACTGTACGCAGTTGGTTTGAAATGCCAGTCACTTTGGTCAGGATTTGCGTTGTTATTTCATTACTATTCTTACATTCAATTTATATCTTGTGCTACAGCCTGCAAGCTATCTCAACCACATTGAAAAGTGAGGACACACTAAAAAACTTTTTTTGTTATTTAGCAGCCAGAACTATATAATAACCACTTTTTCTGATTAAGCATGTTTTATTCAACTTATCCAACTATTTAAAGTACAAAAATTGGTTCAGTTCAATTTTTGGGAGTTATTTTTTCTCAAAAACATGTTAAATCTGCTAATCGCGCTAGCAATGATAACTAACTATTGGAATGTTGAACTGAGGAAAGCTTAGGCATTTGTGTAGCTGAATGTGTGACCTCATATTTCTTGAGAATAAACTTGAGTCCCGCTTTTTATCATCATGTCAACACTGTAATCATGTCCACTGCAGGCCAAAAATTTCTCCAGTTAACCCTGTGCCAGCGGCGGCCCCCTTATCCCAGCAAACTTCCGAACCTCATCTCCCCACCTGCCCTGATCCTCTCTGTGCTGTGCTTGCATTCTCTCTGAATCCAGCCCGTACCCTAATGATAATTGGTTACCTTGCCTTCATGCTACATGCGCTGCCCATATGTCTGTTCTACAGTGACCTAGAATATTCTAGTTCACTGTACCTGTTCTGTGCCGCGGACAGGCGGCGGCGGGGAAAGCGCGGTGCCATCTCGTTGTAGTTCGTATCGTATTTTATCAATAATAGCGCAAACTGCGCATGGCGATTGCAGCTGTGAAAAAAGTAATATGCTACAATTTAAAAATTATTAACTTATTTTTCGTGCCACAACAAGCCTGCTACTAAGTACAAAAAAGAGACGATACAAAATATGTGACAGTTTCGCACATCCGCACGAGGCTAGGTTCAGCCATGGCAGTGGTAGAGCGCAGGGCGTGTGCGATTTCTATCGTGTTTGAAGAACCTCGACACAGAATTAATTATTCCCTTATTATTGCTGGCGAGATTGTTCAACCGTTCTTTCCTTGATGGAGCTGAAGGAAGACAGTTTGCTTGCTTTTACTACTCGGCGAAGTGGACCCGTCAGTACGAATTAGGACTACAGTCGAACCCCGCAATTACGAAACCGCCGGGGCAGGAAAACCTTTTCGTTGTCGTGAGAATTTCGCTGTCGCGAAAATAGAGAAATAAGCACACCCATTACCTTGCAGAACGAAAATTTAATGAAAAAAGTCGCTTATTTTGCTCTGCTTGACATTGCTGTGCAAGAGCTTGAAGACTCTGGCTTCGCAGCTTGATAAGCTATGCAGAGATTCGTCGTCGTCGTGGTCGCCGAGAAAAGTCCGGATAACGTCAAAAGCATCAAGCACATCACGCGAGCTTACTTGCTTACCTTGTGCTTGGTTTTCGCACTCTTCGTCGTCACTCGTCACTCGTAGTCGCCAACAGACGGGCTAGCAAAAATCCGCTTTCAGCGAACAAAAAAAAAATACTTTGCTATCATCATCATTACCGAACCAACCGAAAGTAAACAAAAATGGCTGCGCCGGTGCTTGTTGGCAGGTGAAATGAACGGGCCCGACTTGTCGGATGAGTGTGCTGTTGCAGTTTTGCCCATTCTATGTTCCCGACTGGCTGATGTGCCGACAAAATGTTGCAGATCACTACCTCAAACTTTCGTTAATGCGGGACTGCTTTTTAAAAATCCTTCCCTGTTGAGAGGAGACAAATGCATTGAACCCTATGGGAGTTCGCCGGGGGTGCCAGAATTTTTCGTTGCCGCGAGAATTTTGTTCTTGAGGGCTTTCGTTATTGAGGGGTTCAACTGTACAAGTCGTTTTCACCGGCTGGAATCGTGACCTTTCCTGGTGCGTACTCAGTCTCAGTTTACTCATTGAAGTGTATTTTATGCTATTTTTGCGTTCGTAATGAAAAAATTCTAACGCATTTATCGGCACGTTATATTTTTACGCTCACTCGTTTGGCTGTCTTGCCAAACTCGCTGTGTATTGAAACAAAGGCTGGTGATGTATGCAACTGGCCTCTACTATACCGAAATGCGGGCATGCGTTGGGATGGTGTGCCGAAGTGCGTGTGCAAGCGCACTCCGCTCAGCACGACTGCCTTTTAGTGCTGCAAGGGCAACCTTTGACGCTTCATAGACTTGCGTCGGTAACAGTGGCGTAAATTACTGGGTTTGTTTGTTGTGGTTGCTGTGCTATTCTCTTGTCACCTATAAAAGTGAACAATTGTGCTTTCTTTTGCAGCAACCCTGACTTATTGGGCTCGGCAGAAGAGTATTGATGCCGCCGCAGCTGTAAACCTGACGATTATGCTCAACGAGAAGATTCAGTGAAAGCGCCGTGCACAATAAAACGCTGACGCACTCGGAAGTCATCTGTAGTATTTTGGGCTCTCGTGATGGCCATGTACTCGCTTACTCAACTGTATTTGAGCTAGCTGGAGTGCTTGAACGTCCCGACGACTCCATACGGAAGCCTGTGGCTGGGATGCAGTAGGTCTCCGTTCCATCTGGAATTGTAACAGGTGTCAGCTGCATCTGGTATTGCAGCTGGTTCTAGTCGCAACTGGTTTAAGGAACAAATTTTCAGTTGCAACAACTGGAAATGTGTCCCTTAAAACAGTTGGACTGGAACCAGTTAGAAATTTTCATCTGGGTATTGATCTATGTATAGTCATATTCTCTTTATATAGACGTCTAGACTACGTAGACTGGGCGTACTTACATATTCACAAATATCTGATACATGTCGAGCATGATGTCTGCAGTACGTACTTACAACGTGAACTGGACCCCAATTTTCATGTTGTAGGTACGTAGATTTTTCGTAAACGGTACTAAAATGGATGTCTAATGGAGGTGTCTAATGTCCAGCGTAAATATCTCGCCGATGTCTATGTTACGTTTTATGGTTTACTGGGTCGGCGTGCCCATACCATTCCTTTAGGAACTGATGCAGCGGCGGCGCATCGCAAGTCCTTTGCGCAGCTTCACGGCCCTACTGATGCCGCTGTTCGAGGCGGCGTTGGCGGCGGCGGAGTTCGTGGCAATAGGTGACTCCTCGCACGCACCCTGCATTCCTCAGCGCCTCCGACGACTGCAGCACATTGTTGGTGGGAGCGTGGCCCTCTACTACGGTCATAGGCGGGAAGGACCTTCGGAGACCCACCACTCTCTTTCTGCGAGTGCCCATGGATTAGCCTGCTCTACCTACTTCGCCACCGCCCAGCCATCCTGTCGCAGCGGTGTAGTTTGTGCAGTGTTCGCGTGGCTATATTGACTCTCCCGCACCGGATTAATCGTACCTTGATCTCGACTCCCACGCCGGACTGTGCCGCATGCGCGGTCTGGTGTAACGCGTATGTTTGAGCGTTCGCTGTGCTGTGAGAAGGCGCAGGACGGAAGGCTGCGTTTAATTCATGGTTTCAGCTGTTGCAGCCTCCTATTTCATCCCTGGATTTCCGTAGGCAAAGTTGTCAAGGTATGTTGGTTTATTTTATTTATTTATTTAAACATACTGCAGGGCCTTTTCGCACTTTTTTTTATTTTCGCCTGGTAGAACTATCTTTTTTTCTGTTTTGATAACATGTCGCTGAAGCTTGTTCCGAGTCTCTAAGCGAGAGGGGGTTTCAACTTGAAGAAAATCCATGACCTGAAACTGCGTGTCTGCAGCGTACGCTCATCTCGCCTTTTGTTTTGTCATCGAAGTTGCTCTTTACATACGTTTGCTTTTGCGTGTGCATATCTGCTTTTCTAGCCCTTTTAGAATACTTGTTTAAGGTGCATCAACTTCCAGCCCATGCTCTGTTTTACTTTCTTCATTTTGCAGATTTCTCAGAGCTAGAGAAAAAAGTGGCCATCATTATATGCATGGCGCCGTAGTGCTATGTACAAATTGTGTATTAAAAGGTGCCTAAGTTTGCGTCTGCTGTTTGTATTCATTCATATTTGCGCCGTTGACCGGAAGTTTTGTTCAGCACGGACTTTCAATTCGTCTGTGTTGTTTTTCTTTGACTTGCATTTTGATTGTGGTGGTGTATAGTGCTCTCGCCGGTATGGACAACAGCAAGTCGCATGGGCGTCCGGAAGGGGGGGCAAGAGGGGGCGGTCGCCCCCCCCCCCTGGAATTACGGATATTATTTATGCATTAGTTTCTTTTTGGTGCTAACCTACCGCCGCCCCCATCCCCGGACTTACTTCAGGTGCCCCCCCCTCCCCCCTGGAAAAAATTCTGCAGACGCACTTGACAAGTTGTGCTAAGAGTACGGCTAGTAAACTGAAATGACTTCTGTGTGGTGCTGCTATTTGTTCTTATCTGGGCTAGATGGGGTGACTTTTTGAATTCATATTTCCTTTGTGTGTAAAATGCTAGCACATTTCACAGTGCGGAACGGCCGAGCCAGCACGCATTCACACAAGTGGACAGGTGAATCACATCACCTGTAAAGTAAGTATGCGCCTGAAATTTGGCAAATATATGCGCTTCGATGCCTGCAGGCTGCATGAAAAAGGAGGAATAATTTTATTGAACCAGAGCCGAGAAATCGAGCATTAACCTTTTGGGGCTTTCCATGGGACGCACAACTTTTTGGACATCGCTACCCAGTAAACCATAAAACGTACCATAGACATCAGCAAGATATTTACGCTGGACATTAGACACCTCCATTAGACATCCATTTTAGTACCGTTTACGAACAATCTACGTACCCACAACATGAAAATTGGGGTCCAGTTCACGTTGTAAGTACGTACTGCACACATCACGCTCGACATTTATCAGATATTTGTGAACATGTAAGTACGCCCAGTCTACGTAGCCTAGACGTCTGTATAAAGAGCATACGACTACACATAGATCAATACCCAGGTGAAATTTTCTAACTGGTTCCAGTCGATCTGTTTTAAGGGACACATTTCCAGTTGTTGCAACTGGAAATTTGTTCCTTAAACCAGTTGCGACTGGAACCAGCTGCAATACGAGATGCAGCTGACACCTGTTACAATTCCAGATGGAACGGAGACCTACTGCATCCCAGCCACAGACTTCCCTATGGAGTCGTCGGGACGTCCAAGCACTCCAGCTAGCTCAAATACAGTTGAGTGAGCGAGTAGATGGCCATCACGGGAGCCCAAAACACTGCAGATGACTTCCGAGTGCGTCAGTGTTTTATTGCGCTCGGCGCTTTCACTGAATCTTCTCGTTGAGCATAATCGTCAGGTTTACAGCTGCGGTGGCATCAATACTCTTCTGCCGAGCCCAATAAGTCAGGGTTGCTGCAAAAGAAAGCATAATTGTTCACTTTTACAGGTGTCAAGAGAATGGCACAGCAACCACAACAAACATACCCAGTAATTTACGCCACTGTTACCGACGCAAGTCTATGAAGCGTCAAAGGTTGCTCTTGCAGCACTAAAAGGCAGTCGTTCTGAGCGGAGTGTGCTTGCACACGCACTTCGGCACACCATCCGAACGCATGCCCACATTTCGGTAGTAGAGGCCAGTTGCATACATCACCAGCCTTTGTTTCAATACACAGCGAGTTTGGCAAAACAGCCAAACGAGTGAGCGTAAAAATATAACGTGCCGATAAATGCGTTAGAATTTTTTCATTACGAACGCAAAAATAGCATAAAATACACTTCAATGAGTAAACTGAGACTGAGTACGCACCAGGAAAGGTCACGATTCCAGCCGGTGAAAACGGCTTGTAGCCCTCATTCGTACTGACGGGTCCACTTCGCCGAGTCGTAAAAGCAAGCAAACTGTCTTCCTTCAGCTCCATCAAGGAAAGAACGGTTGAACAATCTCGCCAGCAATAATAAGGGTATAATTAATTCTGTGTCGAGGTTCTTCAAACACAACGTTCCCACGGAACACGATGAGAAATCGCACACGCCGTGCGCTCCACTGCCGCCATGGCTGAACCCAGCCTGGTGCGGATGTGCGAAACTGACACATATTTTGTATCGTCTCTTTTTTGTACTTAGTAGCAGGCTTGCTGTGGCACGAAAAATAAGTTAATAATTTTTAAATTGTAGCATATTAATCTTTTCACAGCTGCAATCGCCATGCGCAGTTTGCGCTATTATTGATAAAATACGATACGAACTACAACGCGATGGCGGCGTAGACAATTCACCGCGCTTTCCCCGCCGCCGCCTGTCCGCGGCATAGAACAAGCATATGGGCAGCGCATGTAGCATGAAGGCAAGGTAACCAATTATCGTTAAGGTAACGGGCTGGATTCAGAGAGAATGCAAGCACAGCAGAGAGGATCAGGGCAGGTGGGCAGATAAGGTTCGGAAGTTTGCAGGGATAAGGGGGCCGCCGCTGGCACAGGGTTAACTGGAGAAATTTTTGGCCTGCACTGGACATGATTACAGTGTTGACATGATAAAAAGCGGGACTCAAGAAGTTTATTCTCAAGAAATATGAGGTCACACATTCAGCTACACAAACGCCTAAGCTTTCCTCAGTTCAACATTCCAATAGTTAGTTATCATTGCTAGCGCGATTAGCAGATTTAAAACATTTTTGAGAAAAAATAACTCCCAAAAATTGAACTGAACTAATTTTTGTACTTTAAATAGTTGGATAAGTTGAATAAAACATGCTTAATCAGAAAAAATTGTTATCATATAGTCCTGGCTGCTAAATAACAAAAAAGTTTTTTAGTGTGTCCTCACTTTTCAGTGTGGTTGAGATAGCTTGCAGGCTGTAGCACAAGGTATAAATTGAATGTAAGAATAGTGATGAAATAACAATGCGAATCCTGACCAAAGTGACTGGCATTCCAAACCAACTGCGTACAGTTCAGTCAGAAACCTGATGTGTGTGCATTGAGATTTGTCTTTACTACTTCCCGTATATTTCTTCTTTCTAGGTAGGATAATGTTGCCGTGAAGCGAGCACAAAAAAATACAAAAACACAGGCAGCGCTGGTCATGCCTCCAATTTGTAGTCAACAGCGATTTCCAACTTTAAATGCAGTAAGGCAACACGAAATATCGAACGATTGAAAAATATGGAATTCTTAAATTATATATCTCACTTACATACCCAGGACGTGACAAGTAATATCTACGAGGAGTCTAGGTTAAGGCAGATATAATGTCGTGGGTACGTCTCCGGCTTTTCCACGAAAAAAGGTTGGTAGATAAGACGTCTGAGAGATTTTGCTTTGTTACATAGACGTTCAGACTTACTCTGGACATCTATGGGAGGTTGGTGGTTTGCTGGGTAGTTGTGGGGACGTTTTTTGGATGTGTTCGGGAAAAATGAGCACCTCCTGGGGAGATTCCAAATGTCCCGATGGGTTATTTTTGGGAGATTTTGAGGAGGTTTTGTGCTTGTTGGGTTCCCACGTGATTTGTCCCTCACATTTAGTTTCTCTATTGACAATAACTAGGTTGTGCCGCTCACACAGGTCTAGCATTAACTTCCCGTTACAATCTGTGTATCCATCCAGATCGTCGATGTGGCCGTTCATCTCTCCAAGCAAAATAATATCGACACCGTCTCCAATCTGCTTTATATTGTCATTGAGGCACTTAACAAGATCCTTGTTTTTTTGCTTGCATTTGTCCCCGGTCCCTAAAAAAACTACCCCTAGCCATGTCCTTTTGCCAGCAATTGTACCTGATACCCAGACATGTTCTTTGCAAGTTGATTTTATTCTTTGCCAATTTGTTCCTTGATGTATCAGCATACCTACTCCTCCTCCCTTCTTCTCCGTTGTTGTTCTGTTGCACCCTTCCCAGACATAGCCATCGATGAAAGGTAAATCTTCTAGGTCCCTCAGATGTGTCTCGCATAGAGCGTACACACCTACTGCTTCGTCCTTTAACTGCTGTTCTATTTCTAGCCATTTCTCTCTCTTTCTACCCCCTTGCATGTTTATGTAACTGATCCTGGCGTTAAATTTCTTTTTCGTAGTTTTCTTTCTGGGCCTCCTAGTGGCCATTTTGTTGGGCTCAGCCGCCATTGTTACATTTACATCACTTCTACCTACCCCTACGCCCTGAGCCACCGTGGACCCCCTAAAGAAGCTACCGCTCGGCCTCCCAGGTGCCAGCCTATCTCTTCTCCTACCTTTCCACTGAAATGGTTGGTTGGTTTATGGGGTTTAACGTCCCAAAGCGACTAAGGCTATGAGAGACGCCGTAGTGGAGGGCTCCGGAAATTTCGACCACCTGGGGTTCTTTAACGTGCACTGACATCGCACAGTACACGGGCCTCGAATTTCTCCTCCAAAGAAATTCAGCCGCCGCGGCCGGGATCGAACCCGCGTCTTTCGGGCCAGCAGCCGAGCACCATAGCCACTGAGCCACCGCGGCGGCTTTCCACTGAAATGGATGCCATCTCGTCCAAAGTCTTTGCCCAAAGCTGCTCTGTGCATTTCCTTGTTTATGTCTACCATCTGAAAGCCTTTCTCGAGTCTTAACTGTTTTATCTCTCGATTGAGATTCACAACGTCTTTAGCAACCTCCACATTCCTTCCTTATACCTCCGGCTCAGTACACACCACGATCTGCGCTTGCTGTGCTATCGCCCTTATACCGTCAACTCCCTCAGCTAAGCTTTTCCCTACTTGTGCGGCGTTACCATTCAGGACATCATTTAGCCTCGCCGCTACCACTACTAAGTTACGCCTTGCAACCTTCTCGGAAAGTTCACTTTTTGTCGCTCTCAGAACATTGTCCATTGTCCTTCCTGGAAACACGCCGACTGCTACCCGCCTATCACCCTTCACACGGTCCAGAATAGCTCTTTTGCAGCGCCTCATGTTTGAGTCACCAGCGATAAGCACGTAGCGTACTCTGCCCCTCCCTCTTATCTTCCGGATCTTGCTGCCTCTTATCAGCGACTGTGACCTCATTTCCTGGAATTAGCTCGTTCCCCTTCTCAGTATCGCCTTTCGACTTCCCAGCTGCCACCTGTGCGTAGCTGTTCCTGCCTGAACATGTCTGACCTACTGGCTTATTGCTGTCCATGCCAGTGCAAGCCCCATCCACGTGGCTGGCGCTGGAATGCCCGCTATTGTGGCTTCCAATGGCGGTGTCAGCCGTTTTTGACTCCAACTGACAAAGCTGTTCTTGAAGCTTGCGCTTCTCTGCCATCTCTATCTGTAAGTCGGTTTCTAGAGCATATCCTTAGCACTAGTTTGCTGTTCGCCTGTTCAGCCCTGTCCAGGCGTGCACCTAATACGCAGAATTTGCACATAAAATCTGCGCCTTCGGCCTCCTCCACTGAATCGAACCGCGTTTCTTTTAAATTCACCGATTCCTCACACTCCATACATCTAACCTTCAGTAGCTTAACCATCTCAGAAACACTCGATTATTACTTCCACCTAATATGCCAAGATATCTACAGGCTCAAGACAAAAAACACTTGAAAACACGTGCATAAATAAAATAAAATTCTGCCTACCGCAAATGCCGATCGATCACTTAGAAAAAAAAATAGCTATCTCTCTAAAAGTTAACGCACAAAAAAGCACTGAAACAACTGCCGGCCAAATAGTCCCGGCCGAATATAGGTCACTGACCTAAATTCTATTCCTTAACCTGCACTTCTAACAGCCTAAAAAACTAAACACACTTTTGAAACTATTAAAGGAAAGTACTCATCTATTTTACGCAGTCGCTCTCGCAGTCAGTCCGGTCCCGGTCTCCACGTTTGATCCGAAGAGCACCTAAACCCGCACAGCACGGCTGTCATAGAGTTGTATATAGAGTTACTGTATATTCTACCTTTGGTAGCATATACAGTAACTCTAGGCTGTCATGGAGAGGAGCGCCCTCTTTGAAACGGGGTGGTGGCAATTGCCACCATGCTCAGCTTTTCTTTCTTTATTTTTTTTTACTGTGTTGGCAATTCTCATTAAGATTCGCCATCATCTTTACCTACGGTTTCCTACAATTCTAACCTTATGCCACATCTCTGCTTTTCAGCCACCAATCCTCCAATCGCTTTTTGCTAACTTCCACTGCAGATTTATTTGCATGACCATTGTTATCTTTAAACCAAGACCTACTCATGAACTACAGACCTGCACATTTGGCGGGGTCCTATGGAGCAGCGTGCGCCAACTTTCGTTAGCTTATTGGCCGTTGAGGGCGCTCGGTTGACCTGTTCGTCTGCTGTCATCATCATCATCGTTTGCCAATTTGCGCAAGATATTTAATACATTTGTTTCGTCTTCTTCTGCTATCTTAACATCAACAATAAAAATATCCACAATAACGAGTTTTTTTCGCTCTGGATGAGTACAAAAAACGTCTTTCTTTTTATCCACTTTCTTTTCGTCAGCACCACCGTGCCTAGCATAGATAAATGGATGTTAATGATTACGTGGACAAACGACGAAACTGCCTTCTTTGAAATAAAATGATGAAGGAGGCCATCTTGTTCAACAGGTATAATGTAGCGCCACGCTTCCCGTAGGTGTCTTTCCCTAGCGGCAAAAGGCATGAACTAGAACATGCGCGCTGGAGCAGTGCCAAATTTTGTGCAGGTCTGTAGTTCAGTAGGTCTTGCTTTAAACCCTAGGACCTCAGGAAGAGTGACTGCGCCTAAAGCCGGTGCCCGTTCCGAGCGCCGCCTTGCGTTCGTAGGTGGCGTTGGCCTGGAATTGCGAATACCATCGTCTGCTTTCTTGGCGCTTTTGCATGCAGCGACAGCCCGAGGCAACTTTTTCCTCTCAAATGTCAGCGATAACTGCTAATATCGCTATGGACGCCAAGGCGCGCCGTCTTACCACGTCAAATGAGCTTTTAAAAGAGCTGATGGCTGGTGAGTCCCTTTTGGTCCAAGAAAATCGCAGTACGCCCTAGGTCGGCACTTTCATATTCCGGTTCGAGCTACGCAATGTGTGGTCGCAAGACAACTGAAATCTGCTATCTAGCATATGAATGCAAGTGTACCCAGATTTCATGATATTAGGGAAATTATATAGATTGCATACGGCAACACCATATAATGTTTTAACGCGCTGCAGCAACTGCAAGCCGCGCGTCTCGAGCGTATATGTGCTTTACTTGCTGCGGGCCGATATTCCAATAGACCGCGGTCGCAGCTGCCTAGTCGTTCAAGTTGGAAATGAGGTTTTGCATCCTAATTTTATTTATCCATAAATTTCACAAAGTTTGGCCGTTCATTGCCTTCATTTTCTTTTATAAATGCCAGTAGTTTTCCATCTTCGCTTGAAAGTGCTTGGAAAGAAGTGCTTGAAAGGAAATCATCAACGATCGCTGCAAGCAGATCAGGCCTTTCCCGTGCGGACGCCATTTGTCGTCTGCTTGTCTGCTGCAACGCCTGCTGGGATTGCTCCCATGCGCACCGCCGATTTTGTCGGTGCGCCTTGGGGCCCTTGGGGCAACAAAAAGTGCCCCCAGACGGTGCGCCCCATTTATCGAAGATGTCCGGTGCGCACCAATTTATCGAACTTGGTATATTAGCTCTAATGTATATCAGCTCTAGTTGGTATATTAGCTCTATGAACTTAACACTTCGCACCGGTGCGCACCAGTGCTGTTTATCGAATATGATATAAAAGGCTGTATCCCAAAAGTTCCCACAAAGTGACGTAGCCACGAGCAGTGACGTTTGTTTTCAGTTGGCCAATCGAAACGAGGATTGTCTTCCTGTGTTTACGCCCTCAGGATCGGTGCAGCGCGCCGGCAGGGTACGGACCAAGTGTGTTTTAATCCACGCCAAGATCGAACCGTAGCGTAGTGGCGTAGTGGTTGAGCCCGTTGAACCCAGAAACAAAGTGCAAGATTGGTGTGGGCAGCGTTGGGACCCTCGTACGGAGGAGACTGTTGACCACTGCAGCCGGTGAGTGAGCTCGTCGGTGTCGCGAGATAAGCATGGATGAATGTTGCCTTCGGCTTGTGCCGTGGATGTGCTTCTCGCGCGCTGGACAACTGACAGGACGCGTTATTGCGCCCCGCGCGTCGCCGACCAGCGTGGAAGAGCACACCTCTGCGCAGTCTGCACGGGACGGTGCAGTGAATGAAAGTCGACTGTTTCAAACGCACCTTTGCTTCCGGCCCTGAGTGCTGCGACATTCGGTGCGTGGCCATTCGCGGTTCCTCTTGCAGCCGTGCTTATGCACTCAAATTTTCACTGCATTGTTGAGAAATACATAGCAGTTTATTTAGACTGGTAATTTAATTGGTCATTTTCCTGAAGAACACCGCGAACTCAGACGAGGACTGAAGGAAGACTCATAGTTGCAAGTCAGCGCCCGTCCATGTGTCCTCGTCCAATTTCGCGCTGTTCAGGAAAATGTCCCACCAACTCGCCCAAGCATCCGTTTTAACGTTTCAGTTGGTCAGCGGCTGCAAAGCGTGCCGTGAAAATTAATCAGTTGTCAACGAAAATTAGGGGGGAAAAGAATGGCGCTGCACACGGCACTGAAAATATTTTTACGCTGCATAATTTTAATTGTATAAAGAGAACATGACTGAAAAAAAGCGCGAAGAAAGCACAAGGACGAGAGAAGGAAAGACCAAGTCGCCCAACTTGCTGGCTGCTCTTCTACGGATAAAGAGAACAGCTTCATCTCATTTGCTGTCGGCGTGTTTATGACCTGGTTTGTGCTGTACAGTCCAGACATTTTTTCACCGTACACATCAGGGGGTTGAAATTGCCAGGTGCTGTGAACTACCTGAAGTTTATAGTTGTGCACAGGCGTGAGGTTTGAAGAGATTTGGTACAGAGTCATAATAAAACAGCGCAAAAGGCGACGGACCAGAAAAAAAGGAGATGAGTGCTGGTGAAGAGAGCTTTGCATGGTCAAATGGAGGGAAGGTCCATTCTTGTAATGTCTGTAAAGATGGTTGGACTAATGAGGCACAATGATTCGCTACACTGAGTAACTGTGAGGACTGACAAATGCAGCAACCTCTGAATGTGCACTGAAAAAGGAGTGAAACAACCAGAATGCCAATATAGTTTTTCCTGTCTAAATGAGTGCAGATTTCAGATAAAGCAGCTTATAAATATCGGCCTGCACTTGCTACTGGCAGTCCTAGCAGGGTCAGAGAGACAGGTGGATGGCTGTTTTAAGAATGAACTCTCCCAAGCTTCTGCATTGGATGGATGGGATTAGGATTGGGAGCAGTATAGGAAAGGCCTTTGTACTCCAGTGGGTGTCCTTAGGCTGGTGATCTTGTCGAGGCAGCAAAAGTGGTGTGCACCACTGTGCTGTCTGGTAGCACCTGCTTTCCAGACAGGTGGTGGCATTTATGTAGACAAATGTCAGTTTGTGTATTTAGCTCCTTGGCAAAAACAAGCAAGCAGTGAGTGACAGCACATGTTATATGCCACTTTTAACCTCGACTGTGGAACTGAGGGAATTCAGCTTGGGATACTCTGTTCTGTATCTGTAATTAATCTGTCCAAAGTCCACCATGGTGTTGTCCTGCAGCTCTCTGATAATATTTATTTATTTATTTATTTATTAAGGAACCCACAGCGCCGTGGCATTACAGTGGGGCGGGAGTAGGGAATGTACAGAAAAGAAGCACACATGACACCTCCACTCGCAGGCAGAGTTACAAGCATAAAGCGTTCGCCATATACATCTCACTTCAAAAGAACACATCACAATACTGCCAATAGCAACCAAGGTGGTGTCATCTGCATGCATGAATACTTTGGAAACAGATGGTACTCACATAGATACGGTTGCATATGAAAACACACAGAAGTAAGGTGCATGTCATCATCATCATCAGCCTGACTACGCCCACTGCAGGAAAAAGGCCTCCCCCCTCCTTACCTGTCCAATTAACCGTGTCCTGTGCCAGCTGTGGCCACCTCAGACTTCTTCCCACTTAACTTTCTGCCGTCCCCTTAGGTTACCATAGGCTATCTTGGCTTCCCATTTCTTCTTCTTGATTTCGACTAGGATGTCATTAAACTGTGGTGCCTGTTCTCTGCCCCGCTCTGCTGTAAGAATGTATGTGCACACAGAAAGGAGCATCCTCTCTTTGTGTTGAGCCAGCAGGTTGTAACGATGCATGTCTCAAGAAACGTAAACTGGCGCTTGGAGAGAAACACAGTTGGAGTACCAGAGAGAGGACGCGTGCCAACTGCTGTGACGATGAAGACAGTAAAGGGTGACTCAAGGATGGACCTGCAAAAGCAGTAAATGGAGAAAAAGTGGGCTCGGAAAACCAATATCTGCCTGACAAGGACGGCTTGCTCTGTGGACCTTTTTTCGAAGAGCAGCTTCCATGTTTGTGGCTACTGTGGCCATCTTGCACCACCTCGCTCTGTGGTCGGGCAGCGTTGGTTGCACAGCATTGCCAGTGCACCTCTCAAGGAACGTGCCAGTCCATGTCTTGCGTAAAGCGTACTGCCCTTGGAGGCCCCACTCCTTTGCCTCGATTGAGGCAAAATTCTATCATCATTCTTTCTCTTGCAATTTGAAAGGTGGAAGTGGGTGAAACTAACATCAGGTGCAAGAAACTGTCACAACACAACGCAAAATATAAGAATACTAAAGATTGTGAGTGCTGAACCGTGTGAAATATGTTTTTTAGGCAGATTTAAAAGTAACTGCATAAGTTTATCTTTTTTTTTCTCCGCAGACCAGAATGGCGTTTTGTGATGCTTGAGGCTTACAGATGTGCCGTGAGAGCAGCTAGGATCCATTTTAAAATTCTCCGTTTCCTTGTCTTTTGTGCTCGTCTTCGTTCGCGCTGTTTATTCAAGAGCAACTGGTGTAATCACACGAGGCAGTCAGTAAAAACTAATGTTTTCCAGTGTTCTGGAAAGACTTGGGATCCTAATCAGGTGTGTTTAGGGGTTTAGTCATCGTAAGCGTACACTCCAGGGCCTCTCCAATTAACCCTGTCAGCTGTGGCCCCGTAGCAGGCCTCTCATCCGCCCACCTAACTTTCTGCCGCCCCCTTGCCTTATCCACTCCGTCACCCGTAAAGGGGCTCTGAGACACTGCTTGGAGGGGTGCCGCCTGTAGCTGAAAAGTATGGAGAGAAAAAGGCCTGCAAAATCTGATCTTTTTCAGTTGCGTAACGATTTCCTTAAAAGACTTGTGGACACATAAGGAAACGCCAAATATAAACATTCCACGAGCTTTTCTCTTGCGGTGCCCAAAACTGGCGTAATACCTGCGGACCACAACGGCCGCAATGTGAGCCGGGGCAGTGGCAGAGCGTTGATTTGAGGCTGGTGTCTCCTGAGAAACACAGGGGCTGGCCTCTTTCTGCAGTCTCTTTCCTGCCTCTGTGGTCTCGGGCGAGGAGGCCACACTGTCCCCTGCCAGGGCAAGGGTGGCTCGTATATTTCACTCAGCAGCTCTGGTTTTGGGAGTGAGTGCAGGCAACAGTATGCCGTGAGGACACCCCAAACAGGGAAGCAGAAGTCACAGACATGGGAGCAGGGGCAAAAATTGCATGCACCATGTGCGGTGGTCTCCGCCATTGGTCAGCTGCTTGCCTGCTGTGTGCTCCACACCACCCTGGCATAATAGTGGGCCTCTGCAATGGCAGTGCAGACGACATGGTTCTGCCTCTGGGTGCAGGCACAGGAGGCCAAGGTGCCGGTACCCAAGCTCAGTGGCAAACTGTGTGGATAGAGCGGAAATGCACACTCTGTTCCCGTTTTACTTGGGCTGGCGTCCTCACTGTGGGTGAGCGCATAGCAGCCATCAGCGAGGAGAATACCTTCACAACTTTGGAAACTAAACACTGATGCAAGGGCAGCTTGGCCAAAGTGGCTGAGGTCTGCCTCAGGTGGGCCCAACCAACCAGACACAAAAGGCCTCGATTGTTTGACCACCACACCGTCCAGTTATTATTCTCGGCAAAAATGAATTCTGTGGCGCTTTCCGGGCGCCTGGCAGCAGTAACTGATCCATGGCTGAGAAAATTTAATGTATGCCACTCTATTCAGTCGCCACATTTTGAAGTGAACTGCAATGTAGTGTGCCTATTGCAACTCACTTGTGGCCAGTGGTGGCACCGCCTGTATTCCGTTTTCAGAATGCAGTATCATCCAATTTCTGTCCTCGGTAAAAACAGTCTTCCTTCTGGCTAGGTGTACGTTTGTGTGGCAGCCGAAAGCTGAGACCAAGAACGGTTTAGCATGGCTAAGCGCAGAATGTCGTGCAGTAGCATTAGTAACAGTGGGCACTTAAGGTCCTTAAATGCTAAAGACATTTGGCCTAAAGGTCTGAGAAGGCCTTTATGCAGACGGCATTTACCACGAAGGCCTTCATCCTGAAGTCCTTTATATTAAAGGCCTTCGGGTGAAGGCCTGCCATGTGTGTACACCTAGCAGGTTGTCCACAACTCGGGCCTCCTTGCCAGCCGCGGTGGTGCAGTGGTCATGGCAGTCAGCTGCTAGTCCAAAAGACGCGGGTTCGATCTCGGCCGCAGCGGTTGAATTTCAATGGAGATGAAAGCCTAGAGGCCCATGTACTACGCGATGTCGGTGCATGAGCGTAAAGAAAGAAGCTTTCCTTTGTAGCCGTATGGTTGCACTTGGGTGGACGTCAGTGAGTAATTAACTCCCTTATTACAAATCTACTCCACCTTGGGGGATTCCCCTAAACATTTGACCAACACTCTTCCCACTTCGAGTTACTGATCAATTCGCTCTTGCCCTACCATAAGCTTGCCATTCCGGTTAGCTCAGTTGGTAGAGCGACTGCTCCGGTGAGGCGGTGGTCCCGGGTTCGAACCCCGGACCAGGACGAATTTTTCTTTAACTGCGAAGTTTCTGAGAAAGCTGTATAGCTTTCCTTTGTAGCCGTATGGCTGCGCTTGGGTGGACATCAATGACTAATTACCCCCCTATTGCATCAGGAGACCGTGTGTGGGTCTGGTTTCCCATTCGCCGACGCAGATTTAGCGAAAAGCTCCTCTGCCGGTATTTTGGACCCTACAGACTGATCAGGCCAATTGGAAACCTCAATTAGGAGGTCTCGCTGCCTCAAAAGAGAGGAAGTGAAAGTGACAGCGATCTGGAGCTGTGGTCAAGACGTTCGTCGAAGCCCGCCGCTGTTTCTTGTGATCTCTCTCGAAGTCGACGAGCAACAAACCACAGCTGATCTGCAGTCATTCTTAGGATTGATCACTTGTTACCACTCAAGAATGCGTCCTCTGTGTTGGCACTGCAGCACGGGCTTCTCCGCACAGTGGTCAGGATTTGATCCCATTACTTTAGGCTCAGTAGGAAGTGGGTGCCTTTTTCGCTGTGTCCAGGGCTCTCTGAGCCGGCGCTTAATGCGTGTTTGCATTTCAGGGGCTCTCTCCGCACCTCTGTTTTGTCATGCTTTTTGTTTAAAGGGGCTGCGAAACACTGCCTGGGGGAATACCGGCTATACTTCAGGTGGGTTCTTTATGTCACACAGATGCTGACTTAAAATGAATTACAGGAATCGATGCACAGGAACGGGAGTTATTCAGTGAAGAAATTTCAAAATACAAGCAAACAGAACGCTGCCTTCAACTCGATTTTGGCGGGGCTTCCCACTCCTATTTCGCTCTCCCAATGACGGCACCTGGCGCAACCAATCAAAACAGCCAGCCAGAGCACGTCGCGGAAGTTTGTACTCCATGGTTGCCTGCTCTCTGTAACTCGTTCTTGCTGAGACTGGCAGCGTTGTTTCCATGCCAGAGCGCCCCTGGTGGTGTATTTTTATTTTACTTGCTTTGCAGGGCTTTTATCTAAGACGAACAAGTTGTTTTTGTTGATCTAATATAAAACGCAGACAGGTGACAAAATGTGTCTATTTATTGACACAATTTGCAGTTTATTTACTGTTTGTCCGATCATCAAGCTCGCGCCAGGTGATGTCATATCCGCGGCTAGAAACCCGCCACTGTGTGGCGACACCATCAGAGCCATGAAGTTGTTTTTGGGAGGACATTAAAATATTAGAAAACAGAATATACGCGGTATTACGGACGCTAATAGCACCATTATAACTCACTGTATGCAATCAACAGGCAAAACAGTTAACTAAGATTGTGTTTCTGGGCCCCTTTAATGCGGTGGTGGTGAAATGCCAAAGCTCCCAAGCCTCCAAGGCAGGTAAATTTTGCGGGCTTGTTTGCCCCCACAGAAACATTGTGAGTCGCTAAGTGTATAATGGAAAAGAGTGAGATCTCCAGCAAACATTTTGTTGATGGGAAGAAATCGGAGGCTTGGGAGACCCCACTGGGACCTGGCCGAGCCAGCCATCGCCACAGGCCAGGCTGCCAGCATTGTAAGCCTCCGGGACATTGGGTGCAGTGGGGGCTGTGCGGGGGCGCTGTGTGTCCCAAACTCCCCCGTTGCAAATAAAGTTTTCACCAAATCGAACATCAAGAGCCAAGCATGCATAATTTATTTATTTATATAATTTATTTATTTATTTATTTATACAAAATACCTACAGCGCTCCCACTGGGGCATCGTTGTAGAGGGGAAACATCAAAGAAACAACAGATAAAATACAGTAATTGAGGCAAATGATGCAATATACTGAGAAAACCCATGGACTATAGGACTAAAGGCAAAAATGCAAAGAACATTGCAGAAACAAAAACACGCCCGCGACAGACGTGGAGAAAACGACATTTAAAGTACAGCACTCTTTTAGCAAACACAAAAATAGACATAAAAAAGAACGTTGTAGAAACAAAAACACGCCCGCGACAGACGTGGAGAAAACGACATTTAAAATACAGCACTCTTTTAGCAAACACAAAAATAGACATAAAAAGAATGTTGCAGAAACAAAAACACGCCCGCGACAGACGTGGAGAAAACGACATTTAAAATACAGCACTCTTTTAGCAAACACAAAAATAGACATAAAAAGAATGTTGCAGAAACAAAAACACGCCCGCGACAGACGTGGAGAAAACGACATTTAAAATGCAGCACTCTTTTAGCAAACACAAAAATAGACATGAAAAGAATGTTGCAGAAACAAAAACACGCCCGCGACAGACGTGGAGAAAACGACATTTAAAATACAGCACTCTTTTAGCAAACACAAAAATAGACATAAAAAGAATGTTGTAGAAACAAAAACACGCCCGCGACAGACACGGACAAAATGAAATTCAAAATACAACACTGTTTTAGCAAACACAAAACTAGAACACAATGTACCAGGATAGGAGATATTGCTACACTGATACTAACAGTCCTGTTAACTTAATAAAGTCATATTAACATGTGGTTTTGCAAAGCAATGTAAAAAGATGTGGGAGGGGAAAGAGCAATTTGTGCAGGCAGACTGTTCCAGTCATGTATTGTTCGTGGGAAAAAAACTACATTTGAATGTGTTAATTCGGGAATTGTACTCGCTGACTTTTAGTGGGTGGTCGGTGCACGCGGAAACGTAACTTGGCTCGTGTATGTATTTCTCTTTTGGAATACCAGTTTTTTCATTAAGAACATTGTAAAAGAAAGAGAGTTTCAAATATTTTCTCCATTTTTCAAGTAACGGCCACCCCAACTTGTCGCGCAAAAAAGAAGAGCTTTTTTCAAAATTGAAATCGCCGGAGACAAACCTAGCAGCCCGTTTTTGAACACGCTCCAGTTCCTCAATATTCTGTTTTGTAAGCGGGTCCCAAGCGGTGCAGGCATATTCAAGTGCAGGGCGTACGTTGGACATGAATAACGTCTCCTTGAGTGGAATTGGCGCATCCCTGAAGTTCCGTCGGAGGAAGTTTAATGTGCGACTGGCTTTAGCCGTTATATAATTGGCATGTGTGTTCCATGAGAGGTCAGCCGAGAAAAAGACTCCCAAGTACTTATAAGATGAAACAGCAGATATGTCGGAGCTGCCAAGAAAATAGTCCGTTTAGGAAAATTTTTTTCTTTTTCGTTAACCGGTTAAGGTTGCATTTGGAGAGATTTGACCAAATTTCCAACCATGTAGGCTAGCGTGACCTGCAAAGCATGACCAGTGAGTTAAGACAGGCAGAGCAGAACGGTGGGGCTAAGAATTAACATGCAGAAAACCAAAGTAATGTTCAACAGCCTAGCAAGGGAACAGGAGTTCGCAATTGGTGGCCAGGTGGTGGAAGTAGTAAGGGAATATGTCTACTTAGGGCAGGTAGTGACCGCTGATCTGGATAATGGGAGGGAAATAATTAGAAGAATAAGAATGGGGTGGAGCGCATATGGCAGGTTGTCTCAGGTCATGAATGGTAGCTTACCGATATCCCTCCAGAGAAAAGTATACAACTGACATTTGAGCGACTTGGTACAGCATGTTGGAAAATTTCCAGCGCACACAGGACAGGGACAAAGAACAGCGCTTGTGGTGTTCTCTTCTTTGTCCCTGTCCTGTGTGCGGTGGAAAAGCTGTGTCCTACCGGTACTCACCTATGGGGCAGAAATGTGGAGGCTAACAAAGAGGTTCTAAGAGGATCCCGGTGTGTGGGCCAGTTGGTTCATGCTTTGTAAGGAACAGATTCACACAGCGCAACGAGACGAGGACAAGAAGGAACACAGGACGGGACGAAACAAGTTGAGCACGAAACAAAGGGGGCCCAGCTCAAGTTAAGGACAAGAGCTATGGAAAGGAAAAAATGATAGGTGTAACGTCAAGAGATCGGAAGCGGGCAGAGTGGGTGAGGGAAAAAATGTGGGTTAATGACATCCTAGTTGAAATCAAGAGGAAGAAGTGGGCTTGGGCAGGGGGCATGTAGTGCGAAGGCAAGATAACCGCTGGTCCTTAAGGGTAACGGAGTGGATTCCAAGAGAAGGCAAGCGCAGCAGCGGGTGGCAGAAAGTTAGGTGGGCGGATGAGATTAAGAGGTGTGTGGGGATTCAGTGGTCGGAAGTGGCGAGAGACATGGGAGAGTCCTTTGCCCTGGAGTAGGCGTAGTCAGGCTGACGATGATGATGATGAGGCTAGTGTTACCAAATGACAACTGCTGACAGATGTCAGGTGGAAATCAATCACTGGGTGCAGTTGCTGCTGTGTTCAAGCAAGAAATGCTGAGTGAGAAAGAATATTACCTGTAGTGGAATAGTTCGGACTTTGAAAAGTTACGATCTACTGCTATATTTTAAAAGGTATGCCTTAGTGCCAGGATTTCTTTTTATTTTTTATATTGAGTCTCATTGCTGGTGTGGCACTCAAATCAAAACCAAATGCTATAGCTGCTCTGGAAAGCATTGGAGAGGGATGCTCTTGCATATTATGTTCAGCGCCACATTGCAGTGCTGGATCCCAAAATGCAGCTGTGTAGAAGACGATCATTTTTTCCCCCATTTGCTTGCTCTGCTTAGCCACGAGCAACTGACTGGGTCGTGGTGGTGCCACAGACTGTCATTTCATCGAGCATCAGATCGCTTTGTTAAAATAATCCAAGAACTGCGTCGAAAAATTCAGTTTCTGCTTTGGAGTGGTGATTTATTGCCAAGGCATTTACTTGCTATCAGCAGCAGCCTGGTAAGCGGGTATGCATAGCTCCGTGGTGCACAGTTGCCAGGCTTGTTGGGGAGTCAGCCTTACTTCGTCCCTGCATTTGGTGCAGTGGGCTGCAGCGGCATCGAAGGTGCGCCCACTGTTGCCGATCTCTCTCTGCGTGAGAGAGGCTGTGGCCAAAGCGGGGCAGTGCCGCTGTTTTCAGTGGCCAGCAGTCAGGGAGGTGGATGGGGAGTAGCGGCCGTCTGGCTTTCAAACCTTCTCCCACATTTGTTGTGTCTTCATACATGACATGCAACTTGGGCACAAAGTTTTTTTGGCACTGTGGGCCTTTCTAAAATTTGATATTCTCCTGCTTTGGTTATCTAGGAAAAATCCCCCAGGCACTGTTTTGTTTCTTTTTTGCTTCTCTAGGTTCTTGTGTACACTAAACTTTGTGATTTAGTTTTACCACTCCAGAGGACAGAGCCAGGCATGCAGAAGTAAATATGATACAGTTTTGTGGCAAATTCGTTAAATTCATCTGCAGTGAGGTTATCCGAAAAAACTAGTTTATCTATGCTCACCTTTTCTTGAAATAGTGCCCAGCCAGCTAAAAATGCAGCTTCCAGCGTCGTGCTTTTTCTGGGATGACTTCTCGTGAAGATGCTAACCGATCAGTACAGGTAGATGATCGCTTCCAAATGGGTTGTCTACAACATCTCATTTAAAATCTGTAAAAACAGGGGATCAACTGAAAGATAAATTATACAGCTACTTTTTCCAGACCTAGGAGAACAATAAGTTGTTTTTTAGGAGGCAAAGGAATACTACAGTATTAACAATAGGGTTGCAGTTATCATAATTAGGCTTAATATATCCTGATTGATGAGGATATATTAACGCCTAGTTCTCGCCTGTCCGCTAATCCACGATAGCACAGCAGTGCGTGCCTGCTCCTTAGTACTGCATTCGCCTCATCTGTCCTCCTAACCCCACTAAGCCCTATGACGTATCCCATTTAATACCTGCAAGTTTCTTGCAACAGTACTGCTAGGCTAGCAGGCCTTAAAGTCTTCTTCCCGCTTCTCACGTATCATCTCGCATAGACCTTGCAAACAAAATCTGCCCAATTTTCGCACGCACAAAAGAATACCCAAATGTGCCGCTAAATTCATCAATAAACGAATGGAATGAGTAACCGCCTAATATCGCCGTGTTAACTGATTTATCATCATTCCAAGCAGCAGTGCTAGTTTTTTCAGGTGCTTTGTAATCTGATTGTGCTATTTTGTTATGCAGTGTATAGATTTTCTTTCTCATGCTCTTTTTTGGTGCCGTCTGTGTGTCTGTTGCGGTAACTCCTCAACGTCTTCGCTTTTTATTATTTAATTTGAGTTACTTTTCTTATTTCTGTGCATTCATGATTGGCTTAATTTAAGCGTCTAGTGTTAAGCGGTCATGCACTGTGCATTTGTTTTTAAAGGAAACCAGTGTTTCCTTTTTCTGTATCACAATTCTGTTACCATATTGGAGTTTTGTTTGTTTGCCTGTTTACCCAGCTTACTTGCCATCTTATTTGTTACTCTGGCTTATCCTGACGACACCATCTCTTGTCTTGTTCGTAGTTTTGACTTTGTTTTGCTGTCATGTTCCCCCCCCTATGTAAATGCCCTTGCTGGGCCTTTAGGGCACTTCAATAAATAAACAAATAAATATCTGCTGTATCATGCCCTAATAAGGGAGTAATTAATTGCTCACTGGCATCCACCCAAGCGCAGCCATACGGCTACAAAGGAAAGCTGTACAGCTTTCCTTAGTAGCCGTATGGCTGCGCTTGGGTGGATGCCAGTGAGTAATTAATTACTCGCTTGTCTACTCCACCTTGGGGGATTCCCCTAAAACTTTTGACCAACAGTGTGTCATGTACGACAGTGGTGCACGTCAGTGTATCATGCATGTGTATCATGACATGTGGTGCATGTCAGCAGACGGTCGGGAAAGAGAGAGAGAGAGGACACACCTGGGCTGCTGCAGTGGGTGGCCGAGGTGTGTTGTTGGAGTGGTGTCAGCTGTGTGTGTGTGCAGACAGCAGGGGTGCCTGCAGTGCAGAGGGGAGGTCGGTGTGTGCCACACAGTGCTGCTGCTGCAGGTGTGTGCTTGGAGGAAGTCACAGTGCCAGTCAGGACTGGAGGGTTTTCTTGAGCGCCCTGCGTGGTGCCCTGGCGCACTAATGCTGTGCTCGGCTGCCCTTCTTCCCTGGCGCAGGTGTGAGCCATGCATCATGCAGTTCCCCCCAGAGCTGAGAGGCGGCCAGCCGTTCCCCAGTGCCTCCCTTGGCACACCCTGCAGTAGGTCTCTTCTTCTTCTTCTGCCGATGGCAGTGCGCACAGAGGGAACCGAGCACTGGCGTACAGTTGCACTGTGGGACGCTGCAGAGTGCAGACATTTTGCAGCATGCCTGGCATTCTCTCCAGCTCTCGATGGCACCCGTGGGAACCTTTGCCAACACGTGCAGAATGCTCCTCCCGTGTCTGCTCGCTTGGCACTTGGTGTACACTGGGCCAAGTGCAGGGAGAGTTTGTTTTGCTAAGCCACAAAATGGCATGATGTAACAGCGTGGTTGAAGCAGGACATCGAAAAATACAATGAAGGCAAAAAACTTCACGGCCTTGTTAACCGCACTCTGAAAGAAGAAAATGTGATCACTAGGGCCCAGAAATTTAGGCATTTCCCTAAACATGCCTATAAATGCCTAAACGGGGGATTTTTGCACTTGCCTGCCTTTTTGTCATTTTTTAGGAAATACTACCTATTTAACTCCACTTTTTGCCTGTAAATGCCTAGATCCAGCACTTTGGTCCTCGGCGCCGTTTTGGTCAAAGGCGCGTGCCGATGCACGCACAAAAGGCTCGGGTCTCGCCGAACGTTTTTCTTGAATTGTAACTTGAATGCAGTGTAACGGAGTGTTTATCTCCAAGTGTAGTAAGAGGCGAGTTTGGAAAGAGACCTGACCTACATTAGTGCAAACTTCTCAACATTGACGGAAAGGATGACAAAATTGGAAAGGGCTGGACTCCAAATAGATGAATCGTTGAAGGTAGTGGCAGAAGTACCAGCAGCACTTCAGGGACTGGAAGGAAAGGGTGGTACTGCTTCCACAAAGATGCAACAGTTAGTGGAAAAAAAAGATGCCTAGAAACAATTTCCCAAATCAGAGACATGGAGATGACACGGCCACATCACCTGAAGGCCTTTATCGACTCTAATGTTTTAGGTTCGCGCCACTTAGTTCATGTGATGTCAAGACAAGCCTTTTAAAGTGCAACGCTATGCGTAGCGAAAACCGAAGGAGCTTCAAGTTGGAAAACCTGAGAACGCGCTTTATTGCTTCAGTTGAGGACTCCGTACGCTCTGTGCTTGACTTACAAATCTTGTACTTATGAATAAAGAGTATTATTCAAAGCGCCTATTTTTGCTTTATAGCACCTATTTCAATATTTTGTAGAGCCTAGATGCCTGCCTATTTCGGGGTTTTTAGTGCCTAAATTCCCGGGCCCTAGTGATAACATTTAGGTTAGTGTCCGATGTTCTCTTTGTGAATTTCCAACCAAAATTCCAATTAGAACCAGTTGTATTGCCATTATATTTTGGGGGTCCTGAGTAATTTTTGGGGGTAATATATCTTTTTCCCGGAAGACCATTTGTCAGTGGAACCGTTTGTGGGCTCTTTTTATGGCCCTCTCATGAAATGAATCCTTCTATTCTGCTTTGAGCCATGTCACGTCATTTCATCGCTGGATAGTGCATTAGTTGTCTGTGCGCTGTTGCCTTGTTTAATGTGTTTCATTGTGTATTTCAGTGTGTTCCTATCATTGCGCAGTATACTTTCATGAAATACACATTTGAAGTTTCTTTGCTTATGCATGTCTACTGTGTAGGTGCTGAATTACACAGTTGACGTTCTTGTACACTAAATTCTGTAAATACATGTGTACTACTGCATCAATGTTGTTATTCTTTCCTTACTTTGTGAATGATGTAGGTGCTGTTTTTCTTTCTTTTATGTGCTATCTTGTATGTATCAACCCCCCCCCCCCCCCCCCCCCCAACTGTAATGCCAAATGACGCTGTGGGTAAAAGATAAACAAATAAATAATAAATTTTAAAGGAGGGCCAAGTTCCCAGTTTTAGGGTGTTGCGAGGTACAGGCTGTGGGCTCTGTGAAGGTTGCGCCTTCATTTAGTTCAGTTCAGTTTTATTCCTTAAAGGCCCCCTTTTCAGGGGTGGGAATACACTTGAAAATGTGAAAAAAACAGCAATGGCCCCAAAGAGAAAAGGGGGGCCCTTGGAAGGTACAGGCTGGAGGACGACTCGTTGTCCGTTGACGGTTGCATTTTCACATGCTCTGTTCACGTGACCAAGCTGCAGGCTCTGGGAAGGAAGCGTCCCTGGGGGCCGCCCTGAGTGTGAGGGGGGGAGTGGGGCAGCCTCTCCTCTCTGTGGGGGAATACCAGTGCCAGAAGTATGTGGAATAAATGCGATGACGGTCCCCCTGTCACACACGACCCAGACATCACAGTCATAACGGAAATTGCATGCAATTCCAGATGCACAAGTAGTACCCAACACCCACGAGACAGTACGGCATGATCGCAGCACGAGAGGAGGGTGTGTAGCTATAGCGGTAAAAAAAAAGGAATCGGATTAGACTGATATTCCTCATTACACAGGCATCGAAATGCTTTGGATATTGCTTCGGTTTTGCCATCTGAACATTTTTATTGGTTCTGTGACATACAGGCCCCCAATGCTGACATTTTGGTTCTTGAACAATTGCACAATTTCATGGAAGAACATTGTAGACTGTACACTCACATAATGATGTGTGGTGACTTTAACTTGCCAAGAATTAATTGGGAACTTCTGCCAGGAGTAACTTCATGTCAACATTCCAATCTTTTGCTTGCCATTGCCTTTGCATTCAGTTTAAAGCAGGTCATGCAGGGGCCGACACGTACTGCATCAGGTGCAAGCTTGTGTTGATTAGCAGCGCCATTGAGAGACTCGGCTCCTCTGCTGGTGTCATCCCAGGTGCTTCCAACCACAAAAGCAACATGGTGTGCCCTTGAGTTAAGAAAACCGTTCCTCGACTTTAACAATGCCCTGGATGAAAGTATTTTAGATTTATGGGAGCAAGGCTGCGATCAATCCATCGAAAAACATGCGGCTGCTCTCATCAGTGTCAATGACCTATGGGTGCACTTCAAAACCATTGCACATGAGTGTATTGCAAGATACCTGCCAAAGAAATATGTAAAGATGAATCGCACAACAGTCCATGCATTACGCGTGAAGGGATCCAGCTTAATCAAGCGGCCAGGATCCACACGATTTAGAACAGGTCATGTTTCTTTGCAGTCTCTTCGCACATTAAAATAAAGCATTCAAAGTATAAGTTTTCTTAATGTTAAAAGGCACAAGTTTCTCACTACAGACCCCACAAAATTTTGGACACAGAAGGATCCAGGTGGTGAAATTCATTTGAATCACAGGGAAATTAATGATCCTTATTGCATTGCATCGACTTTCAATGATTACTTTTCACCCGCCGCGGTGGCTCAGTGGTTACGGCGCTCGGCTGCTGACCCGAAAGGCGCGGGTTCGATCCCGGCTGCGGCGGCCGAATTTCGATGAAGGCGAAATTCTAGAGGCCCCTATACTGTGCCATGTCAGTGCACGCTAAGGAACCCCAGTCGGTCAAAATTTCCAGAGCCCTTCACTACGGCGTCCCTCATTGCCTGAGTTGCTTCGGGACGTTAAACCCCAATAAACCAATGATTACTTTTCTTCAATGTTTGCAACGGATAGTAGGTACACCCCTGAATTTCAGTATCCGTGCCTTATCTTGCCAGACTTACTAATTTCTGTTGAAGGAGTTGTTGCTGCCCTGCTTAATTTAAACGCAAGAAAGCCTCCTGGACCAGATGCCATCCCAAATACGCAGAATAGTGTGCTAAACACCTTGTGGCCATTTACAATGAAAGCCTTTTAAATTCGGAAGTTCCAGCTGACTGGAAGGTTGCAAAGGTCATCCCCATTCACAAATCCAGCGACAAACTTTGTGTAAGTAACTACACGCCAGTTTAGCAAACAAGGAAGGGGAATGAGGGGCTCGTTGTAAATATGACAGAAGCCAACAGCCACAGAAACCAAGGGGCACAGGGGATTTTTTTTAAATTTATTTATTTTGTGGTGTTGATCAATTTAGAATATTACTGAATATGTCATCGCTTAAAGCTAATTGATTAGAAAAGCAGAAGAAAAAACAACCACATGCCGCCGGTGGGATCCGAACCCACGACCTCCGAATTACGTGTCCGGTGCTCTACCTCTGAGCTACGGCGACGGCTGTCAAACCTTCTGCTTACGGGGGTATTTATGTTTACAAGTAACCTAACCTTGAGAGTGTTCATCAGTGCCACCCACGTTCATAAGCGGTGGATGTAGAACGTCCTGAGTTACCGCAGGTGTGACGTAGAACATCATCGAACGGTCGGAGGTCGTGGGTTCGGATCCCACCGGCGGCATGTGGTTGTTTTTTATTGTGCTTTTCTAATCAATTAGCTTTAAGCGATGACATATTCAGTAATATTCTAAATTGATCAACACCACAAAATAAATAAATTTAAAAAAAAATCCCCTGTGCCCCTTGGTTTCTAAAAAAAAAAAATCCCCTGTGCCCCTTGGTTTCTGTGGCTGTTGGCTTCTGTCATATTTACAACGAGCCCCTCATTCCCCTTCCTTGTTTGCTTAATTGCTTAGCGAGGGCCTCGATTCTGGCAGCCTTGATGCCATAGGAAGCATAAGAGGGTTCTCACGCAGCTTCCACCCTCTCCGTTCGATGACGTTCTACGTCACACCTGCGGTGACTCAGGACGTTCTACGTCCGCCGCTTATGAACGTGGGTGGCGCTGATGAACACTCTCAAGGTTAGGTTATTTGTAAACATAAATACCCCCGAAAACAGAAGGTTTGACAGCCGTCGCCGTAGCTCAGAGGTAGAGCACCGGACGCGTAATTCGGAGGTCATGGGTTCGGATCCCGCCGGCGGCATGTGGTTGTTTTTTCTTCTGCTTTTCTAATCAATTAGCTTTAAGCGATGACATATTCAGTAATATTCTAAATTGATCAACACCACAAAATAAATAAAAAAAAATCCCCTGTGCCCCTTGGTTTCTGTGGCTGTTGGCTTCTGTCATACAGGCCAGTTTCACTATTATGTTCTTTGGGTAAGGTTATCGAGCACTTCATTTTCAAGCACTTCAGTTCTTTTTCAGAAAGTAGCGACTTCTTTTCTAGTAGCCAACATGGGTTTCGGCGTGGCCTTGAACGCAACTGATTCGCACAACCAGTGAATTCCCGGCATGCCTTGATAAGGGTCTAGATTTCGTGAAGGCCTTTGATCGTGTTTCGCACCGTAAGCTGATGGTAAAACTCCGACATCTACTGCAAGATCAGCGTCTGGTTCAGCGGCTTGACTCCTACCTTTCTGAAGGGCAGATCTCTGGTTCCAATTCCCCACCAGGTTCAGTTCACGCGGGAGTCCCCAGGGTCCACTTGTGCTCCTTATTTATTTATATTTAAATGACTCGAGTTTGGATTCCCCAGTGCGATGCTGCTTTTTCACAGACAACTGCGTTGTGTACCTGCATTCAAAATGCTGAGAGTTTGACGGGCTGCTTTGGCGACTCCCAGGGGGTGAGGGTGACAGGGACACACCTCCACCAGATGTCATGCAGTGGTGAATGTAGTCCGGAGGGCAGGAAGACACCAAAAATGGCTTCTAAACAAAACTCTTTGTTCGGGCTGATTTGCGCTGGCAAAGAACTGAATGAGTCGGTAGGTATGTAGCAACAAGCATGTTTGGCGGTCGTTGAACAGAATCCCCGCCGCTCTCAGCCGTGCTGTTTTTAAAGCTGATAGTGCACTTTTGAGATAAAGCGTGCAAAGTTACTAGAACCTTGTGGAACAACGTAGAAGCTGTTGTGCCTGGATGCGATCAATCGAGATAAATCTGGGCGTGTCTTGCATCAGAAAAAAAAAGTGATAAACGGTGTGCTGGCAGCTTTGAAGATGGAAATAAACTCGCTACAAAGATTTGTGGCAATATTGGCTGTTGTGTACTTTGTTGGGCTGACATCTTTCCAACTTCACAATTTTTACCACATCCTGAAGTTAGGGCCTCAACCTGTGCAACACATCAGCCAGCATGTGAGTAAATGCAGTGCACACGCATGCATGCTGAGAGGATTGTCCCTTGGGGGCAAGCTGGTGAACCTAGTTTTGACTGAGCTGGCATGTTTTGTGGCCCTGAGTGAGTTTTACTGCGTTGTTGCTGACCGAACGGCGGGTGGCTGCTGCCACATGGGCCACCCTGGTGACTCTGTCTCTCCTCTGCAGGCCTCCTCCCTCTGCAGCAGCAGCCGGCCTCCTCCTCCACACCCAGCGGGCAAGTACCTTCTCCTCCTCTCTGCCCCATCTGTGCAAAAATGAGGCCTCCTTGCATTGCTTGGGAAAATGGGTCTTCATTTGGAAGCCACCGGCCAGTGCACTGCTTAACTGCTGCACACTGTTGTGCCAGTAGGGGTATCCTATTGTTGTGCCTAGTTGTGTAATCGTAATCGAAATAGATTAGTGAAGGGCATCAATCCAACTGATTTTTTTTTCTGTATTCCTTATTTGGGGGGGGGGGGCAGCCGAAGCAAGAATATCCACTCCAGACGAGGCCATAGCAGCTAGTGATTTCCTGCCAGCACTCTGTGTGGTTAAGCAGCAGAGCGATTGACAGCACCTTGTAGAAGAAGAGCAGTGGGAAATGAGAGACACCTCTGCAGCGTCACTTGTTCTGACTGTTTAATGCCGTGCCAGGTGGCCTGGAATTTCTCTGTGATCGAGGGTGGGTGGCCTTGCCCAGGAGGCGGAGACATGCATGGTTGGCCGGCAGACTGCACAGCTGTGCGAGTCGGTCAAGGCTGTGCATTAGTGCGGAATGAACACGAACCTTCCCTCGTCTTTCTCCTCTTCAGAAATGAAAGAGAGACTCCATGGTTGGCCTGTGTTGCACTCCCTAACTGCCCCGTGTGAATGCACTGTAGTTGTGGCATTTAGTCTGTATGGCTCCATGCTCTTGGGCCTTGTTTGTTCGAGTTGTAATCTGATAGCGTTTAGGTTTTCTTGCGAAAACCACCGAGCTTCTTCCTTATGAAAACCCCTGATTGGCGGAGAGGATTGTGACATCATCAACACTGCTAAATTTGAAAATGTGAGGACTAGAATGTTCTGTTGGATGTGGGGTTATATCTGACAACATCCACCCATGAATCCCACCCGAGTGTGGGGAGTTTGGCCAGCTTGCCAAGAAAGGGCTCTCTGTGCAGGCAGCCCCTGGTGCCCAGCCCCTGGGTGCAGACGGTGCCCGACGCCATGCCCTGGGGCACCTACCCGGCCAGTGAGGTGGGCCCCCCCTCTCCTTCCCCTGTCCTTTTACCTCCTGGCCACTGTGCCACAGACAAACAGGCTAAGTTGGAAAGGTGAAGGTGCCCACAGAGACTGCACGAAACTAGCAGAGAGTAGACTTAAAGGCCTGCTTGGCACCACATTGATGCCGTGGTCCTCGGAGAAAAAGTGCACATTTATTTTGCAACACAAATTTTGCTTCTAGTATATTCTATCGCTTTATACTAGACCTCCCTTTTTGACATCCAGCTGTTTTTTCGATTTATCTCGCGTTCACTGCACCTGCTCCAAAATCCTGTGCGCAGGAAGGAATACCTCTCCACGGGGGAGAAAAATGAGAAGGGAGGTAGTTTTTTTTATCAAGACGATGGCCATATTGTGATGAAGACGATGCTGGTAGTGCTGCGAGACAGAGCGCTCCGTACCGCACTCGTACTATTTGGTGTGTGGTGCTGGCTAATCATCGGCATCCTGTGTGAGCCGTGGTCGTCGGGCGTGAGTCCTCGGCCTGTGTCGCCCGGCTTGCCGTTCCGACCTCACCGTTGCTCTCCCCACCCCGACATGATGAACTGGACCTGACCTGCCGACCCCACTGACCCAAGACACTGCACACACGTGAAGACGCTGCTGCCCTGCCACTGCCATTCGGCGCATCCTGGGGCCTCGGCTGTCGCCTCCTGGTAGCGTGCGGCCCGGAAGCTTCATGGACTGGGAGTCATTTTCTCATCTTTGTCATCGTGGCGGTGAATACTGCCCCAATTTTTACTTACTGTTCTACGCTCCTGTCAAGACGATCACCATTTCACGCATCTCTGTCAACGATCGGGACGATCGCTCTGTGGCCCCGGGTAGTGTGACAAAGATGATGCTGGCAGTGGCACGGGACGGAGCACTCGCGCTAGGCCAGCAGCCATTAAATCATCTCTTGTCCATCGTTCACCACGCCTCATTCTTCGGCTGGCCGCCACGTTGCATGCACAGCACAGCGCACATGTACTGTTGGCATGTCTGCCCACTCAAAAAGTCCAATTTGATAATACAATCATGTTTTCTACTCGGCCTACATTTGAATATGCCTCCTTCCTTCGCGTTGTCCAAACTTTGAACAGCCTGCAATCGAACACTGCCAGGCAAACAATGCTCATTAGCATCGTGGTGCAACCATGTTAGCTGAGGTTGCGCGAGGAGTTTTCTAGTCTACCACTGCAAATAAAACATGCTTAAAACTTTTTCTGCGCATTTCTTCAAATTTAAGGTGTGTGTTATGTAATTTAATATGTTTTTTCGTATACAAATGTTATGCATTGAGCAAAGTGCTTCACGCACGACCGGTGCCAGCGCTTTCCACAAGCCACATCGAGCTGACGCCCCAAACCTGTCCGGACTACTGTTCTGAAAATGCATCACTTCCGGCGGGCAGTAATGGCGCCGGTTTTTCCAGTTTTGGTATTGAAAACTCGCGATTTTTGTGTACCGTTGGCACCTTAACTGCTTGAAACTGGGGCGTAATGTTCTGTGGGTAACACAATCCGGGGGTGTACTATGGAAGAACCACCTTCCCGTCAAGTGGGCCTTTAACAGGTGCATAGCAGGCCAAGTGGGGTATTGAAAACATGCATCCATAGCGCAGTACACACATGCAGACCTAGAAGTGAGTACTGCCACGAAGCTTCATGTTTATTTGTTTATGTTCAGAGCCATGAGCTCGTATTTTTATTACTTTGGTTCCAATGGGCAATGCTACCAGATTTACTGGAATGTTTCTAGCCACACGCAGTTTGTTTTGCATTGTTTAAGATTGTTGTGGACGGTTGGAGAGTTCCTCAATCAAGCCAACCGAGATGTTGCCCTGGCGAGCCACCGCGGCAGCGTTTGTTACGCGCATGCGGCCACAATGCCATCCGCCCGTTTTCCCTGCGTTTCACGACCACTGTGTTGAAAGCTGTGCCATCATCATGCCCCTTCACTGCTGTCAAAAGAGCTACCACTGGGGCTAGTTGGAAATACATTACATACAAGGTATTGGTGAGCGCTATCAAAATACGGAAAAGGGACGAACGCGCAGGACAAAGCGCTTTCTAACAACTGTTTAATCTCTGAAGAAACATGACTATATACACATATTAACGTCATATCAAACACAGAAGAGGGATTGATTGGTTAAAAACATCTTTATTTGTTCAGTATTCTCAGAACATGTGGGTGGGCCATCTAGTCCAGTAGCCCACTGGCTGCTGCTGCTGCTGCGCTGGCCCTCCCCACCAGCCAGTGCTGACGGTCAGGATCACCGCTGGGCAGAACAGCCTCCCACTGCTCCTCCGAGGGGTTTGGAATGGGGACCACTAAGGGATTAAATTGGCGTGCCCACACCTTGCGGTAGAGGTTAGCTACCTCTCCACAGTGTGGGCACTGTGGAGAGTATAGTGTAGGATACCACTGGCGTTGGGTATGTGTTGGTTTGTAATCTCCTAAGGGTGTTCTCTTCTAACTTATTGGCGCGGTTGCAATATGCACTCCATTGCTGGCCAATTTGGTTGAGCATCTTCAAAAACCAATCTAAAAGACATGGACTGGAAGAACGAGACACACACACACACTCCGCTGAACTGACCACTGAGGTTTTGTTGGAGAAGCATTCCTTTTGTTATGCAGGGCACGTGATAGAAGGTCGACACTCTGTCCCATCACATGTTCCTTCTCCCCTCTGTAATAATTTTCTAGAAATGCTGACTTTGCCTGGACGTGCGTAACTTGGAAGGGTGTGGTTTATCACATTTGGTTCTGCGCGATGCAAGAACCAAAGTAATAATTTTCTTGCTCATTGTGACAAAATATTGGCAGGCCATTTGCAGAAACAAAACAAAGTGAAGGGTGTAAAGGCGTTCCGATTCATGGGTGATTTTTTTGGTGCTTTTAACCACCTTGAATGTCACTATGAATGTACTGCACAAGAGCTACTTGCTGTTCTTACTTGAGTCCCTAAGCCCATTAACAATGGCATATGAAACAATGATTGAAGGCACCATTCGGTTCCTGGATATCAAGCTGTCTCTTGCAGCAAATGATACAGAAGAGGGAGGAGCGCATGTGCTGACAAGAAAGGAGGGAAAGGAAAAAAAAGGAAAAAAGGAAGGGGGGGGGGGCAGGAAAAAAAGGAAAAAAAAAAGGTGTTTGATATGACGTTAATATGTGCATATAGTTATGTTTCTTCAGAGATTAAACAGTTGTTAGAAAGCGCTTCGTCCTGTGTGTTCGTCCCTTTTCTGTATTTTGATAGCGCTCACCGATACCTTCCAGAATTGACTACTGTGTACCACTGTGCAAGCAAAGAGGACGAATTACCAGCCTTTTCTTCTCATTCATGCACTTCACTGACCTTGTGTCTACTTCTTTTGTTCCTTCTGTTGCTTCCCAAAGGGAGAAAAGGTGGCTCATTGCAATTAAACGTGACGAGGGGAAGTACGTCACAAAATTACCACAGTGTGCTCGCGGCATTTCGTTGAAGACTGCTATCACCTCAGACCAGATGCTGTGCCAACTGTGTTTACCTCCACCGAGAAGAAAACCATGAACTCAGTCATCACTGGTGCCGATGTTGTCACCAAGCCGTCGGAGGGGGCAGAAATGAGCGGTGGGGGCATTCCTGCCAAGACCAGTGCATCAGTGACAGCGTCAGTGCGATTGTGTGCGCTTGCGCAAAGGGGCAGACCTCTGGCAGAAAGTGAGACCTTTGAGGCCCAGCAAAGGAACTCAGCTTAGCAAAAGCCTCTTTCTACAGGGTGCAACATGAAGGTGAGCTGGTAGAAGCTAAAAATGTGCAGCTTGAAAAACGACTGATTCGAAAATTTTCCCTTCAATGTTTTAGAGACACCCCTTAATGTATCAAGTTCTACACGGGCCTTCCAAGCTATGAGGCTTTCGTAAGCTTTCTTTTATGTCCTTGATCCAGGGCAGAACTGCGAAAATGTTACCGCCTGGACAAGAAGTTATACGGTGGGCACTGACAATCCTGGAAGACCCCATTTGCTGCCTGCCACAGAACGGCTGTGCCCAGTGAGGCTTCCTCTTGGAGCAAAGCTGAGACCGGGGCCAGCTGAGTCATCATTATGCAAACATATGCGCTATAAGCGACACAAGACACACACACAACACAAGTGCAATCTAACAACTGTTTATTCCTTATGGAAGATGCGTTTATATACGCAACATCATTCATTCACTTGACATCATTCATGCACGTGACCCAGCATTTGCACATATCGTATCAGTTCCGTTTTTTGTAAGTGCAATAGATGGAGTCCTTACGCATGTTCCCTTTTCTGCTTTTTCAATAAGAAATGCTTGAGCTTTTTCTCTTTCTTCAATCCTTTCCTTCTGCTTACCTACACCTGGGGTCCTGTGGAATAGCGGTTCGCAATTCTTTTTACACGTGCTGCAATGGTGCGCTAGATTCCCCGGGTGGTTAATTTTTCCACAGTCGTTGTTGTGCTCTAGAAGTCTCCTGTTGACACATCTCCCTGATTGCCCAATGTATTGTTTCCCACATGATATTTGTCTCTATAAATGATTGTCTCTGTGGCACGGTATGCACCTTTCGCTGTGGGCAATGTCACGTTCCTTGCGCTTCTCGCACTTTCCTTTCGCATTCACCTTGTTGCAGAGGGTTATCACCTTTTGTGGTGCGATAAATACCACTTTCACTTGGTGTTTCTTTGCCACTTTCTTCAGTCTGTGTGATACCTTACGGTATGACAACCAATCCTTCTCTCGTCCCCTGCTCTTTCCGACTTCTTTTCTTTCCTCGTCAGGGATTTTAGCAGTTTTTCAGCCACTGATGTGGTCGTGTTGTCTGGGAACGCACTATCAATCAGGTGACTGACTTGCATACTGATGCTGTCTGCAGTTTTGTGATCGCAGGTCTTTGTAAGGCTCTGCATCATGCATGAGTGGGCAACACTCCGTTTGACAAGCTTAGACTGGCTGGAATCATATCTCATGATGCTTTTTTCACCTTTTGTATGATACCACCAGCAAGTATGGACAGGGGTTCCCTGTATTTGTAGATCGAGGAGTCTTATCATCACTTGTTCAGGTAGTTCGCAAGTGAAGTCAAGGCCATCGAATATGCGTTTAAAAAGCATGGCTATTGCATCCGCGTCAGCCGTGCCTCTTGATTTCGACCAGGATGTCATTAACCAGCATTTGTTCCCTCACCCACTCCGCCCGCTTCCGATCTCTTGACGTTACACCTATCATTTTTCTTTCCATAGCTCGCTGCATTGTCCTTAACTTAAGCTGAACCCTCTTTGTCAGCCTCCGTGTTTCTGCCCCACAGGTGAGTACCGGTAAGACACAGCTGTTGCATACTTTTCTCTTGAGGGATATTGGTAAACTGCCATTCATGATCTGAGAGAACCTGCCATATGGGCTCCACCCCATTCTTATTCTTCTAGTTATTTCCCTCTCGTGATCCGGATCTGCGGTCACTACCTGCCCTAAGTAGACGTATTCACTTACTACTTCCAGCACCTTGCCACCAATTGCGAACTGCGAAATGAGCAGAAATATGACCATTACTTAATCCATGCCAAACAAAACTAGCTAGCTTATAATTATACATCTGTTAAACTTTGTTGCATCAAAATGAAACTGTGATATCGAAGTATCTTCGACTGTGTGTCTGACAATGAACTGAGTTTGTTACAAGACAGCATGAATACTTATGATGGAAATATAACCTATTGGGAGAAAAATTTTTTCATGTCCAAGTTTGAATGCGAATGTACATAAGCGGGGAGCACTGAACATTAATAAAGAGTTTCACTTCATGCATTGAACTTTTGCATGGTTTTATGCTACCAGTTTTTGTTCGCAGTGCTGCTGAAGACTTCATGGCATAACTAGCCCTTACTGCCACCTTCCTGTGATGCCTTTCTACAGGGCCCTTCATGGCCTCGAGTCGCTTTGGGATGTTAAACCCCGTAAACTAAACTACAGAGTCGCTGTCTCCACTGGTGTCCATGTGGGCTAAAGGTCACCCTAAAAGACTGATGCATTTTAGAAGCAGTGAGCACCAGTTTCGAATTGTGTTTGCAGTTACATGCCAAAGAGTAAAAAATGGGTGCTCAGTGGATTGCTCCTGCGTGTGACAGGCCCATCTCGGCTGTCGAAGTTTCTGAGCCCCTTTCCCTGTACAGTTCTCCCGTTTCATAGCTGCACCAAAGTTTGATGTGGTCAGTCGTTGATGGCGGGCTGCCTTCCCTGCAGCACTCTTATTTTGCCGACAGGTAGTTTTCTCCAGTTGAAGAGGCTTGGAGATGGTGGGGGTTAACGACTGAGAAAAAAAAACACTGAAAAATATGCTTGCATAGGGAAGACTATATAGACTGTAGGAGCAGCTCTACTTGAACTAGCTCGTTTATATTTGAGAGCAACATCAATTTGCTTTGCATGATGGCTGAAATTATGTCCACATACATTTACGCTGAACAAGCAGTGACATTCAGCACTTTAACATCTTTAGACATCAGCCTGTGTTATACGCACGTATGTTATGTATATGCACTTGAGAAAACAACACACTCGCAGTGTGCAGACATTTCTTTGGCCACACTGTCATTCCCACAGATTGCCCAAATGCCTCAGTTGTGGCCTTGTGTGGCAGGTGAAGCACTGGTGTTGCATGGTTGGTCTGCACCTCTCACTGTGGAGCCCCGCCTGGAGGCAGTAGCGGCTTCTCGCACCTGCTGTCTTCACAAGTGTGCCACCCACGGGCAGAATTTTCCCCCTCATTGGCTGCTTTGCAAATGGGGCTGGTGGGAGAGGAGAGCAGCTGTTTTGACATGCCCTGCAAGCCTGGGCGTGCTTCGTAAAGCTGAGAAGCCGTGGCACACTCCACACCATCAGCCGCATGGGTCTTTTGACCTCCTCCACTGGTGCTCCGTGCAAGGCAGCGGTTCTTCATGCAGCAATGCCAGAACCATTCGCATGTGCAGCCTTCCATCTTGCATTATCACAGCACTCACTCGATATGGCAGTGCAGTCTTCTAAAGCACCACATGCCCGCCACGGTGGCTCAGTGGTTACGGCACTCGGCTGCTAATCCGAAATACGCAGGTTCGATCCCGGCCACAGCAGCCAAATTTCGATGGAGGCGAAATACTGGAGGCCCTTGTGCTGTGCGATGTCAGTGCACGTTAGAGAACCCCAGGTGGTTTCCGGAGCCCTCCACTACGGTGTCCCTCATAGCCTGAGTTGCTTCGGGGCATTGAACCTCAATAAACCAATAAACCAAACCTAAATCACCACATGTACAAACTTGAAAAAAAAAACAAAAAAAAAACGAAAACAAAAAAAGGCGACCAAAGTGAAAAAATGGCAGGCACTCTGTTGTTTAACTAGCCATGCCTGCTCTCCAGTGCAGTGCAGAATGAGAGTGGCAGGTAGGCAGTTCAGCGAACACAGTGATCATTTCTGCCGCAAAGAGTGCTGGAAAACAATGAAGGCAAAAAATGGGCCAGTGTGCCTGCTTACCGTGTAGTGATGAATGGTGACGTGTCGATGGAGTCGCACTGAGTGTGGCTGCGCTCGCTTGCCGAGGCTTCCTGCAGTGCTGTCCCTGGTGAGGCCCTTGGGAGAGAGACCTCTGGTAGTGAAGGGCCATCCAAATGGGCTCAGCAATGCGAGGGAGAATGCAGAGGCTGTCAAAGCAGCGGCAGCCATCATCAAGGTGATGGCAGATGACACGGGGGCCAGTGCTCCCTCACGAAATGGAGAAACCCCCCCCATTAATGTGCTTTATCTCGAAAGTTCTGCATCAGCCTTGAAAATGGTGTGGTTGAGACCAGCGGTGATTCTGTACTTGGACGACTGCCGAGCACATTTGTCACTATCACCATTGCTATGAATGGGCTATGAATCTTCACACGGACTAGCCATTAGCCTGAACCCTGGGCTAGGATAACGAGGTGAACAGGGAAAATACTTGGCAAATAGAGGTTATGTAGACACCAAGAATGCTTTGTGAAAGTGATTCTATACAGTCGTTGCATTGGGAAGCGCACAGTTTAGACACAGCTTCACATTCACAGAGCAAGGAAAGCGCGAACCTGTGTGTGTGTGTGATGTGGAGACATGGTGCCACATTTTTAGTGGACAGAACTTGAGAAGAAACTAAGAAGCATTCATTGTGCCCCATTTTGCAACAGACGGATTCCCTCTGCTCTGCTCTGTTCACAGGTGATGCATGTGTAAGTTTGTTGCATGCTTTCAAGTTCCCAAAGGTAGGGAATGTCTTGGAGCCCCTGTACTTGGGCCCCCTGCCTCAGCATGTAGGGGACCCTGACTTCTGGCGCAGGTGATGCGCTTCTCGGCTGGAGAGGCTCCGCGGTGGGCGGTGAACGAGCGACGCTTCCGCAAACGGCACCTGCCTCCCCCGTCAGGGTGAGTGATGCTGCTGCATTCCAGTGAAATATGCCCACTGGTCATTTTCTTCGTTGAATTTCTTTGGCCAGCTTGCTCAGACACCTGATCTAGCCTCTCTAGCATTGCCTCTTGAGTTTGTACCATTTCCTTCTCGGGTTTTGCCGCCGCGGTGGCTCAGCGGCTATGGTGCTCGGCTGCTGACCCAAAAGACGCGGGTTCGATCCCGGCCGCGGCGGCTGGAATTTCTTTGGAGGAGAAATTCTAGAGGCCCGTGTACTGTGCGATGTCAGTGCACGTTAAAGATCCCCAGGTGGTCGAAATTTCCGGAGCCCTCCACTACGGCGTCTCTCATAGCCTTAGTCGCTTTGGGACGTTAAACCCCATAAACTAAACTAAACTTCTCGGGTTTTTTTCTTCCCTTTTCCAATACAGGTCCAGAGTTTGCTTTTTTTTCTTTTTTAACTTGATTCATCCTGTTCTCACCCTCTGCATTTTTGAACCAGTGCTTAAAGCTCTTCATTTCCCCATTCTACTTTCCGTCATACTTACTGGTTAGTTTTCCTCTCCGCCGCTCTCAGTCAACGCTCTTTCTGTGTAAGTATTTAGATATCTTAGCTGCCCACTTTATTTTACCATCCAATTTCCTCAGGTGATCTTCAACTATTATTTTACTCGGAGCTTCCCGTACTCTGAATGATGCCCCCTCTACCGCCTTGTTTGTCGTTTTGCCTTGGGCGCAAATCTGCCAACGGCTAAACCAAATAAAATCAATTCCCACTAAATTGTACACAAAAGTTTTCTGGTCATGCTAAGCACACAGTGCTTGTCAGTAGACCAGGCAGGACGTGAAATATCTTTAGAAACTTTATACAATCAAATGGAATTTTAAAGAAAATTACTAACATAAGAGGATAAACACAGTTTCCTATTTGCCACCGCGGTGCCACAGTGGCTATGGTGCTCGGCTGCTGACCCGTAAGATGCGGGTTCGATCCCGGTCTTGTTGGCCTCATTTCAATGGAGGCGAAATGCTAGGGGCCTTTTGTACTCTGCGATGTCAGCAGTGCACGTTAAAGAACCCCAGGTGGTCGAAATTTCCGGAGCCCTCCACTACGGCGTCCCTCATAGCCTGAGTCGCTTTGGGACGTTAAACTCCCACAAACCGAAAGAAAATCTTAAATTAAAACATGAAAAAAAAAACAGACATTGCACAACAAAGTTGGACACCATTTTCTCATTTCTTTCATCATTTTACATTTTGATTCTGTGCCACACAGTGTTTCAGTAAGTTGATTAAAAATGTCAGGTACATATTAATTTCTGGTTTTCTTTCCAGACTTCTTTTTCTTTCCAACTCTCTGTTTAACTTATTTTTCTGTTTTTTGTAATGCTACGTCTTTTTTTTACCAATTCTTTAAAAGCATTTCAATAATAATAGCTGCTCAGCTCTGTGTACCTAAAAAGCTCCTCCACAGGAAGTATACCCAGAATGCTATACTTTTCTTACCTGTCTACTTCTTCCAGTTTCATTATATGTGTTAAGTATTGACAATTCTTTTGACTACATGATTAATAGCTTGCTTTGTATGGTCAGAACATGTGCCGTATAATGTGATCCCATATTTTTATTTTAAGTTTTTATTTTTGTGAACTCAAATTGCACCGAATTATTCAGCGAATACTTTTCGCAGAATGATTGCATTACTGAGACCACATACTTTTCCATTACTTGCGCTATTGTAGATAATATCGGGATTGGCCTATAATTTGCACAGTAACTTTTCGTTCAGTTTTTGCAGATAGGTCTAACTATTAATATTTTCATTTCTTTGGGTATTATGCCTGTTTTGAAAATACCGTTCAGTATCTTTAAAAGTACATGCTTGATTCTCTCAAAGTTGGAATGGCAAATTTTATCAAACGCTTAAACTTTTTCATGCCTCTTATCCACTTCTGTCATCTCTGGAAGATTGCACACGTGCACGTTTCGGTGGCGACCATTTGTTTGTGTGCTGAAGCGATGACTTGAACTTGTCACTCAACGTTTGTATGGTTCCCTTTGGAAAATTTCTTTTTATGGTACCGTCGACGCTAGCTCTTTTGCATCTGCCCATTCCATTTGTTTGCTGTAGACCACTTTTTTTTTTTTTCACATCATTCTTGCTTTCTGCAAATCGGCACGTCAAGTATTTTCTTTTTTTCTGCCGTAGCTTAGCTGTCGTTGCGTTTCATAAAGTTTGGAATTCTGTTCTATGTTTTTTATTGTCGGGTACTTTTCTGCATCTTTGCCATGCTTTGTCCTTCTGAAAGCACAACTCAATGGTTTTACGCGTAATCCATTTCTTATTAGGACTCCTTTGTTTTATTATTACGATTTTAGTGGATGTTAGTATATTGTGCTGAACATGATAAGCTGACATGGTCTAGAACTAAAAGGGAATTCCAATCAGTGTTCTCAGTGTACTTGTCAGCTTTGGTGTTGTCAATGATTTGTTTATTTCGGTGTCACAATCTTTATTGCCATTATGAGACATAACTACACAAGTGATATGAAGTAATGATCTGCTAGTTTGGCCTTAATTACGCTGCTTGTGTAGTGTTGCTGTCTCAGCCGAATAGCAATGTGATCGATGCATGATTCTGTTACCCTTGAGCCCAAATATTCCTCTCTTGTGCATTCATTAATTACATTCAACAGTCCATATTCTGCACGTAAATGTAGATAAGCTGTTACAGTCTTCCTTGCTACTTGCATTATGTCAATATTTAAGTCCCCTACCAGTACCAGCTGCTGGCATTCATGTGTTTTCTTAATAAAAAATTAGTTCCTCTGGGTGCAGATCTGTGTTCATGTTTGTTGGCAGCCTGTACAGTGTACATACAGTGTTTTTGCTTAAGGTAACAACAGTGACTTCAGCATGATTAGAAGCTGCTACTTCTATCCTATTGAAAACCCAGGCTGTTCTTTATATGAAAAAAAAAAAAAACCTAATGAAAGATGGCCAAAACTTCAGGTAGGAAGAAGCGAGGGCAGGACCTCACTTGACTAAGAAGGAAGACACAGAATCAGAACAGGGCAGAAAATATAAGATATCTTCCTACACAGGAAACCAACCCTCGGGTAAAAATTTTTGGCAGTCCTAACTTCAGCCAAGCACAAAAAACCAAACCTGGAAGGGAAAAGCACATCGCTAGACACTACGCATGAAGAAACACCTGATGAATAATGAAAAGCCATCACCAACACGGCAAAAAAGAAACATGCAAGCAAGGAAGGGGAAGTAGAAATGCTAATTAACGCTGGCAAAGCCAACACAGCAAGGGTGAAAAGTAAAAAACTCTAAAACCATGCTGGTGAACATGGAAAAGCCAACAAACAACCCGGCAGACACATAAGAAACTGAAATTAAGGAAATTACACAAAATTTAATTGCAAGAAGAACATAGCAGGCAGCTGAAATGCTATTGCATTTTTTTCTTCAAGAATTTTGTCAACAAGGCCCCCCAAGTTTTTTGCTTTGGTGCTTCTGTGTCGTGTGTCAGTGTTAGCGCAGTGATGACTGATGCTTGGTGGCGTGTGCTGCCCACGAGGGTCTTGAGCATTTCGTACTGTTTTTGCCACAACTGATGTTAGAAGTTGATTTTCACAGCTTTCGCTTTTTCTGCACTTGCTATCACTTATCATCCCTTTGCCGTTTCATAACTAATGACAGCAGAATGATTCTGTCTTTTCCAAAAGAGTCTTAACACATTGAAGAACATAATAAAGCACTGTTTCCTATATAGATCGGCTATACATCTAATAGTTCTTGAAACCTTTTTGTAGAAATTGTTTTTATCTAAGTATGCATGCTAAAGATTAATTAGTTTTTTTTTTCCTTTATTTGTTTCTTAGAACTTGTCTAAGGGGGGGGCCGAAGCTAAAGGCGTAACAACGCCTGACGGGGCCTCGGCCCCCCCCAATACAAATTCAGCACAAAATATTAACTATTACATTTCGGCAAGCGGCACTGCACTTGTGAGTCAGACAAAACATTTGCACATCTGATAATGTAATGTAAATAAATGCATAAAAAACACGGTAGTAGCAAGGCTAAAATAATGAACTTTGGGACAGAGAAAGCACAGAATATATATTTTTTTATCTGGCTTCCTTCTTTCTCGTGGATAATGCGCATGCAAAAACACACAATGTATTTACAAAGCAAAAGGAAAGACCGCTTGAAATCAAAACATGTTTGCACTCTTTTTTGAATACAGGAAATCTTTTGTTGAAATCTACATTGAAATCGGTTCTGTTCAACATCTTAATTGTTTGAAAGTTTAATGTTTGTCGTCCATAGTTTGTTCTTATAGCTGGTAGTCGTAAGTGTAGGGTTTCGGATTGAATAGCAAGATGAATTACCTGAGGAAGTTGGATAGAGTTTGTATTTATGAATCCATAGAAGTAACTTGAAATAGTTCCTGGTCGGCCTGGAGCATAGAATATTTTGTGGAAAGCGGTTGTGTGGGTAAGTTTCTGATGTTTCCATGGAAGTTTTCGCACATTCTTTTTTTGTAGGACCAATAACCTGTTGCAGTTAGAATATGTTGTTGTGCCCCATGTTAAGACGCCATAACATAACCTGGAGTAGAATAAAGAGTGATACAATTTTGGGTGATACAATTTGGCTGATCAGCATGTTTTCAAACTTTATATTCATTGCATAGGAGTCTTTTTTATTGATTGGCCTAAAAACGACATATTTAGTATTTAGACAGTATTTAGTCCTAGCCGATTCATTCGTAACCATGTAGAGAGATTAGAAAGGTACTAAGTGTTAACTGCTTTTTCCAGGGATTCATTTGTCTGGGCCTTGAAGAACACATTTGTATCATCGGCGTACATTATTAATTTGGGAGAACTGGGTATTCTTGTTATATCATTAATGTACACCAGGAATAGCAGCGGCCCTAAAATGGATCCCAGTGCTAAGTATCTAAGTACCAGTACCAGTACTAAGTATCTAGAAAAAAAAGCTGTGTGTTAGTACACAGAACAGAGCTTTGTTAACATGCTGACAGCAACTTGTGTGCATCTTCTTGATAGCGTATTAACGTGGGGACGACCTAATGAACTGCGAATTTCCGGGATGTCGAAGAAGTTGTGGTTTTCGTGATCACAACACGCACTGCTGCCAAGCACCGTGCAGTGTGGGAATGCCAGCTTGCTGACTCCTCTGCTGTGTGTGGCAGGTTCCCACCCAGGAAGGTGACCGTCACGGAGGACAAGATTGCAGCTCAGCTGAGCGACCTCAGCCTGGATGGGTGAGTCTGGCAACAGGGCACAGAGAGCTTCAGTGGCTGTGTAGTTGAAGAGATGCCGTTGTATGTGCAGTGTTGCAGGTGTGAGGTGAAGTAGCTTCCAGGTAGCCGACATGAGTGGCCTGAGTGCTCTGCCAGCCTTAGCAATCTGAAAAACTCCATGTTGTGCGGTGTTGGACGGGAAATCTGATTAAGGAACGCCAAAGCATCAAAGCTTCTTATCCTACGGACAGAATACAACTGGCAAAGCTATCAAGTTAATAAATAGGCGCTAGGTAGCCGACATTAGCAAATTTAATACGGATAAAATAGAGCATGCTTTAACCGCCAACCCTGAGCTGTACTCATCATGAGAGTTAGTACCAATATCGCCGACGCCGAGTCACACTCGTCCGACCCGATTTTTCGCTGTTTCCATCGCCAAAGACGAATTACGGTTGCCTTTTGCATTGGTTGCAATTTTCATCCCTAGAGGGCGACAGTTTTCCATGAAAAACCACATTAGGTGCCCCTTGTGTGTGTTTTGCCTGGTGGTGGCGGTGCTCGGAGAAAAAGAGGTTCTTCTGAGAGTAGTGCAGAAAGCAGTGCTGCTGAGGACAGTGACTCTGTGTCGGAGCTGGATGTTGTTGCTTCAGATCAAGACGAGAGCAACGACACGCTGAGCAGGGCACGTGTGAATACCTTCACCTCCGTGCTTTCCCTTTTCTTCACTGCCCGGAATCTTGCAGCAGCCCCCCGAGGAGAATGATGATCTCAGTTGATTCCATGTGTTTTTCGACTTGGGCATCACTGACCTAATCGTATTTGCCCCACCGCGGTGGCTCTGTGGTTACGGCACTCGGCTGTCTGACCCGAAAGACGCGGGTTCAATCCCGGCCGTGGCGGTTGCATTTCTTTGGAGGAGAAATTCGACGCCCGTGTGCTGTGCGATGTCAGTGCACGTTAAAGAAACCCAGGTGGTCGAAATTTCCGGCGCCCTCCACTGCGGCGTCCCTCATAGCCCAAGCCACTTTGGGATGCTAAACCCCCCTAGCCTAGCCAATAAGAGGATGATGACAGCAAAACGAAAACTCAGGATGTCGTCACCCACGATGTGGTTGGTGTGATATGAGGCAGCTCATAACATAAAGCGCATAACACTGTTGGCAAAGAAAGGGCAAAAGTAGAGGACCACTTTAATCGAAAACAATGGTTTTTCCTGTGAGTTATCCACCGTGCATTTTTGGTGGATTCTTAGCATGCTAGGAGATGAATATCGATGTAGTGAAATTTTTAAGTATTACGAAGTAAGCTGCCAATTTTGCCAACTTTGTTAAATCAAGGTTTAACTCTGTATTGAATTCGAAATAGTTGGGTACATGAATAATGTGATATCTAAACAATGACTTTTGTGCAACCGAGAATTAAGAATACATTGCACCCATTCTATAGTTACATGTTGTGGCTTGCTGGCAGCGCATTGCTTGCTGTTCGCATGTGCAGTGGAGGAAGCTTTGGAACTAGCCTATTGTAGGATTTAAACCAAGCAAGAGTTGGCTTCAGCAGCATGCCAGGCTGACACCGATGGAAAATAAGTATGAGAGACCACCTCACATTCACCTTGTCACAAGAGCCAGTTGCTGACTGCGATCTGTGTCTCCTCCGCGTGTGAAAATGGTTCAGAGGTGGGGTGTTGTGGCTTTTTGATACAAATTGGGTGTGATATGTCCAGCCTCGACTGGGAGTGTTATTTTTTCTTGGCTGGTGAACACATTTGAATGGCATTTCTCAGTGCCACATTCTTTTCGAATGCTTATATGGAGAGATTCTGTCACTTGCTGCGGTGAAGTGCATGGTCAGAAAACAAAGTAGGTATCCGTCCAGACCTGGTTCCCAGCCATGAAAGGGTGGTGAACAGTGAAGGTTGTGCTCTCTCTCTCTCTCTCTCTCTGTGGAGGCTGTCCGCCTGCGAGAGGAGTGAGCAGCCCCCCCCGGGAGCAGCAGCAGCCGAGCAGCAGCAGCAGCAGTGGCGGCTGCACGTGCTCTGCCCCGACCTGGAACCCGAGCCCCTGCTGCCCCGGCCCCTGCTCGAGGACCTGTGAGTGCCCCCCCCCCCCCTCGTTTATTCATCGGGGCACAGGGAGGGAGGAGGTGTGTTGCAGTGCTGACGGGGGGAAGAGAAAGTCGCTACTGTTGCCCTCTTAAGTGCGTAAAAATACTAGACAAAGTACGACTTCAAAGAAAAGACATGACATCACAAAGGTGTGGGTGGGCAAAACAGTCATCTGTGCCTACCAGAGGACAGCGCAGCTGCATTGTGCCCAGCATGCAGCATCACTGTGGGATCCGTGGAGTGGCAAAGGAGGCAAAATTCATTCATTCTTTATTTCCCATTCTCATGGACGGAGGAAGCCAAGGCAAAAAGCTTCATGCAAACAGCTTGGGGAACCCTCGACTCCCGTACTAGCAACAGCAGCAGAAGGCATTTACACACACTTTACGGAGCACTTTCAGAGGGGGACAGATCATAATGTGTATAATACAAAAAAAAAAGTGTATAGCACAATGATCAAAAGATGGGATTTCTTGAAAAAAAAAAGGAATGATAATGCAGGGTAAAATTCAGAGGAAGTGGTGAACATATTGATTAGAGGTAATGTTTTATGAGCAACTTGAATTCTGACAGAGCTTGGTTGAGAATTTCTATGCCTCTATGGTGAAAACTATTTAGAAGTTTCAGTAAGTGACATTTGTGAGCGCCAGCTCATCCCCGCCGACGGAGATCCTTCTCCGGAGGGCGAGCAACCCGAACTTTGAGTCCGAGCAACCCGAGCCGCCCGTGGGAGGAGAGAGTGATGTGAGGAGAGGATGAGGAGGACGAGCGCTCGCGCGGCGCGTGAAGAACAGACTCAGGTGTTGGACACGAAAGAAGCAACACGGCCTCTTGTTAACCCAGAGATCCTTTGTAACGGAAAGACGAATAAACGTCTTTTAAATTGTTCCTTCATCCTAACAATTCAGAAGTGGGATAGAGTCAACGTTCGCCCGAACTTACGAAGTTAACCGGCAAGCCCCACCATGCCTGTCACCCGCACCGGAGCATCTTCAATGAATATGGCAAACGAAGATGGCGGACGACCGAGCAACGATGGCGGGAACGACGACGCCGACGACTCAAGTGAAGGCGGATCCGACAACGTGGTGACAAGTGGAAACTTATCCCCGATACCTCCGTCAACGATTAACGTGGCGGAAATCCTGCAGGCCAGCGTTCAGGCCGCAGTGAGAGAAGCCATCAATGGAATTGCCTTGCTTCAGACGCAGCAAGCAGCGGCCACACCCATCATCGGCGCGGGAGAGACAGCTCGGTTAGTGCCATTGTTTGATCCGGTGTCATCCAGCTCTCCGACAGTAGACGCTTGGATAAGACGCGTGGACGATTTGGCACAAGTCTACCATTGGTCCGACCGGCTGACATCTGGCAACGCACTCTCGAGGTTGGAAGGGCCTGCGAAGACATGGTATGACTCCCTCTCTTCCGTCGACAAAACATGGCCGGAATGGAAAGAAGAAATTAAGCGCGCCTTCCCCACGACAGCGGGATTTCAACGACTCCATCGAGAAATGCAAGAGCGACGACAAAAGCGCGGTGAGCCCATCGAGTGTTATTACTATGACAAGCTCTCGAAAGCTCGCCGTTGCAACCTCACAGATGAAGCATGCATTGAATACCTCATCACGGGGCTATACGATGACGACGTGATTAGAGCAGTGAGCGTACGCACGTACGAGTCGCCGGAAGACCTTCTTCACTGCCTGAAACGCCTCGAAGAAAGATTAGGAAACACTGCCCCCAAAAGTTCAAAATCAAGTGGTCCCCCGAACCATTCTCGTTTCCCCGCATATGCCAACGCCCATGGTAACAAAAGCGAAGCAATGGCGTCGACCTTGAACACTACCGACCACAAGAACCTTTCTCCGAAGGCGAGGAGGAAGCCGCCATGGAATGAAAGAGGAGAGCCCCTCTGCTTCAACTGCAGCGAGTACGGTCACGTGTCCCTCAATTGCCCGGCCCCACAGCGAAAGGCGAGATGCAACGCTTGCGGACGAGTGGGCCACGGAGAAAAAGACTGCAGGGCAAAAACGGAGAGAGGAGCGCGCGTCGCTCAGAACGTGTTGGGGTTTGACCTCCGAGCCGCTGAAGAGGCGAACGAAAAGTACTTTATGATGGCGAAAGCGAACGGCTGCGACATACGAGCATACGTCGATCTCGGTAGCCAATGCGTAACTCTGCGGAAGGAGGATGCCAACCGAATCGGAGTCGCTTACACGAAGTTGGCAAAGCCGTTCACTATCGGGGGCTACGGGTCCGGACATGTGACACCGTGTGGGGAAACGAACATCACCCTCACGGTCGACCAAGCTACAGCGGACGTTCCCGTGCTGGTCGTGCCGGACGCGTCACAGTCCATACCCCTACTTGTGGGCCAACCTTTCACCGAGCAACCACACATCACGATTGTGAGGCGGAAGAACACAGTGCGGATTTTCGAGGAGCACAGGAACGAGGACAATAGAGACGACACGCTTCAGTCCATTGAAATTCCAGAGTTCCCAGAACGACCTGTGTGCCTATGGGCGAAGGAAACAACGGTTGTGCACCCAAAATACGTGGGTTTCGTTAATCCCTACGCCACCGGTAGCGCACCACGCTCAGATGTCTTCGTGGACATGCAGCTCAGGTACCAAGAAGGTCGAGAGAATTGCATACCACGCTGTGTCCTAAACTTTGACGGGACCAACGAAACAATAGTCCCTATAATGAACATTTCCAATCATGAACTGACCATCAAAGAGAACGAACGAGTCGCACGAGCGGAAATTTGCTACCCAGACGATGCATCGCCACGAGAGGGTGAGTCGGACACCAGCATTGTCCAGCCCTTAATGATACCGAGCGAAGAGATTCAAGTAGGTCCTGGTGTTGCTCCTGAGGAACGTGCAAAGCTCGAACAGCTTATTTTTGAGTATCGGGATTGCTTCGCAACCACCGTTTCAGAGATTGGCTGTACAAATGCCGCTGAAATGAGCATTGAGCTAACAACGCTGGAGCCAGTGAAATTTCGTCCCTACCGACTCTCTTACGCCGAACGGGCACACACAAAAGAAATGATTGAAGAACTAAAGCAAGCTGGCATTGTTGTCGACTCCAAATCGGATTATGCAAGTCCTATCCTACTGGTGCGAAAAAAGACAGGAGAGCAACGAATTTGCGTGGACTACCGTGCCCTCAACCGTGTCACGAAAAAGGACCGGTATCCACTGCCTTTAATTGAGGATCAACTGGACCGTCTGAGAGGGAAATGCTTCTTCACGAGCCTAGATCTTGCGTCAGGCTACTATCAAATTCCTATGACCGAGGAATCGAGACACAGGACTGCGTTCGTTACTCCAGACGGCCATTATGAATTCGTTCGAATGCCATTTGGCTTGGCCAACGCACCGGCAGTGTTTCAGAGAATGATCAACGCTGTACTGGGTCCCCTACGGTACACCGTGGCTCTCTCCTACATGGATGACATCCTGCTGCCCACAACGACCGTGGAAGAGGGGCTTGACCACCTGAGAATGCTTTTGGATGTCCTCCGTGGAGCGGGATTAACGCTGCGATTAAGCAAGTGCCGTTTCTTCTTCGAGAAAGTCGATTACCTTGGCTACGACATTTCTGCCAGAGGAGTGCGACCCGGAAGTTTAAAGATCCAGAGCGTCGCTGACTATCCCGAACCAACGAATGTACACCAGGCGCGTCAGTTTTTGGGTCTGGCAAGCTATTTTCGAAGATTTGTGAAAGGGTTCGCCAGCATCGCTAAACCTCTAACGCGACTGACGTCTAAGGACGCAGTTTGGAAGTGGACTTCAGTGCACGAAGCCGCGTTTACTGAACTGAAGATGAAGTTGACTGAAAGGCCAGTTTTGGCGCATTTCGCGTTCGACGCAAGAACAGAGGTGCACACGGATGCCAGCAAAGACGGCCTAGGAGCGATACTACTGCAAGAACAAGCAGATGGGCAGCTTCATCCTGTCATCTACGCAAGCCGGCGGACAACTGACTACGAAGAGAGATACCACTCATACGAACTAGAAGCGCTTGCGGTTGTTTGGGCGTTAGAAAAGTTTCGAGTGTACCTAATCGGGATGAACTTCAAGGTGGTCACTGACTGCAACGCAGTACGGGCAACGATGAGCAAAAGGAATCTGCTTCCCCGTATTGGCAGATGGTGGCTGCGACTGCAAGAGTTCACCTTCGACATGGAATATCGTAAGGGGGCGGCAATGGCTCATGTTGATGCACTTAGCCGATCTGCATACGACCCTCCAGAAGAGACGGATATTGTTCCTGGCCTTCTCGTCCTTGCAACATGCATAGCGACAGAAGACGTGCTAACCGTTGCCCAGCTGAATGATCCAAAGGTTCAAGCTTTGAAGGAAAGGCTAGAAAAAAAAAAGAAGACCTATCCAAAGAAGACAGGCGCGGAGAATATCCGAGAAGACCAACGCAAGCAACAGGAGCGGTACAACAGGAAGCGGGTGGAAGCGCCGACATACAATCCCGGAGATGTTGTACTAGTTGAGCGAGAACCGGCAGCAAGTGGGGAGTCAAGGAAACTGAAAGAAAAATACAAAGGACCGTATATCATCCGAGAAAGGCTTCCCAACGACCGCTACCGCATCGAAAACGTGCCTTCGGGGCGGCAAAGGCGAAGAGCTTACAGCAGTATTGCAACCGTTGACAAGCTGAAGCTTTGGGACCGGGAATTCCACGAGACAAGTTCGGAAGAATCGGGCCGCGAGGACGATTCCGACCGGGGCGGTCGGTGGCACAGGATGGCCGAATGTGAGCGCCAGCTCATCCCCGCCGACGGAGATCCTTCTCCGGAGGGCGAGCAACCCGAACTTTGAGTCCGAGCAACCCGAGCCGCCCGTGGGAGGAGAGAGTGATGTGAGGAGAGGATGAGGAGGACGAGCGCTTGCGCGGCGCGTGAAGAACAGACTCAGGTGTTGGACACGAAAGAAGCAACACGGCCTCTTGTTAACCCAGAGATCCTTTGTAACGGAAAGACGAATAAACGTCTTTTGAATTGTTCGTTTACCCTAACACATTGAAGCATTTGATCACCATAATTATGCATAAACACATGTAAGTGCCGCACTCATGTATGGGCCACACCCCATTTTACCCAAGGAAATGTTAAAAAAAAAAAAAAAAAATCCGTGTAAGGGCCACGCCCGAACCTTCCACGACCCAGGTGGGAATAGCCTTCTAAATGCATGCGCCGTGGCCTCTGCGATGAGCTCTGGCTGCGAGCAGCGGTGTGCTTGATCGCAGATCACGTAAGCATGGAGGCAACACATGCGCACTGGAGCTTCCAAGTGCCGTCCATGGATGGCGCTTGAGGTCGCAGTCATTGTCATCATCATCATCGTCAACTTTTTCCTCCGCCACGATCTCCCACTATCCACATCAGCATCAGTATTGCCTGGTATCACCAGCTCCAGCCTTTTGTTGTTTTCGTGGCATGTTAGCGTGCTTGCCATGCAGTGATGCCAACCCTAGGGATTTATCCCTAGATCTAGGGGTTTTCTTTGCTTTAGGGATCTAGCGTCTTTTTTTGTGAAATCTAGGGATTTCGAGAGGCCATATAATTGCTTATTTTGGTGGCCTAATGACAGGCGTATCTGATTATCTTGCGTTTGGAACAGAAAAAACTATGAAAAATGCTAATTACTGCTCCATTATTTTTGGTGTTCTGCCGGGCTGAGAGAGGGCGACAGCAGTTCTGCAGCCCGAAACTATCGGCTGCTGCACAGTGAGGAAAAACGAAACCATGTGACTATCAAACTGCTGAATGTGCGTGCCATCTCTGGCGCTACGAGTGACTGCTCCTCTACGAAAGGCGAAGTTGAATTTTGACTTGCAGTGCCTGGACCAACGTGCTACGTTTACGCTCACCTTCTTCGTGCAAACGTGCTGCCTGTCGGAGGGCAGCTTCTGGACGACCTTGAGGAAGGTGAGCCAAGCAGGAAGGAAGCATACGACCAGAAATATTTCAACGAATGGGAAGCTGATCCAAAGTACAGAGGGTGGCTGTCAGCCAGTGAAAAAGGGCCCGTGTATTTTTCCTGCAAAGCATGCAGATCTGATTGTAGAGGTGGAAAATCAGAAGCCGACCACCACCTTGCAAGCTCCAAACACAAGAAAAGTGCTGCGAGCTTACAATCGACCCGCGCACTGACATCCTTGATTTAATAAGTGGGCAAACTCAAGTAGACAAATCTGTCGAAAGAGGCTGAAATCAGACTTGCCGCGTTTATCACAGAACACAATCTGCCGTTCAAGGGCATTTAGTTGATGTTGTCAAGGTACGTCATGTGACAACTCGCAGATTGCAAAGAACTTAAGTTGTGGCCGGACGAAGTGCCCTGCCATCACAAAGCATGTGCTTGGAGAGAGGACAAGAGCTGCGCAAGCTTTTGTGCACACAGCTCTTCTGGTGGACGAGTCTGCTGACGAGGCAACGGTGAAGCACCTGTCACTCGTGGCCCGAGCAGTGAACATCAGCGGCAGTGCCAGTCAGTGATGCAACTGCCAGGTAGCCTGCAGGCAGTGTTTGGTGGTGCAGAAATTCTGTACGAGAAAAATTTGATCGGTTTTGCTGCCAATGGAGTGAATGTGATGATGGGCGCATATCATTCTGTCGCGTCGCTGCTACCAGGAGAAATTGCAGGCATCTTCATGGTGCAGTGCGTATGCAGTTCCTTCCATCTGTGCGCCTCGTATGCATGTAAAACACTGCCAAGAGGAGTTGAGGACCTGGCACACGATGTTTTCAACTACTTTTTGTCGCCTAAGCAGACATCTGCCTTCCAAGAGTTCCAGAAGCTTGAAGAGGTTAAACCACACAAACTGTTGCACCCAAGCCAAACAAGGTGGCTGTCTCTCCAAGTTGTTGTGACGTGTTTGCTCGAGCAGACGCCGGGCCCTGATTTTGTTTTTCAAGAAAGCAGCCACTGAGGACCGCCTGCTTGCTGCAGAAGCCATTCTAGAAAAACTGACTGACCCGTCAACGAAACTCTCCCTCGAGTTCCTTGAGTACGTGCTGCCTTTCTTCACTAACCTAAATAAGGAAGTGCAGTCGGAAGAAACCAGAATCCACGTGGTCCATGAAAAGGTTTCAGCCGTGCTCGAATGCATACTCGAATGCTGCATCAAGCGAGACTACTTGGAGGCCACACCATTGTCCGTGTATGTGCGGTAGTACAAAGACCCCGCCAAGCTCCTGTGCTGCCATTGGACGAAGTTTACCTGGGAGCAAAGCCAACTGCCCCACTATCTGACAACTTACACGGCTTAAACGATAACCAGGTTCACAACTTTAGGCTGGGGTGTTTTCTATTGAAGCAGTTCATCAGACGTGCCTGCGGTTCCCCATGAAAAGTGAACAGATGAAAAGCCTTCGAGCCCTGGACCCGAAAGTTGTCACGGGCCAGACAGTACCATCAGTCGCGTCGCTTGCGGTCTCCTTTCCCCTGATCATGAAGGAAAACGAAATGAACGAACTGGACAGAGAATGGCTACCACGCTGACTTGTCTGTGAACCACTTCTGGCACAGAGTATCTCAGAGTACACGCTGCTGTCAAGTTCTATGGAGAACCCTTTGTGCCTACCACCCTCCAGCGCTGCTGTCGAACGTGCGTTTTCGCAGGTCAACCTGTTGGAAACAAAACAGAGAAACAGGCTGTCAACGGACGCTTTGTGCGGCTTGCTGCACGCAAAAAGAACCTTGATGGACAGCTGCTGTTACAACTTCAAGATCACTCCTTCTCTCATTTGAAGAGGATGAACAAAGATATGTACAATGATTAAGAGCTGAAGGTTGCGTGCTCATCTTATACCCATGCCACACGCTCACAAGAAATGGCAGTAAATGCTTAAGGCCTTAAGTTTGTTAATGCCATTATTTTCGGAGTTGGTGCTGCACGTCCACATTTAATGCCATTATCGAAAGTGACGATGATGATAACGCTTGCAAGGTGGTTAAAAGCTTCATCTGAATATAAACATTCCTAATGAGCGCAATATATGGGAAATGTTGTTCAAATGTAATATAAAATCGATTTTTCAGAAAATACGGCTGTTCCTTCTTTACAAGTAGAAAAAGTAGCCATAGACTCGCATGTCAGCACCCAAGTCGAGAGTACCTGTCAATAAGGCTGATAAAAATGGCGCTCTTCACATTGAAAATGCAGTATAGTTGCCTCATCTGACTGAAAGTTAAGAATTAACTATTTCCTACTGGTTAGGAAGTTGCTACTAACAAAGCTGCATGCTTTTCTGCGTGTGGAATGGGAACGAGAGTAGGCATTGCACGGGCGAATGAGTTGTGGCGAACTCAGTAGGTCGCGAATGGCAGTAAGGCTAATGCCATTAAATTTGTGCGTGTGGCACCGCACAAATGCCATTAAAACTTAAGGCAGTAAGCACTTAATGGCATTAAATCTGTCCGTGTGGCACGGGTATTAATTTCTTATTTGTGTGCCATATACAGAGTGTCCCAGCTAACTTGGACGAAGGTTTATAAAAAAACTAAGCGTTCTTCAGAGCTTAAATCACGTGGATGTTGTTGTGGTTTATCTAAATTTACAGTACCATTTTTCCGATCCTCCTATTTGAATAATTAGTCGAGATAAAAAAATTAACTTTTTAAATATAGCTTCAAACGTTCAGGCGTCAATAGGAAAGTTGTGGAGCTCCACAAATATCGTCCAACCCAGGCACTTCCAACGAGACAGACCTAGCATGGCCATTTTTATTCGGGAAAAACGAAAGCCCGCGGAGTTTAAAAAATACCACGTGACAGCGTGCTCCGTGCGCCTGGATGGGCCGTGATTACAGCGCTCTCATCCGTGCTTCGTAAGAAACATCACCCGCTTCGGGCCTTTTGTGCTGCCCAACACAGGGCTTCACGATGTGCTTGGTTCCAAGATAAGCGCCAGTGGGTGGAAAGAAAGCGCGGCTCCTGTTTTTCAGCGTAATTCACACAACGTCATCAGGCATGCTATGTGCGTCTTTGCTTTTTGGGATCTTGCTTCCAAATTCAAACTCATGAGATTGTCATCGTTCCTCCGCATGCATTCTGCTAATGTGAGTGTGCAGTTATCGCCGCAGGAACGAGAGCACGCACTATCGCAGCACTATCGCACGCAGTATTTCTAGTGTCCCTAAGCTTGGGACCCTAGTGTGACTTGCATTGCGCCACCGCCCCCACAGCAAGACAGGATTGCCATTCAAGAGACGCCCCTCTTCTCTCGCGAACTAGGTCGTTCATTGAAGCCACAACTGGGTGTGCCAATGAGTGCTCTTGCTGCAATGCCCTAGCAGTGGCCAAACCCCCCCCCCCCCCCCCCCCCCCCCCTTTTTTATTTGCACACGTCACATGCTTTGCAGAAGAGGGCAAATACGGGCTGGTTGGCACGTTTTACGAATTGGAAAAACACTGGTATTTTGCCCTTCTCTTGTGTCTCGTCTTTGATTGCGCTGTTTTTTCCAATTCGTAACACATGCTTTGCTGAGCTCGACCCTCAGGGCTCTGGGGTAAGCTCCGGAGTTGCAGGTCATACTGCACAAGATATTGCCTAGTTTGTTTTCTCAGTATTCAAGGTCAGCTGGGTGCAACAGAGCCAGGATGGCAGACCTCGGAAGCCATTAGTTGCTCGATTTATTAAGGTGGTTATGCTGGTTCCATTAAAGATGACATTCATACTGTCTGCATATAATATCCAGCGGTCCGGGTATCTTTACAGTATTGTTTATACCTAAGATCAAGCCCTGTGGGACACCATACTTGATAACTTCCAAGCTAGATTTATTGTTTCCGAGGCTTAGAAATTGAAAGCGATTCTGGAGATAACTTTTAATCAAGTGCATTACCCCGAGTATCATGTCAATGTAGCTTTGTAAAAAGAATTTTATGTTTTATAGGATCGCAAGCCTTCTTGAAATCTAAGAATATTCCAAGTGTGTGAAGTTTGCTTTCTATGTTCGCAATCATTTTTTCTTTAACACTGACCAAGGCAGACTCAACTGACTTCCCTTTCTGAAACATGTTCTGATGCCCTGTTATGCTTTTATTAACCAAAAAATGAGTAAACCTCGAGGTGCTTACGTGCTCTGCTATTTTTGGAAACACTGTAATTGCCCGCAGTTGCGGAGGGCTGTTTGATTTACTGCTTTTATGCACTGTGCAGACGTGAGCGATTTTCATCGTGTCTAGAAACAACCTATCTCGAAGAATAAAATTACTGATGTGCGACACATAAAATATCTGACACTTGCGTTACTGGACGAACTGTGATGTGGTCAAAGCAACCATTTTTCAGCTTCTTGACAGCAGTAGCGATTTCACGCAGCGTAGCTGGCCGCAGAAAGATGCTGTCTGCTACTTTGTCAGGAACAAATTCAATGTTTGGGCAATTTGTGCAGCTCCCCGACATGCCAGAGGTTAGAAAGTGAGCATTCAAATTATCAGCCAGGTCCAACCCTGGGCAACAGCATCAATGCTAAGTTCTTGCGCTGTCGAGCTGTTGTTTTTGAGAAAGAAATGATTTCATTAGCCTCCAAGTTCTCTGGGAGCAGTTGTAGTTATTTGTAAAGTTTTTACTGTAATAAACTGTACAAGCTCTTTTTAGATTGGAATTCAGTTTATTTCTCTCTTTTATAATCTGCTAGCTGATCTAAGTCTTTGGTTGCAATAAACACCTGGAATATTCAGTTTCGTGGCTTCATTCTTTTTAAAAGCTATTTGTGGTCCATGGCTTTCTGGCCTTATTTTCTTACTGGCTTGATGGGGAAAGCTTTCCTATACACATTGGTTATTTTATCAAAAAAAGAAATATGCCTTCATTTGCATTCTTGGAGTTTAAAAACATTGCTCCACTCTGTAAATGGCAGGAGACTATGTAATTCAAGTATGCCACGATCATTCATATGTCGTTGGGGAGAATCGTTTCAGGAACTTTGCTATTAAGTGGTCGCTAATGTTTGCATGTAAACTCCTTGTCGAGTGTCACTAGTAAAGCACAAATGAATTAGTGACTCACTGTTTGCGGTTATACAGGTAGGCACATCACGTTAGCCAAACCAACAGATTGTGCAATCTGTATAGTTATATGAAGAATAATCTGCTCATAGCAGGTCACCAATTATAGCAACTGGTGTTTTAACCTCTTCACTATGGACCCCTAGAAAAGGGAGAAAAATGAAATTGTTTCTGAATTTTATGACATACCTCGTCAGTAGTATATACAGAAAAAAATTGCTCAAAATTTTTTGCGCTTTTAATTAGAAAAATTGTGTCCTCAAACGTGGACATTAGTTTGTCAAGTGCACGAAAATGGGAAAATCGGTTTTTGGCGTGCAGGCACACAAATGCGTTGCATTATGTCCTGGTTTTACCTGAGCAGCTTTGGTGGTGCTACAAGGAACGATGAGATGGACTGTATGAAAATTCGACGGCGGAGCATGCAATGCTGCCCGTGTGTCGATGCTGTACTCTCTTCCCACAAGCTATATTCTGAAAGCTGAAACGTGCCGAATGCGCAGAAAATATCTGTGCGTGTTGACCAAATGATAAATGCGTCATCATTAAACGCAACCTTCAATAGCATCACTTACGCTAGACCTAATTGGCCGGCCAGGCAGACGGACGGAAGATGAGCCAGAGAACGTTGATCACCCTCCATGCGTTTTCTGAGCGGGCAGAACATGTCTCATGCACATGGCATGAAAAGTGGGAAGTCCCCGTTGCAATGTTGGTTTTTATTGGTCCATTTACTGCAGACTTCGGGACCTACGACGCAAGGTCCACATGACTGTCATATCTGATTTACTTGGGCTTCCACAGAGCTTAAAACTTTGAAGTGGCTGCAACAAACAAGGTTATAAGTGCTTAATACATAGTGCATGGCACCAGCCATTGTGAAAGCAGGGTGTTTGGACAAGTTAGCATAACTTGTGAAATTTTTATCTGAACAGTGCAGCTTGCCTTGTTTGGTGCAAGGGTTGTGGTGTTACTGTCTGCACTAACGGGCTCTTGCTGTTTCCAGTGTTGGATGCTTTTCTCTCCCATGCAGCCGCAAGCGGACGTCCATGGCAGTGGTGCTGTGGCAGCCCCCCCTGGGTCCCCCCCTTCCCCCCGCCGAGGAGGAGGAGGAGGCCAGACCACTGCAGTGAGTGGAGCGCCTCATTTGCAGTAGTACTGGTGTCATCCCACGCACAGGATGTGCACACGGCAGCATTTTTGTGTAGCCTTTCATTTGTGCGGGCAATTTATTTATTTATTTACAGAATACCTGCGTCGCCTCGAAGGCATTACCGCAGGGGAGACAGTTTCAAAACAACGCATTCATTTTCACATAAAAAGCAACAAGAACATTAAGCGAAGTTAACATCAAAGTAAAACAAAACAATAAGTGAACATTATTAAAGGTAACAGAAATCTTGAACAATAGTAGGAAAGGATTAGATTGTCAGGAATATAGTCGACAGTAAAAATCGCGATTATCAAAGACTGAAACACACTCTTCCGGCAGCAAGTTCCAGTCTTTCACAGTTTGTGGAAAGAGTGATTTAGAAAAACTGTTTGTGTTAGTATTGTATTCGCGCACCTTCTTGGAGTGGTCGTGCCGAGTCGAGACGCAAGTTGGTTCCAAAAGGTAGTTACGGCTATCAATTCCTGTTTGATTATAGAAGATGCAGTGGAAGAATTTAAATATCAAATTTTTTCTTCTGTTGTTTAACGGTTCCCAGCCCAGCAGTGATTTTATCTCAGTGATACTTTGGAAGGGGTTATAATTATTGGATACGAAGCGTGCAGCCTGATTTTGGAGTTTTTCTATTGCTTCAATCAAGTATGCCTGATATGGGTCCCAAATAATGGACAGTAATGTTTTTACTGTAAAGACACATAAAACTGACGTGCCATTTCATGTTATTGTGTCCAAGAAAGGTTCCCGGCAAAATTGTTTAGTACAGTTTCTGAAAGAAAAACAAACACAACTACCACTTGACGATCCCTTCCAGGTTAAGGTTAAAGGGATACTGAAACAAAATGTTAAAATTGAACAAAACCTCTGAAAATAGATTCTTGGAATACTATTGCACTGAAATCTAGTCGTCACTGCGCACATTTTTTCAGCGGATGGTTTTATTTTCGATGTTTAATGAGCGCGTGCCAAGCCGTCATGGCACCCTCCCGCGGCGACAAATATGGCGGCGCCCTTCGATGCATGAAGCCTCGCTTCGGACTGGATTCGGCGTTGTTACTGCCTTCTTCAGTGCATTCACTGGCCATAAATGGGCCACCGGTCTTTCGCTTCATCTCCTGTCGCCCATAAGAAAACGTATAAATAATAAATTTGCTTAATTTTTTTATTTAGAGTGACGATTCTGCCCCCTTTAGGCTAGAGAGGCATTGGTTTGTTGACAACAGTGGTTCCCCTCCAAACCACCAGATGGCGCCACTAGTCTGAACATCGTCACATTTGTTTTAAAAGCGAGAATGTTAGAAATGGCGTAAGGTCCGGAAAAAATAGCTGCATTTAACGGATGTAAGCGTGCATGCGGTTATGGTATGTAGACAGCATCGATTAACATCTTGACATATCTGTGTACGCCATGAGCAGACGACAGACATGGAAAAGCCACGAGTAGCGATGGCAGTCATGCTTCTGCGGAAATGGTGGGCGCGCAGGTGTAATGACGTCTAGTCGCAGCGGCCGCAACGATATGGCAATAAATCGCAAAAAAAAAAACGTGTTATCTGCCTTTTTTTGCTAAAATGCTTGTCGGATTTATCAATTTTAGCAGTCAAGCTCGTTTACATGTAAAAGAGTAGCTCCAGAAGTTTGGTTCAGTATCCCTTTAAGAATTCCCTCGACGTGGTTAGCACCACAGACTACCATGACCACCAACTGCATGCTTTTTCTATTGAGGTAAAGAACTTGTAGTACTGCATGACAGACGTCTTTTGTGCATTAGAGATGTCATTGAAAATTATGGTCCCATTTGCTTTCGAAACGCAGCTGGCTTGTCGGTCGAAAACTTTCTATAATTGTTAGCCTGCCTCCAGAAGAAAGGTGTATGCATAAGTTCCTGTGTTGCTCCAATTCTGAGCGATTTCTTTTTAGCAATGCATGACAGAGAGCTGGTTTGGTTTGGTTTATGGGGTTTAACATCCCGAAGCAACTCAGGCTATGAGGGACGCCGTAGTGGAGGGCTCCGGAAATTTCGACCACCTGGGGTTCTTTAACGTGCACTGACATCGAAATTCAGCCGCCACGGCCGGGATTGCACCCGCGTCTTTCGGGTCAGCAGCCGAGCGCCATGACAGAGAACTAAATAACCGCTTAAAGGCCACAGCTGTAGTGGCAGTTTGTTGCTTTGTGGATGCCTATGTTGTTTTGCTCACCTGTGACCGCGATGCTTTCAGTAGGGAAGTGTCTATAGCTCGTGGTGTATTTTCTGATGTTCTTACTTACCCCTGTGGCTGTGACTCACGAAGTTCCTGTAAAGGACGCAATCGATTCCTAGACTTGAGCCTGCCGTGTGTGCTGGTCTTTTTTTGAGTCAAGGGGTAATAAACCGTTGCTACCATACGGTTCCTTGCACTCGAAGCTTGTTAAATGAGGAATTGTCATGTCAAGCTTCAGGAGTGTGCTTACTAAATCTTGTCTACAACAAACCGAACACAGTTTTAGCAACCAGGTGGACAGGCCAACTGGTTGTGGTCTTCCACTTTATGCGTTTTCATCTGTAGCCGATCTGTTACTGAAGAAATTGAAATGCTCCCCCGGCCCTGAATGTCCAACAAAAAAGCGAGTAGCAGCCATTCCCTATATCCACAAAATATCGCATAATTAGAAAAGTGCTGAAAACTGAGTCTGAGTGGATGTTGTTTTTTCGGCCCCCGTTAAGTTATTAAGCTAGTGCATGCCTGTCAACAACCCAGGGAAAACTATCTCCGATTGCCCGAAAAATCATGAGTGCAAATTTGTGAAGGGCCAAAAAAATGTCCTGTATCCCATTCCTCTCATTTGAAGCTGGTTTTATATTGGCCAGGCAGGACTGCAACAACGTATATAACAGAGAGCTTTGTTACCTCGGGATGCATACTCTAATACTGCCGAGTTGTTTCTAGGAATAGAGATGAGCCGTGTTGTGAAATAGTCAAGGCCTCGAATATCAAGAAGTAGGGTGATTCCTGTGTAAGTGCTGCATCAGCGTCTTTATCTTTAAGAATTTCTTTTCTGGAATTGCACACCTCAGCTTGTGTTGTCTTGCAGGGATCCAGGCGCATGAGTGTGCTCTTTGTGGTGTTTTCTATTTTGGTGCCAAATAAATATCGGTTGTTAGTTCAGCGCTGTGCAGCGCTCTTTCCTCCTCTTGGGCCCTGCGTGGTTTCAGTCACACCATGCGTGACCCATCATCGGTGGGTGCTTCCACTTGCAGGACGACAAACAGCCAGAGGAGGCCGGAGGAGGAGGAAGAAGAGCTGGACGCCTGCATGGAGGAGCTCCCCCCCGACTGTGGTCCAACACAGGGATAATGCATGCACGGGGGGGCACATTTAATTGGTCTTGCACAGCAGCACAAGAAAGTAGGCACCTTTGTTCACTTGTACTCATCAACATGTTTGTGGTAAAAAAAGAAGAGGGGGCAAACAATCTCTGCACGGTGGTGAGGCTAGGGCCCCTGCAAGCTCTGTGCCAGCAGAGCAGCCAGGGCTTGGTCCGCATTCCCCTGGGCCTGGCGCAGGGCAGACACCACCTGGTCCCTGGAGAAGCCCAGGGACGCCAGCCGGTCCACTGCGGCCACCGGGAACTCCTCCTGCTGCTCCTGGGCACCTCCTGCACAGGGGGGGGGGGGGGCACACTTACAACTGAGGACAACACAGCGAGCCGTGGAAAGAGAAATGATAGGTGAAACGTTACGAGATCGGAAGTGGCCGGAGTGCATGAAGGAACAAATGCAGGTTAATGACATCCTAGTCGAAATGAAGAGGAAGAAGTGAGCTCGGGCAGGACATGTAATGCAAAGCCAGGATAACCACTGGTCCTTAAGGGTAACGGAGTGGATTCCAAGAGAAGGCAGACAGTTAGGTGGGTGGATGAGATTATTGCGGCATACGGTGGCCGCAACTGGCAGAGGACAGGGTTAATTGGAGAGAGACATGGGAGAGGCCTTTGCCCTTGCACAGGGCGTGGTTAGGCTGATGATGATGGTGGAACAAAAACAGCACAGCTCGACAGTTTACTTTCTGAATTCAACAGTATATAAGATTAACTGAAATTACATAATAAAAACCTCCATAAGGCTAGTCATGGTGGCAAAAAATCGCATCTGAAGTGCACATGCCAGCCATTCAGAGGTTGTTGCAGAGCCCTCAAGAAACAGCGGAATGCGGGCATTCCAAAAATATTTCACAGTAGTGGGGAAGGGGCACAGCTTTCAAACAAAAGCGAGAGGCGCCAAATCCTGCCACATTTTGCTCTGAACTCCCCATCAGTGGGCCTCATAGCCACGACATATGGACATTTTAGTAGAACTTGCTTTGGGGCTAGTTGGTTCATGATTGAAGTTCAGAATGGCGCAAAAGACACACACACAGGAAAAAAGGGGATGACACAAAGAGCGCCTGTGATATGTCTTGCCTTATAAAAGAGGGTGTTTCCAAAATAAATTCAGTTGGTAGTAGGTGCTCTTTGTGTCATCCCCTTTTTTCCTGTGTGTGTGTCTTTTGCGCCATTCTGAACTTCAAACATTTTAGTAGTTGGAGGTCAAATTTAGACTTTGAAACTCTGGAACTTCGCAGTGTGTATTGCTCCTGAATGTGTCATTTTTCATCATTTCAACACCCATGGCTCCCGTTATATAAGTGGATGGTTTATGAATACAGTTAAATAAGATAACGCTGTGAGTGGTGACGTAAGCAGTGAGGAGGCAGTGTGTGCAGACAGAGCTGTCTTCCTGCACCACTCCTCTGCGCTCACCTACCAACAAATCCCTTCTGGGTGCTTAAGAGCAAATAGCAGTGGTGGTTATCCACTGGAGTTGCAATGTGGAATTCACCTTCATTTATAACTGATTTTGTTTTGAGTTGGACAAGCTGCAGTGTGGCTATGATGTACAAAAATGGATGTACTGTCACGTGGTGGTGGTAACGGCAGTCAGGCAACAGAACGCACGCACTGTCTGCTGCCAGTTGGCCTCTCCAAGGAGAGAGTGGTCACTCCATGTCCTGAATCAGTGCTCTTCCTGCTGCTGCTTGGGAGGATGAGGAATGATTGTAAAGTGATGGAATATACACTAGATATTAAGGAGCAGCAGTAACATCATACACAGAGGGTAAGGGAGGGTGCTTGCCAGCGTTCCCACAATTCCTCTGGGCACCAGAAAATATGACACATCTGTCTTTGTGCAGCTGCACAAAAGAACCTGGAGAGACTGCCTCAAAATGACCCAAACAGTTCTCGGAACACAACATCATGGGACTGTACACAATGACGGAACAGGTCCAACAGGGTAAACTGTATGGGACAGAAATGGTAATAGCGCTGCAATAAGACGTACACAAGAGAGAGAGACACAGGACATGCGCTAACTTCATCTGATTTTATTTACTGCAAAGCCAGCAAATATATGGAAAGTTCAAGGCAGCATGCGCAAAAAACACAGGTACAACAGGTATCAACAAAACTGTTCCAGGATATGATATCTCAGTCTTGAAAAGGCGAACCGAGGTATCACTCACGCAATCTAATCCCCTCTTCCTGATGTGGTATGCTTCTTGTGTACGTCTTATTGCAGCGCTATTGCCATTTCTGTCTCAAATAATGCACCATCTGGCCCAAATTGACGTTCTTCTAAACTGTATGGGGCAGACTTGGTGAGTGGAAGGCAGGGGCACCCCCCCTGTGCCTATGACATGTAACAATAATGAGTTTGCCTTCACAATGGTCTGGACTATGAGTACCAATATTGACAATGACGTGTCCATGAGTCTGCATGAACACAACGGAGTCAAGTGGCACCGATGGCATGGGAAATGGAGCATTTTTTTTTTTAAAAGATCACACGAGTTCTTCCTGGAATCGGAAATGGCTGCAATGGGCTCCAGGTATGGCCCGCGTGAAAACGATGCCAGGCGGAGAGGCCATTATCCATCCATTTACAAGACCTCCTAAGCTTACTATGCAGCATGACCAAATCTGTGGATGTGGGGTGCATTTATTTATTTATTTCTACACTACTGCAGACCCTCATTGGGGCCCAGGCAGGGAGGGCAGAAGGATGCACAAGAGAACAATAAAACTGTCTCATGTGCAGTACATATATAACATCTCATCAAAGTGCCTCATCAAAATCAACACTCGATATGACTCGGCAGGGAGTTCCATTCGTCAGTAGTTCTCAGATATGGTGCCAAAGTGTGGTTATGATGACGACGAGTTCTACGCATTTCTGAAAAGTGCACCTAGGGGGCTGAAGAGATGCCTAGTTTTCCAAAAATTAGCTGGTGAAGGAAGGATAGGCGTCTGATCTTGCGTCTGACGCTGAGAGGTTTAATATCATTTGCTACCGTTAACGAAGATGGAGAATTAGTTCTGTTGTAGCTATTAAATATAAGATGTACTGCGCGCCTCTGTATTTTTTCTCATTCTCTTATGTCTTTTTTTGCATGTGGGTCCCAAACGATGGCGGCATATTCGAGTTTTGGTCTTATAAGAGTATTGTAGGCCAATAGTTTGCAGTTGCTAGGTGCGTCCTTAAGTTTATGGCGAAGAAAACCAAGTTTACGTAAAGCTGAGGATTTAATGTGGTATATATGGTCATTCCATTTTAGGTGCAAGTTTAGAACAATACCAAGATACTTACACCTTGGCACTTCTTTAACTGAAAACGCCATTAATGCGATAGTTGAAGGAAAATGGATTTTTCTTCCTTGTTATCGGCAAGAGCACAGCCTTCTGAGTATTGATTTCCATGCCCAATTTTTCACCCCAGGAAACGACACTAAGCAGAGCATTATCTAAATGTTCCTGGTCACAAACGGAAGATACGGGAGTGTATACCATGCAGTCATCAGCAAACAGAGCAATCTTGACAGCTGAATTAACACCTGTAACTAAATCATTTACATAAATTAAAAAAAGTAGGGGACCCAGCACACTACCACGAATCTCCACAAAGTGCGTTCTGTGTTGTGGACATAGGCTGCAATGAGCGGAGGTGGTACACCAGTGAGTAACATCCATGACTTCAGCTGCACTGAAATTCGCATGGCTATTGGGTAGTGGCAGAAAATCCCTTCCCAAAGCCATACTGAGCAGGGGCATCACTACTGTTTAGTGTTGCACAATAATACGTTCGATAGGCTCACAACACATCAGAGAGACTGGGGGGCAATTGTTGATCACCTGTCCTATAGACAGGAATAACCTTCCCTGTGAGGTGGCAAGAAGATAAGGAAGCACGAAACATTTTGGACACAAAACGAGACAGTGATCCTCGATGCCAGCGCCGCTTTTCAGGGTGGGGACACCCACTCCTTTCGGCGCCATCTTGGTTCTTTTGAAGGCGCTGGGTGTGTTGCGGCGCCAGGTTATGTATCGGTCAGAGAGAAGGGGACGGGCGTGTAAATTTTCTTCTGTGCCGTCTGGTTAACAGTTGGTTTCCAAAGAGGGTGTGCGACACATGTCCCGTAACCTGAAGGTGGCAATATTTTCTTGCAAGGTTACCCCTTTTTTATGAACATTTTCACTCGCATACTTCCCACAAGCATCACTGGAATTATTATTACACTTGGATGGAATTTCGTGTTTGCAACACTTTTAATAATAATTTTGTTTCTTATTATAGATTTCGAATCATATTTGACTAGAAGAAAAATGACTCGTTGCATAAGTAGGCCGACAGCAGTTAAAGTGCCTATTGAAGAGGAAAAAATATTACTAAGAGCATTTTTCACCAATAAAACACAATTTATTTGCAATATTAAGTAGTCATTTCACTTTATAAGCTCTCAGGAAGGTTATCTGGTTAAAATGCGCTTGCCTTACTGTAGGCTCGTACCTGGTACAGTCTTGCTAGCGTAACACTCGGCTGGTTTTTCAGGAGTGTTAAGCCATCGCAGATAGATGCGAAGCCGTGTGGAGACAAAGCACGCAAGCAGTTTTCCAATCACATCTTTGTGGAGGCAACACGGGTTTTCTGGCAAAATTGCATGCTTTCCTATAATTTTCTTCAGTGCCTTCGAAGGCGTTCTCAGACGGGTCAGATCTTGAGCTTCAGCAAAGGACTTGAAAGCACTCTCACACTGATAGACAAGTCCAGCACTTGTCTGCTTGCATAAATTAAATTTCTGCCATCTCCGACATATATTGTTTTAGTTGAGCAAACAATTACTAAGAACATTTTGCCGCGAGTAAAATGCGACAACTGGGCACCGACAGACACAACGAAAATTGCGAGGTCGAGTGTTACGCTAGTAATACTAGCAGGTACGAGCCTACAGTAAGGCAAGTAGATTTTAACTAGATAACCTTCCTGAGAGCTTATAAAGTGAAATGACTACTTAACATTGTGTCCGATTGCTGAAAAATGTTCTTAGTAATATTTTTCCTCTTAAATAGGCACTTCTGTCAGCCTACTCATGCAACGTGTCATTTTTCTTCTAGTTACATAAATATGATTACAAATCCATAATAAGAAACAAGATTATAAGCTCTTGGGAAGGTTATCTGGTTAAAATGTGCTTGCCTTACTGTAGACTCATACCTGCTACAGTCTTGCTAGCGTAACACTCCGCAGGTTTTTCAGGAGTGTTAAGCCATCGCAGATAGATGTTGCCCTTTCGCGCTCAATCCAGTGCACAGAGGGACACAACAGCCAGTCATGTTTTGTTAACAAGCACGCACATCACAAGGCACTACACAAAACAACAACTACCGCTCCACCAGGACAGTGGAACAGAACGCAGGTCCGTTCAGGTCAACAGCTGGCCGGAAAGAACCAACATGGCGCTGAGAGGGGGCGCAGGGTGGTACAAAGGCTGTCCCCACCCTGATGAGCAGCGCTGGCATCGAGGCACCCTAAGTGATTCAGCACAGCGCCGCCATCTGGGCTGGGAGCACCTTCATCAGATGCAAAGGAGTGACAGACAGTATTTTCACCTCCATCAGTTGAGAATACGGACTGGAAATAATTATTAAGAGCTGGCCATCCCTTTTGGCACGTAACAACGCATCCATCTCTTCGATAGGCTTATGAGACTGTCTGATATGATGCCAAAACTTAGCAGGATTATTTTTTATCAATTCTGGGAGACATTCCGTGAAGTACCGTTTCCTGGCAAATCTAATATTCAAAGAAAGCTCAGCCGCAAGCTCTGCTAAAAGATCTATGTTTGCCCATTTCGAACGCTTCACATGAATAATGTGGCGATTAAACCATGGATTCTTTTTCTTTACGCATTTTTTTTCTTGTCTGGAATGAAATTCACAGTGCTCCTTGAAAGTATCCCACAAATCTGTGAAAAGCAATGTCTAAATAATCAAGTAGTGATTCATCATTTGCACATGAAAAGTCTTTTACAACTTTCAGCAAATTTTTGCATGGCTTATCACAAGAAAGAAATATTAGCGAAACAGTTAAGAGCGTGCGTTGTTGAGCCAGTCGGTCAACCACGGTGAATAAAAGGGGGGCCACTGTGCACAAAGAGAGAAGAAGGCAACACAACAACTCTATCAGAATGAAGACAGGTTTTTGTTTTGCGCATGTGTGTGATGTGACAGTTTGAAGCCATAAGAGGGGTGTCGTTTTTCAAATAAAGTTAGTCGCGAGTGTCTGCGCTTCTTTTGTTACCTTCTTGTCCGTGTCTTTTTGTGCGCAGTACCCCCCCTTGTATTCACCATTAGAGAAACAAGTACCAATCTGTGATCCGATATTCCCTCCAATACAGAAAACAAGCGGCTGACAACTGCTCATCCCTTGTTGGCTCAGTTACAACTTGTACAAGGTCAAGAACAATCATCAGGTCTGTCTGCATTTTCAGAAGGTTCAAAAGATCCAGCAGACCAATGCATATGAAATTCTGCAGAAATAATGATTTTACTGTTCCTAAATGCATACACATATATATGATCCTGCAATCTGTCCATGCATACAGTCAGCACCAGAATCTGGAGCCCTATGCAGCGCGCCCAGAATGAAAGTGTGACCAATGTAATTGTCCTTCAGGAATAAACTTTCACGGTTGTCTATTTGCTGCAAAACCTCACTTTCAATATCATGTGTTATTAGGATAGCAAGGGACCCCTACCACGCCTGAAAACAAGGTAAGAGGGAGGAAAAACGTCACTAACCCCCCCGAGTTATCACAACTATGTGGTGACTACGAGTGATCAGCAAGATTTCAAGCGCTCCTGCTTTATTGACTGTGCTCTGAGCATTCGGGTTAAGAATAGCCAAGTGTCAATAGCTCGAACAAGTGGGAGCGTGTAGGGACCGAGGCGATTTTAGTTGTTTACGTGACTTAGGAATGTGAGCTGTATCAAATGTGTTATAACCAAGAACTTGCTTCCCTGTTTTACTGCTAACACCACTTCATTCAGGTACAGGGCGGGGTCACTATGTAAGCCTCGTCTGGGCGACAACAGCACAGTCACCGACTACTGTGGGGAGAACTTGAATCCGTTCCTAGCCGTCTCTCACATGTACGCTAGAGGACGTACACGCAACTTGCAGGTCATCTGAATGCACTGAATTCATAATGTCAGAATTATTTTTGCTACAAAGTTCCTCTCTATAGCGAGAGAATATAGCATACAGTAGGACAGGACACAACAAGACTCGAACCATGAACCACAAGACACGAATCGGGCCCCTGCTTGTAATGCGTGTCTCGTCGGTGCAGATTGTAGCGTCGGCGTCGGTGTGCTGCTAGTCTTTAATGCGAAGCCATGCAATGAAGGTAGGTGGCGGCGTTGAGTGTTGTCGTGGGCTTCCTGCCGTACACAAGCTCGAATGGGGCAGACCTGGTTGTCTCCTGGACGGCAGTGTTATAGGCGAAGGTCACGTAGGGCACAGTGGTGTCCCACATCTTGTGTTCGGCGTCGATGTACATGAAGAGCATGTCTGCGATGGTTTTGTTCACATGCTCTGTGGGTACGCTGGTTTGTGGATGGCAGGCTGTTGTAGTTGTCCTCCGATGGCTTGTCTGACTGTAGTTTAAAATGGCTTACGTCAGCTCCGCTGTAAATGCCGTTCCTCTGTCTGTGATGACCGCGTGTGGGCGCGTCTCGCAAGAGAATTCGTTCGACAAAAAATTTTGTGACTTCTGTTGTGGTACGATTAGGCAACACTTTTGCTCCGGCGTAGCGGGTCATGTAGTCGGTGGCCACGATGATCCACTTGTTACCGGATGATGAAGTCGGAAAGGGGCTGAGAAGGTCCATCCCTATTTGCTGGAAGGGCTTAGTTGGAGGTGCTATGGGGTTCAGGAGTCCGGCTGGTCTAATCGGAAGCGTTTTGCGTCGCTGACACTCGCGGCACATTTTCACATAATGGAAAACGTCGGCAGCTAGCCGTGGCCAATAGTACTTCTCCTGGATGCGGTGCAACGTGCGAGCAATCCCGAGATGCCCTGCAGTCGGCTCATCATGACATGCCTGCATAATTTCTTGCCCAAGATTCTTGGGCACGACAAAGAAGATGTACTGTCCTGTTGGACGCGAAGTTCTTCTTCAGGAGGACATTATTGTGAAGGACGAAGGACGACAGTTGGCGCTTGAACCCCCGGGGAGGCGGTGCGGTCTTGCCTTTCAGATAATCAACTAGGCTTTGCAAGTCAGGATCCGAGTGCTGTTGCTGCGCGAAACTGCTGGCTTACCGGTCCTAAGAAAGCGTCGTCTTCCTCTTCCGGTGCTGCATCAGCGGAGGCTCGCGACAAGCACTCTGCGTCGGAATGCTTGCTGCCAGATTTGTAGACCACAGTTATGTCAAACAGTTATAGTATATCCTTGACGCATAAGCCCACACCAGCCACTGCCAGGATCTCTCTAACATTCACTGTTGCGGCAAGCAAGAAGTAATGTTTCAAAGGTTGACGTTGCAGTCACAGTTGTGCCAACCCAGGTGTGAGGTCCCCCACCAGCTGCAGTGGTAAGAAGCTTTGCATTCACATGTCCCACTGGTGCCATGTTGCTGACAACCTCGATAAACGCAACTTTCCTCAGCATTCTTTGCTGCAACTGCCCTGAGAAAAGGCTAATGTCGGAGAACAAAGTGCACTGGGAAATGAGAGCCCAGGCAGACAGACTTGAAACTCAGTCTAGAATTCCTTGCAGTACGCAGGTGCCCATTCTGCTGTTCTAGAATGCCTTTACCCTTGGTCTCCTTCTTGGTGGCATGTCTGTGTTGCGTCTTATTTCCTGCCCTGTTTTTCCTTTTTTTACGTCCTCCTTTCACATGGACCACAGCAGCCCCTAAAAAGCTTAGCTGACCCCAAATTGCTGTACGCTCCTTTCAAATCTCACGTATTCATTCCCTCTGGAGAACTTTCCGACCAGCAGGATTGTGCGGTGTGCTTTGTTGTAGCCAGCTTGTGGAGACTGTTGTTCCTTCTGTGCAGCCATGGCCCAATCGTGTCTCTCTTGTTCCCCCCCTCGCCTGCTCTTTTCTGCACTCGCAAAGCATTTATTCAAGCCCAGTTTCATGCCAAAGTGGCGGGCACGGCAGGAAACAACAAACAACCTTCCAGCTCTCAGCTCATGCTGCACACAGGTGTCACTCCCACCTGTTTTCACTTATCCACCTGTACTAGTTACAGGCTCTAGTTAGTGCTCATGTAAGAGTACTTGCCGTATTTACACCCATAATAGGTGCACTTTTTTATTTTTTCAGAAAATCCGGCTGAAACTTTTGAGTGCCTATTAGCGGGTGCAATTTCAGGAAATTTTTCGACTCACAATCTTGCGCTTTAAAAGTGAACATACTACATAAACGCACGCATGTGTGAGGGCTGCACCCTGTTTTCCCCGAAGGAAATATTAAAAAAAAAATGAGATCCATGTAAGGGTCGCACAAAACCTTTCCAAGGCCTACGTGGGAATAGCCTTCAAAATGCACGTGCCGCGGCCTCTGCGATCAGCTCCACCTGCGAGTAACAGTGCGCTTGATTGCGGAGGCCATCATCATCATCGTCAACTTTTTCCTCCACCACGAACTCCCGCTATCCACATCAGCATCTCCACCTTTTTGTGCCTGTCGAAGCGTGTGAGTTCACCGTGCTCATGGTTTTCCCGCCGAGCATTGCTATTTTAGCACACTGGGCAAGCACCTTAATGGCTGGGAGTTTGCTCTGAGCACGGCAAGCGTGCGGCAGGCCGGAAACTCGACTTAGCAGAGAAGTGTGGCAGTTGCGACTGTGGTGTGCCTAAATTTTTGTATGTGACTCCAAGTGGCGCAGTTTTCGTGGGCTGAACTCGGCAAGATTTCCGGCTGGAGACGAAGCTTTCGAAACAGACATGTAAAGTGAGCACCTGCAGAATTCAGCATGCGTGGCTGTTCCACACGATGTCGTTGTACATGCTGTGGGTCTGCAGCAGCTGCGACGGCAGCAGCACTAGTGAGGACTAGTAGTGAGTTCAGGAAAAACATTTTAAAAATAAAGATTGGGTTGTGAAATGTGCGCGAGTTTTTTTGTTTTTTTTTCACACCTGATATCATGGGGCTGGAGGGCATTGTGTAAAAACAGTATTGATAACAGTGGCAAGTTCGGGCTGCGCCTATTATGCACGGAAAGAAAAAAAATCAGATTTTTTGTGACCAAACTGGGGGGTGCGCCTATTATGCAAGTAAATACGGTGTGTAGCTCGCAGGCACAGAGGGATTGTTGATTAAAAATTCTTCCATGACGCAGGCACCTAACACAGTTCACTAGTATGGCCTGTATAAATATGGGCTACAAGTGCGTAACTTTTCTGGGAAAAAAAAAAAACTTTTTCAATGTACATTATGAACCAACCAACCTTATTATTAATATTTTGCCAATATGGAGAGAGTTGCTATTTGAATGAAAAACAAGGTGAAAATGCACACAGCCCACAGGGGCTCCCATATTTCTTGCTTAAATATGGGCAGGGATGAGCACAAAACTGCGACTGGCTTAACCAGACATTTTGTGGCACCAGTGGGAAAGGGAAGTGCCTCCGTGGTGGCTGCCTCTTTCATACCCTGCAGTGCCCATCTGCCAGGTTGCATGAATGCCCCCCCCCCCTCCACGGGAAACACCCTGGGGGCAACAGTTGCTGACCCTCCCTCCAAGTTCCGGACCGTGTTGCACGGGAGACTGGTGGAGGGGGAGGGGGGGGGGGGGGGGGGCACAGCACCAGCACAATACTTAGCACAACAAAATGTCATGGTTGCAAAACTTGTTGAAAAATATCTAAGTCCGCTGACCTGCACAGCAGACATAACAAAGCCAACGCAGTACAGAAAAGTAAATGCAACGCAAAATTGACTACCGCCAATAATCGCAGCCAAAGTAATTGCAAGCAAGCAAAAATATGCATTTCCATGTGCAAAAAAAAAAGATGAGTGCAAACTTCCATTCTGCACGCTAGGCATTGTAATACAGTCAAACCCACTATTGCTATAACTGGGCTGTGCCGAAAAAGGAAACAATGACAAACTTCAGAGAATTAATTGACAGGAAGGACCTGGAGGGATTCGATTGCTCTAATGCCTATAAAAGCTCATTCATTAGAACTTCAGGGGACCAGAAAAATGTTCAAGCTATCGAATGACCCTGAAAAACTTACAAGAACTGATTGCATCACGGTATATTTGTTTGGTGAACGACTGGACAATGGTTGCTTGCTTTCGAGATGAGAATGGCACAACAATTTTAATTTTTTTTTTGTTTCAATCGATGTTTTATTGCATGCATACTATAGGGAGCGTCGTAGCAGAACTGCTCAAAAGTGGTGAGGTCCACCCCGACAATGATCACGGTGCGATGTGCAAGCACTGCCACTCCACCACTACTGCGTCACACCCCTCACAAGCGGCACCGTCTCCACTGCACAAGCAGCGCATGGCACGTGACGAGCGCAGAGTGTCGGCGCACTGGAAGCACTGCAGAAACAACCACGAGGTTGATTGTGACCGCGCCAATCAGCGCGCAGTTAGCTGGCTGCTACGGGCTTGCACGAAGCTCAGAAAAGCAAAACCAAAAGTACACGGTCTGACTGATTTCGAGACGGAGCCATGCGTTGGTCATCATGCCTGGTGTTGTACGCACATCTCAGGTGCACGGATGACTATGCAGCACAGAATTCAGGTTTGAGTGGGGCTACCTGGTCAATCACGTCAGGCCAGTCATACCTGGACGCAGGCTCCCTTTGGGAGTGCAACGGAATTAACCGGTGCGAGACCCGTAGTGTCCGAATTAGCGAGCGTATGACGTCGCAGACTTACATGGGCGTTGGCCAGGAATGTGCTGGCAGTTCGAATTATCCGGATTTACAAATTGACGTAGGTCGAATGACGAGCTTTTGCTACAATATTACTACCTACAAAGGTTCCCGTTTATTGCTGTCCACACCGGTGACAGGTACCATGATCGTCTCGTCGGTGAATCTGTCACGGCTGCATCACCAGCGTGCAAGAATCCTTTTACTCACCATGCCGCAATCATCACTGCACAGGCAGGAGCTTTGCGTGCCTCCGCATCCAGCCAGCTTTCCAGAAGTAATTCTTACGAATAAATCCAAACAGCATGCAGAACCAAGGGTACAGAGACAGCTGACAAGAGGAAAAACCAAGCTGGCAATGTGCGTGCACTGCACTGACTGATTGGGAGTCCACGTGGTCAATGTAGCAATGCAGCAGCTTGCCCGACTCCTGTATTTGGGACAGGGGAAGATGGGACAGCACACGTGCTGCCAGCCAGAATGCAAAAATAAAGAGAAACGACCTGGCGCATTCTCTCTCTGCTAGCAGTGCACCCCTGAGAAGCACTGACAATGGACTGCCCACTTCCCACTCTGCATGGGCCTTTTGCCCAGGGGAGTGCATCCGTCGTTTCTCCTGCGTGCATCGCTGTCACGGGTATCTCTGAGTGCGTGCTCTCTCGGGGCGTTGCTGCACCAGCTCAGTCTGTATGCTGGATCCACACGTGTGGTGAGCGTTTGTTTGTCTCTTTTATGGATGACACTCAGTGATCAGATTTAACTGTTGTCACTGATAATGTGCTATGAAGCACTGCTATAAGCAGTTACTGTACATGGTAAAGTTGTCGGTGCCATGACTGACCATTGTTATATCTGATATATTGTTATAACCGCTAGTTATGTGTGGGTTTTACTGTATTGTAATGAGCCATGTGCAGCAGCACAGAAGAGCGCACAATCTCAAAGGACACCAAGGAGAGAAAGAAGTTGGCCTGTATCAGTCTAAGAGATCCACCGGAAATAAAAGCTATAGCGGAAATAAAGCTTGGCACTGTGATTCTACTGCGAGCGACTGCATTATGGCAAGCCATGTAGAGCATCAATTTTGAGGTACATGTGACCCCTGTTCAACTTCGCAGGAACGCAAGCGCACACCTAGACCATTCCAAAGTGCCTCCAGGCAGCACAGTTTCTCACAGGCACGGGTGCCTTTTATAATGTGTGGAAAAATACATGCTTTTTGATAGCAAATGTAACAGGTGCGTTTTATAACATGAATACACGTATTGCTTCTGGAGCACCACAAAAATGCACCATGGCTCACAGATTTCTGGAGACTACAGACTGTTCCTGAATCCATTCTGTCAATGGCCGATTTTGCGACAGCTGCATCGTGGGAAAAATTTTTGCGCAGGTCCCCATTCGCTGTGGTGCGGCGGGATTAAGCACCTGTGGTCTCAGGGAGGGGAGGATGGGCGGGTATTACCGGCCCGTGCGGTCGGCAGCAGCTGCTCGCTGCCCAGGGTGGAGCCGCTCTGCGAGGCCCCCAGCATCTGCAGGCGCGCACACTCGGGCAGCTCCCCCTCGCCCAGGAAGGGGGTCTCGGTGCCCGTGGTGCCCATCACCAGCACATTGCGCTTGAGGTCAATCAGGCACTGCAACAGCCACAGGGTGAAAGCTACAGTCCTACCCCATTACACCACAGAGCTACAACATGAATGCACAGGCAAATGTATATCACACAGAAAATTAGCCATCACTCGAGAAACTGTCTTTCCCTCAACCCATCTCTGAAGGTCAGCTTTCCCGCATGCACCTGCAGGTGCTGTTGGCGCTACGTAGCATGCGTAAACCAGTGACAACGTCAATTTTCTGTGCCATGGGCGGCGGGCGCGTACCCAGCCACCTGGTGTGTTTTTAGCCCCCTGCGTCTGCTGTGCCTGCTGCCATGTGATCAGCACGCTCGCTGCATTGTGCTGCCATCGGAACTTTTGCATGGTTTTCGTTGTCTGTGTGTGTGCATGACAGCAGCTGCGAAACAGCAACATCCCGTTTTCCATGAAACTTGAAATTATCAAGCGAGTTGACTGAGGTGAGAAAAAATTCAGTCACTTTCCACCAATACGGAGAGATAGGCAAACCTTCAGCCACTCGTGATCGGAAAGAGCAAGTCTGCATGATGTTTGCAGAATCCCGTGAGCACGAAAAGAGAGAGAAGGTTCAAAATACGAGCGTTACATGGATGCCACTGCAGGTCTGGATGGAGTGTTCCCTTCCCTGTTACGCATGAGCATCTAGCGGTGCGTGCTCGCACAGAACCTCCACCTGTGAGGTGAGCTCTGCCACATCATGTTCACAGTGTGCTGGACAAGCTATTCCCACAGCACTGGATGGCCGGCACTGCTGACAGTGTCTGGTCTAGTTTATGGGGGGGGGTTAACGCATCAGGGGACGCTGTAGTGAAAGGCATCTGGACCAGCCGGGGTGTCAGCCCCTTTCACAGGGGGGGGGGGGGGGGGGGGGGGGGTGCCTCAAACTTCTCTGCTTTTCGTTCTTTTGCACTTCAAACATGGAGGAGAGCACATCTACATTTCTCTAGAACAATTAAGGGGAGAGCGAGTCTTGAAATAGTAAAAAAATGTGAAAATTTCTATATTTCAAAAGTTGCACATTCAGGTTTTATACGCTCTAAAGTGCCTGCCTTGAAATTTCCCACGCCTAATTCGACTTCCAACTACTAAAAAATTTATGTCTGACGCATCCACAGTGCGAAATGGCAACTGGGGAGCAAACTCTGCCAACTGCCGCACACACTTCAAATCTGAATCTCTCAGCTTTGTGTTCTCTGCCAACATGGCTAGCCTTACTGAAGTTTCGTTTATTTTCATGGTCCAATTTCAATTAAACTTTTACCACTGAATTCAGAAAGAACTAAATTCTGGAGCTCTGCTATCTTCTTATGACCTGTCAAATTTCGTGAACAGCAATGTCTGCAATTACACATGGTTTGTTCTGGAAGTAATAGGACTCGTCTTTTTAAACAAAATTTATTCAAGAGAATAGTACAAACGATTACAATTTTTCGAGGTCCCTCCGTACCTACACGCTGCTGCCAATGAGTTTTACAGTTTTCGTATGCCTCCAGGAACGCCTGGACCGGAATGCTGTTTAGCTCCCTCGTCAGGGCCTGTTGAACCGCCTCTACCTATCCGTGATGTTTCCCCTTGAGCGTCGATTTTATTCTCGGGAATAGAAATAAGCATGGCGGGGCCAAGTCAAGACTGTAGTGGGGCTGAGGCAGCGTTGCCGCCTTGTGCTGGGCAAAAAATCGGGGTCCTCATTCACATGATGAAGAAGATCCCTGGCAGATCGCTTTCCGGTTGGCCTTTTGCCCCCCTGACAACTATCCCGCAATCAACTTTGCCCACACTTTCCTCATGGCTAAGTTTTCTGTCACGATCTCAAAAACACCTGTTTGAGGAATGCTCAAGTCATCAGCAATCATTCTGATACTCATTCTACGATCACTGTTAAGTAAATGTTTCACTCGCTACACATTTTCATTGGTCTTGCTGGTCGAAGGGCGTCTGAAGCGGTCGTCTTCCTCCACTCTTTCCTTACCTTCTCGGAAAAGCTTGTGCCACTCAAAAAACACCTGATCTACCCATGGAAGCGTCACTGTAGCCCTTCTTAATCATGTTGTGAGTCTCTTTGCCCGTTTTACCAAGATTTAGTCAAAAGTTCATCGCGTATCGCTGATCCAGTAAACGCTCGATGATTCTGCGTGACGAGACGTTTCGACAGGGGTTCACAGTACAAGCGACCTGCTCTCTTCAACGGCTGAGAGCCGACTGCCGATTTTCCCCAGCATTCCCAATATCCCCCTTCAACGATCCTGCACACGCAAACCACCTCTCGTCTGCCCGTTTGCCCAGGAAAAAACCAGTCCTACTACTTTCAGAACAGACCCTGTATTTCAAAATTATGGACCTTTGACATAACTGAATGTTTTTATATAATGATGTCCCTCATTAACAACACAAATTGCATAGCAGGTCTTTGGCAGATAAAATTTCTATCAGAATCAAGAAATGTTGACGAAATGTCTTAAAATGTAATGACCCAGAAGAAATGACCTAATTAGGCTTCAGATATTTTCCCATAATATGGGAACTAATTGAGATATATATTCAAAGTAATTGCATTTTTGAAAACAGGATGAAGGAATACATATGCACACCTAATTCCATTACAATATCTGCAATTGCAAAGGTTTTCATTTTAATACCCAAGTCTTTCCTGATACTTAATAGGTTACCTTCAAGCATTACACCAGGCTCATTTTAGTTTCTTTTTGTTTGCTTTCAACTGGACAGCAATGGAGACACTGAAAGTACAATCGAGCCCACTTGGAACTAGTGCGTTCGTTGTATGCGAAGCTCTCAGCAATGGCAGTCAAAACTACGATGTCACACAAAAAGGCATTGATTTCTTTAAAAAGCCCGTTCCGCATGCCTGCCTCCTCAAAGCAGATCCTCCTACCAGGGCATCTTGCGAGCTTTCCAGCGCAGTCGTTGCTGCTGATGAGCTGCCTCAAGAAGGCTGCGCACTGATAAAACTGTGATTGAAGCAGTGGTCAGTCCTTGTCCCCAATGCTACCCAGCACACACTGACTGACCTTTTGGTCAACTGTACAGTTTCAGTGCCCCCATTTTTGTCGCTTTTTTGGGACTGCCACAATCTTTCAGGGTGGGGGAAAGGCAGTGTGGGGAACAGTGCCTCCTCTGAGTGAGGGGCCCCAGCACATGATCTCACCTCTCTCGTTCGTAATAACGTCCCTTGTAAGTGGGCTCAACTGTAAAGTTTCCTCAGTACCCCACTATTCCCTCCAGCACAATCTGGCATGCATGTCAAACAGGGCTCCTTCTATCAATGCCACAACAGCACATCCACCCCATTTGGGTTATGCTTTTGATGCCTCATCGAATAATAGTTAGTTAATTATATGGGGTTTTATGGCGCATAAGCAACTATGGCTATCATGCGCCAAACACAAGGTTAGATGATGTTATGTCAAGTGTATAGAGGTTACATTATGTAGCCGACCGATATTTCGGACTCTCATAATTCGAACTAGCGCGATATTTCGGACTTCGCTGAGGAACCGTCGCGCACCTGATAGGAATGTGTACATTTTCACGACCGATATTTCGGACTTTGTGGAGTCTAGAAGTTCGAATTTTCGGACTAAAAAAGGCGCCAACAATATTGTGATGATAGTTTTTCAACCGAAAGTTCGTTATTTCGGCCTAATATAGACGCGAGCGGGCATCACTGTCACAACCAACCCATTTGCCGCCACCGCGAAAGGCGCCATCTTGGATTTAAACGGAATCGGACTGGCTTGGATAGGCTTGGCTATTTGTTCTCCACTGTTGCTATTCGAGATGAGTTGCTCTCTATTGCCATCGAGATGTCCTACAAAGGGCGCGCGATCGCATGGAAAACGAACGGCTGCAGCACCGCCCCCCCCCCCCCCCCTCCTGCGGCGCGCGGAGGGGGGGGGGGGGTCGGAGGCGCCCGCTCCCGCTCGCGTCTTCCCGAGGGTTACCCATGGGTTAGCTCGGTCTTTGCGAACGTCATTGCCTCATGCCATGGAGGAAAAAAAACTGAGGAGGGAGCGTCCGGCGACAACCTTGAAGCCTAGTCTTAACAAGTAAAGATATAGCAAAAAAAAGAGTGTCTCCCCCCCCCCGTGATCGCACCACGTGACAGCGTGTGGTAAAGTCTAGCCCCGCTGCGCGCGCGCATGCGCCGATTAGCGCGGCAGACTAACTGTAGATCAACTTCCTTGCTGTAGACGCTCGCGCCGCGGGTCGCGCATACGCGCCATGGAGGAATGATACGCGCGCACTAAAACATACCGGAATCAAAACTTAAAGACCGGCTCGGAGAGCGAAAAACTGAGGGAGAAAACGACGTCAAAACACTCGGCTTGCGAACGCTGGCCGCGTGACGTCATGCTCCCTCAGTTTTTTTTCCTCCATGCCTCATGCAAACTGACTGTTCGTGCATCGAGTGCATTCATTCGCCGCAAGACCGCGGCCGCATCGCACTATCCGTTATCATGATGTGATAGGGTGCGGACATGAAGAAAGCATGGCTATGACTCAGACAGAGTCTAATATTATCGCATGTAGGCCGAACATGGGGAGCGATGATTTTCGCGATTTTGAAAGCCGTTTTTTTCGCAGCATTGTTTATTTTTTTAAATTCACGGATTTTTCGGACTGTTCGATTATTCGGACCATTTTCCGGGTCCCGCCGAGTCCGAAAAATCGGTCGGCGACTAATAGATTTAAAACATTGGCTTTCTTTAGAAACTTACGAACAAGTGAAAACTCGACAAGTGTTTGCTCGCCTAAAAGCAATGCGGGATGAAATGGAATGTGTTCATTGTAAAATACCGTGAAAAATTTTTTCCCAAGTTCTTCGAGATGCGAACAAGAAATTTAAATGTGATTTACTCTGAGCTCCTCACCACACATTTTACACACAGGTTTGTCTTTTTTTGTTAAGAAGTTATGGTGATGTGTGTGACCTATGCGTAAACGACATAAAATTACTTGAATAAAACGCTCTTTATGGCGGCATGATTTCCATTCTTTTAAAATGGGCTTTATGGCATGCAGCTTGTTGTTTCCTTCATTTTCCCAAGCAGCTTGCCACTTGGCTCTTAGTTTGCTATGTACTAACTTCATGTAATCCCTAGGAGGCAAATTCACGTTTTATTTCCATGGTTCTGGTTACTGCAGCACACATGTCGGCTCTCTCATTGTCCCTAATGCCAACATGACTGGGAACCCAGCAGAATTCTATAACATGCTTTTGTGTTGTGACCTTTACTATATTGTGTATGATGCTTCATACCAGTGGCACCGTGGCATTTTTGGAGTTTAATGCTGTAAGGACGCTGAGTGAATCTGTATAAAATGATGCTGTTTTTGATGTTTTCTTTTGTTATTTTCTGTACCGCAACACAAATGGCATAACACTCAGCGATGAAAACTGTAGCACGCGAGGGCAGTCGCACTGCATTTTCATTTTTTCCTTGTATCACTGCGCTTCCTACATGAGCATGAGTTTTTGACCCATCAGTATAAAATGCAGAGTAATTTCTGTATTTTTCTTGTAGTGCTAGATATTCTTGTATTATATGGTCGTGTGGCGTACAGGTTTTCCTGAGGCGTGTTAGTGTGACGTCACACACTGTGGGGAGAGTGTACCACGGTGGTAGCGCTTCGTGTCTCGGGGCAATATTTTTAATTTCATTTAGTGTGTTCAGTGCTTGGCATTTTTCTTCGAAGCGCAAGAGCAACGGCTTAATCGCGTGGGGCTTGTTGTTGAAGAGTATTCGGGATGGGCATTTCGTGACAATTGGGTAACAGAGATGTTTGGGCTGTGAAAGGATTTTGAGGATGTATGTATACAAGTTAGTGCAGTTCTTCGATCTTCTAAGGAAGGTTCATTAGTTTCCACACACAGACTTGCTATCGGGGAAGTTCTGTAAGCACCGGAAGACAACCTTAAACCAAGATTGTGGACAGGATCCAGTCGTTTTATGTGGGACGGTCTTGCTGAGCCATATACTACGGACCCATAGCCTACCTCATCGAATAAGCTGTATTGAAAAAACACACAGAAACAAAAGACACCATTTGAGGGACATGCAGCTTTGGATGCAAGCGCACAATGACCAGTACGACTGCATTCTTTCAAGGGAGAGTAAAGGGGGAGGCTGCACTGATGCATCGGGTGAAAGTAAATATGCCTGTGCTAACCAAAAACAAAGCTTTAATAAGCCAGAAATTTACACATGGCGTCAGTGCTTCCCAATTACTGCAGACGGTCATGCATTCGTAGCAAAAAGCTCGTCACTTGAAACTCCCTTTGTGATTACCACGAGCCCGCCATTGAGGAGGTCTGCGATGCTCTGCACATGACTGGGAGGAGGAGGAGGTGAGTTACCACAAACTTCTCATCTGTGGAACACTCCCTCGTTACAGGGGTCGTTTGGTTGGCTGCTGCTTTCATTATTGCCTGGGAGCAACTCAGTGGTAGAACTGTTCGTGTTTGTCCCCCTCGGACTGTGGGGGCTGGCATGCCAGTGCTCGGATCCTGCTGCTAGCCCTTTGAGCGCTATTAATGAAATGCAGTTGCAACTGATGAAAGTCAACAGAATGTGTGGCACAATCAGTGTCAAGATTGCCCTATTTGACTGTCCTAACATATCCAGTCGTTACTTCTCGCTTTTCTCCCACACAGGCACCTCCTGTCGTGCAGCCTGCACGTATCTGAAGAAGAAAACTGAAGAAGAGGCGGGCACTTAGTGCATCCCACACACCAGGGCCACTGCAGAGTTGCCTTGCGGGCATGGTCTGGAAAACTTGAACATGTGACATGCACTTCTCATGTGCAAGCATGAAGATCATGTGGGCAGGCTGCAGTTGGGGTGGAACATACCCCAATTCCCACAGCAAACAATTTGGGAGTGTGGAAATCGCAATCAGAGCAGCAGAGTTAATTATAAGTCTCACCTGCGGTCATACTGCACAGTTGGTCAATCAATGTGATAACTAGGGCCCGGAAATGTAGGCACTCAAGAACCCCGAAATAGGCAGGCATCTAGGCACTCAAAAATGTTGAAATAGGCGTTATAAAGCAAAAATAGGCGCTTTGAATAATACTCTTTATTCATAAGTATAAGATTTGTAAGTCAAGCACGGAGCGTAGGCAGTCAACTGAAGCAATAAAGCGGATTCTCAGGTTTTCGAACTTGAAGCTCCTTCGGTTTTCGCTAAGCATAGTTTTGTTTAAAAGGCTTCTTTTGACATCACATGAACTAAGTGGCGCGAACCTAAAACGTGAGAGCTGATAAAGGCCTAGGCCTTCAGATGATGCGGCCGTACCGACTCCGCGTAGAAAGACTGATTTGGGAATTTGTTTCTAGGCATCTATTTTTTTCTACTAATTGTTGCATCTTCGTAGAAGCAGTAGCGCCCTTTCCTTCCAGTCCCCGAAGCGCTGCAGTCTGCCGCTACCTTCAACAATTCATCTATTGAGAGTCCAGCCTTTTCCAACTTTGTCATTCTTTCCGTCAATGTTGAAAAGATTGCACTAATGTATGTCAGGTCTCTTTCCAAACTCGCCTTTTGCTACACTTCGAGATAAACACTACGTTCAAGTTACAATTCCAAGAAAAACGTTCGGCGAGACCCGTGCCTTTTGTGCGTGCATTGGTGCGCACCTTTCACCATATATAGGTGTCTCAAAATTGAAAAACGGCACCGAGGACCGAAGTGCCGGATTTAGGCATTTGTAGGCAAAAAGTGCGGTTAAATGGGTAGTATTTCCTAAAAAATGACAAAAAGGCAGGCAAGTGCAAAAATTCCTCGTTTAGGCATTTACAGGCATGTTTAGGCAAATGCCTAAATTTCCGAGCCCTAGTGATAACCAACAAAGCAGAGAGTGATGTTTGATGAGCAATGCAGCATGCGCAATTTTTCCCTCAGATGTGGCACTGAATGACTGCTGCTTATGAGGGGGATACCGCGAAGCTTCGCTTAATGACAGCACATGGACGCTCTCTGGTCGAGCGTACCCTGCAATGATGGGGATGCGGCCCCCCACTCACCTGGTGCCTCTTGAGCATGTCCAGCCCGAGGAGCATGTCCATGGGCTGCTCCTCAAGCACCGAGAAGGAGGAGGTGAGGAAGACGCCCTCGATCTCAATCTGCACCAGGTGGATGCGGCCAATGATGCGCTGGGTGCCCACCCCCTTGGCCACCCCCGCCCACCGGGGGTCCACGAGGCGCATGATGGCACACCGCTCGGCACACGCCTGGCTCATGATGGTCGTCTGGGCCCCCGAGTCGATGAACGCCTTGACGGGGTGGCCGTTGACGCGGCAGTTGATGTACAGCATCACCACCTGGCCAAAGCTCTCCGGGTGGTACTCCATGGCCGCCTCCATGTTGGAGTCTATGTTCTGCTGCCGGATCTCCTCCGCGATCAGCCGCTGGGTCTCGGGGTCGAATGGGTCGGCATTCATCATGCGGATGCGCTGCCGGTCCCGGTCAGACTTCTCCCGCTGCTGCTCCCGGAGGACACGTGTAAACAGCTCTGCAACACAGACAGGGCCCCTGCTCAGCTGCCAGTCTCTGACAACCAAGGCACTCCTTCACTTCGCACTCCCAGCACATTTCCAGGACACCAGATTTCGGTTGTCTCCTTTCTTCAGACATTAAAATATACCTGGACTGCTGCGTGGCATTCACCTACAACTGCTGAATAATGTGGAATGAATCTTCTCTCAGCAGGTGCTTGGTTGCAGGGAAGAACTCCATTGCAGTGCTGTTCGCGTCAGAAGAAAGCAGGCACACTCCATGGAACGCACTACTGTGCACATCCAGAGAGTGGCACACCGAGGACAACAGTGAGTGCTGGGCGAGAGTCGCCTGGAGACCACAGGTGTGCACACCACAAACACAAGATGCATTCTTCCGACACAGCTGAGGGCAATGCTTGCCCGACAGTGCACAGTTGCTGGACACTTGGATAAAGACCACTCTTCGCTGCTTTCCCAAGTGCCCTAATTCGAGGGCAAGGATGCAAATGGGAGCAGCACTTCACCACTACACCATCCTCAAATTCATGCTGGTACTGCACACCTCAAAGAAGAGCGTGCTGCAGATGCTGGATTTTTAATCCTTTCGATAAGCCCCACCATAGTAAAACACTCCAGTACAGAGGAACAACTACTGCTTGGCTAGCCCCCGAAACCCCTTCATCTTTGGACACTGCAAGCAGTTGCCACTATTCCATTCTCCTCAGCCTGCCTATGCCCACTGCAGGGCAAAGGCCTCTCCCATGTCTCTCTCCAATCAACCCCGTCCACTGCCAGCTGTGGTCCTGCAAACTTCTCATGCCCGTATTCACAAACGGATCTTGTGCTCGTCTTTTTCTACCCTGATGTGTTTCACCAAGCAACCCTATACTTAAACGAGACCTTTTCCGGCGCGTCACTGCTCCAGACAGGAAGGGTTTCAAAGGCAGATCCAGGCTTGACTTGACTGCTTACTCATCTGCGTACAGCATGGTATACCGTGACGGTGGATGCAGAGTTTGTCGAAGTTGCAGCCAGAGATGAGAGGTGGTACACATGTGGATGTGTGTTGAGTTTCAAGGCACATGGGCCATCATGCTCAGGGTATAAACACATGTGGATGTGTACCATCTGTGTTCAGGGAGCCTCAAAGCTACTGTACACCACCGAGTGATGCACGAATCCATAAATCCAAGCTGGGCTGCCAGAACTGTGTTTGAGGAGCAAGCAGTGGTGCGCTTCCATGCACAGTGCACGGAGGTTGCTTCGTTCTCCCTAGCTTTGGGGCTGTGAGGGGCCACTTGGAGAGCGAGCCCTGGTTGCTCCTAGGAACACTGCTTCCACAAGCACGCAACTCCACTCGAGTGATGACTGCCACTGTGGTGTGTGGGAAAGAACTCATTTCTTTATCACTGCTCATGTGAACTTTACCAAGCATACGGTAAATAAAAGCAATGAGAGTTTTTGAAACGTTACAATACAGCATTGCAGTGGAGTTTTAGCTTCCATCACCTAAGCATCGTTTATGCTTAGGATATCTCTGTTTTGATAATTATTCTCCAGTTTAGCTAAAGTGCCTTCATAGGCTGCCGAGGTCAAAATGATGTCGGAACCAGAGCATTCGATTAGAGCAGCTAGTGTACAGTCTGTGGACCATGTGCTCCTCAAGCAAAGCTTAGCTCTGCTAAAAGTGGAGTTGAAACTCAAAATTTTGTTCTTTCTGTTGTGTCCCCTTGTTGCTTTTGTGTGTGTGCGCCCCCGCATCCTCCTCCTAACGACCACTCGCATCCTCCTCCTAACGACCACTCGCATCCTCCTCCTAACGACCACTCGCATCCTCCTCCTAACGACCACTTGCCCCTCGTCGCACGCTGTCGCCAGATGCCCCCCCCATGGTGCGCCCCCGCATCCTCCTCCTGTTTTGGGAAGCCACTCCCTCCCGTGGACGCTTCTCCGCTCCCTCCTTTCTTCGGGCGGCCAGTTCGGCTCCTGCCTCGGTCGACGCTGGTCGCACCCTCATCGGCTTTAAATAAACGAAGTCTTAAAGTACCGTGTGCGTCTTTCGCTGCATTCAACACAGCGACCGGACACGACAGTGGCGACGAGAAAGTGGATTCGACCCGCGCTACGCAACGCTATTGACAAGCCATGGCTACGCGAGGGTTTCCCAATCAGATACCAGAATTCAACGGCTCACCGCGGTCATCGTGGGTTGGACGCCTTCAGTTCTACTTTGAAGCTAACAACATCACAGACCCAGCCTTGAAGAGGGCCAACCTGCTGACGCTGTGCGGGGAGCAGACCTACGATACTGTCTGCGCCCTTATTCAGCCAAGCACACCAGCGGCAGTGTCTTACGACGACATCGTATCAGCACTGCAAAAGCACTACGACCCGAGGCCATCAGAGGTCTACAGCCGGGCTCGCTTCCAACGACGAGATCAACTGGGAGGAGAAACTGTGAGCGCCTACGTAGCCGCGCTCAAGAAGCTCGCTGCCGACTGCAATTTTGGAACGCTGTCGACAACAGCTACCGGGCAGGAGGGAGACGCAGCTTCTTCTGCTAACACCACCATGCTTCCCTTGGACGTGATGTTACGCGACAGATTTGTGTGCGGACTGAGTGACGAGTCACTGCAGCAGCGCCTGTTCGCTGAGAAGGACCTCACATTCAGCAAAGCTTACGACATCGCCGTTCGAGCGGAGAGCGCCGGTCACCAGCAGAGAGGGATTCGCCGGAACACCGAGCCGGTACACCAGACAAGCAACCAGGTGCGCAAGCCTTCTGTTGTTGTAAAATCGGTCAAAAAGGCACAACGCTGCTGGCGGTGTGACGACCAACACAACCCCCAGGGATGTCGATTCCAGTCAGCCACGTGTAATTTTTGCCACAAGCGAGGGCATATCGAAAGAGCATGCATTACGAAACGGAGACTTGCCAAGATAAAGTCACCTTCCCAGCCTAATCACAGCGTCAACGCCTCAGAGAATACGCCGCTATCTGATCTCCATGGAACAACATCAGCAACACCATCTGTGTTGTACGACCTGAACACCATGAATCTCGGCACGCGACCGAAGATTTTTACAGAAGTAAGCGTACATCACCAGCTGATTAAGTTCGAGGTGGACTCCGGCGCAGCCTGTACTCTGATCAGTGAGGACACGTTCCGAACTTCATGGCCATCTGACGCACCCGCCCTGCAACAAGACGACACGCACCTGCGAACGTGGTCAGGACAGAATCTGCCACTATTGGGCTCTGCCAACGTGCAGGTTAACTACAACGGCCAGACCCATACGCTACCTCTGCTTGTTGTGAAGGGCACAGGATCAAGCCTTCTAGGGAGAAACTGGTTTTCTCCACTAGGCGTGATGATATGCGGCATACACCAGACGCCGAGCCAGAACATGGTTGAGCAACTGCAAGAGAAATACGAAAGAGTATTCTCGGAAGAGATTCCAGGAAACGAAGGGCCCCCGGTCACACTGGAGTTGTTGGACAACGCGCAACCCAAATTTCTGAAGGCCAGGCCGGTGCCGTTTGCTCTCCGAGATTCAGTTGAAAAAGAGTTGGACAAACTGGAGCAGCAAGGTGTCATCGAGCCGACGCAGCATTCAGAATGGGCCACACCACTTGTCGTAGTTCGCAAGAAGAACGGAACCATACGCCTCTGCGGAGACTACCGGAGCACCGTCAATCTTGCGACTAAAGCGTCCTCTTACCCGCTACCGACACCTGAAGAAGTATTCAGTGTACTACGTGGCGCAAGAGTCTTCAGCACATTGGACCTCACCCAGGCGTATCAGCAGCTGAAGGTGAGCGAGTCAACTGCTGAATTATTGGCAATTAACACACTGAAAGGCTTGTACAAAGTCAAGCGACTGCCTTTTGGCGTAGCTGCAGCCCCGGCCATATTTCAAAAATTCATGGAGACAGTGCTTCAGGGCATCCCAGGAGTTTGTGTCTACCTTGACGATGTCATCATCAGTGGCACTTCCACTGAAGAGCATGCAGTGCGCCTAGAGCTCGTTCTCGAAAGGCTAGCAAACGCTAATTTGTGCATAAGCAAATCGAAGTGCTGTTTTGCGGTGCCAGAGGTGCAATTTCTGGGACACCGAATTGATGCGGAAGGCATTCACCCTACCGAGGACAAAGTGCGAGCGATCACAGAAGCACGAGCTCCAACAAACAAGCAGGAGCTACAGGCTTTTCTCGGACTCTTGACGTTCTACGACCGGTTCTTGGAACAAAGAGCTACCGTGGCCAACGACTTATACCAACTCCTTCGGAAAGATGTGACATGGACATGGTCGCCACGCCATCAGCAGTCATTCGATGCCCTGAAAGACCTGATTCGAAGATGTACAGTCCTCCGCCACTACGACGAAAGGAAGCCTCTGCTTTTGGCTTGCGACGCATCACCGTACGGAGTCGGCGCGGTTCTATCGCAAACTGACGAGCAAGGAAGGGAAGCTCCCATCGCCTTCGCCTCACGTACGTTGTCGCAAGCAGAACGCAACTACGCGCAACTTGACAAAGAAGGGCTAGCCATCGTCTACGCGGCGACACATTTTCACCAGTACATTGCCGGCCGGAAGGTGACCTTTATAACCGATCACCGACCGCTATTGGGCATTCTGGGACCACAAAGGCCTATGCCACCAACTTTGTCTCCGCGAATGACACGTTGGTGCATCAAACTCTCAGCGTACGACTACGCTCTGGTCTACCGCAATGGGAGTAAACATCAAAACGCCGATGCGCTAAGCCGTCTGCCACTAGACGCAACTGTTGACGAACCATTTCCACCAGGAGACGTTCTGATGTTCGAAGCACTGCCAGAACCTCCGCTTACAGCAGGCACAGTTGCAGCATCTACGCAGAAGTGCGCAGCTCTCCGGCTAGTTTACACAGCTGTTCAACAAGGCAACGTGCATAAACTCAAAGGGGACAACTTCGACGCTTACCGCAGGCGAGCTACAGAGTTGAGCACCCATCGCGGCTGCATCATATTTGGGTCCCGAGTTGTGATGCCGAGAGAACTACGCGCACAAGCTATGTCTCTCATCCACGCCGGACATCGGGGCATCGTTGCAATGAAAAAGTGTGCCAGAAGCTACATGTGGTGGCCTGGCATTGACAACGACATCGAAACAGTGGTGCGAGAATGCAAGCCTTGCCAGAGCAGCCGGAGCGCCCCGCCGAAAGCTCCTGTCCCAGAATGGGAAAAGCCAGACACGCCATGGCACACACTGCACATTGATTTTGCAGGACCAATTGAGGGCTGCACTTTCCTTGTGGTCGTAGATGCCTACACAAAGTGGCTTGAGATAAGGCAAATGGGACAGACGACTTCGGCAGCAGTCATTGACAACCTCCGATCACTATTTGCAACGTTCGGCCTGCCGCGCAAGGTAGTGTCGGACAACGGAACACCGTTTGTGTCTGCGGAGATCCTCAAGTTTTATCGCGACAACGGGATCTCATCAGTTACATCGGCCCCCTACCACCCAGCGACAAACGGACAAGCCGAGCGCTACGTAGCCGAGCTAAAACGCGCCCTTGAAAGAGATCAGACAGGCTCGCTGCAGCGCCGCCTTGCGCGCTTTCTCTTCAAGCAGCACACGACGGTTCAGAGCACAACAGGCGAGACCCCCTCGAAAATGATGTTCGAGCGTGAAATGCGAACCCAGCTCACAGCCATCCTCCCCGAGCCAAAGGCAGAGACGTTCCAGGAAGAAAAAGCAATTCCGCGCTGCGGCACGCTTAATGAGGGGCAGCGCGTCCTCGCCCGACAGTTTCTGAAAAAGCCACGCTGGGAGGAAGCTACAATTGTCAGACGCATAGGCCTGCGCTCTTGGCTCGTCAACATACATGGCACAGTAGCACGCCGACATCTCAACCAGCTGCGTAGATTTACGACGCCGTCTGAGAGCTGTCCGCCAGCGGAGAGAGCACGTGCACCATCTTCCCACATAGCCTGGCACCTCTTCCCGGAAGAAGAGACTTCGCCCAGGACAGACCTAGGAGACACAGCGAACAACAGCCAGCCTACAAGTGTTTCTCCCCCGAGCGCACAAAGCCAGCGCGCCTCCACGCGTGAGCGCCGACCCCCTGCACGATACCAGGCAACTTTCTAAGGGGGAAGGAAGTGTTGTGTCCCCTTGTTGCTTTTGTGTGTGTGCGCCCCCGCATCCTCCTCCTAACGACCACTCGCATCCTCCTCCTAACGACCACTCGCATCCTCCTCCTAACGACCACTCGCATCCTCCTCCTAACGACCACTCGCATCCTCCTCCTAACGACCACTCGCATCCTCCTCCTAACGACCACTCGCATCCTCCTCCTAACGACCACTCGCATCCTCCTCCTAACGACCACTTGCCCCTCGTCGCACGCTGTCGCCAGATGCCCCCCCCATGGTGCGCCCCCGCATCCTCCTCCTGTTTTGGGAAGCCACTCCCTCCCGTGGACGCTTCTCCGCTCCCTCCTTTCTTCGGGCGGCCAGTTCGGCTCCTGCCTCGGTCGACGCTGGTCGCACCCTCATCGGCTTTAAATAAACGAAGTCTTAAAGTACCATGTGCGTCTTTCGCTGCATTCAACACAGCGACCGGACACGACACTTTCATCTCCACAAGTGTGGTCTCCAGCCACCGGCTAATGATACAGCTGCCAGCTTTGTTTTACAAACACACGGTCCACAGATTTTTGTCCCCGACTGTACCTAATAGTAACACACGCCTTTCAGAAATTTTGAGAGGTGTATTTCAGCACCAGGAGTTGCATGCCATAGCATATTTATCAGGCCTTTTTTAAATAAAACAGACCACACATAAAAACCATTCCAAACTCTTTTACTGCAGATTATATTCACACACAAAATATGTGAATTGGGGGAATTTCGAGCGCACTGCCAACACAGCGCAGAAATGAAAACCTAGCGACACAGCACCACAGAGCGACACCCATGCTCTGCCACCTGTCGTCCGCAGCAGCAATGCCCTTGGGAAAACACAAGCAACCGAAAAAATACACCGGGGCATGCATGCGATGCTGGACATGGTTCCAGGAACGTGGAGACATGCTTTGGCATGCACCCTGACCTCTGGCAGTGAAGAAATACAGCCGGCAGTGTTTTGCACGCTGGTTTTGAGTTTGGTTTCAGTGCTGTGGATTACAAAACAGTGGGCCTGTCAATCTGCACTGTGACCTCTGAGGCCATTTTGAGCACCTATCTCCACCTCCTCTGAGCACGGCCAGCCACAGATGCGAAGGAACAACTGCAGAGTGTCAGGATGGAGGCACACGGCTCCCAACAGCGCCCTCTGGCCATTCCACCCGCACACTCCTGGCACTGTAGGCTTCATGGCAGGGGTGTCCAGTGTTTTCAGATGTGTCAGCATCTGCACCATGCTCTGTTCTTAGCTCCACAAAGTATCGGGACCATTTTCTTCAACAACGAGCACTAAAAGACATGGACTGGAAGAACGAGACACACACTGTGCTGAACTGACCACTGAAGTTCTGTTCACGAAGCATTCCTTTTTTTCATACACAACAGGTGACAAAAAGTCGACATTCTGTCCCACCATATGTTCCTTCGCCTTCTCCCCTCTAGAAATGCCCTTCCCTTTGCTAAAAGACATGCTGCTCACGCATGCATCTTTGCCTTCAGCGATGATCTAGCCTCGACGATTTCCTCGGCCATTTCGTCATGTTCTCGTCTGTCCTTTGATAGCAGGCTTCACAGTCGCATTCACAACAATCGATGATGAGATTCCCATCGCCTTTTTGCTCCAAGTGCTTCCGATGCTCACACAGCCGCTCATTCAAACACCGCCCAGTTGTGCCGCAAGTCAGTGGAATCCTGTAAACTACCCCTTCTGCACAGCCAACCATGGGGACTTTGTGTTTCGTTTAACATCCCTTGGCTTTTCTTTCAGGATATGTCATTATTTTGCACAATTTTTCCAAATTGTCCAGCGCCAAAAAAAAAAAAAACACCTATGAGTACGAATGCTTAGTATCATGGCTGTCTTATGCTTTCCTCTCAGCAAATCCTGGCTGGTCACCGCACCCTTACTGTGAAAAATGTTGAGCAGGCCTTCTGCCACCGATACCTGGTTGGGATATCCTTTAGGCCCAGCCACTTGCTGCTCAAAGCCATTTCTTCAGAGCATTCTGAAAACATAGCTTCACAATAGCTCTCTTCGCACGAGTGTGCAGCAGGCCTTTGTTTCCTCTGGGCTGGTACATCCATCATCATCAGCCTGAGTATGCCCACTGCAGGGCAAAGGCCTCTCCCATGTCTCTCTCCAATGAACCCTGTCCTTTGCCAGTTGCGGCCACCGTATTCCCTTACAATTCTTAATCTCATCCGCCCACCTAATTTTTTGCCGCCCCCTGCTACGCTTGCCTTCTCTTGGAATCCACTCCGTTACCCTTAAGGACCAGCGGTTATCTTGCCTGTGCATTACATGCCCTGCCCAAGCCCACTTCTTCCTCTTGATTTCAACTAGGATGTCATTAACGTGCGTTTGTTCTCTCACCCACTCCACCCGCTTCCGATCCCTTAACATCACACCTATCATTTTTCTTTCCATAGTTCACTGCATTGTCCTTAACTTAAGCTCAACCCTCTTTGTTAGCCTCCACGTTTCTGCCCCACGGGTGAGTACCGGTAAGATACACCTGTTGTGTACTTTTCTCTTGAGGGATATTGGTAAACTGCCATTCATGATCTGAGAGAACCTGCCATATGGGCTCCACACCATTCTTATTCTTCTAGCTATTTCCCTCTCATGATCCGCATCAGCTGTCACTACCTGCCCTAAGTAGACATATTCACTTACTACTTCCAGCACCGCGCCACCAATTGCGAACTGCAGTTCCCTTGCAAGACTGCTGAACATTACATTGGCTTTCTGCATGTTAATTTTTAGCCCCGCTGTTCTGCTCTGCCTGTCTAACTCATGGTCATGCTTTGCATTTCATGTCCTGAGTGACTTATCAAGGCAATGTCATCAGCGAATCACAGATTACTTAGGTATTCTCCATTAACTCTTATCCCCAAATGTTCCCATTTCAGGCCCCGGAGTACCTCCTGTAAGCAGGCAGTGAAGAGCAATGGGGAGATCGTGTCTCCCTGCCTGACACCTTTCCTTACTGGAATGTTATTGCTGACTTTATGGAGGACTATGGTAGCTGTGCACTCGTCATAAATGTCTTCCAATAATGTCACATAAAACTCTTCCACAGCCCGATTCCGCAATGCCTGCATGAAAGCTGAGGTTTCCACTGAGTCGAATGCTTTCTCGTAATCAATGAACGCTATATATAGGGGTTGGTTATATTCCGCTTATTTCTCTATCACCTGATTGATTGCGTGAATATGGTGCATTGTCGAGTATCCTTTACGAAAACCTGCCTGACCATTTGGCTGATTGAAGTCCCAGGATGTCCTGACCCTAGTAGCGATTACATTGGTAAATACCTTGTAGGCAACAGACAATAAGCTGACTGGTCTGTAATTCTTCAAGTTCTTGACGTCTCCTTTCTTATGAATTAAGATAATGTTAGCGTTTTTCCAAGTGATAAGGTACGCTTGAGGTCACAAGGCATTGCGTATACAGGGTGGCTAGTTTTTCAAGCACAGTCTCTCCTCCATCCTTCAACAAATCTGCTGTTATCTATGATTTTCACCAGCCGCTTTCCCCTTCTGCATCATTGTATCATTTCCTGAAAGAGACAGCTTGATGTCCAGGAACCGAATGGTGCCTTCAATCATTGTTTCATATGCCATTGTTAATGGGCTTAGGGACTCAAGTAAGAACAGCAAGTAGCTCTTGTGCAGTACATTCATAGTGACATTCAAGGTGGTTAAAAGCACCAAAAAAATCACCCATGAATCGGAACGCCTTTACGCCCTTCACTTTGTTTTGTTTCTGCAAATGGCCTGCCAATATTTTGTCACAATGAGCAAGAAAATTATTACTCTGGTTCTTGCATCGCGCAAGAACCAATGTGATAAACCACACCCTTCCAAGTTACGCACGTCCAGGCAAAGTCAGCATTTCTAGAAAATTATTACAGAGGGGAGAAGGAACATGTGATGGGACAGAGTGTCGACCTTCTATCACGTGCCCTGCATAACAAAAGGAATGCTTCTCCAACAAAACCTCAGTGGTCAGTTCAGCGGAGTGTGTGTGTGTGTCTCGTCCTTCCAGTCCATGTCTTTTAGATTGGGTTTTGAAGATGCTCAACCAAATTGGCCAGCAATGGAGTGCACTGAAGTCTAGTTTAAGAGAACTTCTTGCTGGGCTAGTTGGTAATTCATTGTAAAAGTAAAGGCGCCAAAAAACCACACACACACACAAGACAAGAGAACGGGACAGAGCGCCTCCCGTTCTCTTGTCTTGTGTGTGTGTGTGGTTTTTTGGCACCTTTACTTTTACAATGAAGTCTAGTGTTTGACGGAAACCCGTCTGGTCGGGATGGTACATGACGAAATTAGAAGGCACCGACCAAAAGAAAAGATGAGATGACGTTTCGGCTCCCCCACAGGAGCCTTGTTCACAATGAGGCAGAACGTAGCTGCGTTGTCCATTTTATACACGGCGCAAGAGCGAACCCAGGCACCTGGCGTAGATTGGGGGCAAGTTTCCGTCATTCCGATTAAGCGTATGTGCTGTCGTCTGGATAATCAGCGATTCCAGATAGAGGCATGATATTTTGTCCTTTTCTTTTTCGATCACACGTGCCTCTGCCCAGTCTATGTTGTGTTTGGCGGATACTGCGTGCTCTGCAAGCGCGTTTTTGATCTGCGCGCCGGTTTTTGGCGTCACTCTTGTGATCACGCAGTCTCCGCTCAAAGTCACCCGACTCGCCAATGTACACAGATGGGCAGTCCGCACATGGGATCGAATAAATAACACCTGGGAACTTTTCCTTCTTCAGTTTATCTTTGACGTGCACAAGCTGACTCCTCAGCTTTCGAGCGGGTACATGTGCGGTCTTTACATTGTATGACCGTAATATGCGCGCCAAAGGTTCGCTGATGCCAGGGACATAGGGAATCGCGGCTCGTTTCTGGGTTGCGGGATGTGCCTGCAGCCTGGGACGTTCCCATTGACGCTGTACTGAGTCCATGACGTGTACAGGACAGCCACAGGTGGACAAGTCTCGCCGTACACGTACATCTTCAGCAATCCAGTCTTCTCCTCTGGAACACACTTCTTTTCGTCGGAGGAGCGAAGACACCACAGAATGTTTCTGGCAATCAGGGTGAACGGACTTAAAATGGAGATAACGGCCGGTGTGCGTGGGTTTCCTGTAAACAGTGAAATTTAGACGTGAGGACTGTCTCGAAACGAGAATATCTAAAAATGGGAGATGGCCGTCGATTTCCTCTTCAACGGTGAACTGTATGCTAGGTTCCAAGCTGTTAAGGTGAATAGCAAAGTCATGTAATGCTTCTTTCTTCAGGATGCAAAAACATATGGTCATACGATGTAAAGACCGCACATGTACCCGCTTGAAAGCTGAGGAGTCAGCTTGTGCGCGTCAAAGATAAACTGAAGAAGGAAAAGTTCCCAGGTGTTATTTATTCGATCCCATGTGCGGACTGCCCATCTGTGTACATTGGCGAGTCGGGTGACTGAGCGGAGACTGCGTGATCACAAGAGTGACGCCAAAAACCGGCGCGCAGATCAAAAACGCGCTTGCAGAGCACGCAGTATCCGCCAAACACAACATAGACTGGGCAGAGGCACGTGTGATCGAAAAAGAAAAGGACAAAATATCATGCCTCTATCTGGAATCGCTGATTATCCAGACGACAGCACATACGCTTAATCGGAATGACGGAAACTTGCCCCCAATCTACGCCAGGTGCCTGGGTTCGCTCTTGCGCCGTGTATAAAATGGACAACGCAGCTACGTTCTGCCTCATTGTGAACAACGCTCCCGTGGGGGAGCCGAAACGTCATCTCATCCTTTTTTTGGTCGGCGCCTTCTAATTTCGTCAATGGAGTGCATATTGCAACCGCGCTAAATGACGAGGGATGAAGAGAGGAAAGCACAGGACAAGACGCGGAAATTCAACCAAGGTTTACACGTCTTGTCCTGTGCTTTCCTCTCTTCGTCCTGCGTCGTTTTGCACGGTTGCAATATGCACTCCATTGTCAACCACCAACTAGTCCGCCTTCACTTGTTACTTGGCCAGCAAGCCACTCTACATATCAGGACAGTGAACAAACAAATAAAAAAAAGCCGCCAGCTTTAAATGGCGGTTATGTACAGCAGAGAATGCTTTCCGTAATTTGTCAGGGCGCAGACTGTAAGCCCAAAAGCAGGCCGATTGGCTACGAGGAATGCATTGGGGAGACAGCTTTTCCTCAAAATACGTGCTCATTCTCAGCTTGCCCATTGCAAAGAGAATGTTTTCTTGCACATGCCGGGTCTCCCCACGTGCTTGAATTCTGTGTAGAGCAGCAGTCTCAAACACATGCAAGCATTACTTTGTGGTACTCTTCCAGTTAAGCTGGTTTCAATCACTTCTGTCGTGTTCACAGGGATACACCACAGCTATGAACGCTTGTTCAGATAAATGCTACTGTGTCCAGTAGTCACCACAAGCTGTTAATAAATTTAACATAGAATATTCAGATTCTGTCTCCCGTACAATGGTCAGCTAATCCCTCAGTTTACACTTAACTAGAAAAAGAAAACGTTCAGCAGACGATGTACCCAATAGTACAGTGTTAATGCTGGGCAAGTTAAAGCAGAATACGGTACTTTTTTTCTGCTCCTAGCTGGGTAATCTCCACCATAATGTTGATACCACACAGCAGTGTAACAGCATACACGACAGAAGAGTACTGACAGAACTACACAGTGAAGTTCAATGCTAATGAACAATAACACATGAGGAGCTTAATTTTCAATACTGTCCTCCAGTTCATATCTTGTTTCCCTGAGCAATGATTTTTGAAGATATAGTAGAACCCCTTTGCAGTGCTACGCAGTGATGGCGTAGGGGTAGAGCAACCACCTCGCATGAAAGAGGACCGGGGTTCAAATCCCGGTGCAGCGAAATTCTCCACCGGGTTTAAAAAAAAACTCCGAGTGTGGATGAAATTGCATAACCAGGCCTGGGGTTCCACCTGATCTTGGTGAATAGCACCGACAACGCACTTCCTCACCAGAGCAGTACTGGGCCACCCTGGTGCAGTACTTGGCCACAAGCTTCTCTACGAACAACCCCATTAACCCTCAGTCCCCAGCGGCTGTGGAGCAACTGACCAAGGCAACAGTCAGGCATGCGATGCAGCGGAGGCTGCTAAGAATCTCTGGCTCTGGACAGGCGGCCATTGGAAACTGAACCTGGCAACGTTTAACGCAAGAACCTTATCCAGTGGGGCTAGCCTAGCAGTGCTGTTGGCGGAATTGGCGGTTATTAACTGGGATACGTCACAGGGCTCAGTGAGGTTAGGAGGACAGATGAGGCATGTACAGTACTAAAGGGCGGGCACGCACTCTGCTATCGTGGATTAGCAGATAGGCGAGAACTAGGCGTGGGATTCTTCATCATTCAGGACACAGCTGGAAACATGGAGGAGTTTTACAGCATTAACGAGAGAGTGGCAGCTATCGTAATCAGGCGTAATACGAGGTACAAGCTGAAGGTGGTGCAGGCCTACGCGCCTGCATCAAGCGATGACGACTAGATCGTTGAAACCTTCTATGAAGACGTGGAATCTGCAGTGAACAAAGTACAATCACAGTACACGGTACTGATGGGTTACTTCAATGCGAAGGTAGGCAAGAAGCAAGCTGAAGACCCGGCGCCAGGCGACTGTGAGATTAGGATCATGAATAATTTACGGATCATGAATATCTCCTTCTTCCGCAAACGAGAGAACAGAAAGTGGACTTAGAAGAGGCCCGATCGTGAGACTCGAAATGAAATAAACTTCATACTATGCCCTCACCCTCGCATCATGCAGGTGCATTGCAGGTGCAGGTGCGTCCAGCACACTTTGTAGCGACCACAGAATAGTAAGGCCTCCAATCAGCCTAGATTTGAAGAGGGAACGGAGGAAACTAGTGAAGCGGAAGTGCATTAATAAGTTAGTGGTAAGAGGGAAAGTACAGCAATTCAGGATTTCACTGCAGAACAGATACTCAGCTTTAAGCGAGACAGACATCTTAATGTTCAAGAAACCCTACAGGCAGAACAGAACTTGCAGATCTGTCGAAGTTGCTGAATGAGCGCAAAATAGTCGACATCAGGAAGTTTAATATGGCGAGAATCGAGCATGCTCTAGAGAAAGAATAGAGATAGCCTAAAAGTGGTGAAGAGGAAACTGGGCGTTGGTAAAAACCAGATGTATGCGATAAGAGACAAAGAGGGCAGTGCCATTAGCAATATGGTTGAGATAGTTGGAGTAGCCGAGGAGTTCTACACAAACCTATACAGTAACGACTGCAATCAGAATGTTACTCAGAGAGGCAGTCGAGCACAGCAATGGGACATCCCGCCAGTAACAAAGGAGAGAAGTAAAGAAAGCCTTGGGAGAAATGCAGAGAGGGAAAGCAGCTGGTGAGGATCAGATAACAGCAGATTTGTTGCATTATCGAGAGGAGATTGTGCTAGAAAAACTAGCCAACCTGTGTACACAATACCTTATGACCTAGAAGCTTGGAAGAACACTAACATTATCTTAATTCATAAGAAAGAAAACGTCAAGAACTTGAAGAATTACAGACCGATCAGCTTATTGTCCGTCTCCTACAAGGTATTTACTAAGGTAATCGCTTTTAGTGCCAGGACAACCTTGGACTTCAGTCAACCAAATGATCAGGCAGGCTTTCGTAAAGGATACTCGACAATAGATCATATTTACACTATCAATCAGGCGATGGAAAAATTCGCAAAATATAACCAACCCCTATATATAGCCTTCATTTATTATGAGAAAGCATTTGACTCAGTGGAAACCTCAGTAGTCATGTAGACATTGGGTATAGAATAGCCTTATGTGAAAATACTGGAAGATATATATAGCAACTGCATAGCTACCATAGTCCTTCATAAAGTCAGCAATAAAATTCCAATAAGGAAGGGTGTGAGGCAGGGAGACATGATCCCGTCAATGGTATTCACCGCCTGTTTTCTGACGTACCTGAGTAATCTGCAATTCGCTGATGACATTGCCTTGCTAAGTCACTCAGGACATGAACTGGAAAGCATGATCAATGAATTAGGCAGAGCAGAACGGTGGGGCTAAAAATTAACATGCAGAAAACCAAAGTAATGTTCAACAGTCTAGCAAGGGAACAGCAGTTCGCGATTGGAATCTAGGTGCTGGAAGTAGTAAGGGAATATGTCTACTTAGGGCAGATAGTGACCGCAGATCCGGATCATGAGAGGGAAATAACTAGAAGAATAAGAATGGGGTGGAGCGCATATGGCAGGTTCTCTCAGATCATGAATGGTAGCATACCAATATCCCTGAAGAGAAAAGTATACAACAGCTGTATCCTACCGGTACTCACCTATGGGGCAGAAACGTGGAGGCTAACAAAGAGGGTTCAGCTTAAGTTAAGAACAACGCAGCGAGCTATGGAAAGGAAAATGATAGATGTAACGTTCTTAAGAGATCGGAAGAGGGCGGAGTGGGTGAGGGAACAAACGCAGGTTAATGACATCTTAGTTGAAATCAAGAGGAAGAAATGGGCTTGGGCAGGGCATGTAATGCGAAGGCAAGATAACCGCTGGTCCTTAAGGGTAACGGAGTGGATTCCAAGAGAAGGCAAGTGTAGCAGGGGGCGCAGGACAGGGCTAATTGGTGAGACATGGGGGGAAACCTTTGCCCTGCAGTGGGTGTAATCAGGCTGATGACGACGATAGTAAAGTGACTCGAAGCAGCAAAAATCTTTACTACATCAGGGCTTTTACTCTAACAGTTGTTTGTGATGGCATGACTTTAACGATGCTCTCTAGTATCCTTAGAGACCGGCTACTTAATAAACGCAGTGTTGGTTTATAAAAAAAACACCCACGAATGCTGTCCATCCTGCTCTTATTGTCCCTTTAAGTGATAATTATTCTTTGTTATCAGATTTCATGTTATTACGTTTTCAATTCTGTTTACGTCTACAGCAGGTGCTGCATTTGGGAAAATACAATGCGGCTACGATTACAACACGGTAGAATTCATGTGAAAACAGAAGCTTTGCGTAACCACGGCGCCATTTTCTGCAGCCTCAGAGTTATTTAAGAGGCAACAATTAAATGATGTGTGACACAGTGAAGGCACAACCGAAACAAAAGGTACAGTCTGTGGGAGGCAAAATGGAATTGCAGTTTCACTTAGCTACACGGAAGTTTTTACTATATCCCAGTTTACTCTAGCGAGATTCTACTGTATATAATATGTGGCCATGTGTGCTTGACCCTCAGATTTGATGAAGCTTCAGAATTTTGCAAGTTTCTTTAGTGCACTGTTTATTTTCAAAATTCCAGGGATAGCCATATCATATATACAAATGCGAAAAAAGGTTGCAGCCACCATTTTAAGTTTTTTGAACAGTGCCTGTATATGTGATGCAGCCATGCACAGAGCCCAGCACATGTAAAAAAAGGGAGACGCTGGGAGCTGGCTAAGCAGAAGGACAAACGTTAATTAACAAGAGCACTCAATTCACATTCTCTAACTGCTATACTCGAGGCTAGACTGGATGTCGTGCGTTAAGTACCCTGGAGATGTTCTTTCCCTGAGGTCTGGTTTGCAAGGTGAGAGAGTGTCGTCGGCAACATCGACCCAATCACTTCTGCTATGATGGCAATTTCCGAACAGTTCTTGCTTGCGGTCAGACAGAAGCTGCTAAACTGAGCCGGAGTTTCATTCTCTGCAGTCCCTCTGAAGCGTACGTTACGCACCATCCCACAGGCTTCTCTACAGTCATGAAGCTAGGAATGCAGTGTTTTGTTAGCCTCGCTCCCATGGTAAATCCTTTTTGGCATAAGAGTGCCCTTCATAAGGACTGCCTCAGGATTGCACTTGAGCCTTTTTCTACACTTTAACTTAAGCTGCTCTTACCACAGTGCATCTTATCGCACAAAGAATAGGAGACATTGTCATCTGCCCACCCAATTTTCGGCTACCTGCTGTTATGACCGGTGGCACTCTCGGTACCTGGCAAGTGTGTTCCTCAGCCGATACAACCCCGCAAGTCTTCCCCCAGCAGTGGTCTGGATCGTGGCTTGAGTGTCTCCACTAACCGCGTCCCTGTTGCTCCTGTCCTGAGCCCATCAGATGCCTGGCTGAGGAGGGCTCCGATTCCCCCCGACAGTTCCGCAGTAAGCGACAGAGCTGTCATTTTGGTCCAAGCTCAGGATCAGCTCCGATCCACATCTGCAATTCTCTAGCAGCACCACTTGAACAATGCTGCCACTCGACGTGACGCTTCGTGACAGACTGGTGCATGGTGTCTGGACTCCTCAGTGTCTCCTTGCAAAGGGACCTAGCTTTAGCAACAGAGCCAGTGCAGCAGGAACAGGCTGACTTGCAAACGCCGTCAGCAGACATGGCACAAGTTCTGGCGGCGCGCTGCGGCGATGCAAGGCAAATAATATGACTCGCATTACACTCTGTTTTGTTTCCGCTGTTCTGGAAAGCACGCTGCTTCTATGTGCCGGATGAAGAGCATGACTTGCAATTATTGCCAAAAGAAAGGACACAGCAAAAAGGCTTGCAGAGTAAAGCAGAACACGTTGAAGTGAAACAAGTTCTTGCAGAACAACCATCAAGTAAAGCTGCATGCGAGCCCATCCACTGGTGAGGAATAACTGCACACTTTGTACGTGAATGGAAAACTGGACAAACTGGTAACATTTCATGCTAAAGCAGCGCCGAAAACAGGACAAACAGGACCACCAATGTGCTGTTGGTCTTCTCAGCCCCTCGGAAGCTTGGCCAGTTGGCCAGTTGGCATCACAGGTGAAGACAAAAAACCTGGGTGTAAAAAGAGCCACGTGAACCGCTTTGCGGAATGCGCCACAGGCGTTGTGCACGACATCCCCTGGACGCGTGGCAGGTCGTACATCGGGCAAACTGGGCACTGCGTCAACGACCGGCTCAGGGAGCACGCACAAGGAATGGGGAAGGTGCCAGCCTTGTCGAGCACTGCGCTACTCGCAAGGATTGCACACCGGCGCTTTCGGGAGTGAGGATTCTGAGCACAGGCACATCAAAAACAACCCGTGAAACGATAGAGGCATATTACATTCAGAGAGCAGGGTCAGAATGTGTCAGCGATACTTCAGTTCTTCTGTATACTGCAGAAAAGATGTTCCTATCAAAGTTTTTGCAATAGACGTAAAGCGAGTCTTTTCTCTTTTTTCCCTGTTTACCTTGCACGGTGTGCGCCTGCGCTGGTCTGAGTGTATTTAAGCTGTGTGTGCGTCCCTGAATAAGCAGCTGACAGTCAGCGCTGTGTTCGTCCTCCTCCTCTTCCTGCTTCTGTTCTTTGGCCGTGTGTTGTTGCGCTGAAAAACTATGAGTGTAAATAAAAAAAAATGGAGATGGGAGACGACACAAGCATTCGTTCGAACATCGCAGAGCAGTGAAAAAAGGAGCGGGGTCGCATCCAACTTGGCTTTGCATTGCAGAGAGTGCAATGAATGCTTCCCCATGTAAGTAATCACCCTGACTGAATTTGTGGGAGCCTATGTGATCAGGAAGGAAGCAGATGAGTGTGTTGCTCCACCATCTACGAATGTGGTAGATAAGGAGTTAGGCTTTCTTGGAAACTGTGTACGGTCCAGGAGAGTGCCATCCACTATGAAAGATAGTCTTCTAATTACACTGAAAAAGATGTCATGATTAGAGTTGAGTTGAGTTGAGTTGGGTTTAATGGCGCATAAGCAACTAAGGCTATCATGCGCCAAACTCAGGGTATGGAAAATTTTTTTAAATAGCTGTTATACTAAAGTCTAAATGAACGGCGGTGTAAAGGGCCTAAAAAGTTAATTCATGCGACATAGTAAAAATATGACAAAATTTTAAAAGAGACATGGTAAAAGCTTTAAAAAGGGTTGGCAACCTCAGCAGCCATCCTTGGCTGTGCAAGGGTCTCGAGGTCCCCAACCGATAGAATAGTGACCACAGCCGTCTTCTCACGACGAGAGGGTGGCTGAGGTGTGGTTCAAAAAAAAATTCGCAAGTTGTAAAAAACTGACCATTATTCAGAGTTTCGAGAGTAAGTTGGCTTCTTTTAAAAAGTTAAAAACGCTTGGCTTATCAATAAGAGCTTCTTCACCTAAAATCAATGACGGATGAAAAGGGATGTGTTGGTTGTAAAACGGGGTAAAAAACTTGTGTCTCAGTGTTTCAAGTTCTATGCATGAGATTAAAATATGAGTTACTGTGAGTTCATCTCCGCATTTTTCACAGGTAGGTTTGTCTTGTTTTGTTAGTAGGAAGTTGTGGGTAAGGTGTGTGTGTCCAATACGTAAACGACATAAAATAACTTCAAAAAGCGTTCCTGATGTGTGCATGATTTCCATTCTCCTAATATTGGTTTTATTAAGTGCAGCTTGTTTTTTATCTGACTATTCCATGTGCTCTGCCATTTGTTTCTCAGTCTGCTCTGAACTAGCTTTGTGCAATCATTATGTGACATGCTTATTTTTTGTATTTCCTTGTTGTGGGCTTCAGCAGCGCATGCGTCCGCTCTCTCGTTACCATCGATTCCAACATGGCTTGGAACCCAACATAATTTTATGTTATGCCCTTGTGTTACGATCCTTGTTATGTTATGTATGACATCACCTATTGATGGCACGACTGCATTTCTGGAGTGTAGTGCTTTCAGTATACTGAGGGAGTCTGTGTATATAATACTGTTTTCGATGTTCTTGCTTATTATTTTCTCCGTAGCAAGAAACACAGCATAACACTCGGCTGTAAAAACTGATGCACACTGAGGAAGTCTTACTATTTTTTCCCAGTTCCCTTCCACTACTGCACTTCCAACATAACCTGTAGTTTTCGATCCGTCTGTGTAGAACTCCGTGTAGCTATCGTATTTTTCCTGTAGTGTAAGGAACTCTTGTATGATGTGTTCTGCTGGAGTTTGTCTCTTGTTGAACTGTGTAAGACTTATATCACACACCGACGGAAAACTGTACCAAGGGGCAAATGCGTCACAACGTTCTGCGACATTTGGTAGTGTTTCTGATAAGTCAAGTTCTCGGCAGATCTCCTCAAATCGCATTAGCAAAGGCCTGGTTGCTTGGGGCTTATTTGTAAATATTATTCGAGAAGGGCATGTTGTGACGATTGAATAACACACGTGTTTTGTTCGCGACCTAATTCTAAGAATGTATGAACATGTAAGTGCTTGTCTTCTATCTTCTAGTGATGGCTCATTTGCTTCAACATGAAGGCTCATTACCGGAGATGTTCTATATGCTTCGCAAGAAAGGCGGACACCTAGATTATGAACTGGATCTAATCTTTTTAGATATGAAGGCCTTGCCGAGCCGTACACTATACTCCCATAATCTAGACATGAGCGCACTACAGAACGGTAGATATGAAGTAGGCATGCTCTGTCCGATCCCCAGCGTTTCCTTGAGAGTACTTTAAGGATATTCATTGCACGGGAGGCTTTTACTTTCAAGTTGTTTATGTGCGGCAGAAATGTCAGTTTTTTATCAAATGTTATTCCTAAAAATTTATGTTCTTGTTTTACCGGTAGTGTGGTTCCATTTAGGTGTAAGTTGGGATCGATCTGCAAGCCTCTTTTAAGCGAGAAAGTAACAGCAACTGTTTTCTGTGAAGAGAACTTGAACCCATTTTTGTCTGCCCAGATTGCTAACTTGTTTATAGTGAGTTGTACCTGCCTCTCACACGTTGACAGGCTGGAGGACGTGCAAGCAATCTGAAGGTCGTCGACATACACGGAATACATAATGGAGTTGGGAATTATTTTCGCTATGGTATTCATTTCCACGACAAAAAGAGTAGTACTTAGGATACAGCCCTCCGGTACCCCATTCTCCTCGACAAAGCTCTTCGAAAGGGTTGCACCCAGGCGCACCTGAAAAAACCGGTCTGACAGGAAATCCTTCAGGCTGTTCAACATCCTACCCCGGATGCCAAGATCTGCCAAGTCGTGTAGAATCCCATATCTCCATGTGGTATCGTACGCCTTCTCCATGTCAAAGAAGACTGCCAGACAGTGTTGTTGATGTATGAACGCCTCTCGGACTGTGTTTTCTAAGCGGACGAGGTGGTCAGTTGTCGAACATCCTTTTTTAAATCCGCACTGGAGGATGTCAAGGAGTTCGCGTGATTCAAAAATGAACATTAGCCTAACGTTGAGCACACTTTCAAATGAATTTGCTATACAACTTGTAAGAACTATGGGCCTGTTAACTATTTGGGGAGGTGGGCGGCTTTCCAGGTTTTAAGAACGGTACGATAACTGCTTTTTTCCAAGCCTCCGGCATCTTTCCGGACATCCACATCTTGTTGAAAAATTGAAGAAGTCCTGCTACAGCAGCTTCAGACAGGTGGGCAAGCATTTGATAATGTACATCATCCGGGCCAGGTGCTGTCTGTTTACCGGAGGGCAGTACGTTTTGGATCTCCTGAACTGTAAATAATGTATTATATGTTTCATTTGTACTGCCAGTCGTTGGAAGTTTCTGCTTTTCAGTTGTGTTTTTGTGTTTCAAGAATGACTGTGTGTAGTGTGAAGAGCTTGAAACGTCAGAGAAATGTTGTCCTAGTATGTCAGCCTGTTCATCTAGACTTGTTTGTGTTCCAGGGGCTGTTAGAAATGGTACTGTAAAGGGAGAGAATTTGCCGTCTAATTTACGCACCTGTTCCCACATCTTTTTTGATGTAGTTGAACTGTTGATGGATGAAACATATCTCTGCCATGCGGCTTTCTCAACACTGCGGCGAACGTACCGAGCTTTAGCTCTCGCCTTTTTAAAATTTAAGAGGTTCTGATGTGTCGGATACCTTCGAAACTTACCCCAAGCTCTATTTTGTTGTTTTTTTGCTTCCTTGCAGTCTTTTGTCCACCACACTTTGCGGTTTTGCGACACCACTCCTGAAGACTGCGGAATAGCTAACTGTGCGGCAGTTACGATACAATTTGTGAACAATTCGTTTATCTCGTCGATGCTTAAATTATCTAAAACTATATTTTCTAAAGTTGCGTTAGCTCTAAAAAGTGACCAGTCAGCGAGATGAAGCTTCCAACGTCGCGGTTTTGTTGGTATGATTTGTGGTGCAGATGTTAAACTAATTCGTACTGGAAGGTGATCACTGCCATAGGGGTTGTCAATGACATCCCATTTAAAATCGTTAAATTAGATGCGATGAGAAAGCTAGATCGAGGGAGCTCATCCCTCCCGAGCTTGGGCAACAATATGTCGCTTTTCCTGTATTTAAAAGACAGATATTATTTGAGAGGATAAAATCTTCTATTATTTGGCCCCTCGAGTCACAGCGTTCGCTTCCCCAGAACGGTGAGTGAGCGTTAAAATCACCAACTACCAGGAATGGCTCCGGTAGTTCATTTATCAGGCCTTCTAAATCTTGTATTGTTAATGTCATGTGCGGGGGAAGATATACAGAACATATCGTTATGGTTTTGTAGCTAACGACGCTGACCGCAACCGCTTCCAGTTTTGTGTTAAGATTTATTTTTTTTGCAGGGACACCGCTCTGAGTGACAATTGCGACGCCTCCTGAGAGTCTGTTGGCATGCTCGCGATCGCGTCGGAATGTTTTATAATGTCTCAGGATATTTGTATGTTGTGGACCGAGGTTGGTTTCCTGAAGACACAAAGCAACAGGAAGCATTGACCCAAGAAAATGTGTTATGTCATTGTAATTCCTAAGCAATCCTCTACAATTCCACTGAAGTAGGAAAGTCATGTTTATGTTTTTGGATGAGAACTGAAAGGATTTACTTGTCTTCTGGGCCCGTTATCGGGGTCCGGTCTTTTCTTCGCTCATGAGAGCGATTTCGCCGCTGCAAAGCGGGCAGACTGGTAGTTGTATCCATCACCTCACCAGAGGTGCTGGAGGACCGCGAAGCCGCGGATGTGTTAGTGTCAGGCCTCCCCCGACGGGGATAAGTCCTGCGGGATGCTGGCCCATGGGCCGGCATTCCCTGGCTTGTAGTAAGCAGAGCAGCCTTGGCTGTCTCTGCCTGGGGCGTTGATGGCACTGCCACAGGCGCGGTGGGAATGGCCGCGGCAGGTGCCGGAGCGCTGTGTGGTGCTACGCCCCCGCGCACCACATCAGCGAAGTTGGGTTTCGCTGTGAAGGAGAATGAATTGTTAAGTGCAAAACGCCTTCTGGCTTCTTTGAATGGAATGTTTTCTTTGGTCTTAATGGTAATGATTTCTTTCTCCTTTTTCCAGGACGGACACGCCCTGGAGTACGCAGCGTGGTCGCCTTCGCAGTTTGCGCAGCGTAGTGCTGCGTCGCATTCCTCAGACTGGTGGTCCTTTGATGCGCATTTCGCGCAGGTTTTGCGGCCGCGGCAGCTCTGTGAGCCATGGCCAAACTTCTGGCAGTTGAAACAGCGACGGGGATTGGGTATGTAATGCCTTACGTTGACTTTTAAGTATCCGACATCGATTGTTTCGGGCAAGCTACTGGTGTTAAATGTGAGGACCATGTGTTTGGTGTCTATTTCCTTGTTATCTTTGCGGATTTTGATCCTGTGGACTTCAATTACATTTTGTTCTGATAGTCCTTGAAGCATTTCATTTTCTGTTAGGTGGATAAAGTCAGCCTCTGAGATCACGCCTTTGACTGTGTTGAGGGATCGGTGGGGAGTTAAGGAGACAGAGATGTCCCCTATGGAATCGATGTTTGAGAGTTTTGAGCACTGGATGCTCTCGCGTAGTTCAAGAAGTAGGTCGCCGCTGGCCATTTTTGATACCTTGTAGCCAGGCCCTAAGGTATCTGTTAAGCATTTAGTGACAAGAAATGGGGATATAATTCGTGCTTGTTTTTCTTCACAGTTGCTGTGAATTACGTGAAACTTTGTGAATGACGGTTTCTTTTTCTGGAAAAAATCTGTTGCCTCGTTCGCCCTCTTTTGAGAGAGCGATCATGTTTGGAAAGGGGGAGAGCCATAAAAAATTGATGTTTTTCGGTCATGGTGCCAGCCACCCACCATGGAGTCCAACAAGGGGACGCGACAGGAACTTGAAAGCAAGTCCTGCCAACGCCAGCTGTACACCTTAACTATAACCTAATATGACTCAACTCAGGGTAGTTGGTCACACACGGTTAACCCTCGCTGCCAGGAAAAAGAGAAAAAAACGAAGAAGAGAGGAGGATACAGGAAAGTTGTAAGAAAGGAAATAGGAAAGTGAAAGATAGAGGGGAGGACAGGAAAAGGCGACTGCCGATTTCCCCCGGTCGGGTCAGGCCGGAGGTGCCGTCTACAGGAAGCTGGGGCCAAAGTGGTGTGTTGCCTCCGCCGAGGGGCCTTAAGGGTCCAAACGCTGTGGGAATCCTGGCTTTCCGCCGTCGCCTTTGCGCGGCTGTTCCGGCCTCCCGCGTTGTTTCTCCTCTTTCCCTTGCTCCCGCCTCCGGCGGTGGAGAGGCGGCTGGGTGACTAATCACTGTCATTTAGCCACAGCTCCGCCCCGGTTCCCCAAGGGCCTTTGCCATTGGCGCCTTTTGGCGGGAAGTCGGGATCCGCTGGGCGGCCGCGCACCGCGCGACCGTCCGAGCGGGGCCCAGAGAGAGAGATCCCTCCGAGACAGCGTAAGGTGCGTACGCTACTGTTTTGTCCGTGCCGGCCTTTGCCGTTCGGACCAGTGCTTACTCGAACTCGCCCGCACGTGTCCTCTGACCTGCAGCGGCTCGAGCCTGTCCAGCGGGGTCCAGCGACCTCTGACAGGCGTACCTTGCGTTGAATGCCCACTCTCTCTCGCAACCGGCCCAACGGTCGACACGAGAGAGAGATCACAGCACTGCCGCGGGGACATTCTCCTGCAGCGGCGTGCTAGCGGCGCGCATTGCTCGAGTCGCTTCGTGCGCGCAGCGGAGCCTTGCTCCTCGCGCGCCCCCGGGACGGGGTGACGATTGAGTGTATGTGTACTGCTGAAGGACGACGTGAATAAACGTCTCCTTTGTGAACTTGGAGGCCTATTTCTTTGCGGCGAATCGCTCTCCTCCCAGCGGAGGTTGAGTGCGCCGCGTCGGTGTCCCAGTGTGTGTGTGGTGACGGCTGATCGGGGCCCTTGGCTCGCGCGAAGCTCGAACCCGCGGTGGGTGGTGGCCTGTGTCCACGTAGAAACCCACAACTGGCCCCCAACGCTCAATATGACCGCAAGCACCGCCGCCTGACTTTTCAGGTGGGTGATCTTGTCCTGAAGCGCAACCACGTTCTTAGCGATGCGAGCAAGGGGTTGTCAGCCTCGCTCGCTCCTAAGTGGCTTGGTCCGTACCGAGTGGTCAGAGTCTGGTCGCCACTCGCGTACCTGCTGGAGGATCCCCTTACGGGGAAAACCAGCCGTGCCCACATCGCAGACCTGAAGGCCTACGCGTCACGGTCTGACGAGCTTGCGCCGGTACCCATTGGTATCAAAGGCAAGCGCAAAGGCACAACTGGTGCTGCGGAACGCAAGCGTACGGAGCACCGGTACAATCTGAGGCGACGGTCACCGGTGTGATTGATGCCAGATGACGGACTTTTCCGCAACCAAAGGCACGCAGCCTCAGCTAGCTGGCGAGCTTTCTCGTCAGGCCCTACCCAGGTGAAGCACGGCGTGTTATTTTTTTTGTTTTGTTTTTGCAGCATGCTCAGTTCCAGCCTTGTGTGTTTATCAGTTTATTTATTTGTTTTGCTTGGGTCAGTTTCTAGCCACTTTCGTTTCCTGCTTGTACGTCTGTTTTCGTTCTAACGTACCGAGATTGTACATAGGCAACATGCGTCAGCATTGGCGTTCAGTTTTTTTTTTACCAGACTTGTACATAGGCAAACTTCAGCCCGCTCGTGCTTGCTCTTATCTTCTAGAAGGAATAGATTGGATTAGGTGTCGTTTGTACGGCGCGCCTTTTGTCATTTCCGGCCCGACTGTGGGTGGTTGGCTCGTTAAGGAGCCGTGTGTCGCGGTGCGTGAGTTTTGTGCGGCCCGTATGGAGGGGAAGTTGGCAGGGCGTTTGGGGCGATGGGGGGCGGAAAGTGCACCCTTTGACTCTCGCCGCGGCATCTCTGGACGCTTCTGATGAGGGGATCGTTGTCGCCGACCGGCGTCCGCGCACGGGCCGGTGTATGTGTGTTGGTGGCTGTGGCTGTGTGCGCGCGTAACCATGAGCCAAGGCGACGCCCGTGAGATGTGCCGTTGTGTGCTTCTGCGTGAGCGCGAGGATGAGAAGGACCCCTCGCTGTGGCCAAGGTTACACATCAGGACGCCGCCGAACGTCCTCGCCCGTTTCAGCCGGCGTGAAGGGGGGGCACTAACTGTCTTGTGCCCGAACGTGATGTCGTGTCCAAGGGCGCGAGGTCAGTGCCCTGCCGCGGCCCCGTCGTCATCAACGCACCCTACATCAACGGAAAGAAGACCGCATCAGTCGTCGGCCCTCCCAACCCGTTCAACTTGAAGTCTGCAAGCGGTGAGTCGCCGACCGGCCCACTGGGCCGCGCCATCGAACTTTGAGGCTGACATCCACCTGTAACATAGCTGTACAGTTCTATTCACATCTCCTTGTGAACCGTGTATATAATCTGCAAGCTGTTTTGATTTACTGAAGCGTATGCAAGTGTTGTTTGCCTTTGTTTTTGCTTTGTTTGTGTGTTTTTGTTTTGTTCTGGCTGGAACTGAAGTGTAGCTAGTTTTTTTTTGTGTGTGTATTCATTTCTTTCTTTTGGAACTGAAGTGTAGCTAGTTTTTTTTTGTGTGTGTATTCATTTCTTTATTTTGGAACTGAAGTGTAGCTTATTTTTTTTTGTGTATTGATTTCTTTATTTTGGCTGCGTGCTTTGCCGATGGGTAGGAGGGCATTTAAGGAGAGGGGAATGTGGGAATCCTGGCTTTCCGCCGTCGCCTTTGCGCGGCTGTTCCGGCCTCCCGCGTTGTTTCTCCTCTTTCCCTTGCTCCCGCCTCCGGCGGTGGAGAGGCGGCTGGGTGACTAATCACTGTCATTTAGCCACAGCTCCGCCCCGGTTCCCCAAGGGCCTTTGCCATTGGCGCCTTTTGGCGGGAATTTGGGACCCGCTTTGGGCAGCCGCGCACCGCGCGACCGTCCGAGCGGGGCCCAGAGAGAGAGATCCCTCCGAGACAGCGTAAGGTGCGTACGCTACTGTTTTGTCCGTGCCGGCCTTTGCCGTTCGGACCAGTGCTTACTCGAACTCGCCCGCACGTCTCCTCTGACCTGCAGCGGCTCGAGCCTGTCCAGCGGGGTCCAGCGACCTCTGACAGGCGTACCTTGCGTTGAATGCCCACTCTCTCTCGCAACCGGCCCAACGGTCGACACGAGAGAGAGATCACAGCACTGCCGCGGGGACATTCTCCTGCAGCGGCGTGCTAGCGGCGCGCATTGCTCGAGTCGCTTCGTGCGCGCAGCGGAGCCTTGCTCCTCGCGCGCCCCCGGGACGGGGTGACGATTGAGTGTATGTGTACTGCTGAAGGATGACGTGAATAAACGTCTCCTTTGTGAACTTGGAGGCCTATTTCTTTGCGGCGAATCGCTCTCCTCCCAGCGGAGGTTGAGTGCGCCGCGTCGGTGTCCCAGTGTGTGTGTGGTGACGGCTGATCGGGGCCCTTGGCTCGCGCGAAGCTCGAACCCGCGGTGGGTGGTGGCCTTTGTCCACGTAGAAACCCACAACGCTCGGCATCGGCTCAACCACCAGGATCCCCTTTTCCCCGGACACGGCGATGCTACACACGGCTAAGCGCGGATGCTCGGGTCCGTGGTGACGCATTGTTTACCATCATCCCCCTGCGGGGATGTCCCTGCGGGGATGTCCCTGCGGATGCTCGGGTTAACCCCGTGGTGTCGCCACTCACCAACGTCTGCATGCTGCAGACGCCTCCCTGCAGGGATGTCATGATTAGACTATGATACCCAAGTGCAGATTGATTTTCTTTAGGTTTTAGTCTTTGTTCTCTTTTTTTTCTTCTTCTTCGCAGTGTCCTGCGCCTTTATATACTTTTCCGAGACTAAAATAACCATCTGTTAGTCAGTGCTTGAGTAATCTCCTGTCTCCCTTTTGTCCTGTTTTCTGTGCTGCTTAAGCATGAACTTGGTACACGCCACTGGTACATGCCCACTGGTGTCATACCAACATTTGCCATGCAACTCTTCTTAGACGGCATGCCACCTGTGATGGAGGTCGACAATGGCGCTGCGTTCTTGCTCATCAGCAAAGCTACTGACCATGTGTTATGGCCAGTTAAGTTGCTGGCCACCGAGAAGGAGGACATTGCGTGTGGTAAGGTGAGAGGTTGCTGCCTCCGGGAAGACATTGGTGGCGGTCGCAACCATAGCAAGGACAGCCAAGCTTCCGCTAAGGGTGACTGGAGGAACTGCTTGCTAGGACAGCAGACCGGTCCATGCCATTGGGCACTGAAGTGTGTGGCCTGCATGAGGTCTCAACACTAAGTACAGCAACGTTTTCCAGGATACGCTCCAGGCGGAGGGGCGTCCAAAGTTCCTGAAGTGCCTACACATGCCGTTCGTGAGGCGTGAAAGCGTCCGGGTGAAGCTGTAAGACCAAGACATCCTGGGACCACCACAGGCTTTCTCTTGGGCAACACCAATGGTTGTTACTCGGAAGAAAAACGCTATTTGCGGAGATTATCATCGCACCGTGAACGTTCAGTCCGCTTCATACCCTCTACCTATGGCAAATGAGAAACTCGCAACGCTGCGTGGGGGCAAGATTTTGACGAAAATAGATCTCACACAAACATATTGACAGCTGTGTGTGCCACACTGACCGTCCCTACTGTCAGGGGTCTCTACAAGGTGAAGTATCTGCCATTCGGTGCCTCTGTGTCGCCCACTTGGATGGCACTGAATGACGACACCGTCAGCATGCAACTGGAGAAACATAAACCAAACATTTCTGTTCAGTTGCCTCTGTACTGGGGTGTCTCCAACAGTCTGGCTTGAAAGCAAACAGAGCCAAGTGCACCCAAGCTTGAGTGCCTGGGGTTCTGGACCTCCCCTGAGGGCCCACCAAAGGTTCGCACTACCATTGAAGCCTGCAAGCGCCCTACTGCCAGTTCATCAGGAACCGAACTACGATTGCCGAAAGTCTGCACCTACTGCTTGACAAAAAGGTCAGTTGAAAGTGGACATCCGGACATCAGTTGACTTTGTACAAACTCAGACATGCTCACTGCCGCGCCGATTCTGCAGCACTGCGAGAACAAGACAATTTTTCTGTCATGTGACGCATCACCATACGGACTTGGGGCAGTTCTTGCTCCGTCAGATGACTGCGGTTAAGAAGTTCCAGACGCCTATGCTTCCAGAACGTTAGGAAAGTTGGAATGAAACTACTCACAACTTGACAAGCAAGGTCTTATAATAGTCTTCACTATGACTTACTTCCATCAGTATGTTCGTGGATAGGAGGTGGTCACTTCAATAAACCACAAGTCTCTTCTGGGTATAACGGGACCAGACCATCAAATTCTGCCTATTTTACCCCCCACAAATGTTGTGTTGGTGCCTCATAATGGGTGCTTATAAGTACAAGTTGTTGTATCATCCTGGAACAAAGCACCAAACCGCAGTCATTTCTGGCGGCCAGGTCTTCACCAGTGTGCGGCTGGATCCCATACGCATCAGTCTCATGGCAAGGCAAGACCGGCGGCACGTACGCTAACATGGACTGGGGCCTCAAACTCCCTGGTCAGTTCTTCACCTCAACTTTGCAGGCCCGGTCTGTGGGAACTGCTGCCTCAATGTGGCTGCTGCAGCCATGAAATGGCTTGCAGCTCACCACGTCTGAATGTTAACTTCAGCCACTATGATCCCAGAGCTGCGCTCCATGTCTGCAACATGTGGCATTCTGAAGATGGTCGCCAGTGACAACGGCCCTCAATTTACCTCACCCGAGAATTTCGGCAGTGGAATGGCACCCAACAAGCCACTAGCGCGCCATGCCACCAAGAGACACGCTATGAGAATAGTCCAGGAGTGGCATTGCGCAAATTTAAAAAAGGGAAGCATTGCACACTGTCTTTCAAGGTTCCTCTTAACCCAATACTCCATAATTAATGCAGCAAACTCAAGCCAAGCTTACGCTTGGATGACAGCTGAGGACGGCTTTTGACCTGCTGCATCCGATTAGTGGCAGAAGCAGCGATGGCGTAGAGGTAGAGCATCCGCCTCGCGTGCAAGAGGACCGGGGTTCGAATCCCGGTGCCGCGCAATTCTCTACCGGATAAAAAAAAAAAAAAAAACTCCGCGTGTCGATGGAATTGCATAACCAGGCTTGGAGTGCGGCCTGATTTCGGTGACCAGAGCCGACAACGCACTTCCTCATCAGAACAGGATTGGCCACCCTGGTGCAGTACTTGGCCACAACCTTCTATGAACAAACCAATTAACCCTCGGCCCTCAGTCCCCAGCAGCTGCGGAGCAACTGACCAAGGCGGCGGTCAGATCTGTGACGCAGCGGAGGCTGCTAAGAATCTCTGGCTCCGGACAGGCCGCCATTGGAAACTGAACCTGGCAACGTTTAATGCAAGAACCTTATCAAGTGAGGCTAGCTTAGCAGTGCTGCTGGAGGAATTAGCCCGTATTAAATGGGATGTCATAGGGCTCAGTGAGGTTAGGAGGTCAGATGAGGCGTATACAGTACTAAAGGGCGGGCATGTACTGTGCTATCGTGGATTAGCAGATAGGCGAGAACTAGGTGTGGGATTTCTCATAAATCAGGATATAGCTGGCAACATCGAGGAGTTTTACAGTATTAACGAGAGAGTGGCAGCTATCGTAATTAGGCTTAATAAGAGGTACAAGCTGAAGGTGGTGCAGGCCTACGCGCCTACATCAAGCCATGATGACCAGATAGTTGAAAGCTTCTATGAGGATGTGGAATCGGCAATGACCAAAGTAAAATCACAGTACACTGTACTGATGGGCAACTTTAATGCAAAGGTAGGTAAAAAGCAGGCTGGAGACAAGGCGGTAGGTGACTATGGCATAAGTTCTAGGAACAATAGGGGAGAGTTATTAGTAGAGTTCGCAGATAGAAATAATTTACGGATTATGAATACCTTCTTCCACAAACGAGCAAACAGGAAGTGGACGTGGAAGAGCCCCAATGGTGAAACTAAAAATGAAATAGACTTCATACTGTGTGCACACCCTGGCATCGTAGAGGATGTGGATGTCCTCGGTAAGGTACGTTGCAGCGACCACAGAATGGTAAGGTCTCGTATTAGCTTAGATTTGAAGAGGGAACGGAGGAAACTGGTGAATCGAAAGGCTATTAACGAGTTAGCATTAAGAGGGAAGGTAGAGGAATTCAGAATGTCGCTGCAAAACAGATTTTCCGCTTTAACTGAAGACGACGACCGTAGTGTTGAAACAATCAATGATAATCTTACAGCTATCGTTACAGAGTGCGCCGCAGAAGTAGGTGGTAGGATGGTTCGACAGGATACCAACAAGCTATCTCAGGAGACTAAAGATCTGATTAAGAAACGTCAAAGCATGAGGACGTCTAACTCCACAGACAGGATAGAACTAGCAGAGCTATGTAAGTTAATAAATAAGCGCAAGGTAGCCGACATAAGAAAGTTTAACATGGAGAAAATCGAGCATGCTCTAAGGAATGGAGGTAGCCTAAAATCAGTGAGGAGAAAACTGGGCATAGGTAAAAACCAGATGTATGCGCTAAAAGACAAACAAGGCAATGTCATCAGCAATGTGGATAAGATAGTTGAATTAGCCGAAGAGTTCTACACAAATCTATACAGTAGCGAATGTAATCATCAAGTTACTGAGGGAGGCAGTCGAGCACAGCAATGGGACATCCTGCCAGTAACGAAGGAGGAAGTAAAGAAAGCCTTAGGAGCAATGCAAAGAGGGAAAGCAGCTGGTGAGGATCAGGTAACAGCAGATTTGTTGAAGGACGGAGGAGAGATTGTGCTACAAAAACTAGCCACCCTGTATATGCAATGCATTGTGACCTCGAGAGTACCAGAAGCTTGGAAGAACGCTAACATTATCTTAATTCATAAGAAAGGAGACGTCAAGGACTTGAAGAATTACAGACCGATCAGCTTATTGTCCGTAGCCTACAAGGTATTTACTAAGGTAATCGCTAATAGAATCAGGACAACCTTGGACTTTAGACAACCAAATGATCAGGCAGGCTTTCGTAAAGGATACTCGACAATAGACCACATTCACACTATCAATCAGGTGATAGAGAAATGCGCAGAATATAACCAACCCCTATATATAGCCTTCATTGATTACGAGAAAGCATTCGACTCAGTGGAAACATCAGCTGTCATGCAGGCATTGCGGAATCAGGGTGTGGAAGAGTGCTATGTGAAAATATTGGAAGATGTTTATAACGATTGCACAGCTACTATAGTTCTCCATAAAGTCAGCAATAAAATTCCAATACGGAAAGGTGTCAGGCAGGGAGACACGATCTCGCCAATGCTCTTCGCTGCCTGCTTACAGGAGGTATTCCGGGGACTGGAATGGGAAGAGTTGGGGATAAGAGTTAATGGAGAATACCTGAGTAATTTGCGATTCGCTGATGACATTGCCTTGCTAAGCCACTCAGGACAAGAACTGCAAAGCATGATCAATCAGCTAGACAGGCAGAGTAGAACGGTGGGGCTAAGAATTAACATACAGAAAACCAAAGTAATGTTCAACAGCCTAGCAAGGGAACAGCAGTTCGCAATTGGTAGTGAGGTGCTGGAAGTAGTAATAGAATATGTGTACTTAGGGCAGGTAGTAACCGCAGATCCGGATCATGAGAGGGAAATAACTAGAAGAATAAGAATGGGGTGGAGCGCGTATGGCAGGTTCTCTCAGGTCATGAATTGTAGCTTACCAATATCCATGAAGAGAAAAGTATATAACAGCTGTATCCTACCGGTACTCACCTATGGGGCAGAAACGTGGAGGCTAACAAAGAGGGTTCAGCTTAAGTTAAGGACAACGCAGCGAGCTATGGAAAGGAAAATGATAGGTGTAACATTAAGAGATCGGAAGAGGGCGGAGTGGGTGAGGGAACAAATGCGGATTAATGACATCCTAGTTGAAATCAAAAGGAAGAAGTCGGCTTGGGCAGGGCATGTAATGCCCAGGCAAGATAACCGCTGGTCCTTAAAGGGAGACTGAAGCACTTTTTTTGAAAATCCGGCTGGCAGCGGCGTCCTATAGTTTTTCATGCTGTGTGCTCGAATATCGCATCCAAATAAGGCAAAAACAAGCGCGAATTGCCTTTTTTAGCAGAAATATGCGGCCTGTGCCGCGGGGCACGCCGCGCGGCGCGCTACCGCCCGTGATTGGTCAAGAGAGGTCGTGACGTCACTTTGAGGACTGGAGAAGCTGCCGATGCGGATCCGGCGCTGCGCTGAGTGCAGATCGCAGCTTTCCGTGGCGTTGTAAAAGCGAATATGGCGATTATTTTTTTACTGACTTCCAAAGAAAAAGATACTACAGTTTGTTCATTCCACGTATCACCTGAAAGCAAAAAAGACATGAGCAAAAAATTCTACCCCTAGCACAAGCATACGCTAGCGTGAATGACACGTATGCAGACCATGCGTAAAAGGTGCCAGCACAACCTCGGCTGGTATTCTCGGAAAGGAAGGGGTGCGAACAATACTCAAGTCAATAACCACCACCGGACGCCTTCTGGCTCGCCCGAAAGAGCGTCATCCTAAAGAAAAGGCCCAAAGCGCTGTGTACAAAAAATCCTATTCTCACTACCCGGCGTAGGTTGGGGCAAGAAAGTACTTCAAGAAAACGATGAAGCAGCACAAAGCTGATGTCAAAATTAGCGAAGCGCAGTGGCCAAGCACTGCGAGGCATGTGACCACAGGATATTGAAGGAATAATTGTGCGCTGGAAATCAAGCTAAATACGCGCACAAGGCTGCTGCTTCACTCTTGGCGCGTTCAGCAGATGCCAGAAAATATTAATCGCGGCCTCGGAAACGTTCGCCCTTCCTAGATTTGCAGTTTAGGTTCAGTGAAGTAGTGGCCAATTATATGTGTGTTTAAAAGCCAAGCTACCTGCAACTCGTTCGCTGCCACAACTTGATGAAGAAAGCGACTAAGGTTGCGAGACATGGTGTTTTTTTGCAAAAACGTGGTTGGCATTCATTTCTCTGTTAAATTTGCATCCGAAATAAGAACATCGAACGCTTTCATTTTAATCGCTTAGCTACGATTAAACGAGATGCCGCATATGAAGAGTTTCGATGCTTGCTTGCATTGCTTTATTGTGTTTTGCTTTGCTTGCTTGCTTGGACAGGTCAAACCGAGTATAAAATCTCTAACCGAGCCTTGCTGAGCACGCCTCAGGTAGTCTGGCCGCACCTAAGCTGACAAGAGCAACTCATGCTTGAGCCTCTATTAGGTTTCTGCAGGGGCTTAGTGAGCATGTTTCTACTTTTAGAAGAGGCGCTTCTTCGAAATGGTGACACGCCTTTCATGCGTGAGGAAATGAAAGGAACTGCGTCATGGTTCAGCCGCGACAGAAGTCTCCAGAGATCACATTAGGGACAAGCTCTACATGTAGCCGGTCTCACGAAAGTGCTTCGAGCAGAGTACGCTTGCTTTGGTCGGCTTGAATTCTTCGCCACAGCAGCGAGCGCTTGCGCTGCGAGCGTATGATCTTGCGGAAAACAGTGGAAGACGATACAGTCGCAGCCGTAGTTGTTCGTGGACACGAAAGCAGAGTAGTACCTCGTGTTGAATCTGATTCTCAAGGTCGGCTGACACGCTTTGTACGTCCCAACGCACGCAGTACGAGAAACAACGCACGCAGCACGAGAAACAACGCGCGCTGAAAGCTCTCTCGGGTGCGCCGAAGCACCCCCGCCTCCTCAACGTGACGTCACGTTGCCCGACATGGAAGAGGTTTCCCTCTCCGCTGTTCTCCTCTCCTGCGGTCGCGCGGGGCGCGGGAGATTTAAACATCGCGTTTTTAATTGGTGATTGCGCCACTGTTTTGGCCAAAATCGAAAAAATAATTTCACAGACGTGATCAGCAATGACACTACTTCAATACCCTAAAAAATTAGCTGATTCGAAAACCACCTCAGTATCCCTTTAAGGGTAATGGAGTGGATTCCAAGAGAAAGCAAACGTAGCAGGGGACGGCAGAAAGTTATGTGGGCGGATGATATTAAGAAGTTTGCGGGGATACAGTGGCGGTAACTAGCAAAGGACAGGGTTAATTGGAGAGACATGGGAGAGGCCTTGGCCCTGCAGTGGGTGTAGTCAGGCTGATGATGATAATGATGATCCGATTAGGGCACTGGCTGCGGAACATGAGAACATTTCCGCAGGCGCACCAAACTTTGTGGCGAGGCAACCTGCATTTGTCGGGAATTTCACTGGCTCTCCAAAAGGGTTGGCTGCAGGCGTCACTCAGAGAATTACGAGGTCACTCTGCTCAACGCAACGGAGGCATGTCAATCCCATGCCAGATGTAGGGCCTCAGCAGGACCCATCATTCCACCACTTGGTGCCCTCCATGCCGGCCACTTCTGAGGACACTGCCCTGGCTCCGCCCAGGGTGACGACAGCCGATGGTGGTTCCGCCACACCGGCTACAGATGATGAGCCCAGCCACGCCTCCCAAGTCATCGTGGGGAAGACGACATATCTGCAGGGCCACCCATCTGTGCTGGCCACTCCTCCTCCTCCCCCCCAGCAGCAACCCTTCTATCACTTTCCTTTCCTTCTCCCTGTCCTTTTATCCCGCAGCTCAGGTTTCGATGGCAGATGCCACAGCTAGCAACATCTGTTCCTTCAATTTTTGTTTTTTTACTGCCAATAATAACAGCCCCTAATAACAACAACGGCTGGGAAGACCAAACTTCTAAAAAAAGTTGATTTCCAGCAAGGGGGGAAGAAGTGCACATCCTGCCTCTTAGCATCAAGTGTGTTCAGGCCTGTGTGCTTTCCAGCTGCAGCAGCAGCAGCCCACAGGCATCAGCCCCTCCTCGGCCAATGCAGCACTTGTCTTCTCTTGGAATCCAGCCCCTTTCATTCACAACCATCAGCTACTGTGCTTTTGCAAAACGCACCTCGCCCATTTCTTTCTCGCGGCTTCGCAGAAGGATGGACAGCTGGGCAAGTTGGTAAAAGTCCATTGTGGGTGGTGCAGCGCACAACAGGCAAAAGCATGAAAGACACCACCGACGAGCGCCGACTCGCAACTACACTTTTACTGAAAAGAACCCAAAATTTATGCATCAAACTCATGTGACATTACAGAGCAGACAGCACTTGCACAAGCACCTTCAAGGGGTGACTCTTTAGCTGATCATTTGAGACGTGGTGAAGTCCAATCAAAACGAGACTTCCCCCTGCTTAGTTTACCTCAAGCACAGATCAAGAATTGTCTAGAAACAGAACCTCTTCGTCAGCCAGCAACAAGGAAGGCTGGCTTATACATTGTGGCCGTTTTCTGCGGATAAAACATGCTTCCATTACTTCTCGGGTTGCCGTATCCCAACGACGAAACAAAATCTTCAGCTCTACTGTGGGCCTTGGCAACCATCAACGGGTCTTTCTAGAAGGATGTGCCGCATTCTCCAGTCTGAGTTTTGGCAGCAAGCTTCAAGGAATGCTTAGGGATGGCTTGTGGAAGGTATGGCAATGAACATCAACGAGACACCATGTATAAGGAGTGGTTCATCACCTAGGGGATTTTTATCGGCGTAAAAGACAGAGGTGGCAAAGCGCTTGCCGATGCGCACCTACCACAGCGACATCGAAAGACGCCTGCACAGCCTGTCCTCTCACCAGCGGACAGGCTGGCTTTGTTGAGGAACATCTCCAGGGAAGTCGGTGAGGGAGTACGCCCCAGGTTCTTAGAAGGGAGCATGAACGTCCTGTTTACTTCACCAAGGTAGCCACGCCAAAGTAAGGACTTGCGTTCAACAAACTGCCGCTTCTTTTGTAAGAAGGTCATTTTGTTGTAACCCCGGAAGGTGGTTTTGCAGAAAAGGCTTTTAGATGGTGTCAAAAAGTGCTTTAAAAACAAGTTACTGTCGACTGCAGGGTTGTAAAGGAGCAGGCCGTTTCAATGCTGAACCATTGCAATCCTGCACCAATGGCAACGGCGGTTCTGAAGGCAGAAGGGGATAAGTTAGATTTATTTTCCTCCACAAAAATGCATGAAATCAACGTAACGGCACTTGGCAAGGTACAGTATCTATTTACCTGCAGGAGCATCTTTCTGCATTGGTTGTTACTGATCCTTCTTTGGTTGATAAAACAGACAGGCTGGTCCATTTCCTAAAGCACAGCAATCCGGGCTTGTGTGCACAGATAGTGAAGACCACTGCCTCAAAAGGGCATCATGATGAGGGCAGTGGAAAAGTGCACCGCTGACGAAAGTAGTCTTCATGGGTCAGTGTGGTGTGTCAGTTGATACTTTTATGCAAAAACCCACTGTATGTAGGGTGGCCAGGTAATGTGTATGCAGAGAACAAGGACATATGTATTGGATCGAAGGTGGCACCAGTACTGAGCAATACTTTTCTGGGGGTCAGAGCTATTAATAGTGGAGTCATGTTGTGAATTTTCAGATAGGCATATGATTTTTTGGTTCCAGTTGAGAAAGACAACTGCAGGAGGAGAATGGTTGACATGTTGAAGCTTTTCCGCGAAAGTGCAAGGAGGAGGAGGAGAGGAGGAAGAGGGGGGGGGGGAAAGGGGTGAGGGGACCGGTCTTGACGCCATCGAATGATGCTCTTGATGTTTTTGAGTGAAGTTATTTTTCAAAAGCTACCCAGTATGTATTCACCAGGGTCCCAGAAACTGGTGCTCAACTATTCATCTGGGCACTCGAGGACTGTAAAAAAATGGCAGTGTCTTGCATACACTTGAGCATGACGAACTAGTGCCATCACTGTATTCATGATAGTGTGCTATTGTAAGTTCACAGGCTCAAGACTGCAGGTGTTCAGGATTGTGTTATCTCGGCAACTTGCGACAAGCTCTCACGAGTGGTGAGGGCATGGTCTGTCAATCCCACAGGGCGAAACAGTGCATTGGAAAGTGGCTGTAATTCCATACACACATAAAAGTGCACACAACTTGAAGAACGTGGCTGGACGCTTTGACACTGCCTTTTCGGCTCCACACAAGCTGCCATTGGGCTTCGCCACGTGCATGCAATGAACACACCAGGTATCGCACGAGTCAAGGCTGGCAGATTGCAGTAGTGTATTCCTCTGTCATGGAAGAAAGTTTGTACAGGCCAGACCAGTCGCTGTATTAGCATTTGTTTGCTCAATTCACCACTGTCAGATTTTAGATATTCCTATTTAAAAGATCACTGCCGCGATTGCGGGAAAAAACAAAAGGAAAAGAAAAAAACGCCGCCCTTTAGTCACTAACACAAAGATTTTGTTTCACCACCGGCATACGACAACCCGAGAAGTAATGGAAGCATATTTTACCCGCAGAAAACAGCCACAATGTATAAGCCAGCCTTCCTTGTTGCTGGCTGACGAAGAGGTTCTGTTTCTAGATACTAATTCTTGATCCGAGCTTGAGGTAAACTAAGCAGGGGGAAGTCTCGTTTCGATTGGACTTCACCACATGTCAAATGATCAGCTAAAGAGTCACCCCTTGAAGGTGCTTGTGCAAGTGCTGTCTGCTCTGTAATGTCGCATGCGTTTGATGCATAAATTTCCTGTTCCCTTCAAAAAAAACTTCAGTTGCAAGTCAGCGCTTGTCTGTGCTGCATCTTCCTTTTTGTTTGATTTGAAGCAGCGCAAGGCCAAAAGACAAAGAAGAGAGCAGAGAAAGAAATGGACCACACAGCGCTGAACTAACAACTGACATTTATTTGGGGCGCTGCACGTATAAATACATTCAGGCACCAAAATAGAAAACAAAGCAAAGAGCTCATTCATGCACTCGGATTCTGCACGCCAACACAAGCTAAGATGCGCAATTCAGGAAGCGAAGTTCTTTTTGCGATAAAGACACTGATGGAGCGCTTACACATGTGTCACCACACGTCTTGATGTTCGAAGCCTCGATTATTTCATGGCACAGCTTATCTCAGTTCCTATCCACAACACTGCAAGATTCAAACTGTGGGGTGCACTCGCACTCACGGCAGTGCACGCTGAGGTTACGGGACTCTTTACTATCAACATTGTTGCGGTGCTGCCTAAGCCTATCATTTAAGCACTGTCCTGTCTGGCCAATATAAAACCTATTACAAGTGAGAGGAATAGAATACACGACATTTTTTTGACACTTCACAAATTTGCACTCATGATTTTTCGGGCAGTCGGGGATAGTTTTCCCTGGGTTGTTGACACGCATGCACAAGCTTGATAACTTAATGGGGGCCGAAAAAACAACATCCACTCCGACTCTTTTTCCAACACTTTTCAAATTATGTGATATCTTGTGGATATAGGGAATGGCTGCTACTGGCTTACTTGTTTGACATTCAGGACCGGGGGAGCATTTCAGTTTCTTCAACAAAACATCGGCCACAGAAGAAAGAACATGAAGCGGATAGCCACAAGCAGTAAGCCTCTCTACCTGGTTACTAAAGCTGCGTGCGGTTTTATGTTGACAGGATTTTGTAAGTGCACTCCTGAAGCTTGACATGACAATTCCTCTTTTAACAAGCTTCGAGTGCGCGGAACTATATGGTAGCAACGGTTTATTAGCCCTAGGCTCGAAAGACCAGCACACGCTGCAAGGTGAAAACTGCAGGCTCAAGTCTAGAAATCTGATTGTGTCCTCTACAGGAACTTCATGAGTTACTTCCAAAGGGGCAAGAACATCAGAACCGTTGCTACCATATAGTTCCGCGCACTCTCACTTGTAATAGATTTTATATTGGCCAGACAGGACAGTGCTTAAATGATAGGCTTAGGCAGTACCGCAACAATGTTGATAATAAAGAGTCCCGTAACCTCAGCGTGCACTGCCGTGAGTGCGAGTGCACCCCACAGTTTGAATCTTGCAGTGTTGTGGATAGGAACTGAGATAAGCTGTGCCATGAAATAAACGAGGCTTCGAACATCAAGACGTGTGGTGACACATGTGTAAGCGCTCCATCAGTGTCTTTATCGCAAAAAGAACTTCGCTTCCTGAATTGCACATCTTAGCTTGTGTAGGCGTGCAGAATCCGAGTGCATGAATGAGCTCTTTGCTTTGTTTTCTATTTTGGTGCCTGAATGTATTTATACGTGCAGCGCCCCAAATGAATGTCAGTTGTTAGTTCAGCGCCGTGTCGTCCGTTTCTTTCTTTCTCTGCTCTCTTCTTCGGCCTTGCGCTGCTTCAAATCAAACAATCAGCTCGTGCTTTCAATCTTCCTTTTGTGCTTTCATCTGTTTTGCTCTGTACCACCCACAATCCACTCTTCCCTCTGTCTCCCAACACAGCACCAATTTCCACACCACGCTACGCTGTCCTCAAGTTATATTACCTGCTCTATCTGCCATGCAGCTCAGCAGCACTAGGTTGGGGTGGAAATAATTCCTCGGTGGCACCTATTAAAGTGTGCCTCACTTTAAATGGCCGCAGCAATACCTCCCTCGAGTGTCATCAAGGAAATTCCTCGACAAAATCGCACCATCATGAAAAAGGAGGGAGGTCTTTAAGGAAACAAGATCAAGTGAAGAGTTTGTGTGTCCATGACAAAGCCTTGGAGACGCGCATTGAATTCACAGACGCCAAAGATGCTAGCACACAACACAACTTTTGCAACACATGGCTTGAATGAGTTTCTCACAACACTCTTGTAAATTTTCGTGGAATCTTGTCCTTCAAAGGCGGCATTTCTCCAAGGGAAGACCCGAGCTGCTGACGAGTCCTTTGTGTTTTCAGACAATACTTGCATATCCAGACATGGTCAAGAGTCCTGAGTGTCACTTGGAAATCACTGCCACATGTCCTCTTGGCTCAATCCCATCGCTCTCCCTTTCCCCGTCTCATTTAAACTGTCAGCAATGCGAAGCACTTCTCCCCTGGCAAATTCACCATCTGGTTCCCAAACAAACCAAACGAGGGCCACTCCTAGTGGAGCGTTGATCCTCTGCATGCGCACTGTTGGGCTGCAGGTGAGCACCTGACAACCATTTAAGACTGGCAATTCTGCCCTGGTGAGAAAAGGGCCGCAAGGAGCACAACATTAATTAAACAGGCCACAACATGGAAACATCGTGGCACAAAACAACACTCGTGCAAAGCTCATCCGCACTGAGGGCTTCTTCACAAGCAATGCACAACTTCTGAAAGTACAGGTCTATGAACTGGACAGCTGATGTGACCAAACAAATGACCGCTAACGTGGTGCACACTGGCTGCAATGACACTGTAATGCATGCAGCCTCGAGGCCAGCTTGAAAGCTCGCTCTGCTCACTTCATCGGGGACACACGGTGGTGAAGTGCCGCCCGAATCGGTTGTAAGCACTGTGAATTGTGTCTAAATTATGGGCTCCATGCAGAGCTTCCAAGTTTCCCTCCACAGATCTGCTGCCCCAGCATGTGCCCACTGAAATCACTGCAGGGTGTCTTCGGTGCTGGGGGCAAAGCACCACCAGGCCGCAATGCCACGGGCGATGCTGGTCCCACGACGAGTGCAGCTCAAAGGGGTTGGTGGTTGAAGTTTTAAACTGAGCTCCAACCTTCAGTGAGCACACCTGCTACCACCATGTCCGCGTCTGTCTGTGGGCACAGATTACCCCCCCCCCCCCCCCCCCCCAAGTTCCATGCCAGCCTGCACTCATTATCCTTGCCAGCAGAATGCAACCTGAGGGAAGCCATCCCACACTCAAGACCCCCACTGGCTGCTGCTTGGGCAGTTGGGAGCACGGAGAGGCCCTTCACACTTGCAAGTGGGCAGCTTATTCCCAGCTGTGGGAATAAGCTGCCACACACAGAATGGTCCTCGGAGGACTGGGCACTGGGTGAAAGGCCCACACTGTGCACTCTCGATAGACCCCACCAGGGGCAAAGGGTGCTGGCAAAACCTCTCCGCTGATATGCATTGAATATTTGCAAGCTCTGTTCAGATGGGTGGAGTGGGAGGGCCTAGGTGCAAGAAATGATGGTCAGTTATAAGGTAACCTCCAACTCAAGGCATTAACTGCAACATATGCACTGAGAGGCTGAAAGATCAACACAAAGTGTGCCCCACTTGAGAGCAGTTGCTCCTCATTTCCACTAGGATATCATTACCACTGCCACATCATTTTTAGGAAACCTCACTGCCATGTATTTAATTACAATACCACACAGGACTGAGAAGAGTATACCACACAGCACTATCACACCCCCGTCTGTCCCATCTTTTCAGCGATGGGTGAAACAGGGAAAATTCAAAATCTGCCATTGTACTTCAGTCCTAAATTTAATGCTTCTTCATTGGCCTCAAAATGAGGCACAAAAGCTGAGTACTGTGCACACTGTCCTTTTCAGGGATGTTGTGCCCGAAAGTGGCTGCAAAATGCATTCCACCAGTCCGCCAGAGAACACTGAATCGGTGTGCACACACCATCAGGCTCCCCCTTGCCTGCAACCCTGGCACACTGAGGCTCACCAAGGTCCCCCGAGAGCAGGGCGTCGGCCAGCTGGGGGTTGTTGTGCTTGAGCAGGGCCAGCTGGTCGGGGCTCTTAAGGATCATGTCCCGGATGAAGGCTGGCTCCTCCTCCTCCGCCCCGCCACGGCTCACCTCCGTCCCTGGGCAGCAGCAGTCACCACCACCATCAGACCCCCTCAACACGGCTGAGCCAAAACAAGGGCCGCAGTCGCGCATCCACAACTGATCAGTGGCCACAACACCACCACTCTTCTGCAGCCTTCCACGGGCAGCGTAGACTGGCCAGGTGAACAGAACTGTGCACATCCACACCAGTAGGGTGGTGCATCAGACAGAGACTGATTGTGAAGACACTACGCCACGAGGAAAGGAGGGAGTGGTGGAAAGAGGCCCAAGCTAGGAGGCTCTTTTTTTTCACATTTCATGCGCAAGCCCACAAAAGAAACAGCAGAACAGAATACAACACCACACCTGCAGGAAACGCAATAATGGTCGAAGCATCTGTCAACACAAGGTGGAGAAACCAGAGCAGAAATGCAGCACGTGCAACCACCAAATCTGGCTTTGGGTGCAGCGTGTGCCTATGGGAACATGTGGCCTGCAATTCCAGAGCTATGAATTACGACAAGAGAGCCATCGGGGTGGCAAGAAGCGGTGAAACATGTGGCCTGGAATTGTCACAGGAACCAGAAAAATGCACCACAACAGAGAAAAACAACTCAGAGAAAAACACGGGAGCACACAGATGCCTCCACAAGGACCTGTTCAGGCACAAGAAAGATAGATGCACACAGCAACAGGAAGCTTTGACACTTTTCAGATGCAACTCATTGGATAATTAATTACTAGGGCAGTGCAAATATTTAAAAATTTCAAACATTGGCGGACTAATATACAATTATTATTATCATTTTTTGTTATACTGCCAGCATCAGTAGGCCCAAGCAGGAAGGGAAATACAATGTGAAGAATGCAAAATCAATACTTACGACACAATTAAAGACAGATTTCATTTGATTTGATGGCATTTCCCGTCCCAAAGTGACTCAGCCTATGAGGGACGCCATAGTGGAGGGCTCCGGATTATTTCGACCCCCTGCGGTCCTTTAAAGTGCACTGACATCGCAAAGTACACAGGCCTCTATAGCATTTGGCCTTCATCAAAATGAGTCCGCTGCAGCCGGGGTCGAACTTGAATCTTTTGGGTCAGCAGCCGAGCCCCATAACAACTGAGCCATGACCCACCCAGGATCGCCCGGAAAGGTAGCCCGAATTAGTGCATCTTGGCGTTGAATCTACCAGATAAAGCACCTTGTAAGTGTTTTTCAGCACCACAACGCACAAAGTCGGGATACCTTTCCGGGAGACTCTGTCAGAAGCTCACACGTGGCAATTGCAACTTTCAACACATCTTGACAATCAACTATGCTAAGTACACATGGATGACCCCTTCAGAATAAAGAACTCTGACGAACTGATCTCTGAGATAATGACAAAAGATTCAAGCATATCCGCCGAGTCTTCATTCAATATTGAAGATACGTAATATTTCATCCCGCATCAGAAATTGATGACAGGGCTGCAAGAAAACATTGAAAAGCAGGGTGCCATCTCGTTTCAAAACACCACCGGCATTTAAGTAGGCACTTTCCTGGAGCTGTCAGGAGCTTACCTCCAGTCCACCATGCCTGCCTGTGATCAAAGGATTCAGGAAGCAATGAAAGAGACGCATCGTCCGATACGTCGACCATTACATGGTGCTATGCAGCCAGGAGAAGGAGTAGGGAACGAAAAGACCATCTTTCGAGCCCAGTGCTCTAATTCACAGGAGCTTCCAGGGCCTGGCGATTCTTAGACCTGCTCCTGAATTCACACTTGCGTTGGACACACCGGCCTCGAGCCAACAAGAAGTTCCTCCTGTTCACGTCTACTCACACCAGGACGGTCAGAAGAGGACTGGCGAAGGCGGCACTGCAGTCTGCTGCGTTAAGCAAGCCATCAGATGAGCCACAGCTTCCAGCGGTAAATTGTCAGGCTTCAGGAAGCAGGGTACCCCCCCCCCCCCCCCCCTTCGACAATGCCATGCAGAGAGCCTCCTGCTGCTGAACAAAGGTGGCCAAGAAAAGGGAAATACACCCGATGAAGCCACGCAAAGGAAGAAGTTTCCCCTGATTCCCCTTCGTCCTCACTCCCAACCTTGAGGAAATCGGGAAGAGGCATGACATCAAGGTCACTTCCACAACGAGAAACAAGGCAACAAGCATGTGTGTGCGCAGGCAGGTGAAAAAATCCGACTGTCGGACCAAACACCAAATGAAGTACTCTGAATGCATTCAAGGCGTCTCACCCCTGTATCCTGTGGAAAGCATTACATAGGACAGACGGGGAGATGTGTCAGTGACGTAATAAGAGAACACGCTAATGCCATAGCAGAGAATCTCGCACTAACCTAGCGGTGCACTGCAGGGTTTGTGAGAAATGCAGAAAACTAACAAGCCCCACTGATCTGCATCATGAGCAGACACTGGAAAAAACCCAAGACAAGCTGACTCGAGAATGCTCGGAAGCCTTGGCAATCCGTGAATCCAGAGAACAATGCATCAGCGTGCCTTCAGTGTGCCTATTGAGGAAGGAAGTGAATTTCCTGCACAGCGGTGCAAACAGATAACAACTCATTCATAAGAACTCATGTGTTGCGTCTTCGGTGCATATTATGCAGCGTTCCTGATAGATGTTCAGTTGCCAGTGCAGCCTCGTCCGTGCCTGTTTCTTCTGCTTGTTTTAAGTGATCACGTGGCAGGTGGCTCAGCAGTCCACCTCACTGACACACCATCAGCTGGAACACACGCCTGTCAGTGACAAGAACAAAGAGAAATGATGCAAAACAGAAGGTAAACGGGAGAGAGCAGCGCCTTTTATGGCAACTGCAAGACAAACCTACCCTTACCAAGTAAAAAAAGATTCTGTAGAATTCTCAGCACTGCGAAATAAGAAACCTTTTCGTTACCTCTTTCGTTTTGGACTGCAGTAACCAAAGCTGCATTTTACATCCACTGAGCCCCGATGTCCGATTCTCACACCGTAATTGTAAATCAGCTACTACTTGCACCACAAACTTTAAATTTTTACTGCGTGGTTATAGGGCCACAGAGCTGTAGAAACACAAGAGCAAAAAAATCTGCGACCAAAGCAAAAAATCCAGAGCTGAAAGAAGGGTTGAGGTGATGGAGGTAAGTTTTCTGACGTGCATAGAGACATGTTTGAGGTTACATTTGAGGAGACCAAGTGAACGGTTCGGGTGAGACCAACATAGTGACATCCCATTATGTCAAAGTGGAGGTGCACCCAAGGTACTTATGAGTTGTCGTTGTTTATACAGTACTGTCATTAAGAACCTGGAGTATGTGCCGATCGTCGAGTGAAAGACATGCTTCGTTTTAGAAACGTTTCGGGTCCTTAACTCTTTCGCCATAGGCCATTGTTCACATTTGAACAATTCAAAGCGCCCACGCAAAAAGCTCATTCCGGAGCATCGTAGTCGTGCTCCGCCATCTAGTTTGTGTCTGACTGCAGTCTTGGTCTCAGTGTTTTGACATGAGGGGGCGTCGTGAAAAATAAAACTTTTAACAGACACAGCAGTGTCAGATTGAGAAAATGGCGTCCGCATCGCCGCACGCTCCTTGAAAGCGAAAGCCGACAACGAGCACTTCGGCTGGTTTTGGTTTCGTTTTTAGCGACGAAAGCAGTGGTTATGAGTCAGGCAATGATGTGCAAACATCAGATTTCAGTTTGGACAGCGAGACTTCGTCTCAGGGACCTGGAACGTCAGAGCGTACTTGCATGAAAGCTCTGTTTTCGTTCGCTCTGTGTTTTCTGCGGTACGCACAGTTTGTAATTGATGACAGTGGTTTATTTTTGTTCTTTAGGGTCTTCACAACGTATGGTCAGGAGAGTTTGCCAAATGCTCAAGGTTGCGTCACGTTTTTCAACCAAGACGACAGCCAGGTGTCCATATCGGTGCATCGCTGCGGAGTAGCACTCGGAGATTCGCTCGACCTCTCGACTTTTTTTTTTGATGTTCTTCAAGGCGGAAGTGATGAAGACTGTGCGCAAAAACACTAATAAGTATGCATGGATGAAAATTTTGGACAGGGAAACAAATGCTCGACGCGATAGCTCATGGGAAGACGTGAATCCGTCGGAGATGCTGAAGTTGATTGGAATCATCATATGCATTGGAATTGTTGACCTGCCGCAACTTTACCTCTATTGAAATACAGGAATAATCTATTCTGTCCTTATGCCATTAAAAATCATTTCCCGAAATTGGTTTTTTGCTCTGCTTTCTTTTTTTCTGCACGTAGCAGACCCAGAGGATTCAGTGGCGGCAACATCCGTTGGCAACACTTGGGAAAGCTTCCTGGTTTTGGAACCACATCAATGAAACTTCATCCATCCTGATGTTACAGAGCTTGCCCAAAATGCCCGATTCAAACAGCTGGCTTTCAGGGAGCAGTTCATTCAACAAATCTTCCTAACTAAATGTTGAAATACACTTTTTTCCAGTCATAGGAGGTTTTCAGTTATTATTAAAGGCCAGTTGCGTTGTCTTGAAAGACTGCATTTGTACGACCTGCTGTCGCAATTCTGTAAGGCTCTGGCAACAATGACAACGCTGACTTTTTTGGCTTCTGCGATGTAGAGCATAAAATTAATGCGCTGTAAACCAGACCGATGCAATTTTTTAAATTACTGGGCAGACTAATTGTTTACTACTTACATTAAAGTTTACGATAATAATGTTTGTTCATGCTTATGTACCGTGCACGAAAGTGCGCGTTGGCGCCGTTCGAAGCAATGCTAGCAACACTGGGCAATGCTCGAAGGCCCTCCGAATCTCGACAGAGTTCCGCGTTGCTCTGTTGACTCGACAGACTACTGACTCGATGGCCATTCAGACTGGCCGTGTAGCAGCGCTCGATCGCCTTTGAGTTGACAGACTATCGGTTTGAGGGCCTTCAAAATGACCGTGTGACAGGGGTATAGCAGCCAACAGGATACCATGACATTCTGCAGTAAATATGCTTATGTGTGTATTCATAGTTATTGTTCAAAAAAAAAAAAAATTGACAGCGTGTGTACTGCCCACGAAACTGAAGCGGTCTTGGAGGCATCAGTGTAAAACTCTGTGCACTGATACTTTGCTGGTAGGGACATGAAGAGCTGTTTTATGCCAAATGGCGACCCATGTTTGCCAACATTACAAAAAGATGTGTCACAGTCAACTGGATGCACTTTCCAGAGAGCAATCACGTCTTCAAAAAAAGTCACCAGAATGTTGGAGACTGGTATGTTCATGTGTTGGACTAGTGTGGTTACTCTAATGGTAGATGATCGGTTTGAAAACAGCAGTATACTGGTTGGGATTTGCAATAGTGCGTTGCAAGGGTGGTCAGCATGAGAGAGTACCTTCGTAGCGTATGTCACACTTGTAAACTTGTGCCTTCGTTCAAGTGACCATCGGTCCGCCTCAACGTACGAACGGGCAACTTGGGCTTGTACGGAAAACACCAACCGCAGACCCAAGTGGTACACTGCATCTTTAAGGTGGTTCTTCACGCCGACTCATACACCACACAGCCATAGTCTATATGTAACAGAACTACACTATCAGCAGGCAGTCTCGATCACTATCCCAAGACTGGTGTGACCGGATCTTTAGAAGGTTCAATGCCTTCACACATTTCAGTCTTAACTGCTTAATGTGTGCGATGAATGTAAGCTTTTCGTCAACTATGACGCCAAGGAATACGTGATCTTTTTGGACAGCAATACTCTGTCCATTAAGTGTCATGTCAGGTTTGGGTCTAGTACCATGTTTTTTTAGTGAAGAGTACACTGACAGTCTTTTCTGTGTTGAGTTTAAATCCATTTTCGTCGGCCCAATTATTTGACACTTTGTTCACTCCTAGCTGAATTTGCCACTCACAGATGGACAAATTACATGACTTGTAGCTTATTTGCAAATCGTCAACATAAACAAAGTAGGATATTGATCTCAGTAGGATGCTCTTTAATGAATTCATTTTCACAATGAAAAGCGTGCAGCTAAGAACGCCGCCTAGAGGGACGCCATTCTCTGGTGAAAACTGCTTCGATAAGAAGTTCCCTAAATGTTTGCTCAGACAGATAGCTCTGCATGGTGGTCAGCATATTCCCCGAAATCCCGAAGACGAACAGGTCATGGATGATGCCATAGCGCCATGTGGTATCGTATGCTTTCTCCAGGTTAAAGAAAACGGACAACCAATGCTGTTTATGCACAAAAGCGTTCGTTCCTTGCATAAGAGTTGAAGGCCATAAGCCGGTCAGCAGTTGACTGGTTAGCCCTAAATCCAGCTTGATGCTGGTCAAGAAGACCCTTGAATTCAAGAAAATGCACAAGGCGACGATTTATCATTTTTTCAAAGAGCTGGTTAGGGCAATAACTGGCCGCAAGTGTGGCTTCCTTGCCTTGCTTTAATATCGGAATAATAATCGCTTCTTTCCAGGCTTTGGAAGAATGCCCAGCGGCCCACATCTCATTAAACAGGCACCGGATAGTTTCACCAGAGTTTCTTCATGCAGGTGCTTCAGCGTGCCATATCTGATCCAGTCAGGGCCTGCTGCTGTTGAGTTGACACATGTGCCTAGGGCATCCTCTAATTCTTGTAAAGAAAATGGGCCACTGTGTCCCCCTACAGATGGCCCTTTTTTGCTTTGCAACAGGTTTCCACTCCACAGCCAGCTTGCACCTCCTTGCTGCTCCAATGTATCGCCAGCAGTGCTTGCAAAAGGAATTGGATGTGCACTACGCCCTTCAAGTGCTTTTAGTCTGCTTATGCGTATCTCTGTAAGAATTTACAGAGGAGAGAAACGACTGCCAACTTTCCGGCTTGGATAGACATGCAGTATACCTGCCATTTGCTTTAGCTCGCTTAAAGCTTATCAAATTGTCAACCGTAGGACAATGCCGGAATTTTGACCATGCATTACTTTGGTTCTGACAAGCTTTCTTGCAATGTGCATTCCACCATGGTTTTGGTTTGTTTTGTATTTTACCTGATGTCTGTGGGATGGATTTTTGTGGAGTGTCTAAAATATGCAGAGTAATCAAGGGTTGTGATTCATCTGTACATAGATCTGCAACTGATGAACAGGGCAATGCCAAGAGTTCCCGGAACAACTTCCAGTCAGCAATCTGTTCTTTAAACTTGCTTACCTTCGGATTTATATTTTCTGCATATTGGAAAGTGGTCACATCCATCAAGATTATCTCCAACACTCAGTAGCAGCCAAGAGCAATGGTGATCCAATAGCGAGGTCTACTGCTGTGTACGAGTTGCGTGTTGCATTAAAGTGTGTTGGTTCTCTTCTATTGAATATGCATGAGCCAGACAACACTAGGAATTTTTCAATTAGTGCTCCTCGAGAATAAGTTCTAGTACCTCCCCATTAATAACGACTGGTGCAACTCACGGTTAATGTCTCTTAATGTATCAAAGTGCAAAGTCAAAGTCATCTCTTTCACCCGTAAAAGTAACAAGTACACATAACGTATTCAGAATGATCTACTCTCTCACGTATCACATTACAAATACCTTTCTTTAGATCTTTTATGGTCATTCAATATCTCATCCATACGCGCCATCGCCTCAAAGTCATTAGGCTACCTACGCCGTAATCTGCAAAATTCACCACCTAATATTCGAAAACTAGCATACCTCACTTTTGTTTGTCCACAACTTGAATTTGCTTCTTCAATTTGGTCTCCCTATCATAAGAACATGATCACCGCTTTAGAATCTATCCAAAATATCAAGCGGCACTCAGCTCTTTCTCTATGATCTTTCTCTACAATCATTCAGCAAACGCTATGACAAACGCTCTACAGCAATCGCTCTCCTAACACTATTTCACAAATATGTGCACTCTAATAGAACTAGTTCCTTTCACCTCCATGTCCCATCCCGCACGTGTAAAAGACTATATAATCAGCTCAGTTTTGCAAGGATACATACGCTTTCAATTCATCTGCACTACCACGAGCCATCAGATTATGGAATGACCAACCAGACAACATCACTTCTGTATCTAATCTCGATTCCTTCCATACCCAATTCATCACACATTTCATTGAAACCATTATTAAGCACACCTGCATTGAAATTTTTCTTTATTTCTTCTTTTTTGTACTTTACTTTGCTACTACTGGTGGGCCTTTTTGATGTTTCCTTACTTAAGTTTGCCTATTATGTTCCCGTGTTTGCCTTAATGTTACTCACTGTCACAGCGTTCCGCAAGCACATTATCTTTTATTGTTGTGCTTTAATTTGTGCCGCATATTTTTTTTTCCTCTTGCTATTTCCGCGTTGTTTCTATATGTATCAGCAGCACGAACACAAGACGGGAAGAAGAAAAAGAGCACAGAGCGCTGAACGTCCTACTTTTATTTGAGCAACAACTGAACCCGCAGAGTGGGCGTGGGGACAGCGTCATCATGCGGCTGCTTCACGGCATGCGTTTCTTCATGCAGGTTGGTAATGAATATTCCATGTTTGCCAAGAAACCGAGCAATATGTGCCTGCTCCTGTTCCCACGCCCGGGAGTGCTGTTGATTTTGCTCGTCCAGTGCTTCGATGTTTCTAGTCAACTGCTTTTGTTGTAGGGGGACGTTGGGCTTAACCCTGGCCCTGGGTCGGGCTCTGGCACTGCCACGCGGTCCGAAGACACCGCTGTTGATAATTCTCTGTAGAAACAGCTCAACGACATGTTGACTCTGCTAGAAGGTGTTAATTCAAGGACCGCTAAAATGGAGTTAGAGCAATCACACACTTAATAGCCTCTATTAATGAAATGAAACTAAATCAGGAATCTATGATTAGGAATATTGCCGATATTGACGCGAAACTGTCGGCAGTGGAATCTAAATCATCCGCCAGCGATGAGGCTCACGGGGAATTGCGGATTTTGCGTGAGCTAGCCGATCAGCTTGTCAATGAAAATAGCAAGTTACGTCTTGGACAGGCAGAGCTGGAAGACCGGCAGTGCAGGGAAAATCTTCTGTTCTTTGGCGTACCAGACAGTTTCTCCGAAATGTGGGATGAAACGGAAGAAAAATTATTGAACCTTGTTTTAGGCTGCTTTGCTCCTGTTCTTACGAATGACATGTTTGAACGAGCACACAGGATGTTCTCAGATGAAAAGGATCGCCCAATTGTTGTGAAGTTCCGGTCTTTCAAAACAAAACAACAAATCCTAGTGCAGTCTGCTAAACTTAAAGATAAAAAGGTCACTGTAAGTGAAGATTATTCTTTGCAGACACGTGTCGCTAGAAAGAAGCGTGTGCAATTCGTGAAGGATGCTGATGAGGTATAACAAACTGTATGGCAACAACAAATGCTACGGCCATGACCCTATTCACGATAGCGTTTTCGAGCTAGCTGGCCCACCGCGATCTTTAGTGGCCCCTTGTCGCGCTGCTTCTGGCTGGCCACACGCTTCGCCACAGAGGTGCAGGAGGGGCAGTGGACGGGTGACTGGAGATAGGACAGCGCTTTCAATTCCTTTCACAAACATAAGCTTAATACCAAAGCGGGAACATCTAAACTCTGTCATCGACTCATGTGATGCCGATGTTGTATTGCTAACAGAAACGTGGCTCTCTGCAAAGATAGAGAGCAAGGAACTGTTTGATTGCAAGAACCGCTACAATGTTTATCATTCTGATAGAGGTCACAGAAGTGGAGGAGGTCTTACAATAGCCATCGCCGATAATATTGTGCCTTCACCGATTAGTCTTTCTAGCATGTTAGAGTTGGTTTGGGTTGAACTTCGTGTTCATTGGAGGAAACTCATTCTGGGCATATGCTACTCGTCCCCCGTCTTCGTGTGCAACTTTCGTTGAAGATTTGCATGATGCTCTTAACATGATCTCAGTACGTTATCCGGGTGCGGCAATCCTTCTTGCTGGTGACTTCAATTATCCCAGTATCGTGTGGGCTAATGCATCGCCGTATCCTCGCCCCTTTTCTACCGAATGCAATAACTTTTTGCGAACCTGTTTGGACTTCAACCTTTCGCAGCTAGTTACTAAGCAAACTCGAGTCACGCCATCATCTTCCAATGTATTAGACCTTGTGCTAACCAACGCGCTGGATCTTATCCCTTCAATCTCGTACTTACCTGGTCTTAGTGATCACACCTTGCTTCATTTCGATGTAAAAATTATTATTCCTAATCGCCGGAGTACCTTCAAGTGTATTAGAGATTACAAATGGGCGGACTATGATGCCATTAATCGTGAATTAGCTCTTTTCTTAAAAAGTTATTTACCAGATTTTCCACAGCGTTCTATCCACACTAACTGGGAAATGTTTAGGGACACTGTTGAACGTCTCACTAATACATTTGTGCCGATAAGAATTTTGCGGTGTAATATATAGCCAATCACCGTGGTTTAATAACGTTTTAAAAAGGCTATCCAATAAGAAAAAGCGTTTGTTTCGCTCGGCGAAATCGTCGAATTCGCAACAACGCTGGGACGGTTACCTTTCTGCGGCCGCTGAGTACAAATTAGCTCTGAAAAATGTTAAGGACACCTTCTTTAACAGTACTTTGCCTGCTTTGCTGATTAATAACCCTAGACAGTTTTGAAACACTGTGAACAAGAAAGATAGTTCGTCAATACTACTTACATCTTCTGACGGCGCTGCATTTTCACCTAATGAATGCGCTAGTGTTCTTAACAGTGTTTTTGTTGCTGCCTTTTCTGGCAATGTTTCCCTCACCAATCAGGAGTGTCCGGTCTTGGATGCTTTTCCCATGGATCCAATTCTTTTCGACACAACTGGCATCCTGAGGATAATTGAAAACCTTAAGATTTCTTCCTCCTGTGGCGTCGATGACATTAATTCGAAATTTCTGGTTACACAAAAATGTACAGTTCAATGATCCTTACCAAACTGTTTGACCAGTCTCTGGAAACAGGCTGTATTCCCAATGACTGGAAGGCTGATTCCGCTGCACATGTCTGGCGATAAACATTGCCCTGATAACTTTCGCCCTGTGACGCTCACCAGTATTCCATGTAAAATTGTGGAACATGTCATCTACTCTCATCTTGCTAACTTTTTAGAATCCAATTGCTTTTTCACTAATGCCCAACATGGATTCTGTAAATCGTTTTCATGCGAAACGCAACTCATACGTTTCACAAATGGCTTGCACTGCATTCTGGATCGCGGGTCCCATGCTGATTCTATATTTATGGATTTTTCTAAAGCATTTGACAAGGTTTCACATGAGCTTCTTTTTATTAACCTAAACAGCCTTAACACCGATTCCACAGTGCTTGCATGGTTGCATTGTTTTCTTTCAAACCGAAGTCAGTTCGTAACAGCAAATAACGTCAATTCAGATTCCTCTCCTGTTTGCTCTGGCGTGCCTCAGGAGTCCGTTCTTGGGCCCCTCCTCTTTCTCATCTATATAAACGACTTACCAACTAATATATCGTCTTCCATTTGTCTTTTTGCCGATGACTGTGTTATTTACCGCGAAATTAATGATGATAATGATGTATGTGTTCTTCAGTCAGATATTAACAAGGTTCGCAGAAATTTTTCATGTGCACCGAGTTCATTAAAACTATTACTTTACAAAACATTGGTCCGCTCTAAATTGGAATATGCTTCATCGGTGTGGAACCCTGGGGTGGAATCTCTCATTTCTGACTTAGAATCAATTCAAAACCGCGGTTGTCGCTTCATTCTTCACAACTATATAATCGTACTAGTAGTGTAACTGCCATGAAAGCTCACCTTTCCTTACAGCTTCTTTCCGATCGCAGGTCAATAGCTTCATTATGTACTTTTCACAAAATTTATCATATTCCTTATCTTAAAGAGAAGTTATTAAAAAGACCACCATATATTTCAGCATGCATTTATCACCGCCACAAAGTTTGGATCCCTCCTTGTCGTACAAGATGTTTTCATGATTCATTCATACCCAGAACTTGTGTCAGCTGGAATCACCTTCCCCACAATATTGCTGTAACTACTGATAATGCTGCATTTCGTAACGCTGTTATTAATTTTATATAAGCATGTGTCTATAACACTGTTTTAATTTATTAGCTGCTGTTTTCTTTTGTGTTTTGTTTTGTGCAATGCTGCCTTTTGTTAATGCTGTTATTGATTTTTTACCAGTGTGTGCTGTAACTGCATTCAATTTTTCTAGCTGCTGTTTTGTTTTTTGTACTTGCATGTATTCCCACTCCCCTCTGTAACGCCTAACGGCCCTGAGGGTAACTAAATAAATAAATATACACACAAACGAGGTAAAATCCCACCAGGGGGAGTAATCAAGGCGCGCGATCGAACTGGGACCCACACGATGTCCAGGGCATCAGAAGATGACAAGAATTGCACTGTTCTCCTTCTTCTTCGCGCTGCTGATGCGTATGGATCGCAGCCAACTAGCCCGGCAGATGGTGTTATTCAAGTTGTTTCTACTTCTCCAATTTGTTGATATATTGCTTATCATGACTGTAAGTTTCCCTTTTGTTTCATTTGTTATTAATGCATCGTATTGTTGATTTATTTTTATCCTGATCGTATGTTTTCCCTCTTGTTTCCTTCGGCTATTAATGTAGTGTATAGTTATTTTTTCGCCCCCCTTACACGATGCCCAATGGGCCTGTAAGGTATTTCAAATAAATAAGTAAATAATGGGTGGTACGTGTTAAGAATCACCCACCAACAGGAACGGCTCCGGAAGATGGTCAGTAAATTTTTCAAGTTCGTCAATAGATAGGCGATGATCTTGTCAGATATATATAGAACACACTCTGCCATAAGTCAAGGCTCGTGTTGCCACGGCCTCTGAATTAGTAGCCAGTGGAGGAAGGCATACAGATGGAATTGGATTCTGAACCACAATAGCAATGCCTTGCCTGTCCTTCCGGTGTGCTACATATTTTTTGAGAAAGTTTATATGTGTTTGGTTTAAATGTGTATCCTGTATATTTCATATCTGTCCTCCAGGTCCTTCAGTAGCCGTGGGCAGTTCCAGTGGATAGTGCTCTCGACAGCCACAGTTCGTAGTGAGGAAGTGAACCCTATTCAGACGTCTTTTCGGTTGAAGGCACAGCCTAGGACACTCTCTATGGGGGGGGGGGGGGCTACTCCCTCAGCGTCTGCCATGTCCCCTCCGCTGGAAGCAGCAGACGAGGGAGATGCGTTTTTCCCACACGCCTCTGGGATGCAGGGGAAGGCTGCTTGGAGGGGAGACGAGATGGGCACTTTGTGAGTATGAGGTGACACAGGTGTTTGGGCAGCAAATGGATTTTTAAAATGTACGACCGTGTGAGCAGGGTTCTTCGGTCTGTAAGTGATGCTTCGTAGGTTTCTACATACAGGCTGTTTGTGGCTGACGTCCTGTATGCACCAGTGGAGACACAAACCTAAGTTGTGTACTAGATCCAGTCGTTTAAGCTATGATGGTCTCGCTGAGGCATACACTACACATCCATAATCAAGGGTAGAGTGTTTTAAAAGACATGTCCTGTCAGCACCCCAATGTTTTCGTGACAGTACTTTGAGTACGTTAAGGGATCGGGAGGCTTTCTTTTTCAGTCCATTTATACGACGCAGGAAAGAGAGCTTTTTGTCAAAGGTTACGCCTAGGAATTGGTGTTCATTTTTTACGGGTAGCTGTGTTTTGTTCAGGTGTATGAATCAGTCGGTTTGTAGGCCTTGTTTGACCGAGAAAAGAACGGCCACTGTTTTCTGTGTGGAAAACTGGAAACCGTTCTCGTCTGCCCATGTCACTAGTTTATTCACAGTCAAATGGTTTGTCTCTTGCATGTTACCAGGTTTGAGGATGTGCAGGCTATTTGCAGATCGTCAACATAGACTGAATACATAATGGAATTCGGGATTACTTTGGCTATGAAATTCACTTTTATGACAAAGAGCGTTGTGCTTAAAATACACACCTGGGGTACTCCATTTCTTTTTTTTACCGAATATCATTGAGAGGGTTGAACCTAGGCATACGTGAAAAGAACGGTTGGATAAGAAATCATTTAGGCAGTTTAACATCCTGCCACGGATGCCAAGCTCTGCTGGGTCACGAAGGATGCCGAGCCTCCAGATTGTGTTGTATGCCTTCTTTTGGTGAAAAAAGACAGCAAGGCAGTGTTGTTTGTGTATGAAAGCATCTCGTATAGTATTTCAAGACAAACTAGGTGGTCGACAGTGGAGCATGCCTTCTTAAAACCGCACTGATGGATGTCAATAAGCTTGCGAGATTCAAGGAGCAACGTTAGTCTTGTATTCAGTACACTTTCGGATGATTTGGCGAGGCAGCTGGCAAGGGGGGGCCTGTAACTACTTGGGGATGCTGGCTGCTTTCCAGGTTTCAGGAATGGTACAATAACTGCTTTCTTCCAAGCTTTTGGTAGTTTTCCGAGTTGCCATATCTTGTTAAAAAATTTCAAAAGTGCTTCCACAGACAGTTGGGAAAGATGTGCAAGTTTTTCGTAATGTATATTGTCACGGACGCCGGTAGGACGTTCTATCCCTGGCCGAACAGTACCTGGCGAGCACACTGGGCAGAGCGCAGCCGGCAGGCCCTAGCACCGAGCAGAAGAGGACGAAGTACGGCGCGCGACAAAGGTCGAAGACAGACCGCACGGGGGCGCCGGTAGAGTGATGTCTAAACTAAGTGCGGCATTGCCCCTCCCCTCTGGAAAGGCATCGACTCTATGCCTGAAAGTGAGGGGGAGCCACGTGTGGGCATTAATAGAATCCCAGGCACTGAACGTGGTGAGAGTGGTCCTAGCGGGCATGGTATGGCTTGAGTCTTGCGACGTGCACAATTTCGGATGTCGGTGGGCGTCTGGAAGAACGAACACTCCCTTGCGGGCGCACTTCATACGTAACGTCGCTGAGTTTGCGGAGTACCTCGTAGGGGCCGAAGTAACGGCGCAAAAGCTTCTCGGAGCGACCGCGCAGACGGATGGGGCTCCAAACCCACACTTGATCGCCAGGCTGGAAAATGACTTCGCGGTGACGAAGGTTATAGCGGTGAGCATCGACTTCTTGCCGCACGCAGGTTCGTTCCCGAGCCAGCCGGCGAGCAGCCTCTGCATGGCGAACGAATGCATCAGCGTCGGCAACGGATGGGCGCGCAATATCGGGCAACAACATCGTGTCCAACATAGTCATGACTTCACGACCGTGTACCAAACGAAATGGCATGAACCCCGTCGTCTCTTGAAGGGCAGTATTGTAGGCAAACGTGACGTACGGAAGTATTTCGTTCCAGTTCTTATGGTCATCGTCGACGTACATAGAAATCATATCAGCGATAATCTTATTGAGGCGCTCGGTTAGGCCGTTGGTTTGAGGATGGTAAGCTGTGGTCTTACGACGACTTGTGCCACTGAGCCGCATAACTTCCTGAGTAAGCGTGGACGTGAACGCTGTGCCTCGGTCAGTTAAAACAATATAAGGGGCGCCATGGCGGAGGACTATGCTGATGATGAAAAAGTCAGCAATTTCAGCAGCAGTGCCGCGGGGAAGGGCTTTCGTCTCACAATACCGGGTCAGGTAGCCGGTGGCAACCACGATATACCGGTTACCCGATGATGACGTGGGAAATGGGCCCAGTAAGTCCATGCCGACTTGGTGGAAAGGAATTCTCGGCAGAGCAATGGGTTGGAGCAAGCCAGCCGGCTTGAAAGGTGGTTTCTTCCGACGTTGACACTCGCGGCAGGTGCGTACATAACGCTTGACAGCCGCAGAAAGCCTGGGCCAGTAATAACGGTGACGAACTCGTGCCATCGTTCGAGAAAATCCGAGGTGGCCGGAAGGAAGCTCGTCGTGGCATGCCTGCAAAACGTCAGTGCGGAGCGCCGTTGGAACCACGAGCAGGTAACCAGAGTCCGTCGGGCCATAATTTCGTCTGTAGAGGACGCCATCTCTCAAGCAAAACGACGACAAGCCACGCGCGAATAGACGAGGCGGTAACGAGGCGGTACCCTCAAGATAATCGATGAGTGGCCGCAATTCCGTGTCGTCCCTCTGTTGTTGAGCGAGGGCGGACGTTGTCAGAGCACCAATAAATAGAGGGTCATCTTCGAGGTCTTCAGAGCTGGACGGGATAGGAGCACGGGACAAGCAGTCTGCATCGCTGTGTTTGTTGCCCGACTCGTAGACAACTGTTACATCAAATTCTTGCAAGCGAAGGCTCCAACGAGTTAGCCGGCCCGAGGGGTCTTTAAGATTCGCGAGCCAACACAGTGAGTGGTGGTCACTCACGACCCGAAACGGGCGACCATACAAGTAGGGCCGGAACTTCGTTATCGCCCACACAACAGCTATGCACTCCTTTTCAGTGGTTGAGTAATTCGCCTCGGACCGAGACAGCGTGCGGCTGCCATAAGCAATCACGCGCTCAACACCATCTTGCCACTGGACGAGGACTGCACCGAGGCCAATGTTGCTGGCATCGGTGTGAAGTTCTGTGTCCGCCTCTTCGTCAAAATGGGCAAGAATGGGCGTTGTTTGTAGACGTTTGCGGAGCTTTTCGAAGGCGTCCTGCTGTTCCTGTGCCCAGACGAAAGGCTGATCGTCTTTTGTCAGCCGTGTGAGAGGCTCAGCCAGCCTGGAGAAGTCTTGCACGAAACGTCTGTAGTATGCGCAGAGGCCAAGAAACCGGCGCACAGCTCGCTTATTAGTGGGAGTCGGGAACGCAGCTACAGCGGCCGTCTTGTCGGGGTCGGGGCTGACGCCCTCAGGTGTCACAACATGGCCCAAAAACTTCAGCCGTTGGTACGCGAAGTGGCATTTTTCGGGTTTTAGAGATAGACCGGCTGATCGGATCGCCGTCAATACTGCACTCAAGCGTTTGAGATGTTCTTCGTAGGTCGCAGCAAAAATAACCACATCATCAAGATAGACGAGACACGACTGCCATTTGAGGCCAACCAGGACAGTGTCCATCATTCTTTGAAAGGTGGCAGGAGTGGTACACAGGTCAAAGGGGAGCACCTTGAACTCGTACAAACCGTCGGGGGTTATGAACGCGGTCTTTTCACGGTCACGTTCATCGACTTCGATCTGCCAGTACCCACTGCGTAGATCAAGAGAGGAAAAGTATCGGGCATGACGCAGGCGATCGAACGAGTCATCAATTCGGGGCAACGGATAAACGTCCTTTTTAGTAATCTTGTTGAGGCGACGATAGTCGACGCAGAATCAGAGAGTGTCATCCTTCTTGGCGACCAGCACAACGGGCAAAGCCCACGGGCTTGTGGACGGCTGGATAACCTCGTCGCGGAGCATTTCCTCCACCTTCCTCCGAATCACCTCCCGTTCTTTCGCAGACACTCGATAGGGGTGGTGTTGAATAGGCCTCTCGCCTTCATCCACTACAATGCGGTGTTTAGCGACCGATGTTTGCCGAACTTTAGAAGTGGTCGCAAAGCAGTCACGAAAAGAGTCGAGGATCATGTGGAGGCGGTGTTTCTGATCAGCGGTTAGGTCGGGGTTCACGTCAGTCATAACGGGGGCGTCAGACGTCGACGCATGGGTATCGTTGAGGGACAACGCGCAGTGTGAGACTGAGTCACTAATTTCATCGAAATAGGCTATGGCTGTTGCTTGCGGCAAGTGGCGGTATTCGGCGCTAAAGTTGGTAACAAAAAGCTGCGTTCGCAGTCCGCCGAGGGAAGTAACACCCTGCGCAACGCAGACTTGGTGACTCAGCAGTAACGACAGGTTACCTTCCGCAACCTCGTGAGGCGTGCGTGGGTTGGAGCATTCCACCGTAATAAACAAACTGGAGCGTGGTGGTAGCGTGACATTGTCATCACACACGCGAAAAACAGGCCTGTCGGGCTCGCTGCTGTCGGTTATGGCACACTGAGGTGAGAACGTCACGACAAGTTCGCGGAGGTTGATTATCGCACTGTGTTCCCGAAGAAAATCAAACCCAAGGATGAGGTCCTTCGAGCAATGAGCCAACACAGCGAAGCAGGCAGTGAAGGTGACACCACGAATCTCCATTCTAGCGGTGCAGACGCCAAGCGGTGTCACCAGATGGCCTCCAGCTGTCCGGATGTGCGTTCCAGGCCAAGGTGTCAGTACTTTCCTCAGGACAAGCGCCAGACCTTGACTCATGACGGAGAAATCGGCGCCGGTATCTACGAGAGCAGTCACGCGGCGGTCGTCAACGATGACCGAGATTTCAGCCGAAGCTTGGTCACCGTCAGAAAAACGCTGTGCGGGGGAGGCCGGACTAGGGGATCGTTCTCGCGGTCGGGTTGGGGCGTCAAGCGGAGGCGTCTCTGTTCGTCGAAAAGTCGTCGGACTTAAGGGTCGTTCAGACTGTCCAATTGAGGCGTCAAGCGAAGGCGTCTCTGGGCGTCGAAAGGTCGTCGCGGCGTGGGGTCGGAGGTCGGGTCGCATGCTAACGTCGGTGAGCGGAGGATGTTCATCATTATGTCCGGTGACGGCGGCCCTACCTCCGGGGGTCGCCGTCCTCAGTTTTCCCGGCGCGGGCTGGAGGACTGCCGGCCGTAGGACTGGCGGGCTGGTGAAGAAAACCGTCGAGGGGACGGTGACCTGGACTGACGTTGGGCAGTGGGTGCAGATGGGACGTTGGCCGCTAGGTACTGACCGATCTCGCGGGGTCGTTCACGATAGCGTGGCAGGGGTGCGTCAGGCGAAAAGCCGCGCAGGCCAATCCGGCGGTACGGGCAGTGACGACGGATGTGGCCTGCTTCGCCGCAGTGGAAGCACAGGGGCCTGTTGTTCGGCGTTCACCACATGTTGGCCTTCGTGACGGGTGGGCGGTCGTCTGGCAGCGCTGTCGGATACAGGAATTGGTGGGACGGCGCGGTAGGGGCAGGAGAGCAGAACGCTGGCGGTGGTGGCGCAGGTCTTCGCAAAGCCTCGCTGTATGTCATCACATAGGGCGCTGGCGGTTGGGGAGGTGGAATGGGCTGCACCGTGCGGCGTATTTCGTCACGGACAGCATCCAAGATGGTGGTCACACTAGGACGCTGCTCCACAGAGCGAAGCATCTGCAGCTCTTTGCGGACGATGTTCCTGATGAGCTCTCGGAAGGTGGGGTTCTCATCTCAGGGCTTCGGCATGTGGCACTCCACAGCAGTGATGTTTGATGTGCGGCCGTAGTGCGCAAACCGCTGTTGCAGGGCGCGCTCCATACCTGCCGCTTCTTTTGCAAAATCGGCGACCGTAGCCGGGGGATCGCGCAAGAGCCCAGCGAACAATTGCTCCTTCACTCCCCGCATCAAATGGCGCACCTTCTTGGCTTCCGACATCGAAGGATCAGCGCGGTTGAAAAGCCGGGTCATGTCCTCCACAAACATCGCCACACTCTCGTTTGGCTGCTGCGCTCTCGATTGCAGGGCCAATTCAGCACGCTCTCTCCGTTCGTTGCTGCTGAACGTATCCAGCAACTGCCGCCGGAAGTCTTGCCAGGTGTGGATGGCGGACTCGTGGTTTTCGAACCACGTCTTGGCGGCGTCCTGGAGGGCAAAGTAGACGTTCCAAAGCTTGCGGTCCTCGTCCCACAGATCAAATTCAGCGACCCTGTCATACCTGTCCAACAGTCCTCCACATCCTCAAACTTGTCATCATGAAACGACGCGGGCGTACGAGGCGTATGAAGCAGCAGCGGTGGCGAACTCAGATTGCTGGAAGGTCTGGCTGGCCATCGTAGAGGTCATCTTGCGGGAAGGCGCGTTGAGGGGTTTGTACTCGGGGGCTAAGCCTTTCAAGCGGCGGCTTGACTTGTGGACAGGTGTCGTGTCCAGGGGGTGTGACGGAGCGCTGGAGGTTCCTGGGACCTCTTCGTACATAGATCGTACCCAGCACCTCCACCAAAAATGTCACGGACGCCGGTAGAACGTTCCATCCCTGGCCGAACAGTACCTGGCGAGCACACTGGGCAGAGCGCAGCCGGCAGGTCCTAGCACCGAGCAGAAGAGGACGAAGTCCGGCGCGCGACAAAGGTCGAAGACAGACCGCACGGGGGCGCCGGTAGAGTGATGTCTAAACTAAGTTGTGCGGCAATATTATCAGGGCCAGGTGCTGTCTTTTTCCCTCCCGAGAGAACTTTATTCATTTCTTGGATTGTTATTAAACCATTGTACAGTTTGGTTGTGCAACCAGTTGTTGGAAGCCTATGTTTCTCCACTGCATGTTTATACTTTAAAAATGATTCTGTGCAGTGTGAAGAACTGGAGATTTTTGAGAAATGTTCGCCTAAGATGTCTGCTTGTTCTTCTATACTTGTTTGTGCATCCGGAGTTGTTAGCAAAGGAATTGTGAAAGGAGAAGAGCTGCCATTAAGTTTGCGGACTTGTTCCCACATTTGTTTTGATGTGACTGAACTATTTAAAGGTGATAAGTAGTTTCTAGAGAATGTTTTTTTTTTTTTTTCAGCACTGCGATGGATGCGCCGTGCTTTTGCTCTCGCCTTTCTAAACTTTATGAGGTTGTCGTGTGTGGGGTATCCTCGGAAAGTTCCCCAGGCTTTATTCTGTTTCTTTCTTGCTTCTCTGCACCTTGTGGTTTCGGCCCACTACTCCGGACGACTGCAGAATAGCTAGACGTGCAGCTGCAGTAATACTACATGTAAAAATTTCATTTCGTTCGTCAACGCTTGGATTATCAGAAAATATTTTCTCCAGACAGGCCTTTTCTTGAAATAGTGGCCAGTCCGCTAAGTGCAGCTTCCAACAGCGTGGTTTAGTTGGAATGATTGGTAGTGGTGTTGAAAAGTTAATTAAAACTGGAAAGTGATCACTGCCGTACAGATTATCAAGAACATCCCACTCAAAATCTGTAAAAACGGATGCAGAGCTAAAAGACAAGTCTATAAAGCTCATCTTTCCTGAGGATGGCATGCAATATGTGGGTTTGCCCGCATTGAGCTGGCCAACGTTGCTGCATAGAATAAAAGCTTCTAAAACCTGACCTGAGTGTCTGTCTGTTCACTCCCCCAAAACAGGGAGCGCGCATTAAAATCCCCGACTACCAGATATGGCTCTGGTAACTGATTAAAAAGCGCTTCTAGGTCATGGAGTGTTACTGTGAGGTGTGGTTGAAGATACACTGTGCACATGGTAATTGTTTTAAAGGTGACTGCAACGACTTCATAATTCGCCTGGAGCTTTGTCTCACGGGTTGCAACACCACTCTTACAGCAACGCCTCCAGAGAGCCTCTTCGCCTGCTCACGATCACGGCGAAAGACTTTATACTACTTAAAGATATTTTTGTGTAAAGGTCCCAAATTGGTCTCCCGAAGGCACAGTGCTACAGGAGACAGAGAATGTAAGAGATCTGTTACATCACCATAGTTATTTAAAATTCCACGGCAGTTCCAGTGGATAAGGAACGGCATGATAAATTTTTGGGGGGCCTGTTATTAGGGTTTATTCTCTTTTGTGATCAATAGAGCTCCGCTGCGGCGGAGAGCTCTAGTTTGTGTTCATCGCCTCGCCACAGGCGTTGGAGTTCCGCAGGGAACCCATGGGCAAGGAAGCCTTGTGGGCTGCCGACCTGGTGGCCGGCGGGCCCTTTTTTGGGGGTGGCATAGCAGCTCTCGCTGCATCTGCCTGGGCCCTGCCTCACTGTGTGTGAGCTGGGCAGGTGCCCAAGGCCGGTGTGGTGCGCTGCACCACATCGGCGAAGTTTGTATGTGTGGTGAATGCGCCTCAGCTCATTGCGTACCGATGTCTTGCCTCTTTAAATGTTACATTTTCTTTGGTCTTGATGGTAATTATTTCCTTTTCTTTTCTCCATGCAGGACATGACCTTGAATAAGTGGCATGATCGCCTTTGCAGTTTGCGCAGCGTGGTGCAGCACCACGAGCTTCGGATTTCTGATTGTTTGCGGCACATCTGGCACATGTATCGCGGCCATGGCAGCTTTGGTAGCCATGGCCAAGATTTTGGCATTTGAAGCAGCGTCGGACGGAGATTTTTGCGTATCCTGCCTCGATTGATTCCGGCAGGAAGCAAAGGTCAGGACAAGGTGCTTCACTGGAATTTCTTTGTTTTCTTTGGTTTATTCTATACACATTGGCTACATTTTGTTCGGGCAGTCCTTCCAACATTTCTTCTTCTGTCAAGTGTAAAAAGTTGTTGTCGGAGATGACAGCACGTACCGTGTTTAACGATCTGTGGGGTGTGACAGACACAGGGACGTGACCGAAAGTTTCTATGTCTACTAGTTTCGAGTTTTGAGTGATGTCGAATAGTTCTAGCAGATCTCCACTAGCCAATTTTGTCATCCTGTACTTCGGACCTAAGGAATCTGTGAGGACTTTTGAGAATGTGAAAGCAGATATGAGTCTGGCTGGTTTTTCTTCTTTGTTCACTATGAACGATGTGGAATTTTGGGAAAGATGCATTCTTTTTGATAAAGAACTGGGAGGTAACACCGGTCCGCCCTCCTTTCAGAGGGCGATCATTTGAAAGTAAGGAGGCAGATATAGAAGAAAAAAAAACTGTTCTTCGGCCCCACCCAACAAGGGGACGGACAGGAAACTTGGAAAACAAGCCCTGCCCACACCAGCTGTACACCACTGCTACAACCAAATATGATGAAATCCAGGGTAGTTGGCCACACAAGGTTAACCCTAGCTGCCTATGAAGAGTGAAAAGAACTAAGAAGAGAGGAGGAGACAGGAGAGTTGTAAGAGAGAGATAGGAAAGTGACAGATAGAGAGGAGGATAGGAAGAGGCGACTGCCGATGTCCCCCGGTCGGGTCAGGCCGGAGGTGCCGTCTACAGGAAGCTGGGGCCAAAGCGGTGTGTTGCCTCCGCCGAGGGGCCTTAAGGGTCCAAACGCTCGGCATCGGCTCAACCACCAGGATCCCCTTTTCCCCGGACACGGCGATGCCACGCACGGCTAAGCGCGGGTGCTCGCAACTCACCAACGCCTGCATGAAGCAGACGCCTCTGCAGGGTGTCATGTCCGTGAGTATGTGGCCTGTGACAGTTGGGACCTTCTGTTTGGGTGGCACTGCACTTTGCACAGGTGGGTTTTCTGCGCCATGTTTTAGATCCATGTCCATAGTTTTGGCACCTGAAGCATCTTCTTGGGTTTGGAATATAGGGACAAACTTTACAGTGGATGAATTCTGCTTTCACAGCATCTAGTAGACGGGACCTTTCAAATGTTAGGATGATATGGGGTGTCATCGTTCTGCCTTATGGTGATGCGGCAGAGGGCAATGACACCTTGATCTCTGAAGCCTTCCAGGAGATCAAACTGTGTTTCACGGAGCAGATCTCATTTTGATATGACACCTAGTGATGTGTTTTACATTGCGGTGGGTGAGGGTCACAAGGAGGTGAGCAAACTGCTTTTGCCTCAGAGGAATGTCAGAATGATCAGACTGGGTCACTTCTATAAGAAGGTCACCAGATGAAAGTTTCTTTTTTGCTTTGTACTTTTTTCCTATCATTTTTTCAAGGGTTCTCCCGATAAAAACGGACATTGTAGAAACTGGGTCGTTATCTACCAAGAGTGGATAACCAGGACATGAGGAAAGTGGTCACAGTCAGGTCAGGTATTGGTGGAGCTTTCATCGGTGTGGTTCCTTTTCAGGGACCGATCAGGTTTTTGCAAGAAGTATTCATGCGATACACTGACTGTTCCTAGAATGTCGCCTGTGGTTCACTGCCTTATTCACAAGAAGGTCCTGGGGCCCACCCCGACTGGTAGACAGACCCATTGGCCAGAGCTTGACCATGGCCCCGACTGCCACAGTTCATGGTTTCTACCTTTCACCTATCGCCACGGTTTGGATGACAGCTTCGGTAGGGGAGCCAAGGGTGGCGCCAAGCACCATCACGCTTAGCGGAACAGACCTGATCAAGCCGTCTACAAGCGTTTTTTGGTCCCAAGGAAGGATGCAAGGAAGGAAGACATTCGTTTCCCATTTAACAGAGCGCATCGGCCACTTCAGGAGGATCACCGGGCGCGGCCGCCAGATGGCGCCACGTTCCCATCATCAGCGCAGTCGCAGTACACAGTACGCAGGGGCGGTAGCAGCACGCGCTATGCTAAAAAGTATCTTGCGCTCGAGTTCGAATAATTTAGGAAAGGCCATTGATCAATGCTCCCTTCTGCGCTGTCGATGTGATGACCAAACATCACTGGGCCAGCTGGGCGTTGTTAAGATCGGCGTCAACAGGAAGCCGCCAGCACCCACGTTTATCCAGGACGGTTCCGAGACAACCCTGTCCACTTGACAACGTTGGCCTCAAAGCGTGCCGATTTGGCCGTGAGGCGAGGGCAAATGTACTTTCCTGCGTCTCCGAGCAGGACCCACAAGAACAACTGGACACAAAAGCGCCCAATTCTTCGGAGTCGGCCCACGTGCGTAGAGACATCAGCAGTTGGACCTCACCTCTCCCATTTTGCAGTAAACATGGCGGATGTTAAGGGCCCTCGTCACTGTGGTTCTTCTGCATACCAAACATCATGGTGGGCTGGCGGGGGAATTCCACAACCTTCGCGAATGTCCCCATGGACAAAGGACCACTTCTGTCCTTTACTTGACCTTTAGCGATGGATGTAATTGACGGACACGTTTCGGCAGCACGGGGGAGCCGTTGGCAGGCCCAAGAATGTCGCATTCTGCTGTCGACTTTCCTCGAAGGCGCCCTCCTCTCCCAGGCTCAACACGTGACGGAGGTGCATCCACAAGTGCGAGAGTGTGAGTTTGTTCGCCCATGTGAAAGTTTTACACTCTCACCCTGGCGACGGCGTCAGCAACCTAGGGAAACTAGGGAAGACGGACGCTATAAAACTCGACGACGAATGTGGTCAAAGCAGTCACACTTTCTGTTCCTGACTCTTGTGAATATGCAAATAAAGTCAGTCTTCTTTCGCCACCTGCAAACTCCTTCGCTCAGCGGCCCTCCTGGCCTGGAGGTGGGAACGGGCATCGTGCCAACCGTGGTTCCGTCTAACCGCGACCCCGAACTTCATCCTCAACAGCGTTCCCATGGTTGTAACCATAGGAATAACACTGTGAGCCTTGGCAGGAATGAGTTACGGCGAACAGGCAACCACGACCTGCAAACTTCCACGATGTGCTCAGATAGGCTGTTTTGATTGGTCCCACCCAACGTCATCATTGGGAGAGCGAAATGGGAATGGGAAGCCCCACCAATATCAAGTTGAGGGCAGCATTTTGTTTGTTTGTATTTTGAAATTTCTTCTGAAGAGTGGTTTATTGGCACGTTGAAGCGCCGGCAACGAAGACCCGGGCGCAAGTCGTCTAGGAACCAGCGAGGCGAGAGACCGGCACACAAGCGGCAGTTCTCCAGCACGAGCCTTTCACGGGCGGCGCTAGCGCTTCGTCGTCGTTGGTGGCGGTGCTGGATCATCTTCTTCATTCCAACTGCCCCGGCGGAAAGAGGGAGCCATCCTGGCGACTCAAGGCAAGGAGACGACGAGAGGGCTGTAATAAGGCTTCAAGCGGCTGACATGAACGACGTCGCGACCACGGCGGCGATGGTCCAAAGAAGGTGTCACCGGTTCGATGATATAGTTCACTGGTGACGTACGCTCTAAGATGCGGTAAGGACCAATGTGCTTGGCCGAAAATTTGGACGCAGCTGGAACAGAGAGCCAGACCAATGATCCAGTGGAGAAGTGTGTAGCGGGCGTGTCTTGGTCCGACTCATGTGTCCGGAGCCCTTGACGTTCGGCGGTGAAGGAGCGAGCCAACTGGCGGCACTGCTCAGCACGGCGGGTAATGTCAGAAATGGAAGTATATTCTGAGCTGTCGGGGTTGTAGGGAAGGATTGTGTCCAGCAGACAGGAAGGCTCGCGCCCAAATAAAAGAAAGAATGGGGAAAAGCCGGTGGTTGCTTGAGATGCGGTGTTATACGCATAGGTCACGAATGGAAGGACATGATCCCAATTAGACTTCATTGAATAACTTCCGTTCCTGTGCATTGATTCCTGTAATTCTCTTTGAGTGGTCATCTGTGCAACATAAAAGAATCCACCGGAATTACAGCCGGCATCCCTTCAAGCAGTGTTTCGCATTAGGGCTAATTCTCCAACGAAGTTAAATGCAATAGCATGCGAAGCTAAAAATGCTACTGCAAATAAACAGTCTGATAAGTGAGGTGTGATGTTCCGAAGCTGCACAACAATTTAGTGCTCTTTAATGTGCACTGACATCTTACAGCAGACTGCCGAATTCGCTTCTTGCCACCATGAAAATGGGACCAGCCGAATGCTGGGAACCGCCACCACGCTAGGTCTACTGTCAATAAAAGGAGCCTGCAGGGCCCCTGAGACTCATTCTCTCTCACTGAGCAGTAAAGGGCTGAACACTGCCCCAGGTAACAACTCTTTCCACTCTGCCATGCAGGCAGGACTGCCAATGAGCCTGCTTGATTACTGTGACCTCAAATACATGTACTCTGTCATCCCGACAACAGTTTCACCCTATGACGTCGTAATGCAAGCACCCTTAACTGCGGCCACATTAGCAGTTGGTGTACAGTAGCGGAAAGAAGAATATGGGCCACGCTCAAGCGATATCTTCAGACGCAACTTGTGAAAAGTAATGCATGTTTAAAGCACACACAAGTGACATTTACTTCTGCCCTTACAAAAACATTTCTATTTCCGCTACGCAACTGAACAGAAGTTTCAACGCGATAGCGTGGTCAATATCATTCTGTCCGCGCAAAGCATGCTGTCAGGCAAGTTGGTTCACAATGTGGGTAAAAGAGAGGCGCAACTCATCGGCAGAAAAAGAAAACACGGTCAACAGACCTGCTAAGTTGTCCGTTGACCACTCAGCTGTACCCTATACAAACCTCACAAAGATATTTTATGCCCATCCGTCTATGATACATGCGTACCGAAAACGCAATCATCTCTCTGCTCATACCCGCAACGGTGGCTCAGTGGTTAAGGCGCTCGTCTACCGAGCCAGAGAATTCGAACCCGACCGCGGCAGCCGCGTTTCGATGGAGGCGGAACGCAAAAGGCGCCCGTGTGCTGTGCGATGACAGTGCATGTTAAAGATCCTCAGGTGATCGAAACTATTCCGGAGACCCCCACAACGGCACCTCTTTCACTCGCACCCTTCAGTCAGGGCGCGGTTCAGGTGACCACCGAGATGCTCACCCGAGCTGGTCGAGGCGGCCGGCGGCACCAGGTGCTGGATGAGCAGGACGTCGCCCTCCTTGATGGAGTGCGCCCGCAGCGTGCGCTTCTCGTCCAGCAGGGGCCGGCCCTCGTGCATGAGCACCATCTCGCGGGCGGGCACGCCGGACTCGAACTCGCAGAGCGCCTTCAGCCCCTCCAGCTCCATCTCGGCGCCGACGTCGAGCATGTACAGCTCGCCCGACAGCGTCGTCACCGTCAGCTTCATCGCCGCGCCAGCAGTCACGCGAGAAACACACGGCCGTCACCACGGAACGCGGCGGCGGCGCACTCATGTCGATGACCCTGACACCACCGCCAAACACGTGTTGGGTCCACTGGTTGTTCAGTAAACAACCGAGGGAACGCTGCGCAACGGCAGAGGGAAGTAATGCAGAAAGTCAAATTAATATACTTGGCTTAAGCAGCAAAAAAGCGTTGTTAAAAGCATTCCGAATATCTCATCACTTAAGCAAATTGCGTAGTTTCGAGCAACATAAAATCACAAAATCCTTCTGGCTGACTGAAGGCTGACAAAGCACAAGCGTTTGCGGTTAGGTAGACTGAAAACGCTGGTTAGTCAGAAAACTGTGACGTAATGAAAGTTATGTTTTATTTATGACGTCATGTTCGGTTGGATATGAACTTGTTTTCTCTACATTTTTTTTTTTCGTATTCCCGATGTTTATCTGAGCGCGCGCGAGGTTTAAAAGCGCACCTGGCGCGCTGCGCTCTCCTCTCACACTGCATGCCTGCTTCAAAAGACTCCTTTCTGCCATACTTCTTAGCCGAAAGGCTTCTCACATAGTTATTTCGAGTTTTATTGCTATGTATAAAGTATAGGTTTGTATCAGGCGTGTGAGCCCGAACAAAAGAAAACTTTTTATTTTCCTTAATTCTTCAGTACTCCTGTTTATCAATATATATGTTGCAGTACAACTTTTTTCAGGCATCGTAAATGATGTTTCGATGTGTTTGGTGCACATTAATCTTAAGACATTTTATGTCTGTTGGGTCAAACAAATATGAAATAATAGTTGACTGCATCAGTTGTGACTGAGGCAACTGGCATCACATATAGCTTCTCTTGAAATTCACCTTGCTGTTGTGCAGAACACTGTAATTGGCTTCATTGTAGCTTCATACTTGCACCATTTAAACTCGGTACATAACTCTTTTTTCATAAAAGGAAATATGGTTAGGTTCCTCAACAGAGCTGTGCACGGGCCACAATTTCGAACCCGCGCCGGGCGCGACGCTAACAGTAAAAAAAAAACCATTGGAACCAATTGGACATTCCATTTGAAACTAAATGGACATTCCCATTGCTTCCAATTGGATTTCCCAATTGGAACCAATTGTTTCCAGTTATGTTTTTAGCCCCCGACCAATTGGATCCAACTGGACTAGCCAATTGGACCCATTAGACCAGGCAGTTATTTGACCCAGAAAATATTCACAAAATATGTTACGTTCATTGAGAAAGGTAGCTAAATGTTTGAATAATATGCTCTAGGATCTTGGATGAATATTTCTACAACTTAACACATTGTAATGTGCAAAAGGAAAACTGATTTATGAGGACTGCGGGGAGACACTCTGCCTGTTGGTAACAACTTTATTCATAGTCCTGCAGAGCTTTCGCCGACGGGGCCTTAGGTCTCCCACGTGGGGACGTCGAGGCGCTGCCTCGCCGTCGCCTCGCGGGCCTGCTGGACGGCCCAGAGTTGGTCCCCGAGGCTGGGGCTGCGCAAGGCAGCGGCCAACCGCGGCGGGAGGGTTCCGGAATTAGCACCGTGAAGGTTTTTGTTACAGTCCCAGAGCATGTGAGTTAAAGTGGCTACATTGGCGTTGCAGACCTTGCATATATTTGTCGGTGCCAATCAACATATTTCTACGGAATTGCAATTAACATGCTTTATGGAAATCAAAGCCAACAGACACACATGCATCACACACAAGCAACACTGCACATTCAGGCACTAGTAGCATACATTAGCTCAATATGTAGGTACATCCAGAGAACACACTTCTGCTCCAACTTATATACCCCATTTGTGAGGCTCTCATGCTGGGGCCGGTGGCGCTTGCCCACTGAGCACAGATATTTAATTTAATTTCAGCTCCAGTGGTGGTGTAGGTGATGAGTATAATTTATTAGGCTAAGCTGCTGATAGCTCTTATTGTTGGTTGGTTGGTTGGTTTATGGGGTTTAACGTCCCAAAGCGACTAAGGCTATGAGAGACGCCGTAGTAGAGGGCTCCGGAAATTTCGACCACCTGGGGTTCTTTAACGTGCACTGACATCGCACAGTACACGGGCCTCGAATTGTAAGTACAATATTAGTTCTACCTTTTTCGTCAAACATGCAAACATTCATTGGATAAATTGGGTGCAGTTCGGCGGACCAATTGGATGCAATGGGTAAGACCAATTGGGCTCACCAATTGGAAACCCAAATGGTCCAATTGGATAGTCCATTTGGACCATCCAATTGGAACACCATTCCAATTGGAACCAATTGGAAACTGAACTCGTCCAATTGGAACCAATTGGAACAAATTGGATCCAATGTTTTTTTTTTTTTTACTGGGTAAAGCACCTTGAGCCCTCACGGGCCCGGCCCTGGTCTCTGAGGGAAGATGGTTAAAGAATGCAGCGCGAAAAGACAAGGACAAACGAAGAAGTGGACAGGACTGGCGCTGACCCGGGTGAAGGCCTGACCCGGGCCCGGTCCGACCTGCAAAGCGATGGCTACACAAAAAGAGATAATTTCAGGAAAATGAGTTTATTTCAATGAGATTTAAATTTTGACCTCGTATTACACCAAATAGATTTATCACTCTAAGTTAATATACAAGAACAAGTTGTTCATTGATGATGGCTTGATCGAAACAAGAGCGGCGCTCCTTCATTACGAATCCTGCGGGGCTGAAATTTTTCTCGCTGCTGGAACTGGTGGCCGCAACGGCTAAGACTTTCATAGCAAGGAGAGAAACGCTTGTAGTACGAAGGGGAGTGACAGGTAAGCCGTGGTTGGTGTGCCACGTCAGGAAGACTTTTTGACTTGTCCGAGGATAAGCGAGCAAATAAGCGACAGCGCGGCGCTATCCTGAGAATGCCGATGTGGCCGCGACGTCCCTGCTTCTGCTGTTCACGGGAAGGCACGGTGCTGCGTTCACTTCGCTGACAAGCGATTGCGGCGAAACGCAGCAACCAACGAAGCCTGCGCCAGAATAGTACGAGCCGTGATGGAGGCACCAGTGGCATTCCTCTAATGCCATTCATGTGGTGGGGGCCCCCCCTTCGCTCTCGCCCGCGACTGTTGTCCGTCTCCCCTGCCGGAACCGGAGAGAGTAGTAGAAAACTTTGTTGCCAAGGAAAACAAAATGCTCGAGGAGAAATGTACAATGGGTGGTGTCTTCATTTCAAGACTCCACTGACCTTGGCCGCCGCTCTAGCCTGCGCAACGAGTGAGCGCTGCTGATCAAGCGCTCCGAGCTGAGGTCTCCTTGCTCCTTCGTTATATGTGTTGTGATGTCCGGGGGTTTCGAGCCCTTACATACCCATGTAATGTGGTATGCATCGGGCCGGTCTTCGCACCACGGGCATTCTCCTTTATAGCGCTCGGGGAAAATGATGTTGTATTTGTGAAGATTGGGGAATGTATCGGTCTGGAGTTGCCTCCAGTCCCGAGATGATCTTAGAAAGTTGAATCCTGTGTTGTAGGTGACGGGAACTTCGGTAAGAGAGCTTGGATCGGGGTTGGAGCCCGCTCGGTTGGTATGTCCTCGAGCTAGTGCGTCCGCGACCTCGTTGCCCTCTAATCCCGCGTGACCAGGCACCCACGTTATCTGATGCTTTAGGGAGGAATTAGCGCTCATGGAGTTGGTTACTATGCCCAACAGCTTTTTAGGTATTCTGCCTGCAAGTAGGAGCCGACAGGCTGCTTGCCCAAGCAGACATGGCCAACTGCCAACTGCTTGCCAATGGTTGGCACCAGGTTGGGGACTGGTCGCTGGCCTATTTAGCTTGAAATGTGGTTGGCTGCCGACTATGTCGGTTTGCAGTTGGCAAGGTAAGTTGGCCCAACATTTTGCGAATACCAATAGCCTATCCTCTTTTCATGCACGTCGGAATGCGACGTTTAGCCAACCTCTTTACGGCGTTGTTGGTCAAGCTGAACCAGCGCGATCAGTGTATAAAATGTAGCCGAGGTTTCGTAAAAGATTTTCTTAGTACCATGTGCGTAAAAACTGAAACTGAATTACTGTAGCAGCAGACACTAATAAAGATGCATATTTTCCGAGCATAATGATTACTTCTCTACGACGCCAAAGCAAATGCGAAACTGCGGGCAACTGCCGGCAGCCGGTTTCCCCACGCGTGACCACTTTCCCGCCTTTCCTTCAAGCGTCAAGCGCCTAGCCTCGCAGTGTGCCGGTCCTGCTCAGGGCAAGTATATTTCTTTTTGTCTGATCTGTTATCGAGACGGGGCTTGAGAAGCCTGTTGGCGCAAAAGGTCAAACGCATGAGAATTGAAAGCAGAAGGAGCACCATTCTTTTAGATGTATAGTTTCGTGCTGCTCTTATATCGCGTGTTGCGTAAATCAGAGAAAATGGAGAAAAAATTCTCTCGGTCTAACCGCACGTTTGTTTGGGCTCAAATTTCGCACTGAGTTTGCATTTGGCGGTCAGTTTTGTTTTATACTACATTTAGGTGGGGTACTTGCCTGATTCGGTCAGAAATATTTGGAAATTCCCATCGTCTGTGGTGACGGGGAACCAAAACCGAATGACTTCGCAGCAGTGGTACTCGTGGCGCCATCTCGTACCCACCGAAGAAACCCAGATGTAAAATTGGTGAGCAAATTATTTTTGCTTGGTGCTGTCTGCTGCAAAACAGCGCAAGACATCACCGAAAATGCGGTCGTACAGCGATCAAGAGGAGGCCATGGCCGTGACTTGGCTATGCGAGCCCAAAGTCCTCCTCCTCCGCCCTCCCCGGTGGGGGGCTCGTTTCTCCGGTAAGTGCGAGATGGCGCCACTGGTACGAGTGCTGCGAAGTCTTTCGGTTTTGGTTTTTTGTCACCGCAGACGATGGGGATTTCCAAATAATTCTGACCAAATCAGGCAAGTACCCCTCCTAAATGTAGTATAAAATTAACTGACCACCAAATGCAACCTCTGTGCGAAGTTTGAACCCAAACAAACGCGCCGTTAGGTCGAGATAATTTTTTTCGATTTTCTCTGATTTACGCAACAGTCGGTATGTATTGAGCGGTCGAAGGCTTCTCGTTGTCTCACTTGCTGTAAAAAGCGTTCATCTTTACTCGTGGCCAAGGCATTGAGCTCGATGTCTCCGCGGCGCGCTCGCGTATCACTCGCGATGTAGCGTGCTCTATAGGGGACCGCAGCTTCGCAGGGGGGCGCTGCGGACGCCAGTGAAAAGCGCCCTCTCCGACCGACTCCGTATTTTTGTCCGGGCAAACCGGTCACCCCTCCCATTGAGTAGCTGCGCGAGCAGCGCGCTTTCCCCTGAAAAAAAGCCAGTTCTGCACGTACTTTGCACGTGTTGGCCAGCGTGCAAATATCTTTGTGCAGTCCCGAGCTTTTTCCCTCGTGCTTGAACGCTGGCGAGCTTCAGAGGATTAGCAAAATGTACAGGGGCGCTAGAAAAAAATGCGAACAGCACGGCGCCCACGCGCTGCGCAGTCGGAATTTATCTTCAATGCGTTTTTATCTCGGTAGTAACAAAAAGACGCTAGAGTGGTACATTATTGTATCACGGATGTCTCTAGCGTATTTGTGTTGCAAGCCAAGTATAAGCGTGACGAAAATAAATTCCAACAGCGGAGAGCCTAGGCACTCCGCTGTTCGCACTTCTTTCGGTCGCGGCAGTACGCTCTGAGATGTAGGTTAAAAGAAATAGTGGACAGTGAATTTTTTTTTTCGCTGCGAACTTGAAAAAAGAACTGCTAGTGGATCAGGCCCACTACGTGAAGCAGATTGTTGACGAAAAAGCCGGTACCGTAACGGCGAAATGTGTATCGCAAGTAAATGACGAGATCATTTAAGACGTGGAATTCGAGGTAAATACCATTTTTTTTTGGCACGGCCATCTTCGCAAGATGCTTAATTTCGTTGGGTGACTGAGCACTTCGGTGCATGCAGGTTTGTTGGCCAAATAATAATGATTTTGTTACGTGTTTCGATGAATAATGATGGAAATAATTTTTATTTTAACTTAAAATAAAGTGGCCTTAAGGCGACACGCGAGGCTGAGGAGAAAAACGAAAACACGCACGAAATGCGCCTACCAGCTGCTTGCTATATACGGCTAAGAGAAAAAATGCTCTAGTTTGTCAATCGCTACAACGGAGATAAGCGGTTCGTATATTTATTTTAATTCCGATTACAGCGCACGCACATTCCCAAAACAATTATTTGCAGAGCCATCGCTCATATGCAAACGCTCATTCATGTGCAAGCAAACATTTTGATTATTTTTATTTTTTGAAATTTTTTACATGTAAAGCAAATTCGAAAATTGAGCCCGGCGTCACAAGTCGGAACATTCAGGCGATCACTGACCTTGCCTCACACGCGTCTGCATAATGCCGCTAGCTGCAGTCAGTCTCCAAAATAAAAAACGGTAAAAAAATGAGTTTCGTTAGCGCGAGCTTTACTAAACACTGCATGCTTAGTGAATTACAGCAAAAACTGCGCAGAAATAATATTACGCGTGCGACATACCAAACGTGTTTAGTAACAGGAAAAAGCTTACTTCACCCTGCCCATAGCAGTTATCGAGGCCTGCCGTTTCTCGTTCTGATCCATTTCATACGCAACAATTCCGGACAAAAACATTTTTGAATAGTAAAAAATGTATGACCGCATTTTTTTTTCATATACTGGAAGATTTGGCTATAGCAATCTCCCATCGATAGGCTTGCATTTTTTTTCGTATTAACGTTTTTCCTATCGTCAACTGCTCGATACGAGCGATGAAAAATATTTAAGATTTTGCTGCATATAGAAAGGGTGGACCATTACCTTCAATATTTCCGTTACTGTACGTTACAATTTTCCAATATTAAATTTTTTCCCCCAAGAATGTAGGACATCTCCAGGAAATCTGTAGAATTCCACGGGCAGTCCTTGGCCGTGTCGATGTTCAGAGAACTATTGTGACAGCCCCAGACACAACAAGTTTCTCCACTCTTAGAACGTCGCGGAATTCACAGCGAGCGGCAACACCACTTTTGTGCGCCCGCGAGCAGGACGGCACGTGCTCACAATGAAAGAGAGAGTGCCAGCTGCGCGAGCAGCACGCGCGTACCAGCCGACAGGCTGCTGGCTCAATGCGCTCCGCCGGCGACGTGCCCGGACAGCAACGCCAAAATGACCGGCAGGGGAGAAGTGGCGCTGGTGCAGTAGAAGCAAACTTCAGGTGCGCTTCCCTATACATGTCGCGCTGAGAGTTGGGAAGTGCGTTAACAACGCTTTTTTTTTTCTGCTGTGTGTGCGCAAGCGTGTTGCGTGGTGCTGCATGCTGTACACTAGCTGTGTGTGAGACCCCACTTTTCTTCTCCTCTGTGCACGTCAGCGTTATATATTTGCGTTATTTATCGTACCGCGCATATCAGCCGCGCAAGGAGCATTTGTACAAATGCTCCTTGCGCTGTGATTTGGAGATTACAAAATTAGGGGACACTTATAAGCACCATTGGAGTGCATATTGCAACCGCGCAAAACGACGCAGGACGAAGAGAGGAAAGCACAGGACTCTTCGTCCCGCGTCGTTTTGCGCGGTTGCAGTGTGCACTCCATTCATTGTCAACCACCGACCAGCACCGCCATTAAGGGTATGACGCGATAGCGTTTCACACACGTTTTTCACTTTTCTAATTTTGTATTCTTTATGCTCCCTCACTTTCCTTTTTTTTTGTGCACCAATACTTAGCATCACCAAACATATCAGTTTTTCATACTGAGCAATTTGACACCTTTGAACGCATTTTGTATTTTAAATTATTGCAATTAGTTAATTGAACAATTATGCACTGTAATTTCTTCATTAGCATCAGCAAGCACTGGCTTTTTATTCTGAGCATTTTGACTCATTTGAACCCCTCTTATCTAGTTTCTCATTTCTTTTTTCAATTGTTGCTCTTGCTTGGTCTATTACACTCTAATCTGTCCTAATTCGTATCATGCATTGCCTTTTCTTTGAGAGGACATAGTAGTAGCGCTTAAAAAAACAAGGACGACAGGGTAGAGAAAGACAACACATGCGCTAGTAGCGCATGTGTTGTCTTTCTCTACCCTGTCGTCCTTGTTTTTTTAGCGCTACTACTATGTCCGCTCAAAGCAAACACCAACTAGCCCAGCTTTCTGCCTTAATTGCCTTTTCATTCTGAGCATTTTAAAACCTTTGAACACCCCTCCCTTTCTCATTTTTCGTTTGTTTGATTGATCAATTATTTACCATGATTTTATTAACTCGTCATAGCCTCACATACTCCAAATAATCATCGATCACTAGAACCACAAATTTCCATGATACAATTTTGTATGCAGCCCTTGATTATCTCTGACACGAGGTGCCAACAACTACAACTACTAATATGACGCCGACAGCCTTTTGGTCGAGCGAGATGTATAAGCTATCGCTTAAACTTCGTGGGCGCCGGCAGTGCTAGTGAAACAGAGCACTAGAAGCAATTACTGTGTAGTATTTGAGACATTGTAGCTGTACTGCCTTAGTTCTTGATTTAATTAAGGCCTGAAACTTTCAGTGTTTGCTGTTTTCAGTTGCCATATTCCTCATCTGCATTTATAGGGTTGCCCAATGCTGCCAAGCAAGGATTGCAGGCTGTTGTAACAGCTCAGTTTAGATATTTTCCTACTGCTTTCATTTTTTTTTGGAGTGACCAAAGCACAATACTTAACATGCATGGAATTATGGTAAATGCAGCAAGTGATCAGTGCAAAATCAAGTGCAGGCCTACTTTTACGTTGTTAGATTCTGCTGTATTGTAGAGAGTTTTCACTGATAAGACCAAAGTTTTACTCTTATTCAGTGCATGCAGTGTTCCCTCGATATTACATATCAAGTGCCTAACCAGTGGAGGCACAAGTCATTGCTACCCCTCCATTCTCTTCCCCGTATTCTTGTTCATCTTGCTTACCCTGCACCTGATATCCCCCTCCTCCACTGCAGGCAATTCTAGTGTGAAAAAAAAAATACTTTGTCTACGTGCCTGCTGCATATAGCAATACAGATTTCACGCAGTAACAATGGGTATATATAGGTCTGTGGAGAGTTTGCTGTATGCACGGTGCTGTATGTGTGACATGTTCTAATAATTGTAGGAAGTGCTGCTTAAATGCTTTTATTTTTATTTTTTACAGAATCAGTAGAGCCTCCTCCAGCGGATGTACGCAAATCTATTAAAGGGGCCCCAGAAACACAATCACAGTTAACTGTTTTGCCTGTTGATTGCACACAGTGAGTTATAATGGTGCTATTAGCGTAGGTAATACCGCATATATTCCGTTTTTTAATATTTTAATGTCCTCCCAAAAACAACTCCATGGCTCTGATGGTGTCGCCACACAGTGGTGGGTTTTTAGCAGCGGATATGACATCACCTGGCGCGAGCTTGATCGCACAAACAGTAAATATACTGCAAATGTGTGAATAAATAGTTTGTCACCTGTCTGCGTTTTATATCAGATCAACAAAAACAACTTGTTCGTCTTAGATAAAAGCCCTGCAAAGCAAGTAAAATAAAAATACACCACCAGGGGCGCTCTGGCATGGAAACGACGCTGCCAGTCTCAGCAAGAACGAGTTACAGAGAGCAGGCAACCATGGAGTACAAACTTCCGCGACGTGCTCTGGCTGGCTGTTTTGATTGGTTGCGCCAAGTGCTGTCATTGGGAGAGCGAAATAGGAATGGGAAGGCCCGCCAAAATCGAGTAGAGGGCTGCGTTTTGTTTGCGTGTATTTTGAAATTTCTTCACCGAATAACTCCCGTTCCTGCGCATCGATTCCTGTAATTCTTTTTAAGTCAGCATCTGTGTGACATAAAGAACCCACCTGAAGTATAGCCGGTATCCCCCCAAGCAGTGTTTCGCAGCCCCTTTAAAGAGTTATCTGAACGTCTTGTCGGTAAGAATGCATTCTGGATTCACGGTTCATTACTAAACTTTGAATTTTCAGGGCTTTTGTTCGCACAGGAATCATGAGCACTGTATTTTATGTGCCTTTTTCCCTTTAGTGTTTTTAGAGAAAAGAAAAAATAATACGAGACTACAACAGAGCAAATTTTCAAGCGATAAATAATGAACTATTTCTTTTATTGATGCTTTCCCATAGCTTTGATGTCTGCAGTGTTCAAACCAACTGGAGCATGTTCACAGCTATAGTCGCCCAACTCACTGAACAATGCACTCCTCAGTGCACAGTTGCCACCCACTGAGTAGCTCCCTGATATAATGACCACATTAAGCGTTTATGTAACAAAAAGAAAGCCTCTACCGCATCGCAAAATTCTCGCCAAGTAGTGAGCGATGGACTTCGTATTCGGCGGCTTCCAACACGTATGTTCAGGCGCTCAAAAGCGCTATAAGCACTTCCACTCACATGCAACCACCATTGTGAAAAATTCTGGCGTGTCATTATTCCTTCCACCGACGATAGCTTTGCCTTATCTGAGTCATTAGGCGACCCTCATTTCATCCGAAATTTGCGCCACGATTCTTAACAGCGCATTCACTGACAACTTTATAGCCATATCTGATGCACATATGCCTACAACTCACCACTTCAACTATGTTTCCATGCCACCTATAACTGTTGCTACTACTGGTGTTAATAAGCTTATTGATGGACTAAGTGTTCATTCCGCTCCGGGTTATGACTGCGTTAACACAAAGTTCTTAAAAAGCACTGCAGCTTATTCTCCCATTATACTAACCAAACTTTTCCAGCAATCACTTGACCAGTCAATGCTGCCTACGGAGTGGAAGATCGGAAAGGTGGTTACAGTCTACAAATCCGGCAGCACAGCATCCCCTAGTAATAGACGATATGCGAAATGCGCAGCGCCATCTCTCGGCGCTCCGAGAACTAAGTCCTCCATGTTGGTACGGTACAGAAAACGAAACCGCTGCCCAGCGTTGGGTTAAAACGGCTGCGCTTCGTTTGAAAAGTAAAATGCCGATGCGGTGTTGCGCTACCCTCTCCACTGTGAAAAGACACTGCGATGCGTGCCACAACTAGGTGCGCTCCAGCTTTTCGCTTTTCTATTTGTTTACTCCGTCCCAACGTTTTAGTAACACAAAACGCCATGCGAGGTATCATGTGTCAGCACGCGGATCTGTGCGCAGCTTTCGCTTTCTGCGCTGATTTTTGATAAATCTCTCGAGGTGATTTGCGTTTAAATTGAGATAAGGGCCACAGCCTTTGTTGTCTCTGATCAAAATTAGAAGCCGATTTCGTGCATTTATCAACTCTCCGGTCGGGCGTGAATATATATAGACGCATACTTCAACAACGTAATAGAGAAGGTAATTTTTTTGAGCGGGCCAATCGCTCGTGCCGTGGCGAAATAAGTTCACTCGAAGAACCATATGCCGATTACTGCTTAGTTTGCTACGTGTTCAGTTAAGTTTTTCCCGTGTTCAATTAGTTTTAGAAGGGCGAGCAAACTCTCTGTACCATATACGCATATGTTATGCGCGTTAAGGAGCCTTTGTGAAGCAATACAACCTACGCATAAAAACTGAGGTGCGAATGCTTTATTTCTTGAGGATTCCTATACCTTCGATATCTGCGGCGACGAAATTCTAAAAAAAAGAAGCGAATAATATAGCTACTTTATAATATGAATGAGGGACGCATTTCTAAGCTAGAAAGTACGTGCAACAGTGTTCTGAAAACGCTTCAGGCCATCAGATTTTATTATCGTTGTGGCAAGCTCCAACAGCTTGCTTCGCAACAAAGCCATTTGTCCAAGTTTGGGAGTAAGCTAATTAAGTTTCGGAAGCAACCGAACATGCTAATTTCGCCCCTGCACACACAGATTGACCAGCGTATCGAGTCCGTGCATGCACCTACAGCTGTAGCATCTTTCTCTAATCAAGCCGCCGCGGTGGCTCAGTGCTTATCTGAAAAAAAAAAAGCTGCGTCTTTGCTTACAATATTTTGAATTATATGTGCATGCCTACTTTCCTCTTGTTAATGTCGACTGACTGCGTCTTAATCAGGACGCGGTTTCAACAAATTGTGGCGAAAATCAACCGACGCCGGGCTCTGAAACGGTGACGTTGAAAACCGCGGATGCGCATTGCACATTACAGTAAAGGAATCGAATTACGCAGCTGGTCGAGGGTCTTGTGTGATTATACTGCAATGCACGAAGCTCCTGGCGTCGGTGCGAATGAAAGTTCGCCCTGTCACAGAAGTTTGTCAACACACGTGCGCACTCACCGCAAAATAACCGCTCGCTACCCTACCAGATGAATTCGTGTCCACCTGGGAATAAAATAGCCATGATAATGCGTGATGCTTGAACTGGTGCTTTAAAGGGACTATGAAACAAATTTATTGAGATTACGTAAAGATAGGCAATCCATCACTCGTCACTCCAGCGCAAGAATTTTTAGCTAGCATCAATAACAACGAAGTTATAGGCGATTAAAAATCACGCTCCTCCTCTCCCCCCTCAACTCGTACGCGCGGGGTACCATAAAAAAATAAAGAAAACAGCTCCGGGACTGGGCTCCGCCCATGAACACGTCATTCGCTGACGTTCGGTTTACGACTTCCGGTTGTCCCACTCCCGAGGAGCAGCGTGTGTCGGCAGCGTCTCTCCGGTCTCTGGGCTTTCTTGGCTCCCGAACTCGCGACAGAAAGAGGCGGCAGAGGTAAATTAAAACCATATGCGCGAAGGCAATGCCCTCGCTCGCGCTTGCCCGAGGGGGTCGCGCGGCCGCTCGAGCAGACGATGTTCACCGCTACCGGAAGTGTGCCCGTGACGTCGAAGCTGCCGCGGCTCTAGCAAATGACAGCGTGTGGTGGCCTGCCGACGTCATGGGACTAGTGACGTCTGTTTTCCCGATTTTGGTTTCAGAATTGCTCCCTACGAAGACACCAAGCGGCCCGCGAATTTTAAAAAACACGATTTTTAAAAATTCATAATAAATTGCCGGCTCAGTTCCGAAGATTCATACTTGGTGTCAATGCTTCTGAGCATCACTTCTAACATTTACAAGCGGCTTTTAATTCTTTTCATGGTCCCTTTAATGCGAGCATTAAAACGACAACAGCACACGGTCACGGTCAAGGGCGTCCGCAGAATTTTTTGCAGGGGGGGGGGCCCATTGGTTGTTGGCGCCGGAGGGGGGGGGGGTATATTCGTAGCGAAAAGGCACTATTTGCGGAGTAAATTTATTTATTTATATATAAATAAAAAATAAGTAAAATACACACATGAAAGAAAATTACAAGCAGCAAATTAAAGCGCGGATTGTAGAGATACATTGGAGTTTATCAACAAAGAAACAATTAAAATTAATAAAAATGCAAAAAGATACTATCAATACTCGAAGTGCTCAGTCTTACTGCATACGGGTTCTCGACTCACCCGAATTGATGACCAGCACACAGCGCAATATGTTCACAAACACGCAACTACAGTCACTCAGTCAGTCTTCCTTGGACAGCAACTGTAGGCGCCTCGGATTTTTCTGGGCGAATTGCGTAGTTACACGGGTGATAAATTCATTTCTGTGCTTCATTACACGCTCTCAGTGCACAGTCATCATATATATTGATTGGAAAAATGGTTGAACGAGTACGTTGAAAACAAAAGATGACTATATATACAACGAAAACTTATTTACAAGATAAATGCACGCTCGCAGCTTCATACACCTCGCTCCATCTTGCTCGCGCATCCGCACAGTCGAGCAACCGCACACACACTGCTTGCCGCTCGTCGTTTTCTCGTCCGCTGTCTTGGTTGTTCTCACCTTCGTTGACAACCCGCCACTAAAAACACCGAAGCACAAACACAGAGGCGCGCACACGTGCAAGGGCTTACTTGCCACAATATCCACGAATGCGCACTTTTGGGGTGTAAGGAACGCCGCGCGACTTCCGAGGGGAAGGGACACCCGCAACTAATTCGGCCGGAAAATTTGTGTTTGTGCTTTTATGGGGTTCAGAGCCCCAAAACGACTCAGGCTATGAGGGACGGAGTAGTACAGAGTTTCGGATAATGTCGACCACCTGGGTCTCTTTACCATGCACTGACACGCACAGTACATGGGCGCTGTTGTGATTTGAGGCCCAGCCAGAGGTGACAGGCGAGCCAGGCAGGCGCCATCGGGCTGCGTTGACCAAAGGCGCTGGTTTTCGGAGAAGACGCAAGGAACGCTGGTGTGGGGGCGCCTCTGGAGACTGCGTCGCCGTGAACAAAAGCAGCTAATCCCCTTTGCCGAAGGTTCTGAAAGCGGCGCTTCTACCGCACCGAGCTCTCCCGTGGATCGGAGGAGACAGCGCGCGGCGGCGGCGCCAACTCGTCGCCCGCTTGCCCCTGAGCAGCCCGACAAAGCGGGGGTGGACACGGCTGATTTGTCCTTCCCCCCTCAAGAATTCATTGGTGGCCGGCGTACGAACGTATCATGATTATAGCGAGCGACCTGTGCCCTGTGCACTGTCTGCCTCCGTGTCGCTATCTCTCTAGAGATCAAAGAAACAGACACCCATCTCGAAACACATGCTCGCCGGTGCCGCTGCATGTCTGCAACAGGTCGTCCTTCAGCAGAGCTGGCGGTGGCGTGGTTTGAAAACGGCGGAACGACGCGCGCCCGGACGCGGGGCTGCTTTTACCCTTTTGGCTGAGCGCACCACCGCCCCTGGCGTGCGGCCATCACTCACGATTCGAGTGAGTGATTTTCCAGGGGGGTGCAGCCCCCCCCCCCTTGCCCCCCCCTCCGGACGCCCATGGTCACGGTTCGACTTTCCAACCCACTTTCGAGTGCCGATTATTGCGATCATCAGCGCCAGACTGCAAGCGAAGCTGAGGACGCGGTAGGAGTAAGCTGGCGCTTATTCAAAGCGCCTACATTTGGTCAAAGATCAGCTGTGAAAACAACGCAGCAGCTGAAGCTTGCCTGTTGAAATTCCACTCACAAGAAGAAAGTACGCATAGCAAACGATGCACCAGCTCGACGAGCTCGACCGCGCCAAGATGGAAACCGGAAGTTGTGGGCGCGGTGTTGCCAGACCACCAAGCAATTTCGCATATCGTCTATTATCGTCCCATATCCCATACCAGTAATTGTTCCAAAACGCTCAAACGTATAATATTCACGAACCTTGTTAAAGGGGCTGCGAAACACTGCCTGGGGGAATGCCGGCTATACTTCAGGTGGGTTCTTTATGTCACACAGATACCGACTTAAAAAGAATTACAGGAATCGATGCACAGGAACGGGAGTTATTCAGTGAAGAAATTTCAAAATACAAGCAAACAAAACGCTGCCCTCAACTCGATTTTGGCGGGGCTTCCCATTCCTATTTCGCTCTCCCAATGACGGCACCTGGCGCAACCAATCAAAACAGCCAGCCAGAGCACGTCGCGGAAGTTTGTACTCCATGGTTGCCTGCTCTCTGTAACTCGTTCTTGCTGAGACTGGCAGCGTTGTTTCCATGCCAGAGCGCCCCTGGTGGTGTATTTTTATTTTACTTTCTTTGCAGGGCTTTTATCTAAGACAAGCAAGTTGTTTTTGTTGATCTAATATAAAACGCAGACAGGTGACATAATGTGCCTCTATTTATTCACACAATTTGCAGTATATTTACTGTTTGTCCGGTCATCAAGCTCGCGCCAGGTGATGTCATATCCGCTGCTAAAAACCCGCCACTATGTGGCGATACCATCAGAGCCATGAAGTTGTTTTTGGGAGGACATTAAAATATTAAAAAACGGAATGTACGCGGTATTACCGACGCTAATAGCACCATTATAACTCACTGTATGCAATCAACAGGCAAAACAGTCAACTAAGATTGTGTTTCTGGGCCCCTTTAAAGGGGCTGCGAAACACTGCTTGGGGGGATACCGGCTATACTTCAGGTGGGTTGTTTATGTCACACCGATGCTGACTTAAGACAAATTACAGGAATCGATGCACAGGAACGGGAGTTATTCAGTGAAGAAATTTCAAAATACAAGCAAACAAAACGCTGCCCTCAACTCGATTTTGGCGGGGCTTCCCACTCCTATTTTGCTCTCCCAATGACGGCACCTGGCGCAACCAATCAAAACAGCCTGCCAGAGCACGTCGCGGAAGTTTGTACTCCATGGTTGCCTGCTCTCTGTAACTCGTTCTTGCGTAGACTAGCAGCGTCGTTTCCATGCCAGAGCGCCCCTGGTGGTGTATTTTTATTTTACTTGCTTTGCAGGGCTTTTATCTAAGACAAACAAGTTGTTTTTGTTGATCTAATATAAAACGCAGACAGGTGACAAAATGTGTCTCTGTTTATTCACGCAATTTGAAGTATATTTGAAGTAATTTTAATTTTCATATAGAGAGCTCCGAACTTCGCGACAGTATTGGTTGGAAGACTTTAGGAACCCGAAGAAAAATCTCCAGGCTGAAGTTCTTGCACAGTATCTACAATGATTGTACCGGTATTAATAAAAACACTTATCTAAAGCAGCCATATTACATTTCGGAGAGTCTCGATAACACGAAAAAGATTAATAGTTATCAATGCCGCATTAATGTATTTAAGTATTCGTTTTTCCCTAACACAATCCTGGGCTGGAATAAGCTTCCGAATGATGTGGTTTGTGCACCTGATTTCGAAAGTGCTGTTGAAGCGATAATCTGATGTATTTTTTTTCCAGGTCTCGCGTGTTTACCAGCACTGTGCCATCACTCATACTAGTTGTAAACTCATTTAGTCTTCTTTTAATATGTTGTGTTATCCTTGCTGACATGTTTCCCAATATCTCCTTTGCATGTGTTATTGTATATAGTAATAACCCCCCTACAATAATGCCTCATGGGCGCTGTAGGTACTTTGAATAAATAAATAAAAAAATAAATAAATATATTTACTGTTTGTCCGATCATCAAGCTCGCGCCAGGTGATGTCATATCCGCTGCTAAAAACCCGCCACTGTGTGGCGACACCATCAGAGCCATGAAGTTGTTTTTGGGAGGACATTAATATTAAAAAACGGAATATACGCGGTATTACCGACGCTAATAGCACCATTATAACTCACTGTATGCAATCAACAGGCAAAACAGTTAACTAAAATTGTGTTTCTGGGCCCCTTTAACTTCCTCTTTTACGTCAGCGCAACATGGTTTTTGAAAACCTTACTCTTGCAAAACAGAGTTAATATCATTTACACATGCATTGCATCGTATTCTAGACTTATCATCACTAGCTGACTGCATATTTCTAGATTTTTCAAAGGCTTCCAACAATGTAGTATGCCACAAGCTTTTGCCTCACAAACTAAAACAACTGAATATTGACTGGAACTTATTGAAATGGATTGAATGTCTACTTAATAGCTCACAATTTGTTTTTGCTATTGTTTTTGCTAACGGTTATAACACCATGCAGTTCCACAGAGGTGTCTTCTGGAGTTCCACAAGGTTCAGTTCTTGGACCCATACTGGTTCTAATTTACATTAATGATTCCCCCTCTCTTGTGGATTCTCATAATTACCTATTCGCTGATGTTTGTGTCATTTTTAGAGAAATAACCAATGCTAACAACATTACATTACTTCAGACAGACCTCAACACAGTAGGGGAACTGGTGCAAAGAATGGTTCATGGAGCTAAATGTTAACAAATGCAAAGCCATGCGTGTATATAGAAATACTTTAGTCCCACCTCATCAGTAACATTTCTTTGGAATCAGTTTCGTCGTATAAATGCCTCGGCGTACTTCTTATCTTAACTTGTCTCTTCATACCGAGAACATAATTGAAAATGCTAATCGCATGCTTTGCTACTTACGTTTCAACTTTAACGTTCCTTCTAATTTGAAACTATTGCTTTATCAAACACTAATACGATCCGACCTCGAGTATGGCACCTGTATGGCACCCCCCTACTGAAAAATTCGGTATGAATTTTAAACCGGAACCGCATACCGGGCTATTGTACAGGATTTACGATACCGGAATACCGGAGTATCCTGTATAAAACGTGACAGTCCTGTTGTGTACAGGCTAGCCCCGTATTATACAGGAGGGCCCTGCATCACAGGACACAGGCAGGAATAAAATGCTTCAAATATATCCCACTTGTACTAAATCTGAACAAAAACTGGGGCATTTCTCCAAGTGCCATAAGTGTACATGACAAATGCTGCAATATACAGAACCTCAGAAACTGGTAATCTGAGATTATCAGCTTCTCGCATTGCAGTCGATGTGTAATTGTGTTATTTGCTCCCAGCTTTCACCTTGGTAGCTTGGTGAATATTATAATGCATCAAAGACTCCAAAAGATATGTCTATTTTTTTCGCATGTCTTGAACCAGCTAGCTCACTGTGGTAATAATTTAACTTTTTGCGACGGTCTGCCGGCGCTGGGGTGTCTACAGGGTGCTGGCCAATGAAGTAGTGAAAAGCACCTGCAGAAAATAAAATATGATTGCTAGCACATAATGCCTCCAGCTGATCATTTAATTGGGCACTGACACACGACATATTGCATGGAGCACTGTGACCTGCAACTTACGGCCAATGGCTTGTAGCTTTTCAGGCGTCATTGGCTTTCTGCCCACTGTGGAGGCTTCTGACTTCAGGCACCGACGGCAAGCTAGCCCTGTCACGCTCCTTTCCAGGAGTTGGGGAGTCGTCCAAAGGCTGCGGGCTGCGTCCTTGCAGAAACGCGAATCTTTGGGTGCCACCATAACTGCTGCCCATTTTGCCGAATGAATAAAAATTCCATTCCCGAGGTGGACCTGTATGCAATAATCACAAATGCATACACCAGTAGCACAAACGGGGCTCTGAATTGTGGGCCCTCGTGGGCCCAGACAAGCACAGACAAGCTAGGCGTCTCATGACGCCTGGCCTTGAGCATTGGCAATGCTCAGTATCATGAATGCACTTCACACCTTTCGTATTTGAATCAATAATGTTTTGCAAATCTGCGTCGTAACATTGTTGGTGTGTAAACAGGTTGCTCGGACAATTCCAATGCTTGCGTGGTCATCCTCCTTTACTTACGGCACATTCCGTAGCATCAATGCCCCTAGTAGCACAAAATGTCGCCAGAACGTTATGGCAATGTCGCCAATGTTTTATAATGTTGTGCAACATACTCCAACGTTACAGCAACATGTCCATAAGTTGGTCAGGATGACACTCTCTGCTAACATTGCAGCCAAATGCTCAGAAATTCGTTAGGATAACATACCATCTGCCAACTTTGGAACAACATCGAGAAGCAACGTTGAGGCAATACAGGACAGCAGCTTGGGCATGTTGGTTATTCATTCTTGATGGAACAGCGCTTGTCTCTTGTCCCGATGTTTTGCGCTGTTCCATCAAGAGGCAATACAGCCTGATGAACGTTATTATAATGCTTGAATCATAACAATAAAGCAACATTACAAATATATTTCAAGCACAGAGTTCCAGAAGTTTTCTGACTGTTGCTACAGTAAACATTTTTTTCAACTAGCAGTACTTTGCAACTAAACCTCTTCTGTTGCGCCTGCTATAAATTGCATGCACAGCTCGATTAATATGTCGCAAAGCTTTGTTTATTGCCTATTCGCCACTGTCAGTCTTGGGACACCCTTCAGGAACGGCTATATAAGCTTGACTCTATGTTATTCGCTCGGAGGTGAGTGTATGAGTTACATGTACTGTATTGTGGAGCTCAAGTGTCGGTCGCTCTCGCTGGTCCTCGAAAAGCGTTATGATATGTTGTGAAGCTTACCAATTGGCAGGCCTGCATGCTTGTGCAGGGTTGCTAAAATTTTCAAGAATGTTACATATGATGTTATGAAACATTGTGGCAACGTTGCACCAATGTTGTACATATGTGGACACAACATCGTGGGAAATGTAGCAGCCATGTTTTTCACGTATGTTGTCTTGATATTGCCAAAGGAGGACACTAGCCACGTTAATGCAGCCTAAATAGGTAACATTGCTGCAATGTTCCAGCAGCAATCGGTGCTACTAGGGGCGATGCGTGATGTTTGTTCAAGGCCTTGAGCCGCTCCCCCTCAGGACGCTTATCGCTGATTGCTCTCGCAAGTATACGCCATTTGCCTCTGTAAAGAAAGAATACAAATCCCTAAAACTAATTTTAGTCATGTTATCATGAAGGACAAGCAATTTTGGTATGTAACTGAAAGAAAATTTTGTGATATTTTGTCCCTCTACGCTGTGCAATAAACAAATTGCTAGTTAAAAAGACACTCAACAGTTAGAACGTTTCTGTTGACGCCGAGTCTATAACCGAGACGGAGGCAGCACTCAGAGAACAGAGTGATTTGAAATGCGTACTTACGTCCTAGCAGCACGACGTCGCCCTCATAAAGACCGCCTTCACCGCCGTGGCCTCCACCGCTCAAATGTAAGTAAATGTTACTGTTCACGCACTCACGTCTTTCGGAGCGAAGTCATACACTACTGAGACAAGGACGACAGGGTTCCACCATACTTGCACTGGACGTACGCATGGAAGGCGATGTCATCTTCGAGGAGGAAGAAAAAACTTTTATTAAGCGACCCTTAAAAGGAAGCCAGTGAGGGTGGGGATGAGGGGGTTGCAGGAACAGGTGGGCCCTCGCGGTCGCGCTAGGTGGCCAGGAGCCCTGCCGACCTCTGTGGCCCAGGTCACCATCCGGAGCTGAACCTCCGGCTGTGAGCTGTGCAGCACGGCCTCCCATCTCTCCCGGTCGGGGAGTCTCAGAAAAGGGGGAGTTGGAGCATTAGAGGAAGCATTGCAAAGTATGTGATAAACGTCCGCCTGAGGGTGTTGGTATAATTTGCAGGACGGATGATAGTCCCCTGGGTGCATGAGGGAATACAGCTAAGGGTTCGGAAAAGTGACTGTCTGAATCCGTCGCCAAACGACTTGCTCGGCCTTATTTAGCGATTTTTGGGGAGGGGAGTAAACTAGTCGGGAACCCGGGTAGTGAAGCGTGACTTCATGGTACGTCATCATGCGTTCCCTAGCACTGCGGAACGAGGGGAGGCCGTCTATCGCCCGGTCGACGAGTCGTCGGGCGTGATTGTGTGCAGCCGTATTCCCCGGGTGTCCGCAATGCGCAGGAACCCAGATGAGTGTGATGAGCCGACTCGGTGGTACAACACTGTTCAGAACACGATGTGCTGGCGTGTGAACCCGTTGTCTAGCGAAATTTCGTATGGCTGATTTAGAATCCGAGACTATGCATTTTGCATTTGATTGAGTAATAGCCAGGGCTATAGCTGCTTCTTCAGCCTCGACGGGATGCTGAACGCGATTGAGAGTTAGAGCTGAGCAAGGATTATGATCGCGGTTAAGTACCGTGATGGCATAGGCTGAAGTGGTACAATATTCTGCAGCATCTACGTATGTGACTGTTGGATCACTAGCGTATAGTGCTTATGTAGAGCTGTTGCCCGAGCTGTGCGACGATCTTTGTCATGCTTAGGATGGGTGTTTCTGGGCAGAGGTGGAATATAAAGATTTTATGCTAGGTGTAGAGAAATGTTATGCTGATCCGAAATTTGTTCGTCGAGGGTGATTTTGAGTCTTTTCAGAAGATTCTGTCCGTTAGGTGTTCGAGATAGGCGATAGGATTGCCACGCGAGGTGGGCTTCAATCAGTTCTGCCAAGGTGATATGTACGCCTAGTTTGAGGAATTTGCTGGTGGGGGTTGAATTCGGGAGGTGAAGGGCAGCCTTATCATTCCTCTGATCATTCTATCTATCTGCTCCTCCTCTGTCTGAGTGAGATACCGATAGGGGAGAGTATAAATGAGTTTGCTGACATAGACGGCTTCAACGAGACGTCGCGTGTATGCCTCCCTCATGCCTTTGTGATTAGTATTAATTCTACGAATGATCGCAGTCGTATTCTGGACAATGCGACGGAGTGATTTAATGGTGGTCGTGTTGACACCGCCATTCGTGGTGAGCATACCCAATACCCTAGTGAGGGAGTTAATTGTAATTGGAATGCCTTGAAGTTTGATGAAAATTTGTGGTGGATCAGGATCCGGGTATCGGAGTCTAATTAGGAGTTTTGATTTGGCAGGGAAACATGCCAGGCCTATACTTTGTGCATAATTTTGGATCGCGTCTGTTGCATTTTGTAATGTTTCCTCTATTTCACCGCACTTGTCTGCGCTGGTCCAAATGGTGATAGCATACGCACAGATTGAGTGATAGAGGTGGGGGATTTTAGACAAGATTTGAGCCAGAGGAATGAGCGTGATATTGAACAAAAAAGGTCAGAGAACTGCACCTTGTGGCGTGCTCGGCTGCCTAGTGGGAAGGTAGGAGATGTGACTGATCCGGTTTGGAACTCCGCGGTCCTGCCCGTAAGGAAAGCTGTCACATATGCATAGGTGCGCTTCCCACGTGCAGGGAGCTCAAAGCTTGTAAAATGGCCGAATGTTGCACATTATCGAATGCTGTGGTTAAGTCTAAAGCAAGAGGTGCTTTGGTGAGGTGAGATATCGAAGGATCAAGTATGTCTTCCTTGATCTGTATCATAACATCCTGTGTTGAAAGGTGGGATCTGAAACCGAACATGGTATGGGGGTAGATGTTCTCTTCCATGTGTCGGATGAGACGGATTAGGACAACATGCTCCATGAGCTTGCCCGCACATTAAGTTAGAGATTTGGGCTTAAGATTTTGCAGGTCTAACGGTTTGCCTGGTTTAGGTATAAAGGCAATTCTGGCATGTTTCCACTGTTCTGGGAGCGTGCCAGCTTCCCAGTGCTGATTCATGAAGTCTGTGAAGGCCGCGACGGTTTTGACATCCAGATTTCTGAGAGCCTTATTGGTGACTTGATCTGCTCCTGGTGCTGAAGTGGTCCTGAGCTGCTGTAAAGCTGCCCAAACCTCTGCCTCGGCTATAGGGGCTTCGAGTTCAGAGTTACAAGATCCCTCATATTGTAAAGGGGTTAGTTGAGGGGTGTCTGGGAAGTATTTATCTCTAAGTCTTTGAATAATGTCCTGACCTTGTTGTGCGGAATGAACTAAGCGTATAACAGCTTTGGAGGTTGTTCTGGTGCTGAAGTTGTCCTGAGCTGCTCTAAAGCTGCCAAAACCTCTGCCTCGGCTATAGGGACTTCAAGTTCAGAGTTACAAGATCCCTAAAATTGGAAAGGGGTTAGTTGAGGGGTGTCTGGGAAGTATTTATCTCTAAGACTTTGAATAATGTCCTGACCTGGTTGTTGTGCGGAATGAACTAAGCGTATTACAGCTTTGGAGGTCTTTGATCTAGGTGAACTGGGATCTAATAGAAATCTGAGGAAATGCCATGTGTTCTTAAATTTGAGATTTCCATCCAGTCTGTTACAGATCTGAGACCATTGTTGAGTGGTTAGCCCGGCAGCGTGTTCCGTAATTTGCTCTTGAATTTTGGCCAATGTACGTTTAAGTTTGTGATTATGTTTCTGCCGCAACCATCGGTTTTCCACCCCTTGATAGGCTTACCACAGTTGTAGTCGGCTATCTACTTGATCCAACTGCTGAGTAGTTGCTGCTTCCTTGGTAGAAGCTTCAATTTCTTTGTTTAATTGAGTAACCCAGGAGAAGCAGTCCTCTATTTTCTGAGTGGCAGTGGACTCTCGCTTTTTCCTGAAAAGGTCCCAGTCCACTATGCGTTTAATTTTGACTGGCAGGGTGAGGCTTTTTGCGTAACACGTGAGTGAAAGAATAAAGTGATCACTTCCGAGCTTTTGGTCTGTATTTGTTCAGGTCACATGCTTTAGATGTTTTCCTGGTCGTCGAGTCTCAGAAAAGGGGAGTTGGAGTATTAGGGCAAGCCCTAAGTACGTGAAAAATATCCGCCTTAGGGTGTCGGCATAATTTGCAGGACGGATGATAGTCCCCTGGGTGCATGAGGGAATACAGATAAGGGTTCGGAAAAGTGTCTGTCTGAATCCGTCGCCAAATGACTTGCTCGTCCTTCTGTAGCGATTTATGGGGAGGGGAGTAAACTAGTCGGGAACCCCGGTAGTGAAGCGTGACTTCATGGTACGTCATCATGCGTTCCCTAGCACTGCGGAATGAGGGGAGGCCGTCCATCGCCCGGTCGACGAGTCCTCGGGCGTGATTGTGTGCAGCCGTATTCCCCGGGTGTCCGCAATGCGCAGGAACCCAGATGAGTGTGATGAGCCGACTCGGTGGTACAACACTGTTTTGGCGAAATTTCCTATGGCTGATTTAGAATCCGAGAATATGTATTTTGCATTTATTTGAGTAATAGCCATGGCTGTAGCTGCTTCTTCAGCCTCGACGGGATGTTGAACGCGATTGAGAGTTAGAGGTGAGCGAGGATTATGATTGCCGTTAAGTACCGTGATGGCACAATATTCTGCAGCTTCTACGTATGTGGCTGTTGGATCCCTAGCGTAGTGCTTATGTAGGGCTGTTGCCCGAGCTGTGCGACGATCTATGTCATGCTCAGGATGGGTGTTTCTGGCCAGAGGGGGAATATAGATTTTTTGCAGGGTCGAGAGAAATGTTATGCTGATCCAACATTTGGTCGTCGAGGGTGATTTTGAGCCTTTTCAGAAGACTCTGTCCGGTAGGTGTTCGAGATAGGCGAGATCATGGATTGATCAAGACAACACGAGGAAAGGCGCATAAAACTTTATAACCCAAATTCAACGAGGACGAGCGAGTGCCAGCGTGTTTTCGCGGCTCCCTTCACCGCCTCACACTCAACCCAACCGCAGGAGAGATGAAAAACCTGTCCCAACGCAACGCAGGAAAGGCCAAGGTGCACTTCTGTATGACGTCACTGCACAGTGACCGGGCATAGTGAACAAGTAGAATCGGAGCCTCCTCTCCACTTCATCGAAGCGTCGCGGGGGAGCGTGGTCGGGAGGGCGGCTTAAAATGTTCGATAGTGGGTTGTAGAGTCGCCTCTGCGTTATTTCGGGGAAGGGGGCTGGGAGGGACAGGACAGACACAAAGGAGCCCAAGGGGAAGGAACAAAGGCCAACAGAAAAACCAGGGATGACCAGGTTGCGACCGGACCCAGGAAAAGCAGAGAAGGCGGCGGTGAAAGGAAAGAAAAAAAGCTTGAAAAAAAAATTGCGAAAGACAGGGTTACTCGTGTGAGGTTTTTACAGGTGCTTTTTCACACGAAAACAGCGAAAACTACACAAAGGACGCAGAAAGGGGAGACGAGACACAGGCGCTGACTAACAACTGAAATTTTATTGCTCTGACACATCGGTAAATATAGCTCGTTAGGACTGATGCTTGGGCGAGTTGGTATGCCATGTTCAAGAAGAACAGCGCGAAAAGACAAGGACCACAGGAAGATACACAAAGACAAGCGCTGACTTTCAACTAAAGATTTATTGCTCGGAACGTGGAAATAAATACATCAGGCTCTAAGCAACAAAAAGAACACGTAGGGTTGATAGGTGTGCGTGGACAAGTGTGTATCAACCCTACGTGTTCTTTTTGTTGCTTAGAGCCTGATGTATTTATTTCCACGTTCCGAGCAATAAATCTTTAGTTGAAAGTCAGCGCTTGTCTTTGTGTATCTTCCTGTGGTCCTTGTCTTTTCGCGCTGTTTTTCTTGAACACGGTAAATATACACAAGGTATCAAAAACAACATCAAGGCGTATCTACTCAATTCCCTTGTCTTGTGGTCATGCTTACGTAGGACAAACCGGCAGATGCCTTAACAAAAGACTGTCAGAACACAAATACAATGTAAGCACACGAATCTCGGGCCATCTCGGCGTTCATTGCCGCGACTGTAAATGCACTCCTCACTGGAGTGACACGAGCGTGCTGAGCAGGTGCAGTGACTAAATCACGCGAGTGATAATTGAAGCCAAAAAAGTCGCAAGCCTAAAAGACCGCTCTGTCAGCACCCCATCCATAGCCCTTCTGGATAAGGAATTTCGTTTCCTTGCGTCAGCTCGGCATTCATGATTCCCTGCTCGTTTCCTGCTGCGTTTGTCTGTTTCATGCCCTATCCTTCTTGTTGTTTTTGATACCTTGTGTATATTTACCGATGCGTCAGAGCAATAAAATTTCAGTTGTTAGTCAGCGCCTGTGTCTCTTCTCCCCTTTCTGCGTCCTTTGTGTAGTTTGCGTTGTTTTCGTGTGATGGAAAACCAACTAGCTCGTGATGTGTTCTTGTGATGGAAAACCAACTAGCTCGTGATGTGTTCTTCAGGTGCTTTTTGTTTTTATTTTGTTCTCTCGAGCGCTGTACCTTTTCGCTAGCCCGAAGCGTCGCCCTTTACGGAACACCCCAAGGTAGCTGCCAACTCCGTTCAATTAACCTTTCTTGTTCGTCAATAGAAATGTTCTGGGCGATTTGTGATTAGTATCTCTTCCTGATAGAGTGAAGGGTAGAGCCGCTTGCGATGGCGCTTGGACAAGTTGCGTATCAATGGGCGATCACTTGCGAAGAAAAAGCGCAAAGAATTTCTGCATGAAAACCAAGAATTTTCTTTCTTCAACGATGCATCGCTACAGACTGCTGCTAGCGGACATTAAGAGAGCTGCTGCAATGAACGCGACAGTAACAAACTTTTTGGAGCCTCTGGCGCAGTCTCCGGAGTCTCGCTATGTTTATCAACCGAGCGTGGAGTCCATGCTCCACATGTTGCATGGAGACGACGAAAGTGCTTGTAGTGCTGGCGTAATTGAAGTGCATTGAAACAAACCTTATGCTGTCAGCTTTCTACGTGGCGACAGCAGCACACCAGAAAAAAATGCAATGCGATAAACGCAAAAGAAGCACGAACAAATCTCAGAAGCGGGTTCTTTTTTTATTACGACGTTCAAAGAGCAGCTCTTCATCAGAGTGAAACATGCAAGGTTTTGCTATTTGGGTACGCTTAACCCTTTTACCTCTGATGTAGGATAAGCATGCATGCTAAAGGTGAGAATGTCGTGTACAACTAATGCACGTGGGACTGTCGGTAGTTGTTACCCGGCAACTCGCTAATGGCGCATGATGTTTCTGCACTGTGAAGCCCAGAGTAATCTGCGCAGGACTTACGAAGGCTGCTGGCGGATATATACTAGCCGTTTGCCCGCACACACCCGCCCTGGCTTTGTCAGGGTGCTGCACGGGAAGCCAATATGGCGGTTGCCCCTAATTCACCTCCAAGCAGCCCCCGTCTTTCGTGCACAAACTGCATGTTTTGCCACTGCGCAGCTCAAGCTTAGACTTTTTCTTAGCCCCTTGAACAAAACCGTGTACGTGTTGGTTACCGCACTTATGCACACGCTGCCTCCCCCCCCCCCCCCCCTCCCCTAAAAATATCTGCTGGCGTACAACAGTCAATCTGCAGACAAAGCACCGAAACCACGCAGCACATATCGCACTGAATACAGGCTGGTCTGTCCGGTTCGAGCTCCGTACCGGACTGGTCTGTCCGGTTTGAGTTTCGAACCGGGAATGGTCTGTTCGGTACGAGCTCCGTACAGGAGCTGTCTGTCCGGTTTGGGATCGATGTAACAAGTGAAGGCGGGCTAGTTGGTGGTTGACAATGGAGTGCATACCGGACCGGTATGAGCCGGTATAGCCATCAAACCGGACGGGTCTCGCCGGTATGAGGGTGATACCGGACCGGTATGAAACCGATATGTTCCGGTAAAATCCGGTTTGCCGCGATGCCATTTTTTCAATGGGGCCTGCTCATGACAACATAATTAATGGTCTTGAGCTGGTGCAAAATAACTCTGTGAGTTTAATCCTTGTTAACTACAACCGCACAGCGAGTATAACTACTATGAAGTCTAATATCTGCCTCCCATAGCTGACATCGAGTAGAAAAGCGTAGAAAGGGTCTGTTTTTCTTTGGTTAAACCTGCCCACTGCTCAGTTGTAGAGTGTAAAGGGGGCGGACGCTTCGTCAGGCAACTTTTGATTGCCTTTTTGTTTCGCCTGCTCGGCAACCAAGTGTTGTTGAAATAAATCTTAATCTGAATCTGAAAAGTGTTTCGTATCGCCCTGTTCCACAAGCTGTACCATCATCCCGCTCTTCTTGATCCCCCCCAAGCCTGAGTCCTCATCCCCCATCCCCCAAGCCTGAGTCGCTTTGTAAAACTCTCATGAAATGAAATAAAATAATAACAAAATTCAAGAGGAACCGCACCCAACCAGAGGTTATCGCAGGCGAACCAATTAAAAATAAAAGAAAAGGGGCCAACATCCAAGAGAAAATTAAGAAAAACCAATTACAAGAGAAAAAAAAACAAAGGCACAAATGATGGGCGGGCAAAAGTGATTTTTAGGGCTTAAAGAATTAAGAAGGACGGAAAGAAAATGAAACAGGGAAGGGTCTAGCGTGCCCAGATTCTTCAGACAGGCTCGCAGGCGGCCAGGAGGAGGGAAGGTGTGGGGATCTGTAGGAAGGAAGAAGAGACGAGAAAAGAAAGCAAGGAGAAAAAACAAACAAACATGAGATAATGGGCTTAAGAAAGCACAAGGGGTATATAAAAAAGGGGAAATAGAAAAGAGAATCAAATAAATGACAAAAAGGCACGTAAAAAACAAAGAACCAGAACGAGCGAAATAAAAATAACCAAAAAATTAAAACGTGGAAAATATAACAGCTAGAGGAAAAAAAAAGAATAAAGGAAAGAAAACAAATTGAAAAGAAAAAAAGAATAAAAATAAACATGACAAAACGAAAACAAAACAAAACAAGGACTGCGTGTTCACGCAAGGCGAGCAAATATCAAGATCCACATGCCATCCACATGCCGGAGAGGCAGGGGCAGAGCCACGGCCCACCAAAATTGGTCATATGGTGTCCCCGACCACATGAGACATGGGGAGGTGTAGAAATGGCAGGGAGGTCTACGAGCCATCCGGGCGGGAATTAACACGATACAGAGGTGAAAGAAGGGAAGAAACGCGAACAGCAACGCGAATAAGCAACGCACGAGACCGAGGGGAACCTAACAAAGAGATGTCCGCGGTGAGAGGGCAGGCACGCAGGTAATGGAGAACATCCCCCACAGCTGCCCCGCATAGATAAGAAGGCGAAAGAAGGAAGGCAAAACGATGGAAGCAGGAGGGAAAATGACCGTGGGCAGTTAGGAGAGGGACAAGAGATCGGGGTGGAGGGAAAGAGAGCGGGAGACGGTTAATAGAGGGTACAAAAACAGCCAAGAGGGTGTCCGAATGTTCCGAGGTCCAGGTGTCCGACCAAAGCCCGAGTACGGTGGTACGCATGCGGGTGCGCACTGACAAGCGTGGAAGCCACGACGGCCGCGGGAGGCCGCGCGCCGACGCCAGTGAGGCGGCCCAGTCAGCGAGCTGGTTGCCCCAGACACCACAATGGGCGGGGACATGATAGAGGAAGACAGGACGGTGAAGAGAAATGGAGTGAAGGGTGCGCTTGATGACTCGGACGCGTAAGTAGTTCGTGGAAAGAGAGTGAAGAGCCTGAAGGAGAGAAAGGCAATCAGAGTATACATGCAAGGGTAAAGGAGAGGTGGCACGCCGGGCGTAACAACAAGCCTCGTGAAACGCAACAGCCTCTGCGCAGAAGGCACTAGAGGCCGCCTCGAGGCGAAACCGGCCCACGTTCCGCAGCTCGCCAGAAGATGAGAATGCGACGTAAGTAGCACCCGCAGAGTGGGACGTGTAAGAGCCGTCCGTGATTATATGAAGGCCGGGAAGGGAGGTTCGGTTTGGTTTATGGGGTTTAACGTCCCAAAGCGACTAAGCCTATGAGGGACGCCGTAGTGGAGGGCTCCGGAAATTTCGGAATTTCTCAGTCCTCCGGAAGGGAGGACTGAGAGGGAAAGTTAGAAGGGAGAAGACGGGTGAAGGAGAATGAGGAAGCCAGAGAGGGATGGTCAGGGATCAAAGCGGGGCAAGATATCGGACGGTAGGTAAGTGTGACTTCCAAAGGTGACGGGATCTAGACCGTTTAAAAGGTTGTACTCCGCACAGAGGCGATCCAATTCCAATGGAAGAGGGGGTACCCGGAGGAGTACCTGAAGCGCAGCCGTGCGCGCTGTGCGGAAAGCCCCTGTGACAGCGAGAAGAGGGACCCGCTGCACAGAAACAACCTTCTCCCGAAGGCGGGAATTGGCGCTGCGAGACCGCCAAGCGGGCGCGGCGAAAGTAAGAGCGGGTTGTATTACTTGGAAATAAGGCCCACGTAGAGAACAGGGTGGGAGGGAACGGTGGAACGACAGAAACGAGACAAGACGCGAAGTGAGGATCTCTGCCTTGTCGCGGAGGAAGTGAGCATGAGGTAGAAAAGTGGGGTGGCAGTCGAAGACAACGCCTAAAATTTTGAGTTCCTGTTTGAAACTTAAGCGGCGACCCGAAAAGCGCACAGTGGGATTACGCCTTAGTTATTCTTATTTTTGACATTAGTCATTCTTATTTTTCGGGAGGGTGCTTTCTATAACGGCAACGAAGCAAATAGATCCATAGGGTCAGTTTGGCTGTTGTATATATAGATACTAGGCCATGAGCATTTTTATTCTTATTTTGCGGGAGGGTGCATTCTGTAATGGCTGCGAAACAAATAGATCCACAGTGTCAGTTTGACTGCTGTATATAAAAGTTTGGTGGCGGATTTTCAACTTGTTGAGGTTAATCTTGTATTTGCCACCACGTTTGTGAGCAACCTGAAATAGTTTTTGCCTATAAAGTTGTACTTTTTTTTAGTAATCCTCAGTTATTGCAAAATCGTTTCCTTTCAGCTTTGAGGCCACCGTCAGCACCCGTTGCTTGTCTTTAGGCAATAAGAATTTACAATCAGTGGTCTCGGCTTCAATTGGGGAAAATGACTAATTCTGTGGGCCCTTTCAACGACTTCAGGGCCAATTGTGACGTTCAGTTGTTACGAGCAAAAAGAATCGCTTTCCGCTCAGAGCCAGCCCATGATTCCTTCAAGGTATCCTGAAATCCAGAGAAGATTAAATTTTTCCTTGAACATCTGTTTTCCAGATCATCTTGACAGTCCTGCAGTTTGCTACACGTGACAGCAAGATCTGAATTAAGTTTACTTGCGTCGTCCTTTATAGGGAGCACGTTGCCTTCCACAGAATTTATTTTTTCTTTTAAGGAACAACTTTTGCTGCAGAACTTGCTTTCACTACGAATGGCAAAGATTTCTTCCAGAATTTCTTATTGTGTTTGTTGCATTGACGGCATTGTCAAAATCGCATCGGAACATCTTTTTTCCTTGTTGAGCGGACAGTTGTCCGGGATGTTGTTCAATAACTCCTGAAAGCAGTGAGAGCTTGCGAATAGTACGCGCGCATGACACACACTGCATAATCGTCAAGAAATCCGTGGATGGTGAGTTGGGATCTTGAATCAGTTATCGAAATGGTCTACCGCTAACAGGGCTATGAAAATAACCCACATGAATAACTGCCAAGCATGAATCTCTGGCTGCCATGTCGGTGCCAGATCCCAAACTGGGCGTTTGTTGCAGCTGGTTATGTAGACATACGGTGAAGTGTAGTGTCCCGGGTTGCCAGAAAAGGAGATGATAGCTGAAGGGCGACGGCAGCGCAGCCACATCGAGCGGTGAGCGGTAGTCCCAGTATGACGGAAAAGCCGGGCAGAATTAATCGAAAATGCAGACGTCACCGGAATACGACGTCGATACAAAACCAGGATGGGTCACCGTCATCTGCACAAGCTGAAGAAAGACCAAGCATGAATCTCTGGCTGCCATGTCGGTGCCAGATCCCAAACTGGGCGTTTGTTGCAGCTGCTTATGTAGACACGCGGTGAAGTGTAGTGTCCCGGGTTGCCAGCAAAGGAGATGATAGCTGAAGGGCGACGGCTGCGCAGCCACATCCAGCGGTGAGCGGTAGTCCCAGTATGACGGAAAAGCCGGGAAGAATTCATCCAAAATGCAGACGTCACAGGAATACGACGTCGATACAAAACCAGGATGGGTCACCGTCATCTGCACAAGCTGAATAAAGACCAAGCATGAATCTCTGGCTGCCATGTTGGTGACAGATCCCAAACAGGGCGTTTGTTGCAGCTGCTTATGTAGATATGCGTTGAAGTGTAGTGTCCCGGGTTGCCAGCAAAGGAGATGATAGCTGAAGGGCGACGGCAGCGCAGCCACATCGAGCGGTGAGCGGTAGTCCCAGTATGACGGAAAAGCCGGGCAGAATTCATCCAAAATGCAGACGTCACCGGAATACGACGTCGATACAAAACCAGGATGGGTCACCGTCATCTGCACAAGCTGAAGAAAATGCAAGCATGAATCTCTGGCTGCCATGTCGGTGCCAGATCCCAAACTGGGCGTTTGTTTCAGCTGCTTATGTAGACATACGGTGAAGTGTAGTGTCCCAGGTTGCCAGAAAAGGAGATGATAGCTGAAGGGCGACGGCAGCGCAGCCACATTGAGCGGTGAGCGGTGGTCCCAGTATGTCGGAAAAGCCGGGCAGAATTCATCCAAAATGCAGACGTCACCGGAATACGACGTCGATACAAAACCAGGATGGGTCAGCGTCATCTGCACAAGCTGAAGAAAATCCAAGCATGAATCTCTGGCTGCCATTTCGGTGCCAGATCCCAAACTGGGCGTTTGTTGCAGCTGGTTATGTAGACATGCGGTGAAGTGTAGTGTCCCAGGTTGCCAGCAAAGGAGATGATAGCTGAAGGGCGACGGCAGCGCAGCCACATCGAGCGGTGAGCGGTAGTCCCAGTATGACGGAAAAGCCGAGCAGAATTCATCCAAAATGCAGACGTCACCGGAATACGAAGTCGATACAAAACCAGGATGGGTCACCGTCATCTGCACAAGCTGAAGAAAGACCAAGCATGAATCTCTGGCTGCCATGTCGGTGCCAGATCCCCAAGAATACGTCCAAACTAAACCGAGAAAATCCGAGCAACTCATCATTCGGAACAAACACGGGGAGCCAAGGGTGGACGCATCGGCCGATACCATAAACCTCACTCTCAACGGCAACAGCACAGCGAAGGTCAAGGCTATCAGGGTCTTTGGCACGCTGGTTCAAAACAATACGCAGAATACGGAGGACATTCCGGAGGAGAAAACAACACCTAAACAGAAGGGGGCCTGTTAAAGAGAATAGCTCTGAGACACGGGGGCATGAAGCAGCCTGACCTCTGTAGGGTCACACAAGCATTTCTCTTAAGCAGAATTCCACACTTATTTCTGTATTATCTTATAAGGCAAAAGGACAGCAAAGCATTTGATAGCGTCATTCGTGGTGTTTACAGGGCGCCACTGGTATACCCACTTTTGCCAGCAACAAGCTACTAGAACTTGGGGTGAATAATAGCCTGGACGAGCTAACTGATGCACACAAAACCACGCACAGTCAACGGCTGTCGAGAAAGGACACAGGGCGATACATCCTAGGCGAGCCGGGCCTTCGGCCGGCTGACACGGCAGCTAAACTCACTTTTTGCGAAGGCACTCGCCTGAAGCTCGAGGTCAACCCTTTTGCCAAAAACATACTACCGGAGGACGATATGATGACATTTGAATTGCCCGGGTGGAGGCCATATACAGACAGTGCGTGGACGACCTCTGTGCCGTGTATGTGGACGCGGTCAAACAAGACCCCGGCAGGTACGCGGTCTCTGTTATTACGCTTTATTGCAACATTATCAACGTGGCGACAATTCTTGCCCCCTCCATCAAAGACACAGGGGAGACAGCCATAGCACTGACCATTAGGGGTCACCGCACGGAGACGGTCATTAGAGACTCAAAATATGCGATCACTGGCTATCAGAGGGGCAGAGTGAGTAAACTCACCACGTCCCTGCTAAAAAATTACCCTCATCCACCACCAACCCCGTATGGGTGCCGGCCCACTCCGGCTGCTCAGGAAACGAGAAGGCGGACGAATATGCCCGAGGGCTAACCAACCGGGCCGTCTGCACAAATGAGCGGCCGGCGGAGTCACCCACCCCATACAACGAGGTTACAAATTTTTATAGGTAAAACACACGACTTTACCCACGCCCACGCCCAGACCTTACCAGGCCACAAGCCACGGCTCTTAGAAGAGCTCAGACAAAACGTCTTATGAGCCCATATCGATTGTCCTTCATTACAAAAGGTGAGGTTTATCCTATATGCCCTATTTGTGACAAAAGCCTTAACGCAGATGATGGCAATATTCTCTGTAGATTCGAGGGAAATCCTCTTCCCAGGAAGCCCCTGCCAAATCCCTCAGCTGACAGTGCGGAAAAGTTTATACGCAACGCAAAGATATACGAGCGCAGATGGGATCCTCGAGGTCGCCCCTTCATGAAGGCCACCTGAGGCGACAGTGGCTTAACGACGACAAAACATGCCGAATAAAGTTCATTCCTCCTCCTCCACTAAGCCTAGCAGCTCTTTAAATAAGGAAGCAGTTTGAAAATATGGCTTGTTTTATCGCCCAAATTTTGGGGTTCGGGCAAGTTCAGACAGAGCGGAAGCGTCGTGCGTCTTTAGTTTGCCGTCAACGTGGGACACAGCGTAGCTGCCACGACGAATCGGTGGCGTAGCGAGAGGCCCCGCTTCGACAGACGCCGCGGTGTTGAGCGAACGCAAAGCGGCGTTGGGGCGTACGCTATTTCGGCAAAATTTGCCGTTAACGTTAACCCAAGGCGGAAGGCGGCCTTTACGCTCTGAGCATGCGCACTTCGATGCCCCAAACTTCTCGGGGCCCCAAAGCTTGGGGCTCTCCTATTCCAGAACTCCCTACTAAGTTATTACGGCCAAGCAATAAACATGCAGAAGATCTGTGCGGTCATGCACGACACGAAAAGAGCACGACACGATACAATAATATTTTTCCGTGTATGCTTAGAAGGTAAGGAATACGCCAGCTCTCTCGCCAATGAAGAGACTTAGGAATCACTCACACAGAAATCACCGCGCGTTTTTATCTACAAGGCCTCTAGTATTTGATTTTCAGCCCTAAGAACGTGACTGTTTCCGAACTCTGGTGTGCATTTTTGCGTCCTACAGCTAAGACGCATGTGGCCTTAAATCTCACTTACTTTGTCCTGCACTTATGCTCATAAAATTTATAATTTAAATAACTTATCAGTTTTCCAATGCATTTGTATGTAGCGTGACACGTCAGAGGTACATAATACACTATTTAAGCAACTGATGTGCCAAGTTTTTTCCCGGAATTCTTTTTTTATGTTCGGCTTTTAGCTTCACGCATCCTTCCAAGACATTCCGAAGTTGCAAAATTTCATACCGAGAACAGAGGCAAACGACAAGAAAGACGACACGCAGAGACACGCAGGCACTTCGCGTGTCGTCTTTCATGTGCTGTCTGAGTTGGCACAAAAGCTTTTTACGAAATCGAAATGTACAAAATTACCCAAAACTAGGTTTAAGGATATTTTAACTAAGACGATTTACAGCGGTTTTTGATTTCATTTGGTGCCAGAAACTTCACGAATTCGAATTCTTCACCCGAAATGGCTCGGAGAAACAAATAAAAGTGTTTTAGGCCTGTGAAAAATAATCCGTCAGTAGTTAGTGTGCCAACGCGTCTGCTGCACGTGTTTTTATCTGTCTGTAGCTTCTTTTCTGCTCTTTTCGAAAGACATTCTTAGCTTACCTTGTGGTTGTGACACTACTGTAGCACTTTAGAGAGGGATAAAATGAAATAGTCGTCCACTTCGAGCGCCTAGGAAATCACTGTGTGGGTGTTTTCATACGCGAGCTCCAAATTTATCTAGGCTCGCTTTAGCTTACATGGAATAGGACCCACTGTAGAAGAAATGTAAGCTGTTTTTCATTCCCGCTTTCTCGATTTTTTTTCCACATCTTCATTGCGTTCTTAATTTGCATCGAGATAAGCACCTTTAAGAGCAAGCGGAGTTGAAAATAAAATTTTGGTCGAAATTTCGCAGTTGTCGTCTTGTGTCGTCCCTTCTGCAGTATATTTTGCTCACCCCTAAGGTGTGGCAAAAGGGTGTTCAAATTCGAACCTGGAATGCTGCAAGGTGGGAGCTTTGCGTGAGTTGAGAATCCTGCTGCAGCGGCGCCATTTATAACTAGAGGCCAAGCGTAAAGGCGTGCGCAGACATCGATGCTGAACTGGGGTTGTCGAGATTCGGGCTCCACAGCACACCTCGCACTGCATAGCGTTGCCTTCCAACGAAAGAACGTGTCAGTGTAAAGTAGTGTAAATTGGTGGGGGTGGGATTTGGATTTACGCAATTTCCGATCCAAATCTGCATTTCGTGCTCTGCTAATGTGCCGTCCAAGGTACAACGCAGTCGTGTAGAAAAGAAAGGCCCATGATGTCGTTTGTTACTCTCCTGTATGGCACCACAGCAATTACGGTTGCGAATGGCATTCCCTGAAAATGGCGTTATACCGTGCTTGGAGCGGCTACAGGACCACCACCAAGGCGCGCTTCTACACACGTCCCGACAGGCGGCAGCAGCCGCGTACTTTGTGGAGAAATCAAGCGCGCTCTCCACCGAGCGAAGCCGCGTTCTCCGCAGGAAGACAGGCCTTTATCGCCGGGCGGCCGCTGCTTTATCTGGCAGGCCCACTGCGTGCCGCTGATAGCGAAGCGATTGCCGCGGCGGCGACACGACGGGCGGCCACCAAGATGTGAGTACGGCCAGACGCTGCTCTTGTTCCGCTGCGACCGCCAGAACGGGTGGGGCTGGTTTCTCACCCACGGTGCTCTGGCCAATCAACACGTGCCGCGTCCTTTGGATGTCGTGCGCTGCTCCTCTGCCGTGAGCTTTGGGCGAACGCGATGGTACGGTTTAAAAACGCGCTGGGGGCAACCTGATCGAATTTTTATTCGGAGTGCAAACTGATCTCCTGGCTGCTTTCATGCTGCGGAAAGGAGTGATTTAAAAGGTTTCCGGCCACTAGATCGAAAATCATGACTCTTTTCGTCTTGATGCAACCCAGCCTAAGCTCGTGAAAGCGCTGCTTGAGTAATTTTCACCCCTTGTAAGAGTAGTTCTCCTTGTAATTGGACCGCAGCAATCGGGTTGGGCATCCACAGATTTCCAAAGGCTACAAGCGTTCGCCTTGCCTGGCACTCAGCTTCTCTGGGGCGGAATGGTCTGAAAACGGGTTCTCTGCCATCCTTGTGTAGGTAAAACCCAGCTACTGCGGAGCAACTGACCAAGGCGGCGGTCAGTCCTGTGACGCAGCGGAGGGTGCTAAGAATCACTGGCTCCGCACAGGCCGCCATTGGAAACTGAACCTGGCAACGTTTGACGCAAGAACCTTACCCAGTGAGGCCAGCTTTGCAGTGTTGCATAGTATAAAAGTGAACTGCGCAACAACTTAGACAGGACACAGAAAGAAGCACACACAACAGATCACGAGCGCATGATAATGTTGTATGTGTTTCTTTCTGTGTCCTGTCTAAGTTGTTGCGCAATTCACTTTTATACTATGCAGAACCAACTAGAACGACAACACGCTTTTTTTCAGTGTTGTTCGAGGAACTAGCGAGTATTAAATGGGATGTAAGAGGGCTTAGTGAGGTTAGAAGGAGAGAAAGAGCCTATACAGTACTAAAGTCCGTGCACGTACTGTGCTATCGTGGATTAGCGGACAAATGAGAACTAGGAGTAGGGTTCCTCATCAATCACGATATAGCTGGCGACGTAGATTAGCTTTGCAGTAATAACGAGTGGATGGCAGCTATCGTAGTTAGGCTTAATAAGAGGTACACGCTGAAAGTGGTGCAGGGCTACGCGCCTACAGGAAGCCATCATGACCAGACCGTTGAAAGCTTCATTGAAGACGTGAAATTGGCAATTAACAAAGCAAAATCATAGTATACTTGCACTGTACCAATGCGCGACCTCAATGGGAAGGTAGGCAAGAAGCAGGCTGGAGATCAGGCGGTTGGTGACTACGGGATAGGTTCTAGGAATAGCAGGGGAGAGTCATTAACAGAGTTTGCAGAGAGAAATAGCTTGCGGATCATGAATACCATCTTCCGCTAGCGAAAGAACAGGAAGTGGAAGGGCAAGACCAATGTGGTGAGACAAAATTTGTAATACGCTTCATGCTATGCGCTCACCCTGGTATCGTGCAGGATGTGGAGGTCGTTGGAAAGGTGTGCTGTGGCGGCCGCAGAGGCCCAGAATGAACTGAGACCTGAGTAGGAAACGGAAGAAACTAGTGAAGCGGAAGCTCATTAACGAGATAGTCAAAAAAGAGGGAAAGTAGAGGAATTCAGGATATCGCTGCAGAACAGCTATTTTGCTCTAACTGAGGAAGACGATCATAATCTCAAAATAAGAAATCACAATCTCACAGCTGTCATCACAGAGGTGGAGTAGAAGTAGGGGGTAGGATGGTTAGACAGGATACCGGCGAGCTATCTAAGGAGACAAAAAAAAATGTCATTAAAAACGCCAAAGGATGAAAGTATTATACCCCACAGAGATAGTAGAACTCGCTGAGCTATCATGGTCAACAAACAAGCGGAAGGTATACGACATAAGGAAGTTTAACACGAAGAGAATCGATCATGCCCTAAAGAACGGATGTAGCCTAAAACGAGTGAAGAGAAAACTAGGCATAGGTAAAACTAGTTTTATTGTTTAAGAGGCAAAGAGGGCAATGCCATTAGCAATATAGGTAAGATAGTTAAAGTAGCCGGAGAGTTCTACACAAATCTATACAGTAGCCAGCGTAATATGAACTGTAATGAGAGAGACAGTAGCGCACAGCAATGGGACACCCCGCGAGTAGGAAAGAGAAAGTAAAGAAAGTCTTAGCAGCAATGCGAAGGGGAAAAGGAGCTGGTGAGGTTCAGGAAAGAGCAGATTTGTTGAAGGACGGAGGTGAGATTATGCTGGAAAAACTGGCCACCCTGTATACGCAAAGGCGTGTGACCTCTAGCGTACCAGAAGCTTGTAAGAACGCCAACATTACCTTAATTCATAAGAAAGGAGACGTCAAGGTCTTGAAAAATTATCGATCGATCAGCTGACTGTCATGGCCTACAGTGTATTTACTAAGGTAATCGCAAAAAATGACGATAACCTTATATTTCAATCAGCCAAATAATCAGGGATACTCGACAACAGACCATATTCACACTCTGAAGCAGGTGATAGAGAAATGCGCAGAATATAACCAGCGCCTTCATTGATTACGAGAAAGCATTTCACTCAGTGAAAATCTCGGCTGTCATGCAGGCACTGCGGAATCAGAGTGTAGAAGAGTGCTATTTGAAAATATTGGAAGATATTTATAACGATTGCACAGCTACTATAGTTCTCCATAAAGTCAGCAATAAAATTCCAATACGGAAAGGTGTCAGGCAGGGAGACACGATCTCGCCAATGCTCTTCGCTGCCTGCTTACAGGAGGTATTCCGGGGACTGGAATGGGAAGAGTTGGGGATAAGAGTTAATGGAGAATACCTGAGTAATTTGTGATTCGCTGATGACATTGCCTTGCTAAGCCACTCAGGACAAGAACTGCAAAGCATGATCAATCAGCTAGACAGGCAGAGTAGAACGGTGGGGCTAAGAATTAACATGCAGAAAACCAAAGTAATGTTCAATAGCATTGCAAGGGAACAGCAGTTTGCAGTTGGTAGCGAGGTGCTGGAAGTAGTAAGAGAATATGTCTACTTAGGGTAGGTAGTGACCGCAGATCCGGATCATGAGAGGGAAATAACTAGAAGAATAAGAATGGGGTGGAGCGCGTATGGCAGGTTCTCTCAGGTCATGAATGGTAGCTTACCAATATCCATGAAGAGAAAAGTATATAACAGCTGTATCCTACCGGTACTCACCTATGGGGCAGAAACGTGGAGGCTAACAAAGAGGGTTCAGCTTAAGTTAAGGACAACGCAGCGAGCTATGGAAAGGAAAATGATAGGTGTAACATTAAGAGATCGGAAGAGGGCGGAGTGGGTGAGGGAACAAAGGCGGGTTAATGACATCCTAGTTGAAATCAAAAGGAAGAAGTCGGCTTGGGCAGGGCATGTAATGCCCAGGCAAGATAACCGCTGGTCCTTAAGGGTAATGGAGTGGATTCCAAGAGAAAGCAAACGTAGCAGGGGACGGAAGAAAGTTAGGTGGGCGGACGAGATTAAGAAGTTTGCGGGGATACAGTGGCGGTAACTAGCAAAGGACAGGGTTAATTGGAGAGACATGGGAGAGGCATTTGCCCTGCAGTGGGTGTAGTCAGGCTGATGATGATGATGATGATCCGATTAGGGCACTGGCTGCGGAACATGAGAACATTTCCGCAGGCGCACCAAACTTTGTGGCGAGGCAACCTGCATTTGTCGGGAATTTCACTGGCTCTCCAAAAGGGTTGGCTGCAGGCGTCACTCAGAGAATTACGAGGTCACTCTGCTCAACGCAACGGAGGCATGTCAATCCCATGCCAGATGTAGGGCCTCAGCAGGACCCATCATTCCACCACTTGGTGCCCTCCATGCCGGCCACTTCTGAGGACACTGCCCTGGCTCCGCCCAGGGTGACGACAGCCGATGGTGGTTCCGCCACACCGGCTACAGATGATGAGCCCAGCCACGCCTCCCAAGTCATCGTGGGGAAGACGACATATCTGCAGGGCCACCCATCTGTGCTGGCCACTCCTCCTCCTCCCCCCCAGCAGCAACCCTTCTATCACTCCCCCCTTTCCTTTCCTTCTCCCTGTCCTTTTATCCCGCAGCTCAGGTTTCGATGGCAGATGCCACAGCTAGCAACATCTGTTCCTTCAATTTTTGTTTTTTTACTGCCAATAATAACAGCCCCTAATAACAACAACGGCTGGGAAGACCAAACTTCTAAAAAAAGTTTCTTCTTGTCCCGGTGTTTTGCGCTGTTCCGTCACAAATGAATAACCAACATGCCCAAGCTGCTGTCCAAAAACAGCGCTTGTCTCTTGTCCCGGTGTTTTGCGCTGTTCCGTCACAAATTCTCTTGGAATCCAGCCCCTTTCATTCACAACCATCAGCTACTGTGCTTTTGCAAAACGCACCTCGCCCATTTCTTTCTCGCGGCTTCGCAGAAGGATGGACAGCTGGGCAAGTTGGTAAAAGTCCATTGTGGGTGGTCATAATTCTTCAAAAGGAAACACGACGTTTCGGGGCTCGTACGGTCCCTTCATCATATATGTAGAGCGCTGCATGAAACGACAGGGGCTTATATACGGTTAAAATTTTTTAGTGAGTGATTTCAGATTTGTAGCACACTACCATGTGTCCTTTTAAGAGCATGCTTTGTACTATGTATATGGAATGATTCCAAAAGGAGGCGCGATGATAAGTTGTTTTCTGTGGCACTGATAGATGCTTCGTCCCAATCAATGGGGTGTCCTGTTGGTGCGTTGTGTTCCGCCAAAGCATTAGATGTAGAGCGGCCGTTCATGACGTCATTCTGATGCTTTTTGAGCCTTCGTCTGAAACTTCGTCAGCATTCCTTTGTCTTGCGGGAGACAGTACATGGGACAAACTGGAAGATGTTTTAATGAACGATTGCTTGAGCATAATAATGACATGAAAAATGTGGCCATCAAAGGCCACCTTGCTGCACACTGCAGAGGGTGCGAAGGATGTAACCCTAACTTCTCAGATGCACGTGTCGTCACAAGGCACAAAAGGACACCAGGGAAATTGTCGAAGCATTCCTAATCACAAAAGCTGGTGAAGCATGTGTTAGCGACCCTTTTGTGTCATTGACAAGAAAGGAACTTGTGTACTTGGGCGAGAGTGTGCATTGATATCAGCTATCGTCACAATTGTCGTGTGTTTTGGTTGTGTGCGTTTTTTCCCTTGCACCATGCTATATATGGCAAGATCGTACATTAAAAAATTACAGTTGCAGTAAGCGCTTTGTCCGTGTCATTTCTTCGTTCGTCCTGTCCCTTTTGCGCTTTGATGTCTCGGGAAAGGCTGTACGTCGCTGCGATGCATAATGCTGAAGCTGTCGTCCACGTAACGCAGGAATATCTTCGCTGAAGGCTTGAACGTGGAAACGGCAAGGCTCTCAATGGCTTCTAATGCGAGTTTAGCGCAGACTATGGAAATAGATGCGCCCATTGCTGTTCCGAAGGGCAGTCTGCAGAAGGTCCCGTTGAAAACAAAATACGTGCTGTCGAGACAAGTTCTCAACAGGTGTCACAGATCGTCCCCTTCGAGCGGCCCCGAAACGTCGTGTTTCCTTTTGAAGAATTTGTTGGCGAGTGTTATTTCCACTAGGTTAGCTCCTCGCCAGACGGTATTCCGTCAAACTCTGGACCAAAGTAATGTTCTTGCAAGGGAACAGCAGTCCATAATTGGCAGCAAGGTGCTGGAAATGGTAAGGGAATGCGCGTACTTAGGGCTGCTGAAAATACTGCGGCACAACGTCGACAACACAAGAAAGAAAAGAGCAACGCACACAAGAAAAGGGGGAATATTTAAAACTCTCACTCAGCCTGTAAAAACGCTCTACCACTCTCAACCCAGCCAGTAACAAGTAATCTGCGAATCACACGACTAAATACGAGTCGCAGAGCACCTCTTCTATTCTGCACGGACAGGCGCCAGTTGGAAGTTGGCGTGAAATCATTTGCGCCTAGGTGGGTTTTTTTCCCAAGTTTCAAGAAAAAAAAACTAGTCAAGTTGACTAATCCTTTTCAAAAGCCTAAAGAACCATGCGGTATCAAGCACCGGGATCCTTTTGTAGCATGCTTTTCTGGTGTGGTCTGTGAAATTCCTCTATCGTGTGGCTCTAGGTACATCGGTCAAACTGGCGAATGTCTGAACGAAAGATTACTGGAACACAGGAGGAAGGTAGGCAATTATAGAGACGGTAATCTTTCTGAACATTGTCATGATTGTGCTGACAAGAATAAGAAACCATGCAGACCTGTCTTCAGCGCATGCAAGATTGTGGCCAAACATAGTTGCCAGGATGTGAGAGAGATAATAGAGGCAGATTTGATAAGAAAAGCCGGTCCATCCTGCGTCAGCGCACCATCTGTCACACTGACTAAAAAGGAAATAATGTTTTTGGGAGCAGCCACGTGATGTCGGCAGGGCTATCAGTTTGACGTCATGCAGCAAGGTGTATAGAATAATTGTGCTCGTTCATCAATAAACCTTCAGTTGGAAGTAAGCGCTCGTGTTGTCCAAGTCTCTTCTCTGTCCGTGTTTTTTTTTTGCCCTTGTACGTGTCTGCTATGAATCAACTAGCCCAAAGGTCTGTGCTCCTAAATAAGATAGGGCCATTATTCTTGCGGCAAAACATTTTTGAATGTTTGGGGATTCCCGAAATTTAAAAAAGAAGAAAATGTCATTTTTACAAAAAAAAAGAACGCCTTTTCAAAGGGTGTGACATACCTTAAGCTGCGAAAACAATGGAGCGGGAACTTGGAAAGGAGAAAGGAAAAGCGCAATCTCCTCCCCTCCTTAGCAACCGGCGCACCAGTGGGGGGCGCAGCTGTGCATAGCAACCGTGGCGTGGCACAGTAGCGGTAGAACGAGCGCGCGTGCGTCGGCCCCAGGGTTGCCGTTGGTGGCTACTTTGCGCCAAATTGGCTACTTTTCGACCCCGTCTGGCGATGAAAATTTCACGCTGGCTCCTTGGCTACTTTCTGGCTACTTTGAACTTCTATTTTGGCGCATTTACTAGCCATTTTTTTTTGCAATTGCATATACAATAGCAAGCAAGAACAGAAAATAACAATTATTTCCAAGCCTTGCAGTCCTCATTGCTGTCCTGGTCGCCTTGATGCGCGCGCGTCCTCGACGCATATATTCCTCCAACGAACTGGAGTCTCAAATACGCCAGCAGCAGAGAATTAGCGGTGCCCTTGATCGCGCATCATGTTTGACTTTCTGGCACGTAGCGGCATCGTACAAGGACACTTGCGGCGAATGCCCTTTTCAACACCTGGCGCAAGGAGCACTGAACATTTTGACCCTTCCAATTTCTAATGCTGATTCAAGCGCGTGTTCTCTTGCGTTAACTTGACGAAAACAGAGATTCGTAACAAAATGAAGCTAAACTTGCTTATGGCGATTCTGCGAATCAAATTTGGGCTACGACTCCAAGAAAAATATCATCGTTTAACGTTCCTGCTGAGTTGTTGAATAGAATGTGCCAAAATTACTCCGGCAAGAACACTAAACTACGCGGACTGAACTTTTATTTATTTGCAACGTACCTGATACTTGAAGGCCAAGCAAGAGGCCCAAAATTTCGTGCTCTTTATTTACTCTTTGTTTTTGTGTTGATTCAAAATGATATTATTTATTGTTCATTAATAAAAGTTGCTTATAATAATGGTTCTTTTCTACTTGGCTACAAATTTGGCGCCAAGATCAGGTGGCGTGGCTACTTTTGGCTACTTTTAGCTTCAGTTCTGGCTCTTTTTGAAAAATTCCCAACGGCAACCCTGGCGGTGGCAGATACAGCCCCGCTCATTTGACAGACGTCTCGTTGGAGTCGAGTGAGTGAGATGCATGGCTCTGAAGCGGCCCAGTGATTCCGCGCCAAGCGGTTCGGGGAAGCGGCAGTGGGTTGACCACAAGGCTTTCGCAAAGCACACTTTAGAATTTGCGAAATGTCTTCGGTATTTTTGTAGCGCAAGCTTCACTACGTGGGTTGTAAGGAGCTCCGAGTGCCCTCTGCGCCGACCATATTGCGCAGGCGCGGCATCCGCGCGACGCCACGAGAGGCGCAATTGCGTCGCCCTCGCCACCGCCGGCGCGCGCTCCTCCCCGATGCTCCGCTGGTCGGCGCATTCCAGAGGCCTGACGTCGCAGTCTCGGCAAACGCGCCGGAGCCACGTGCGCCCGCCGCTGTGTTTACGACTGCCGCGCTGCGCGCTACTGCGCATGCGCGAAGAGGGCGCATAGTGCGTATATAATGCGCGGGACATGCGATTGATGCAGTGCGCTCTTCATGGAGGTTAGAGAGAGTCGAGCCGCTGCCACTCGGCGGAGAAGACTGGAAAACCTAAATTCCCCAGACCCCGAGGTTGTCGCTTGGCAGTTAGCCGCTTACGCTACGTATATCCTGGCATAGCAGAGCTAAGCCACTGTAAATTTTTTTTCGGAAATGAAATGCGCAGTATCTGTCTCCGACAGCTGCGAAAGCAATAGGGCTTAGGCTTAGGCTTAGACAAACTTTATTATATCAGATAATCAGGACGGCGGCCTCGCCATCCCGTCCTTGTCAGACGGCTGAGATCCCCTGGGACCGGGCGGCTTCGAAGGCATATCTGATGGTCTCTTTTTGTTCTTGGAGGTCCTGGCTGCGTAGCAAAACCTCCCATGACTCCTTGCAATTCACTAAAGGTGTGGATTAGGCGCATTCCCACATCATATGGGCTAAGGTGGCTCGTTCTCCACAGGCCCTACATTTCCCGTCATTGAAGCCGGGCATGAACCTACTCAGCGTGGCTGGATTCGGAAAAATGCCCACCTGCAACTGCCGCCATGCTGCTTCCTCCTTCTTGCTCAGCTTCTTGTCCGGTGCGGAGTATTCTCTTCGACTAAACATGTAGAACTGTGTGATATCGCGGAAGGTGTATAACCGCTAGTTTTTTTAAATGTGTCCATCCTCGGATGGAGTCGGTGAGATCGGCCGGAAGGTCAGTCCTCGGGCGAGCTCGTGGGCTCCCTCATTGCCTTGAAGGGTTTGGTGCGCAGGCGTCCAAAGCAACAGGATTGGACTCTCAATTTTTCCGTTCGACAGTATGCGTGCTGCCGCTGCTAATATTCTGCCTAAACCAAAATTGCGTATCGCTTCCTTAGAGTCGCTGATGACCAACTTTATGTCTTTTTGTGTGAGCGCGAGCGCGATGGGCGCCTCGTCTGCCGTAGTGACCGTAGCTCTTCTGATTGTGCAGCTGCTTACTAACCGGGCGCCTTCCTTTGCGACCACCGCTACCTTCGCTGTTCGTCCGTGGTACTCCGCCGCATCAGTATACACGACGTCCTGGCGCCCTGCATATTTGCGATGCAACATTTCTGCCCTGTCTTTCCTACGTGCCTCATGAAAATCAGGATGCATGTTCCGTGGCATAGTGGGGATTATTATTTTCTGCCTCACTTCAGCAGGAATTCCCACCTCAAGTTCTTTTGTCCGCCTGGGAGAATATCCCAGCTGCCTTAGGATATATCTACCCGTCTTCGTGGTCGTTATTCGATTAAACTGCGCAGTGAGCGCAGCTTCTATAAGCTCGCCTGTAGTATTTGATACTCCTAAGGCCTGCAGTTTTTTTGTCGGAGCCCATCGCTGAAGTCCCAGAGCTACCTTGACACTTTTTCTTATGATTAACTCTAAGCCCTTACGATCGGAGACGGTGAGTTTTAGATACGGCACAGCAAACACAATCCTACTTATTACAAAGGCTTGTAGTAGCCTAAGCCGATTGGCCTCCTTTACGCCTGCCTGCTTGTTGGCGACTCGTCGAATAAGCCTACTGGTGTGCTGCGCGCTACGTTGGATTCTTTCCAATGCTTGGGAGTTACATCTTGTCGACTGCACGTGTAGCCCCAGTATGCGCATGCCGTCCACCCGTGGGATTGCCTGTCCACCTACCTTAACAGTGATGTTCGGATTTTCCTTCTTTTTCCGGGCTTGTGCCGTCATCACTAGGATTTCGTTGGCTTGGAAAGCAGAGGGTAAAGTTCGTAAATGGGTTTTGAGGAAAGAAAATGCGCAGTATCTGTCTCACATATCTCGGTGGACACCTGAACCAGAGGGAAGGCGCATAACTGCCCTCTTGGAACAGTAGACACCTCAATCGTGCTTTAAGCTAAGTGGCGGTAGTGACAGGTGTGCGCTGCATGCTTTTGATTGAAAAAGTTGTGCCAGAAACGCTGCCACCTGCCAGGGTGGCAGGGTGTGTGGGGACTTTAATGTAGGTATAAAGACAAGCGGGAATATTTTACCATTTATGCGGGAGAACATCCCGCTCCTCTCGCTCGTAACGGCTCCCACAGCTGTGACAACCTCGCGAAATACTTGTGCTGTGCCTTCAGTCTGACACAAGTCAAGATTCTACGCACGTGCCGTAACGATAAAGCACGGGAACTTCTCGAGGCATATTTCATCAAAAAGAAAGGAAAAGATTGCATCAGTGACACATCAATCAAACTTTATAATAGAGAGACACGTTTCCTCGAAAACATGATGACCTGAATCCACATAGTGTTTTTATCTCGTTTTTTATCCGCCCTATCTGCCTTGATGCCCTTTGTTGCCAGTGCTGATATGTTCATGTATAAATGTCGATTCCTTGAATAAACCTCAGTTGCTAGTTTGCGCCCGTCCCGTCTTCTGTCTTGTGATTGTCTCATGTGGGCATCCCATCTTTCTAAAGCAAGCAAGAGTCGAGCATATATCCACCTATTTCTCCGTCCACAAAGCTTCCTTCTGGATAATCAAGAACTGTTAGTGGAGTGTTTCTTGAAGAAGGAATATGTGTGAAAAAAAAAAAACACCTTGTCTGTAACTGTACACACATGTCTTGCTCGAATTCTTTGCCTCAGTCTATCGAAAAGCTGAAACAGCTGGTGAGCTGCGCTCAAATTTCGCATTAGGAAGTAACGTAATCGTCGGCAATTTTTTATAAAGACCTGTACCGCCGAGAATTCTCTCTGCCTTATCCAATGTTCGACGCCAAAACCTGGGTGGTGTTGTGGTGGCTTTTTTGTTATGCTACTTTGTTTTTGCTTGGCTTTTACGTTTAAGGTATTGACTGCTTCGAATGCATGACACTGCTTTTGCTAAGTTTCACTGACGACGCTATTGCTCAGATTTGTTTGGTTTTTATAACCTTTGTTATAGGCTAGTACTTTAAGTGCAGAATGGAAGAAGCGTTCTGAGTTCCGTATTTAGTTGTGTCATTTGCAGATTACGTGTTACTCGCTGTGCTGAGAGTTATAGAGCGTTGCTACACGGTGATTAAGGGCTATAAGCAATTCCCTTTTCTTCCAATAAACAGTTGGTAGTCTGCGCATGCGTCCTCCTTTTGTTTCTTGTGTTGTCGTCGTTGGATTGCACTATTTTTGCACTCGCCCCACAGGCCGTCATTCTATAGTAGCTGCTGATCCGGATCGTGACAGGGGAAATAATTAGAATAATAAGAATGGGGTGGAGCGCATATGGCAGGTTCTCCAATACCATGAGGGGCACTTTACCAATGCCCCTCAAGAGAGAGAGAGAGAGAGAGAGCAATTTTAATGAGAGGAGAGGGAGGAGAAAAGTAAGGTATTTGTCTGGGCTAGTCGGTAGATTGTTGAAACTGAAGGCACAGCGCACGAAAGACGGGACTAAAGAAGAAGCGACAAACACAGCGCTGTGTTTGTCTCTTCTTCCTTAGTCCCATCTTTAGTGCGCTGTGCCTTCAGTTTGGAGGGGGAGAGGTCGGCCGGTGGTAACATATAGCCCTGGCCTGCTACTCCACTCTGCGGAAATGGAAGGGGAGGAAAGGGATAGTGCGAATGAAGGTTGATGATGGCATAATACAATGAGCTTCATGAGTGATGTCCACACACACACACACACACACACACACACACACACACACACACACACACACACACACACACACACACACACACACACACACACACACACACACACACACACACACACACACACACA